>NC_083893.1:31250000-31875000 GCF_032452875.1 Bos javanicus | reverse complement strand
CTCATTGGAAAAGACCCTGATGCTGGGAAAGACTGAGGCAGGAGAAGGGGACAACAGAGGATGGGGTGGTTGGATGTCATCACCAACTTGATGGAGATGAGTTTGAGCAAACTCTGGGAGCTGGTGATGACATCCACAACAGGGAGGTCTGGCATGCTGCAGTCCATGGGGTCATGAAGAGTTGGACCTGAGTGACTGAACTGATTCTGAACCATGAAGGAAATGTCTATCTTTGAATAAAGACAACATCAAAGAAAACAGGGCACAAAGAAACCATGAAGGAAATGTCTATCTTTGAATAAAGACAACATCAAAGAAAACAAAGAAGACAGAGACCAGCCTCGATAACATTATTCAAGCCCCTAGATGCAGCCATTCCTGAAGCAGAAATGCTTCAGGAACCTTTCATTTATGTGAGTCAATACATTTCCTTTTATGTTTAAGCTTGTTACAAGCTCCAGGAGTTGGTGATGGACAGGGAAGCCTGGCATGCTGCAGTCCATCTGGTTGCAAAGAGCTGGACACAACTGAGTGACTGAACTGAAGTTTGTTAAGGGAACATTAACTGTTTTAATAGATAAGCCTCAACTTCTCAGGAAGTTAGCACAAATAGAAGTTCATTTCTGCTTTGATGACTGTTTAATGCAGTTGTTTCTGGACAGTTCACCTTTCTCTGGTCAAGGACTCATGTTCTTTTCATGCAGTGACTTCACCCTCTCTAGGCCCTCAGAATCTTCATCTGGAAGTGGATGGAGAAAGAGGATGGGATATCAAATGTGGTAGGCTTTTATTAGTCAGGACTGGTAGTGGCTTACTTCATCCCTGCCCACATCCCATTGGCTAAAACTCAACTATATATCCCACCTAAACCAAGGGAAATGGAAATATGTAGTCCAGCTGGGTGTCCAGGGAGACAAGGTATTAGGCATGCTGGGCGTCTTAGTTAATCTCTAGCGCAAAGGACAATGTTCCAAGAAGCTGGTCTTTTCTACAAGCCAGATGATGGACAAGGATTGGCAGAACTGGCCTTTTTTTAAGTTTCCTGTCTGGTGAGTTCCTTGTGGAGGTTCAGAACTAGTGTGCAGCCTTTGGCATCCATGAACAACACACTTGTATAGGCAAAACCAGGTGACTCTCAGCTCCCTGTGTGTTATTAGGTTTAACTCCAGTCATTTCTCAAGAAACCAAGATCCAGAAAAGAAAAATGTTTATTGCAGAGCACATGTCCAATTGTGGCAAAGTATGAAAGCATAGTGTTGATATCAAGATAGTGTTAAATTTGCTTCTCTATCGTTATTTACTTTATTATTTGCCTTAACATGTATATATGTATGTATACATACATATAATAATACATTGGAGAAGGAAATGGCAATCCACTCCAGTATTCTTGCTTGGAAAAGTCCAAGGGACAGAGGCACCTCTGGAGGGCTACAGTCCATGGGGTCATAGAAGAGTTGGATACAACTGCTAAGCTAAGTCGCTTCAGTCGTGTCCAACTCTGTGTGACCCCATAGGCGGCAGCCCACCAGGCTCCCTCGTCCCTGGAATTCTCCAGGCAAGAACACTGGAGTGGGTTGACATTTCCTTCTCCAATGCATGAAAGGGAAAAGTGAAAGTGAAGGCACTGAGTTGTGTCCGACTCTTAGCGACCCTATGGACTGCAGCCCACCAGGCTCCTCCATCCATGGGATTTTCCAGGCAAGAGTACTGGAGTGGGGTGCCATTGCCTTCTCCGGGACACAACTGAGTGACTACAAATTATATATATACACACATACACACACACATATGTTAAAGAAAATAGTTTCAGGACTTTAATATCTTAATTAGCATTCAGTTCAGTTCAGTCAATTGGTCGTGTCCGACTCTTTGCGATCCCATGAATTGCAGCACGCCAGGCCTCCCTGTCCATCACCAACTCCTGGAGTTCACTCAAACTCTGTCCATCTAGTCAGTGATGCCATCCAGCCATCTCATCCTCTGTTGTCCCCTTCTCCTCCTGCCCCCAATCCCTCCCAGCATCAGAGTCTTTTCCAATGAGTCAGCTCTTCGCATGAGGTGGCCAAAGAACTGGAGTTTCAGCTTTAGCATCATTCCTTCCAAAGAAATCCCAGGACTGATCTCCTTTAGAATGGACTGGTTGAATCTCCTTGCAGACCAAGGGACTCTCAAGAGTCTTCTCCAATACCACAGTTCAAAAGCACCAATTCTTCTGCACTCAGCTTTCTTCACACTCCAACTCTCACATCCATACATGACCACTGGAAAAACCATAGCCTTGACTAGACGGACCTTTGTTGGCAAAGTAATGTCTCTGCTTTTGAATATGCTATCTAGGTTGGTCATAACTTTCCTTCCAAGGAGCAAGCGTCTTTTAATTTCATGGCTGCAATCACCATCTGCAGTGATTTTGGAGCCCAAAAAAATAAAGTCTGACACTGTTTCCACTGTTTCCCCATCTATTTCCTATGAAGTGATGAGACCAGATGCCATGATCTTCGTTTTCTGAATGTTGAGCTTTAAGCCAACTTTTTCACTCTCTCCTTTCACTTTCATCAAGAGGCTTTTTAGTTCCTTTTCACTTTCTGCCATAAGGGTGGTGTCATCTGCATATCTGAGGTTATTGAGATTTCTCCCAGCAATCTTGATTCCAGCTTGTGCTTCTTCCAGCCCAGCATT
This sequence comes from Bos javanicus, assembly GCF_032452875.1. Lineage (NCBI taxonomy): Eukaryota > Metazoa > Chordata > Mammalia > Artiodactyla > Bovidae > Bos > Bos javanicus. Next base: position 31,872,318 of record NC_083893.1, on the reverse strand, counting down.
TCTCATGATGTACTCTGCATATAAGTTAAATAAGCAGGGTGACAATATACAGCCTTGACGTACTCCTTTTCCTATTTGGAACCAGTATGTTGTTCCATGTCCAGTTCTAACTGTTGCTTCCTGACCTGCATATAGGTTTCTCAAGAGGCAGGTCGTGTGGTCTGGTATTCCCATCTCTTGAAGAATTTTCCACAGTTTATTGTGATTCACACAGTCAAAGGCTTTGTCATAGTCAAGAAAGCGGAAATAGATGTTTTTCTGGAACTCTCTTGCTTTTTCCATGATCCAGCAGATGTTGACAATTTGATCTCTGGTTCCTCTGCCTTTTCTAAAACCAGCTTGAACATCTGGAAGTTCATGGTTCATGTATTGCTGAAGCCTGGCTTGGAGAATTTTGAGCATTACTTTACTAGTGTGTGAGATGAGTGCAATTGTGCAGTAGTTTGAGCATTCTTTGGCATTGCCTTTCTTTGGGACTGGAATGAAAATTGACCTTTTCCAGTCCTGTGGCCACTGCTGAGTTTTCCAAATTTGCTGGCATATTGAATGCAGCACTTTCACAGCATCATCTTCCACGATTTGCAATAGCTCAACTGGAATTCCATCACCTCCACTAGCTTTGTTCGTGGTGATGCTTTCTAAGGCCCATTTGACTTCACATTCCAGGTTGTCTGGCTCTAGGTGAGTGATCACACCATCGTGATTATCTTGGTCATGAAGATCTCTTTTGTACAGTTCTTCTGTGTATTCTTGCCACCTCTTCTTAATATCTTCTCCTTCTGTTAGTTCCGTACCATTTCTGTCCTTTATCCAGCCCATTTTTGCATGAAATGTTCCCTTGGTATCTCTAATTTTCTTGAAGAGATCTCTAGTCTTTCCCATTCTGTTGTTTTCCTCTAATGCTTTGAATTGATTGCTGAGGAAGGCTTTCTTATCTCTTCTTGCTATTCTTTGGAACTCTGCATTCAGATGCTTTTATCTTTTCTCCTTTGCTTTTTGTTTCTCTTCTTTTCACTGCTATTTGTAAGGCCTCCCCAGACAGGCATTTTGCTTTTTTACATTTATTTTCCATGGGGATGGTCTTGATCCCTGTCTCCTGTACAATGTCACGAACCTCCGTCCATAGTACATCAGGCACTCTATCTATCAGATCTAGTCCCTTAAATCTATTTCTCACTTCCACTGTATAATCATAAGGGATTTGATTTAGGTCATACCTGAATGGTCTAGTCGTTTTCTCCACTTTCTTCAATTTAAGTCTGAATTTGGCAATAAGGAGTTCATGATCTGAGCCACAGTCAGCTCCTGGTCTTGTTTTTGCTGACTGTATAGAGCTTTTCCATCTTTGGCTGCAAAGAATATAATCAATCTGATTTTGGTGTTGACCGTCTGGTGATGTCCATGTGTAGAGTCTTCTCTTGTGTTTTTGGAAGAGGGTGTTTGCTATGACCAGTGTGTTCTCTTGGCAAAACTCTATTAGCCTTTGCCCTGCTTCATTCCGTATTCCAAGGCCAAATTTGCCTGTTACCCCAGGTGTTTCTTGACTTCCTACTTTTGCATTCCAGTCCCCTATAATGAAAAGGACATCTTTTGGGGGTGTTAGTTCTAAAAGGTCTTGTAGGTCTTCATAGAACCATTCAACTTCAGCTTCTTCAGCATTTACTGGTTGGGGCATAGGCTTGGATTACCGTGATATTGAATGGTTTGCCTTGGAAACGAAGAGAGATCATTCTGTTGTTTTTGAGATTGCATCCAAGTACTGCATTTTGGACTCTTTTGTTGACCATGATGGCTACTCCATTTCTTATAAGGGATTCCTACCCACAGTAGTAGATATAATGGTCATCTGAGTTAAATTCACCCATTCCAGTCCATTTTAGTTCACTGATTCCTAGAATGTCGACGTTCACTCTTGCCATCTCCTATTTGACCACTTCCAATTTGCCTGGATTCATGGACCTAACATTCCAGGTTCCTGTGCAATATTGCTCTTTACAGCATCAGACCTTGCTTCTATCACGAGTCACATCCACAAGTGGGTATTGTTTTTGCTTTGGCTCCATCCCTTCATTCTTTCTGGAGTTATTTCTCCACTGATTTCCAGTAGCATATTGGGCACCTACTGACCTAGGGAGTTCCTCTTTCAGTATCCTATCATTTTGCCTTTTCATACTGTTTGTGGGGTTCTCAAGGCAAGAATACTGCAGTGGTTTGCCATTCCTTTCTCCAGTGGACCACATTCTGTCAGACCTCTCCACCATAACCCGCCCGTCTTGGGTGGCCCCACATGGCATGGCTTAGTTTCATTGAGTTAGACAAGGCTGTGGTCTGTGTGATCAGATTGGCTAGTTTTCTGTGATTATGGTTTCAGTGTATCTGCCCTCTGATGCCCTCTTTCAACACCTACCGTCTTACTTGGGTTTCTCTTACCTTGGATGTAGGGTATCTCTTCACAGCTGCTCCAGCAAAGCATAGCCACTGCTCCTTACCTTGGACGAGGTCGCCCCTCTTGACCTTGAACTGGATACATGTGTATGTATGGCTGAGTCATTCTGCTGTGTAATTAGCATTACTAAAATTTACTTTTGATAGACCATGAATTTTTTTTTAACTTTTAATTTTGCATTGAAGTATCATCAATTAGCAGTGTTCTGATAGTTTCTCAGCCATGACTCAGCCATGCATACACATGTATACATTCTCCCTGCAAAGTCCCCTCGTGTCCAGGCTGCCACATAACATTGAGCAGAGTTCCCTGTGCTATTCGGTAGATACTTGTTGGCTAACCATTTTAAATATAGCAGTGATACACCATTGATTTTTGAAATTATAATTAAGAGTAGCTGAGAGAACTAAGAAAAACAATCTAATTTTGTTTGCTTTTGGGACCAAATAACAAAAATCTCACCTAGACTATTTAAAATAATAATTAAGTATCAGTTCAGTTCAGTTCAGTTGCTCAGTCGTGTCCAACTCTAAATTTAATAATTTTTAAATCATTTATTAATGCTTATATAGTGCCTAAACGGAGAAGGCAATGGCACCCCACTCCAGTACTCTTGCCTGGAAAATCCCATGGATGGGGGAGCCTGGTGGGCTGCCATCTATGGGGTCACAAAGAGTCAGACACGACTGACGCAACTTAGCAGCAGCAGCCCCAGCAGGAGCAATGCCTAAAATATGCCAGATACTGACAGCCCTAAAATTGTTACTGAATCCTCATAACAACCCTATGTTCAGTTCAGTTCAGTTGCTCAGTCATGTCTGACTCTTTGTTGGGAAAGTTTTATTTTTATTCCAGTATTGTAGATCCTGAGGGCTAGTGGCATTATGTAACTTGCCACAGTTACACAGGATTTGAACTCAGGAAGTAGCTCCTCAGCCAGTTCTTCTGGCCACTCCATTTACAGAGCCCCTTATCAGGTCATAGAGCAAGTCTCAGGATTGGTTGTGCTATTAACTTAGTGGTACTCATGTGCACAGGTTCCTTACAAATATTCCACCTATTGTCTCTGCTTCACCTTATGGAATGAAACCAAAGTGGCCACCAGCATCAGCTGGTGCAGTGTGCTTCTTTATGTATGTCTAATAGGGGGAGGTGGACCAGTTTCTTTTTCTTATTCCTGAGTCTGCCTCTCCCTGTACGCTGTTGCTGCTGCTGCTAAGTCGCTTAAGTCGTGTCTGACTCTGTGCGACCCCATAGACGGCAGCCCACCAGGCTCCGCCATCCCTGGGATTCTCCAGGCAAGAACACTGGAGTGGGTTGTCATTTCCTTCTCCAATGCATCTCCCTATATGTCTTGGGCCCAGATGTGCCCAATCTGCTTCCCATTCCTGAACCTCTGGCAAGGGGATGGGTTAGTGTGATTGGCTTAGTTTCACGTCAGTTGTTTGGTATGAACTGGATGGTGGGGAATTGACCACAAGCTCTATTGCAGACACCAACATTTCTAGGCACAGACCTGATTCTGACTCACTGGTTTATTAGATTAGACAGGTGGTGCGTGGAAGTTCATGGTATTTCCTTAAAATGAAATGACATTTTAAAATACTGGAGCATTTTTTATATGTTGTTTCATTTCTCAACTAGTAGTCAGGACATGCTTTACCATTCCTGTTTCTTAAATGAGGAGATGGAGGTCCAGGGACGATGTGTACTTTTCAGAATCACATACTAGTTACTGTCAGAGCAAAGAACCTACATCTCTTAACTCATGGTGCAGCCATTTATAAACGAGTTATTCCATCTATTAGATATGAAGTCACACACTAATGAGCAATCCTGGGTGGAATAGGTGTCTAACTAGATCATTTTTGTTGTTGTTTAGTTGCTAAGTCATGTCTCCTTTGTGACTCCGTGGACTGTAGCCTGCCAGGCTCCTCTGTCCATGGGATTTCCCCAGCAAGAATCCTGGAGTGGGTTGCCATTCCTTCTCCAGGGCATCTTCCTGACCCAGAGAATGAACCCATGTTTGGCAGACAGATTCTTTACCACTGAAGTACCTGCAAAGCCTGGGTCATTTTAGGCTGATTTAGGGGGACTTAAGCATTTTATATTTGTCTTAATTCTCCTAGGCAATTTCTAACTAAATTTTTGCCTATAATATTCAGACTGAATGTTCTATTTTTTCTTTTTTTTTTTTTTATGTCCTACTTTTTCTATCCCTAAGGACTTCGGCTGTTAAAACGTCTTCATGCTGGAAGCTTCTTATGCATGAGAAAAATTTAGTAAGAGCATTACTGCAGCCAAATCTCCAAAACATGACGCACTTCCTCTGCAAGAAAGTAAAACTTTTAGAACTTCTTTATTTCATTAAAAGTAGAAGAACAAGCATTAATTAACAGAAAAATTATTAAAATACTGCATAAAACATGTTCTGCTGGTGGCTGGAATCTGACTTAATTTCCTTGATTAATTTCCTTTTTTTTTTTTTTTTTGCTCTGTACATTCTATAAATGGTATCCAAAACTTAACCAGTGTGCCACAGATTACTTAATTTGGGGGAATGTAAGTGTGATAGACATGTGAGTTTTAGAATTGTCATGTTGAGAAATCTTGGAGTACACGATGCAGGGAAGCAATTTAGTGGCCCAGATGGGTCAGTTTTTTTGGGCCCTGTTGTGACTTTGTTAAGTTCTGCATCTTATAGAAATGATAGAAACTGAAAGATGGAAATATCTCGTAATGCTTGGTATAGCAGATTACACACACACACTCACACACACTTGTATGAGTGAAAAATATTGCTTGCCTTATCAGGAAACAGGCACAGTGAGTGGGTATTCCTGTGTATTTGAGATGCAATGGGTTCTCTAGGACCACGTATGGTGTTAGTAAGTCTATTGGAATCACCAGGCTGGGAATCATAGTGGGATCTATTTACAAAGGTCTAGAAAAAGTTACTTTCCAGAAACTTCCCTGGTGGCTCAGATGGTAAAGAATCTACTTGCCAATTCAGGAGACCTTGGTTGAATTCCTGGGTCAGGATGATCCCCTGGAGAAGGGAATGGCTACCCATTTCAGTATTCTTGCCTGAAGGATTCCATGGACAGAGGAGCCTGGCAGGCCATAGGCCATGGGGTCTCAAAAGATCAGACACAACTGAGCACGTACAGAAAGAGTTATAATAGGTTATACTGTGAGACTTTTCAGCTTATCAAATACTTTTTATAATTGCTTTCTTTTCTTAACTTTTGTGTCCTTTAGTTTTCCAATACAAAACCAATTATTTGAGCTCCTACCAGGCTGGTTTGCTTTGTTTCTGGGCCATCTCTTTCTGTTGTAATCCATCTTCCTTCTCCATGATTCTGCTATAAACAGTATAACTGTAGGCTTCCTTTCGCTAATACCCAAGGATACTTAAGTCTCTGGGCCTGGAAGAGCTTTTTCATGAGAAATGGGTTACATTTCCCCCTTTCTGTTTTTCTCCCCCTCAGGTGAGACTTTCAAATGTCATAAAATGGGGAATATGCCAATATGCAGTAAGGAATTTGTGAAATCAAGCTGGGAGGTCCAGAGCTGAAACAGTCTCCATCGGCTATCTGGCACAAGAGCCAACATACAATGTTGAAATGTTTGAGAAGGAATTACCATTGCCCATAATCCCCTTCAGGGCTTCCCTTGTGGCTCAGGGGTAAAGAATCCACCTGCCAATGCAGGAGACATGGGTTCGATTCCTATGTGGGGAAGATCCCTTGGAGAAGGAAATAGCAACCCACTCCAGGATTCTTACCTGGAAAATCTTATGGACAGAGGAGCCTGGAGGGGCTACAGTCCATGGGGTCACAGAGAGTCAGTCGTGATTTTGTGACTAAACAACAAAACAATTCCTTTAAATATCCACATAGTTCAGGTGAAGACACTGAGGTGAAGTGATTTGTTCAAGAGAATATCTTGGTTTCTAACCTCTTTCAACATAAAAATTACCATTATCAAAGCAATTGAATTGTGGAAATTTTTTACTGTCTCCTTTGCTCAGAAATCTTGTCATCAGTATGTGTAGTTGTATTTGTGATTATTCACAGCGTTAGAAACAACAGCTTGAGTACAGTCTGTGTCTTGCTTCTGAGAATATCAAACCATGTTTGAGTCTTTCATCTCAGCTGGCAGAACCTGCCACATGTCATGCTCATTCTAGCAGATCTTAAGGCTTATTAATAAAATATTAATACGTGTTATGTATTTATTCATATTTCAGTGTAAACATATTTACCAATTTGTTCCTCTCAGATAAAACACTTAATGGGTGGAAAGAAGAAATTCCCAAGATGGCAGCCAACATCAGCTGCCCAAGGTCAAATGCAAATATCACAAGATCACACCAATTCTTTTGAAAGTCGTTCTTTCAGCATTTGAATATTAGCATAGTGGCCTTCATGCAAACATTGAAGGCTTGAGTATTCATTGACTGGAGGATTCTATGAAACCACCCCCTGCTGAACCCTCAGGAAACCTAACTAAGCATTTTCTAGGTATAGATAACCCCTTCCTGTTTTCTCTTTAAAGGTGAAGAAAGAGAGGCCCGTAACATTAATAAGAGTCTTTTCTTGGAAAAGGAAAAAATTTAGATGTCGCAGAGGATCTCTAGTTTCTCTTGACTTTAACCCTTGCCTTTTTCTCTGCTTTTCCTCTTTCCACCTTTTTTCCTTTTTGGCTATTTTCCCTGCTCCTGAATGTTAACTATTTGAATAAACTGCAAGACTTGCTTAAACCATTTTGAAAGTCATGTTCTGACATGTATCAGCAGTAGTGTTCTCAGCAACTGGAGGACAAGAGGCATGAAAACTAGAACTAGTGCCCACAGTTCTAACAGAAGGCTTTGCACCACTTGAAGACAAGCACTACACAGACAGCCCTATTCTGCGAGTCATCCTTGCAGAGAGCTCCAACCCTGCTTTGACCAGAGTTATCCTGTTTCAGGGATTCTCTGATGTGTTATCAACTGGATAATGCCTTCATTCTAACCACCTCAGCAGTTTTCTTATCACACTTATCACCTTAATATCTCCTCTTAGAAATCCTGACTTACCCCTAAGGACTGGTGGATGCCTGACTTACGTTCTCTTCCAGCCCATACAGAAATCTTTTATTATGGCATTTAGCATAGAAGGATAATTGTCTCCATTACTTTCAAGAGAATGTAAGCTCCTTGAAGACAATGATTTTGTCTTGCGTTGACATGTAGCCAGCAGTCATATATTTCCTAAATGAATGACTGAGTGAACTGAATTACGTAGGTACAAAGTGGTGAGATCTTTTTGTTAAGCTTGTCTATTTGAAATCTAGTATGCCTCTTAATCTGCTGGACCTCCATATTTAACTGGGTCAAAAGATTGTGTATAATGAGAAATAGAGTAGCTGGAAAGCTGCTGGTTTATCACCGATATCTAAGGAAAATGTCCAGGTTTTACTTCCATAATTCAATTGTAACTTCACAGTTCAGATGATGTTAAACAATTAAATCATTATTGTTCTATTCTTGGCAAATTACTGCTGAACTTTCAGCCTGGTACCAATGTTCTTATGTTAGGGTTGCATCTGCCCACCTCTCCCACCTTCTTCCCTTTGAGTTGTTCCGGCAGGCTTAAATAAATATGAATCAGTATCCTAGGGGATGAGGAGAAGGAAATGGCAACCCACTCCAGTATTCTTGCCTAGAGAATCCCATGGACAAAGGAGCCTGGTGGGCTGCTGTCCATAGGGTCACACAGAGTCAGACCCGACTGAAGCTACTTTAGCAGCAGCAGCAGCAGCAGCTTAGGGAAAGAGGTCCTAATGGATCCAGTTTTTTAGTCTTACTTAAGAAAGATGCTTCTGTCTCTTTTACTTTCTCTATTATAGAACGTGGAAGATAGAATATAGCTTATTGGAGTTAACGTTATGAGCCTAGAACATGGCACATGTTTCGGTGAGAGGGAAACAAGTTAAAGGTCATAGTCATTGTAATAAGTCTTGATAGAAATGAGACCAGGTTCAATTGGAGGACAGAGGAGCAACAGAATTCTCTGTTATATTTGGTGCCCTCTATTTTCTTCATCTCACCATTTTCCTTCTCTTCACCCTTTAACCTAATAGAAAAAAGAGCCACCCAAATGGATGTCATCAGACTTTGTTGCTGTTGAGTCACTAAGTCATGTCCAACTGACTGTCTTGCGACCCCGTGGACTGTAGCCTGCCAGACTCTTCTGTCTGTGGGATTTCCCAGGCAAGAATACTGCAGTGGATTGACCTTTCCTTCTCTAGGGGATCTCCCCCACCTAGGGATCAAACCCTTGTCTCCTGCTTGGCGGGTGGATTCCTTACCACTGAGCCACCTAGGAAGCCCATCATCAGGATTCACCATTCTCCAAAACTGTTCTCCTAGGGTCACAGTGTGGGCCACAGGATTGTAGTCCCACAAAGTGCTGATGTCACCTTGTCACACAATGTATGGGGTGCTGGCAGTGGCCACTCATCTCTTCTTGGCAGACACTGTTCCAGGAGCTCTGCTGGCTTCCTCCTGCAAGCTTCTAGCCTTTACCCAAGGGCTTTCTCTGAACTCAAATCCCCTGCAAGACATAAGGTGCTGCAGAAGTCGATGGCCCTGGGATTAGCCTTTGGCTAAGGATGGTAGGGAGTTGGTAGATGAAAACCTCAGCTTCTTTTACTCTTAGGTGGCACAACTCTGAGGTATGTTCAATACTGTCACCCAGAAGTCTCTGGAGGCATCAGTAGAGGTAACATGCTCATTAACATACTCAGTATTTGTTTCCTTCTCCATCCCATTTCATTTCTCACTTCCTTAATAAACTATTTGCATTCAAATCCTTATCTTAGTTCCACTTCTCAGGGATCCAATACATCAGATGGCCTCCTTAGTCGAATTTGGAACTCTTGAGTTGAAAGTTACACAAGTGTCTACTTCTATGCTAGCATTTATTGTGAACCTCAAAGGGAGGGAATTAGTGTGGATTATTTCCAAACTTTATTAGAACTGTCTCCGCTCTACCCCACCCCCTCCTGAAGCATTTCATGAGATTAGTGTGTGAAGAACAAACTTAGGAACTTTACATTTGAAACATTCTAACACCAACAAGACCTCCTTTCAAGAAATGTTTTGCAGCAAGATGCTTAGCTTTAAGGGATTGGGAATTTTTACATTGGAATTATTAGTTACGAGTAGTTTGAATAGCCTATCCTGGTTTTCAAGGGATGGAAAACTGTGAGCCATTGTGAGGTCATAACTTGAGCTCTACTGGTGGACGATCAATCTTGGTGAACAGACATTTAGCTCAAAAGATGGGGTAACTCAGTAACTAAGACCCTGGCAAAGAAGTAACAGCAATGGCTAATGAAGAAACATTTTAAGCCTTGTGGCTTTGATACACAGATATAATACTTTGTGATCTGAAATGACAGGTATGGTTCTCATTTTATAAATGAGGAAACTAAATCTCTCAGAAAGGTTAAGTGAAGTATCCAAAGTCACGCTTCCTAAAAATAAGTCCAGGACCCCAGGTCCTATACCCCTCGAAGTCTCTATTGTACATTGCTTCTGTGTGATGCAGGAGCAAGAGGATTGGAGATCCTTAAGGGTAAGAATCTGAGGGGTTGTATTATGGGCTCTTACCTTGCTGTATCCAGTGAAGGCAATGGCACCCCGCACCTACTCTTGCCTGGAAAATCCCATGGACGGAGGAGCCTGGTAGGCTGCAGTCCATGGGGTCGCTAAGAGTTGGACACGACTGAGCGACTTCACTTTCACTTTTCACTTTCATGCATTGGAGAAGGAAATGGCAGCCCACTCCAGTGTCCTTGCCTGGAGAATCCCAGGGACAGTGGAGCCTGGTGGGCTGCCGTCTATGGGATCGCACAGAGTCGGACACGACTGAAGCGACTTAGCAGCAGCAGCAGCACCTTGCTGTATCTTTGGATAGAAACAAAAGGCTGTGTTGGCTTTCTCTTTCTGTCATGTTCTTTCTCTTTTCTTCTTAACCACGTTGTGGTAGCCGTGGTAGTGAGCAAGATTTTCATCCTGGTATGCGTGATGCCACAACCTCTTCTCTCTACTCATTTATATCTTTCTGAGAAACCCAATTTGTGGACCATATGTTTGATTTCAGGAGAGCATTTTGAGTTAAAATCATTTTCGTGTTCTTGAATTAAAGGAGCGGGAGTGATAGGGGTTTTTACTTAATCTTTAAGTATTTGAAATAGAGAAACGTTAATGATTTAAATAGGAAAGTTAGGGACAAGGTCTTCAGCTCCAGATCTGAGGGGAAAAAAATCACTGGAGAGCTTTTGAAAGAAAGTAACATGAACAATGGAAAGCTGGCCTTTGAGGGTTTCTTGCCTTGGAGTTTCTCTGTAATATTTGTGCTGTGTCACCTCTGCAGTCCCACTGTATGCCACTTAGTCCTCCTCTACTTTTTGTAGTTTTTCAATACGTCCAATACTCTGAAGATAATTCTCAGAGCTGGGGACAGTGAGAAATGGCTTTCTGAACCTTGACATTAAAAAGAAAACAAAGGCTGAGACTTGTAGAAATTCTGATTCTTGGAAGTGGCATACAATGGTCCTCAGGTCATTTTCCTCCATCAGACAGAGGACGGATGGTGCTTCATGACATCTCCGTTGTGGGCACACCCAGGGATAGCACAGACTATAGAGTCTCTTCTCTCTCTCATTCAAGAGGATCTGTCCTAGAAAAAAATACTCGATTGCAAATGTAGCAATTTATCACTAATGTTATTTTAAATAAAAATATTAAATATAATTAAACACTTAAAAAGAATTATTTCAGTACTAAAGAGTCATCTCTAATTATACAGTGTGGTTCTGTATTCTTGTAAAACTTTTTAAGTAGATATGTATATAGATTAAAAAGTAAAAGCTTACCTTTTCCCATAATCTACCCTCCCAATTCTATTCCCTTCTGAAAGTAATTGCTATTTATGCTTTGGAGGTTGTAGCCTTCACAGGAGAACATTTAGGGGGTTTTGTTGCTATTTTTACTTTTACAAAGGCTGCTGCATTTTCTGCATGTGACCAGTATTTCCCAGTCTGAAGAGCTGTTATTCAGTAGCTAAGTCGTGTCTGACTCTTTGTGATCCCATGGACTGCAGCACACCAGGCTTCCCTGTCCTTCACCATCTCCCGGAGTTTGCTCAAACTCATGTCCATTGAGTTGGTGATGCCTTCCAACCATCTTGTCCTCTGTTGTCCCCTTGTCTTCCTGCCTTCAGTCTTTCCCAGCACCAGGGTCTTTTCCAATGAGTCAGCTCTTCACAGTAGGTGGCCAATGTATTGGAGTGTCAGTCTGAAGAGTAGGCCTGTTTTTAACTTTGATAGATGCTGCCAATGCCTCCAAAGGGTGAGGGCATTTTGCACCCACATTAAAATCTAAGAGGTGACCTATTTCCCCCAGCTTCATCAACCCTGGGTGTTATCACTCTATGTTTTTATAAGTTGACAGTAGAAAAATGGTATCATCATTTACTTTTGCATTTGCTTGGCCACTAGTAAGGAAAAACCAACTTCATTATCCTTTTGGCCATTTGACTTCTTTAAGAAGTTTAATTATTCATAACTCTGCTGGTTATTGACCTGTTGTGTTTATCTCAACTCCGAATCCATCCTTTTGCATTCTGTTCTATTGTGCTAAAGCTGGAACTCTGAAAACCAGAATTCTCTGTCATCCTCTTTCTTGGCTCTGTCAGCAGGAGGGTGTCTATATTAGAGGAAGGTGGAAAAATGAGAGAGAGAGAAGGGACTGACTTCCTGTGGCAATTGGTCTTGCTCTACCAATGGTAATTAGCTCCAGCTGCCAGCTTCTTGCAGCCACCTTAGAACAAGTCCCATAAGCCCCCAACAATTTCAGGTTCTGAACCTCTGTATGTTCTTGTTTCCCCAGCACTAGAGGAGACAAACTTTTTCCTACAGTTATTTTATCTAGGTTACCTCTTTTTTCCTTCAACTCTCTAACACTAGGATTATCATGTTCCTATATTAAGTTCCCCGTATGCAGAGGAGCCTGGGAGGCTACAGTCCATGGGGTCGCAAAGAGTTGGACACAACTGAGCGACTAAGCACAGCACATGAATTACCTAATGTGTTTCCGGTTTCCTGACTGACCCTCAACTATGGACTGACTTATCAATTAGGAAATCTTTATTAGTCATATTAATTTGCAGGTGCTTTTTCTGATTTTATAAATATATTCTCCTAGTCATTTCCTTGTCTTTTAACCTTCTCCACATTGTCTTTTTTCTTACAAAAGCTTTACATTTGGGTGGGTGGGGGTTAAATCCTGTTCTTTATGATGTCTGGATTTTGTGTTGCTAAAAAAACAAACAAAACCCCATCTGGAGTAGCATGAGAAATTTTTTCTATATTTTCTCCTTGTGTCCTATAGTTTTGTCTTTTGTATCTGCGTATTTAATTCATATCAAACTTATTTTTGGGTAAAGCAGGAAGCTTATTTTTCTAAAATTAACAGCCACTTGTCAGTACTCAATTATAAATAGTCAATATTATCCAAACTATGTGAAATACTGTGATTGTTATAAGCAAAATTTCCATATTCTTATGTTTGTGTCTTCACTTGAGTTCCTTTGAAAACACAGCTTGAAGCAAAGACTATATGAAAATGATTTAGGATGCAAGTCAGTGCCTTCCAAATGTGGGGAAATAAAAAGGTGTGAGAGAGTAAAGGAGAGGAAGTAAATACAAAGTGGTTAATTACTAGCCCAGCCTCAAAAAGAAAAAGCTAATTTCTGAGTCCTTTAGGTCTGGCAAGGCCATGTGGAATCAGTCTGTCTTGCTGTAATCTGTTGAAACGGGTTACAAGAAATTTATAGATAGGCTTCTTTCTTCGTCTTGTCCCCTACCTATTGCTCATTGGTCAAATTTTGCCCCAATACAATTAACTTTGAAGCACTTTCCAGTTATTAACCACTGTTGACCTACAACAAATTGACTACCAATTATTTCTTCAGCAAAAAATGGGTTTATTCAGGCTCAGGAAAAAATTGTAGTTCAAGGTCTGCAACCATAGTGAGCCCCTTGCAAGTCCCCATGCAAGGGCATTCTTTTATAGAAGGACAAAGGGAGTTAGGATGGTTGTAGTGATCAAAGAGCTCATGGCTTTTCATTGGCTGAGTTGTGATCCTTTCTTATGGCTGAGCTCTTGCCAGGAAAAAGAAGGAAATCTTTCTTCTTCCTGTTGGGCTCTGCTATCATTGTAGGACATGAGAGCTACCCCTTCTTGTTTCTCGGTTCTATTTAACTGAGGTTTCTGTTTATTGATTTTTCGCACTATTACCGCTCTCTCCCTGCTTCTGAGGAAGTCAGAACAACTATGGATATGATAGGGTCAGGCCTGGGCACTGAAGTGACTGGGACCCCATTGCAGCAGGTACAATGATGCAATACTGGAACCCAGCCTCAAGTCTCTCAGGGAAAACGAGATACCCAGCAGTACTAGAGGATAAGTGATGGTTGGGGACCCCGGGGTCTCCACTTAGCAAGAAGTTCAGACATGGGGAGTAAGTCGGCTTGATTGACTCTAGGGAAGCACATACCCTCTACACGATGGATTAATAGAGCCCAATACGGATCGGCTTCTGTACTCACCAATCTGTTCTGTTGCTCTATTTGTCAATGTCTTTATATTTGACAATTCTAAATCCTCTCATTGTTTTATAAAAAGATCTTTCTCATTCCTGCAATTATTACATTTTTCATAATTTTAGTCATAAATCTTGAGATTTTTTTGGAAGTGATTGATTTATGGATTAATTTAAATAGAACTGACATCTTTAAGTCTTTTCAGGCAGGAAAATGACCCATCTTTCCTTGTATTTGGGGTTATTTGAGCTTGTAAAAAAATTTAAAATTATTTCTTTCCTGTTTTGTGTATTTATTGCTGAATTTTTTTACTCTGTTTTTTTTTTTTTTTTTAATTGTATTCTGTGATCTTTTTTCCCACCATGTCATTTTCTAGTTGGTTATTTTAGCTGTTTGTTGGTATTAACCAACTCCTGGAGATTTCCTATTAGTAATAATAGCTGGCCATTGTTTTTCATTCCATTTCTATGTAAAGGACAGCTTTATCTCTTCTTTTCACTGACAATACACTTTATTCTTTCTATTCTTAATTCATTTACTCATTCTCCAGTTCAGTGTTGATTAGCAAGTGTAACAGTGGGCATTCTTAATTATCTTATAAAATGATTTTAGGAATGTTTTACTTTTTGAAAATGTTAGATTAGATTTTTTTAATCAATATTTTATCTAGCTTATTGAGTTATTGATCTGTAAATATAAAATATTAAATTTTATTAGTTTCTAGCATCTTTTTATTAAAGTGGTCATATTGTTCTTATATTTTAATCAGCTAGTTGAAATCTTTATGAGAATAGATTTACTAGTGTTAAGCATCCTTGAATTATTGGGGCATAATTTATTTTTCCTTAATATACTACTAGGTTAGATTTGCTAATATTCATTTAATATGAGAAATCTATAAATATAAGTGAGGTTGACCTACCTTTTCTACTTTTGTGTATATATAACAAGTACTGTGTGGAAAAGGGCTTTTAGATTGAGTTGGCAAGTTTGCTTAATTTTACTATTTTTTAAGAGTTTATAACATAAGAATTAGCTTTTCTCTTGAAAGTTTTGAAGAGTTAACTAAGGAAATAAGTGTGGTAAAAATAGATAATTGACTACATTTAAAGTACTTTTATAGCTATTGGTTTCTTGAAGTAAATTTGTAATTTACATATTTTAAATAAAATCAGTTATCTTAATTGAGCCTTTTCAAAAGTATTTTTATGTTTTTATATATTATAAAGTTCCCTTCCACTCTTTGTTTTATGTGAGCTTTAAAATAAGAAATTGATATTAGATTTTATCAAATGCTTCCTAGATCTATTGAGAACATCATATAATTTATTTTTTTGCTGGTCTGTAGCATGGTAAATTACATTGATTGACTCTGAAATGTTAAATTATGCTTGTGTTTCTGGGATAAACCCTACTCAGTCATGAGGTTTTATCACTTTAGCTATGGTTGAAGTCATTTTGCTAAAATTTTATAGGTTTGCATCTACTATTTATTATCCAAGAAATTCTAAGGGGTTTAGGAGCTATATGTAAGATACTCCTATTACCACCAACACTCAGTAAATCACTAGGGTTTTAAGAGTTCTGAACTTGTCATGAACCAGGTGAAGAACAGCCAACTCTTGTCTGAATTCTCAGCTTGCCAGCTTACCTTGCAGATGTCAGACTTGCCAACCCATTATGATCAGATGAGCCAATTGTTAAAAATCTTTCTCCTTGTTTGTCCCTTTTCGATAGATAGACAGGTAGGTAGATATAGTCTCATATTCTGTTTCTCTGGAGAACCTTGACTGCTGCATTTAGTCAAATTAAAACAAAACAAAACAAAACAAACAACAACAAAAAAAACAAAGGCCAAGATTTCTGGGTTCCACCTTCAGTGATTCTGTGTTTGTTTGGTGGAGGTGGCGGGGGGGCAGTTGTAGTTCCTTTTCATTTACTGTTTATTTTTGTTCTTTAGCAGCGTGTTCTGTTCATGAGAAAAATTTTTCCCTCAGAAAATGTTTGCTTAGTGAAAAGCAAAGTTTCGTTGAAAGGTTAGACTAGGGAATTAAAATCCACTTATTTTTCCTAAATTAATCTCGTTTTTATTCTTCACTAAAGAAGGAAATATTCAAATTCTAGGTGTGGGCTCATGTCATGATTGACAATCCCCTGTCTGGTTGCAGGAGCCTTGGGCTTCTGGTTGGTATTTATCCCCAGTGGCACCCCACTCCAGTACTCTTGCCTGGAAAATCCCATGGACAGAGGAGCCTGGTAGGCTGCAGTCCATGGATGGGGTCACTAAGAGTTGGACACGACTGAGCGACTTCACTTTCACTTTTCACTTTCATGCATTGGAGAAGGAAATGGCAACCCACTCCAGTATTCTTGCTTGGAGAATCCCAGGGACAGGGGAGCCTGGTGGGCTGCCGTCTATGGGGTCGCACAGAGTTGGACACAACTAAAGCGACTTAGCAGCAGCAGCAGCTTTTGCTCGAGTTTTTTCTGTTTCCCCCCAGAGTACTCCACCGACGCCCCCACCCAAATCCTCCCTGCCCTGCCCCTGTTACCTACACTGGGAGCTTGAACTCTGACCAGCGGTCTTTGGGACCGGACAAGGAGATTTCAAGACCACAGAGGGACTGTAGAGCTTTGTAGCAAACAGAAGAAACAAGTGATCCTTGAAAAGAGTAACAGGAAAGGCTAAGGAAGGGACTTTCCACCAGAATCAAGTGGGCAGACAAGAGGCAGGTTTTTGTTGCTAGTTTTTCAGGTTTTTTGTTTTCTTTTTGGCTGCATGCAGGATCTTAGTTTAAAGACTAGGGATTGAACCCGTGCCCCCTACACTGGAAGCACAGAGTCTTAATCCCTGGACTGCCAGGGAAGTTGGTATTGTTTTTAAATTTTTACTTATTTTTATCAAATTAAGACACATGAAAGGCTGTTATTTTTTGCTCTTGTGGAATTGCAAAAAGGAAAAAAAAAAAAGGCCGTTAGCAAAATTTCTTGTATCCTAAGAGCTGTGAAGGTCTAAGAAAGAAGCTTCAGAGACAAGCTCCTAAGGAGCGCCAGGCAGCATGCAGAGTGTGAAGGGCAATTTAAAGGCAAGAGAAAGTAAAGACCTCTTTTGATTAGTTTAATCATCCTACTGAGAGGAAGATGGAGACTTAAAAAGAGAAAGAGGGACTGACCTCCTAGGAATTTCCCTACTTGCAACCACAGAATAAAACACAAAGTCTTTCGTATCAACCCTGAAAAGACTGCTTCATTTCCAGGAGGCTGGAGAAAGAGGCCTCTTCATGATCCCTAGAAAGGAATACCTTGGAAATTAAGTGAAGATGTGTCTTTTTGTCTTTGCTGCCTGACATTTTCACAGCTTCTCTTCATTGAGTCCTAAGGCTGGGATGGATAAGAAGACACTGCTGATGCTTTTATGTTCTGGGACTGATATTCTGCACTCAATGTGAGGTCTGAAGAGGCCAAACAGAACGTATATAACAGTGTTCCCAGCACACTCAGTGCTTTGCTAGGGCTCTGGGGATAATGAACACCACCCATCCTGTGAGGACAGAAAGGGAACAGAGTCTTTTGAAGTCAAGACAATTTTTGATCAAAGTAACTTTGGTTTTCCTCCAAGAAATATTAAGTCGTGGTTTAGTACCTTGTAACTTCTCTGTTGCTGGCTGGGAGACTCACCTTGGCTGAAAAGAAATACAGGCTTTGACTTCTCCAGTGAGTGGTGTGAAGAGGGAAGCAGACAGTCATGGGCTGGTGAAGTCACTTGGTGGAAAGGCTTTGTAGCATTTGTGATTGCCTTGGGGAAATACTCCCGTGTGACTGGTTTCAAGCTGTCAACATGAAGTGACTAGAAGCAGAGTTGGGAAGAGATGTACTCATGAGGCTCGAGGCTCTCAAGAGCACGGGGAGCTTGCTTAGCACATCACTGGTGGGTGAGCAACAGGCTTCTTTATCTCCCCACCTTGATGGAGTTTCTCATGGAAAGAGAGATCATTGTAAGCTCTAGGTCTGTGTCTAGCTGGGTAACTCGACTTCTCTCAACTAAGCTCGAATGGAAGACCAGACGTTTGTATCACTCCCATGGTGCTCTAAAAGGATGAAACTAAATATATACATTGATTTGAAGCACCTTATTGGAGGGTCCAGTACACAATAGATGATAACGTATTTCTACCCTGTGATAACCATGACTACTTTGGAGCTGGATCACTTTTTAATCTACCCTTGGTTTGAGAAACTAGAAATCCCCACCCACTGGTTAACACATGTGTTGTTGTCCAGTCGCTAAGTCATGTCTGACTTTTTATGACACCATGGACTGTAGCATGCCGGGCTTCCTTGTCCTTCACTATCTCCCAGAGTTTGCCCATTGAATCAGTGATACATCAAACCATCTCATCTTCTGTCACCTCCTTCGTCTCCTGCCTTCAATCTTTCCCAGATCAGGGTCTTTTCCAATGAGTCAGCTCTTCACATCAGGAGGCCAAAGTACTGGAGTTTCAGCTTCAGCATCAGTCCTTCCAATGAATTATTCAGGATTGATTTCCTTTAGGATTGACTGGTTTGATCTCCTTCCTGTCCAAGGGATTCTCAAGCGTCTTCTCCATCACCACAGTTCAAAAGTAACAATTCAAAGTAACAATTCTTCGGCCCTCAGCCTTCTTTATGCTCCAGCTCTCACATCCGTACATGATCACTAGAAAAACCATAGCTTTGACGATATGGACCTTTGTCGGCAAAGTGATGTCTCTGCTTTTTAATATGCTGCCTCGGTTGCTCATAGCTTTTCTTCCAAGGAGCAAGCATCTTTTAACACATACGAGTAGATACTTAAACTAGTATGAACAGTGGGTGGCATGAGGGTCCTTGTTATTCCCTTTTCTGACTTTTCTTTCTCTGTCATATCTTTTCTTATTCCCATAACTCATCACTGAGATGCTAAAGCTTTTAAAAAGTTTTCAGAGATTTTTCATGATTTCTTGATAGGCACACAGAAAGTAAGTAGAGAAGTCACAAATTCAAAGCCAATGTCTCTAACTTCCGGTCCAGCTTTCTCATGGCCCCTGCAGCTAATGCTGGATCTCTGGACAGCCTTTTACTCCATGGAAACAGGGACTGGATTTACCACCTACGCTTGTGACCAGCTGTCTGCTTCTTCCTGAGAAGGTATATTCATAACACATAATGGCAGCTGGGCTTGTCTGTGTGTAATTAAAACACGGCACTGTGAATGTCAGGGTGTGAAGCTCTGAGCCCTGATGGTTGTGTCACCTATTATCTTTCTGAGTCTGTAAAATGGACAGAGTAATGCTTACCTGGCATATCTCATAGGGTAGTGGGAGGACAGCTTGCAAGCGTTGTGTAAGCTGGAAAGTACAGAGTCAATGCCAAATATCATAAGTGAGCCCACACGATGATGGCTGGCACCTGGACTCAGGAGGTAGACCCATCTGAGTTTGAATCCCAATTCTGCCACTTCAGTTCAGTCGCTCAGTCGTGTCCAACTCTTTGTGACTCCCTGAGTCGGTCTAGGACCATAGCACTAAAGTGTGGTGCCTGGGCCAGCAACAGGAAGCATCCCCTGGGCACTTGTTAGAAGTGAACCAGAAACTCTGGGGGGAGGGCCCAGCAGTGAGCACGTCCTCACAAGCCCTCCATGTGTTCTGATACTTGCTGAAGACCACTGGTGTGTGGATCCTCCTCCTCTCCCCCAGATTTCCCAGAGCTGCTCTTTTGGAGTGAATTTCCGCCAGTGAGAGTGAAGTAGCATCAGAGTTGCCTTTTACCATTCCATTTCTCTTTCTAGGGAAATTTCCTGTAGATCAGGACATTACTGTAATTAGTTAGAGTAAATGAACAGGACTACTTACATTCTTAGCATGCACCTGGTGCCTATAGTGTTTTAAATTTTGCAGAGATATTTCCCTGAGATGCATAAACAGGGCTTCCACACATATTTTCAGATAAGTCCCTGACTTTGCTGGCCGAGAAGGAGACACAGTTGCTCCCATGAAGAACTGCTGGTAGTATTATTACTGTCTGTTGTCTCCTTTCTATGCTTTTGTGCTCAGATGAAACTATTATTTGTTAGATGCATAATCTTCTTCCATAAAACATTAGTCTGCCCCCCACTACCAGTTTATATCTCAATTAAAGTAGTTTGAAAGTTAGGAAGAGTTAACATATTCTGTGGCAGATTGGATGTTGTTTGCTATCTTGAAAAGGTGGCAGGTGGGCAAAACTGCCACCAAAATGCTGTTCAATAACTTAGAATTTCAGAATAATTCATATATAATTATCTGTGAAGAGGGGGGCTGTGTTTCTAGTGTATTCATCCTAGTTTTGTGCATCTGGCAGATGATGGGGTTGAGAGGGACCTGTCAGCCCAGGAGGAGGCATGAAAGGTATTATTTTAACAAAAATTGTAGGCATACAAAATTGAAGCATAAAAGTAATATGATGTTTAAGGTTGCTGCTGGGGTCCAGGGATGCCTAGAGTTGAGAGAATGGAATTCCTTTCTCCCTATCCTCTTCTTCTGTAGATTTAGAGTCCATATTTATGTATGTTAAGGATAGAGTATAACACTTTGGCATAGGGGTTATTTTGAGCTGTAGGAACTTAAAATACAGCAGCTGCAGAGAGGCTTTCTTGGAACTCCTCTTATTAGCCTAAAGATAAATCCTCCAAAGAGAACTCAATTTTCATAAATCCCTTTCCTGAAGTTTCTCATCACCCAATGTGAGAATCTGAAGAGGAGAGGATATGAAAACCAAACTCTGTCACAAACTAGTGTACTTCCCATGTTCTGAGAGCTCATTCATCTTTTGTAAAGATCATTTACTCTTCCCTGAGAAATCCACATCGCCCCCAGCCCTTTCCATATTAATATGGTAATTAAGCCTGAATTCAAAGCCACCTTTTTGAGTTACACATTTTTCTCTGGCTATCTTCCAGGTGTACATATTGAACAGTCATGTCTGACTCTTTGCGACCCCATGAACAGTAGCCAACCACGCTCCTCCATCCATGGGATTTTCCAGGCAAGAATACTGGAGTGGGTTGCCACTTCCTTCTCCAGGGATACATATTAATAACTTCAGTTTATTATTCTTTCTTAATTTGTTTTTTACCATAAGGGTCTTAGCTAAGAACTCAGAAAGGTAGAGGAAAATTGTTTCTCCCCCAACAGTGGAATGCACTTAAGATCCCAGGTTTCAAACATGGATCCATACTCCCATATTCATTCTCATCAGCCACAGCATGGCCAGGGAGCCTCCGCTGAGACTGAGCCATGTCATACTTAGGGAGAGAAAAGGTGGCTGGGATGACACTTCTGGGAAGGAGTTAGGAAACATTGCTGAAGGTCAAGTTTGGCTCTGGTATGACTAAATATGTGAATTCAGACAGGGGTTTTGATATCTCAGTGCCTGGTTTCTCATCAAGAAATAGAAGTGTTGAGATCAGTCCCACTAATCTCATAGAAATAGTGGGATGAAGAGCATATGAGATTACAAACATCAGTGTGGTTTGAAAAGCCTTCAGTGCAAGATAATGCTGGGACAGATTTTATTAAAATGAACATTTCTCAGCCTTTGATGAACTTCACAACATTGGCTTTGAAGGGACCTCATCTTTTCTTTTCATACTGTTCATGGGGTTCTCAAGAATACTCAAGTGGTTTGCCATTCCCTTCTCCAGTGGACCACGTTTTGTCAGAACTCTCCACCATGACCCGTGCATCTTGGGTGGCCCTTCATAGCATGGCTCATAGTTTCATTGAGTTAGACAAGGCTGTGGTCCATGTGAATAGTTTGATTAGTTTTCTGTGAACGTGGTTTTCATTCTGTCTGCCCTCTGATGGATAAGGATAAGAGACTTATGGAAGCTTCCCGATGGGAGAGACTGACTGTAGGGGAAACTGGTTCTTGTTCTGATGGGCAGGGTCATGCTCAGTAAATCTTTAATCCAATTTTCTGTCGATGGGCGGGGCTGTGTTCCCTCCCTGTTGTTTGACTTGAGACCAAACTATGGTGGAAGTAATGAAGACATGGTTTTTCTAGTAGTCATGTATGGATATGAGAGTGGGACTATAAAGAAAGCTGAGCACCAAAGAATTGATGCTTTTGAACTGTGGTGTTGGAGAAGACTCTTGAGAGGTCCTTGGACTGCAAGGTGATCAAACCAGTCAATCCTAAAGGAAATCAGTCCTGAATATTCATTGGAAGGGCTGATCCTGAAGCTGAAGCTCCAATCCTGTGGCCTCCTGATGAGAAGAATTGACTCACTGGAAAAGACACTGATGCTGGGAAAGATTGAGGTCAGGAGGAGAAGGGGATGACAGAGAATGAGATGGTTGGGTGGCATCACCGACTTGATGAACATGAGTTTGAGCAAGCTCCAGAAGTTGGTAATGGACAGGAAAGCTTGGCGTGCTGTAGTCCATGGGGTCACAAAGAGTCAGACATGACTGAGTAGCTGAACTGAACTGAATCTTTTCTTGTTCACCTCCTCTCTGTCTTTCCCTCTTGTTGATGGAGGTTCTGCCCCTGAAACTAGTTCAGAGGCTAAAGGGACAAGAGAAAAAATAACACAGATTCTGGGGCTTTGAAGTTGTGGAGATGCAGAAGGAAACTGTGGGTTTAAGAGTGTGAGAATCTGAAGCAGTCACTGAGGTACAAGAACGGCAGGAGGTTGAAAAATCATTAAAGAGGTTGGGGGAGTATTGTGAATTCATTGCCTTTCATGTTCTTTAATAATTGGAATAACTCTAAAAGCATTTATTGTTGTTGGACTGTGCTTCTTTGACTCTGCAAAATCATCTCTAGATAGGACTATACATGTTTTCAGCTTACATTTGAGTATTTTTTTAAGTGGCATTATTAATTGAGTGTCTAGGAAAGAAAGGATTAATTGTGGGAAGCATTTGATGCTTAGGGAGATGAAAGAATGATACAGGTTAGAGCTAGGAGTCCTGTTTCCCACCTTTGATTCTCTGACTTACACAGTGAGATGTGCATAGATATTTTCATATATAAAACAATTGAAAGTCTTTGCCTCTGTAAAAAGATATAACCTGCTTCAAAAACAAAAACAAAAAAAATGCCATCCCACACTATTTCCCTTCCCATTTATCTGGGACCCAGTTGCAGAGGAACTGGGTTGCAACTTTTCTAAAAGTTGTTTAGCAGCAACTTTCTGGTGTTAAATGAAATGAACACCTTTCAGCTCACTGTTGACCTTTTCCTCCCACTTGACCTCTCTCTGCCCTTGATTTCTAGGACCTCTGCTTGACTCAGATGTTGGCATGTCCCAAGCTTTCATCTGTTCACTCTTTCCCCCTCTCAGTGGCTATTGTCATCTTTGGCTTTAACTTCAACTGTTGATTACATACTGCTGCTGCTGCTAAGTCGCTTCAGTTGTGTCCGACTCTGTGCGACCCCATAGACAGCAGCCCAATAGGCTCCTCTGTCCCTGGGATTCTCCAGGCAAGAACACTGGAGTGGGTTGCCATTTCCCTCTCCAGTGCATGGAAGTGAAAAGTGAAAGTGAAGTTGCTCAGTCGTGCCCTACTCTTAGCGACCCCAAGGACTGCAGCCTACCAGGCTCCTCCACCCATGGGATTTCCCAGGCAAGAGTACTGGAGTGGGTTGCCATTACCTTCTCTGGATTACATACTGAGGACTCCCCAATCCTTCCTGCCATTCCTGATCTCCCCCTAGAAGCCCAAAACTGCGTGTCCATAGGTCTTCTAATCTGCATCCAATGATTCACAGACTTGAATGTTTTAAAGTCTATTATTCTTCATCTTCCTCTCTAGTCTGTTCTTCCTCCATAAATGCATGACCTTTTTCCAACCACCAAAAATCAGAAATTTGGGAGTCGCTACTGACCTTTTTGTCTTTTCAACCTCTACTTTTTCAGTTCAATTCAGTCACTCAGTCGTGTCCGACTCTTTGCGACCCCACAAAGTGCAGCATGCCAGGCCTCCCTGTCCATCACCAACTCCCGGAGTTCACCCGAATCCACCTGCAAGTCAGTGATGCCATCCAACCATCTCATCCTCTATTGTCCCCTTCTCTTCCTGCCTTCAATCTTTCACAGCATCAGGGTCTTTTCAAATGAGTCAGTTCTTCACATCAGGTGGCCAAAGTATTGGAGTTTCAGCTTCAACATCAGTCCTTCCAATGAACACTCAGGACTGATTTCCTTTAGGATTGACTGGTTGGATCTCCTTGCAGTCCATGGGACTCTCAAGAGCCTTCTCCAACACCACAATTCAAAAGCATCAATTCTTCGGCATTCAGCCTTCTTTACAGTTCAACTCGCACATCCATACATGACTACTGGAAAAACCATAGCTTTGACTAGACGGACCTTTGTTGGCAAAGTAATGTCTCTGCTTTTTAATATGCTGTCCAGGGTTGGTCATAACTTTCCTTCTAAGGAGTAAGCATCTTTTAATTTCATGGCTGCAATCACTATCTGAAGTGATTTTGGAGCCTCCAAAAATAAAGTCAGCCACCGTTTCCACTGTTTCCCCGTCTATTTGCCATGAAGTGATGGAACCAGATGCCATGACCTTAGTTTTCTGAGTATTGAGCTTTAAGCCAACTTTTTCACGCTCCTCTTTCACTTTCATCAAGAGGCTCTTTAGTTCCCTACTTTTTAATCTATCAGAAACTCCTCTTAATTTAATCTCCTAAACATCACTCAGCTCAACTCAGTCTTTGCCCTTCTACCTCCCTATAGTTACTTTAGTTTCACAGCACTAAAAATAATCTGAATGGTTCAAATAACATCCTAACTGGTTTTCCTACCTCTGCTCTTGCCCAGTCCCATTTACCCACTCCCATCAGAGGCATTTTTCTAAAATGGAAGTTAAATAATTTCACATTTTTTTAGTGGCTGAAATTTCTTCACTGGTTGCCCATGCCTTCAAAATAATGTTCAAATCCTTTATTTGACACTTAAGACACTCCAGAACTTTGTTACTACCTATGTTTCTAGGTAGTAAAATTGTGGCTTCATTCCAGCCACACCAGCTAAGATAACTCAAATAAGGTCTCCAAATGTACCTGCCTTGTGTACATACTCCTCCTGTATTTGGGGTGCTTTTCTTCCCTGTCTTCCCCCTTATCTCTTCTTTGAGTTTCTATATGTGTTGTGCATCCTTCTCTAATAGCAGCTATTTCTGTAGATCATTCTTGAACAACTAGCTTGTGAACCACCCAAAGATGCACAAGACAGATGGCTTCCCTAGTAGTTTAGCTGGTAAAGAATCCGCCTGCAATGCAGGAGACCTTGGTTTGATTTCTGGGTCAGGAAGGTCCACTGGAGATGGGATAGGCTACCCACTCCAGTATTCTTGGGTTTCCCTGGTCACTCAACTGGTAGAGTATCTGCAATGTGGGACACCTGGGTTTGATCCCTGGATTGGGAGATCTCCTGGAGAAGGGAACAGCTACCCACTCCAGTATTCTGGCCTGGAGAATTCATGGACTGTATAGCCCACAGAGTCGCAAAGAGTTGGACACAACCGAGCAACTTTCATAAAGATTGTTAAATTCTGTGGTTCTAGCATCTGGGATTGTCTTGGTATATAATAGAAAATCTCTAAATATTTGTTAAAATTGTAAGGTTGGCTGGGCATGCTGGACTAGGTCTGTAGGAAACTGGAATTCTCTAGAAGTTTATTTCTTCTTTCAATCCCTGAGCTCCAATTCCTTGAGTTACCAAATGGTTGGTTGTCTTATATTCTCTCTGGAGAATACTTGAGGACAATATTTTCCAAAAAAAAAAAAAGAGAACACTGAAAAGGGAGTCAATAAAACCGTTTTCTATTTCACATTCTGATAATCACTGTGTTACCTTGAACTAAAAATGCCACCTTACTTTCCTCACGGTGTTGATTTATAGCTTGGATAACTCAAATGCAGTCTTCTGTGTTACAAATTTGTGAATGCTAAGTTTTTTCCTTTTTTAATTGGGGAAGAGTATATCCAACACCTTTTCAGCTTCAAGGGGATTGAGATATTTGGGAATATATCTTAGAGTTTAATATTTTGTTTTCTGCTTTGTGCTCTAATAAGCATGGGGATTCATGGTTCCATAGTGCATATCCCAGCGGATCATCAGAAATACCTTTATCTTGGGAAGGCACTCTCATATGTCTGTTGCAGCTGATTTACCTTCCAGTCTTGGTCTTCACTGTCCACGCTAAAAGGAATGTGGGTTTCCTGGACTTGAAAGCCAGCGGCACAGGGAGACTTTAAACACGAGAAGTAGAGCGAGGGTAGCCTCAGCTGAAAGAGCAGTAAGGCTGCGAGAGACAGAGGGAGGTTAATTGTGAAATCTTTTGAAACTTGTTGATTTCAACACCTGACAATTAGCTTGTCAGACTGCTGCGGCTCCAGGAAAGGATTTGACAGTTTAATGGCACCTGGCAACGTCATTGCCATTCAGCCTTGAAGGAAACACCCAATTGATGCTTGGCAGCTGGTACCTAAAGCAGGAAGAAACCCTGTTGGAGTCTCTGTTCCTTTGGGAAAGTTTATAATTGAATAAAGAGACTTCCAAATGCTCAGCTGGCT
Source organism: Bos javanicus (assembly GCF_032452875.1). Lineage (NCBI taxonomy): Eukaryota > Metazoa > Chordata > Mammalia > Artiodactyla > Bovidae > Bos > Bos javanicus. The sequence continues at coordinate 31,845,620 of NC_083893.1, read as the reverse complement.
GTGGCCCTTCACAGCCTAATTGAAAATCTCTATGGCAAGTGGTTTTGAACAAAAATGGCTGGTGGTTAGGGAATGAATAAGAATGCACCTTCAAATGCCAGGCATGATTGAGTGTTTGCTGTTTGGGGAGAGCTTGGGTTTAGAACCAGACATGGGTGAAAATTCTACCTTTGTACTTACTTTTCTTGTTGTGTGACCTTGGGCATGTTATTTCACTTCTTTGTTCCTTAGATTTCCCACATGTTAAATAAGGACAAATGCTGTGCGCTTAGTTAGTGGCTTCAGTCGAATCCGACTCTGTGTGATCCCATGGACTGTAGCTCGCTAGGCTCCACTGTCCATGGGATTTTCCAGGCGAACATACTGGAGTGGGTTGCCATTTCCTCCTCCAGGGGATCTTCCCAACCCAGGGATCAAACCCACATCTCTTATGTCTCCTGTGTTGGTAGGCAGGTTCTTTACCACTAGCACCACTTGGAAAGCCCAAAGGGCAAATAATGCCTACTTTATTGAGCTGCTGTGAGAATGAAATGTGATTATGTATATTACTGGCCAGCACATTATAGGGTCTCAGTGGGTGAGCTCAAAATAAAATTGAATGGAAATGGGTTGATGATCATTCTTCTGCAGTTGGAGGAATGAGTCTAAGGAGTGAAAGGTGGGCAGAGTAAGGTCCTCTAGTTATTTATGTCCCAGGTGTTTCTCTCTTTAATAACAATGGAATAATAATAGACAAAACTGCTTTGCACCCCTGCTACCCCCTTGCCCCTATTTGTCAAAATTGTATACTGTATTGGAAAGTGCATGGACTTTCGATTCAGACCTTTCAACTGGGCCATTTCAAGTTATAGTGTCATTAACTCAGCCTCTGAACCTCATTCTGTTCAGATGAAGGCAGTAACACCTAGAATGCAGTGTATTTGGGAAGGTTGAATGAGAAAATGAATGAGAATGCATTTAGCATGATCTCTGGCTCCATCAATTCTGGGTTTACTTCTCTTTATTTTCCTGTCTTTCCTCATGATCAGGAGCTTGGGCCTTTCCAACAGTCTCATGTATGGCCCAGGGGTGGACCATTCAAATAGTCAAGATGAAGAGGAGCAGAGATGATGTTAGTCCCATGTCTTATCTAGAGTCATGATATTAACATCTTATTGGCCCCTTTTAAAGACCTTATCAAATAAACAATATTAAGACTTGATGATCTTCTGCTGCCCTCTTCTCTTTTGCCTTCAGTCTTTCCCAGCATTAGGGAAATGAAGAGGATGAGATGGTTAGATTGCATCACCCACTCAGTGGACTTGAATTTGAGCAAACTCCAGGAGATAGGGGAAGACAGGGAAGCCTGGCATGCTCAGTCCATGGGGTTGCCAAGAGTCAGACACAACTTAGTGACTGAATAACAAGAAGACTTGATATAGTACCAGGAAGTTCTCCTCAGCTGAATAAGAGTAGGACCATGAGCCTCTGCTGCTCAGGGGAGCATTTCACATTCTGATCCTCCATTGCCCTTTCCATGTAACAAGGGGGCTAGTTGTTTGCTCATCACATAGTGCAGATTCAGTGGAACCTGAAATGGCTTATCCTAAGTCTAAGACTGATACTTAAGGCTTATCTTTAGTCTAAGACTGAAGACTGATCAATCTAAGACTGATAATTTATTATGATTCCTCAAATACTACAGATCAGGATAACTGGTTTCCTAACATTGCCAAAGATTTTTTATATAGCTTTACACTGTTTATTCTAGTATCTGCTCATTTAAAAACCTGAAATCACCCCTACAGTGAATATTGAATCAAAATATACACGTAGTAGATATGTGAAAACAGAAGCCAGAGGCTGATTTCCTGGTCTCCAAAATCTGGCCTGGCACTGTCTCCCAGCCCCCATCTCTACTCCATACAGGCTGGTCTTCTGTTCTCTGCTCCTGCTAGTCCCACCAAATGGAAGGTAGCCTTCCCTCCTCTCAACACTGCAATCATTCTCTTCCTAGAGCCCTGAGGTTCTATCTCATCTGCGACTGGTCTCTGAGCTTGATTGTTACCTGAGTTTTGCTGAAGACATTGCTTTATTTTCTGGTAAGACTAGGATTAGAATTACAATTCTCAGTGATTCTCTGAGCAGTGAACCTTGTGAGGTGTTTATTGTTTATTACAAAAAGGTCTGTAAATCCACATGGGCCCCAAGCTGTGTCTTGGGACTGAATTGTTACAATGTCTGGCATATATTGGAGAGGCTATTTTTCAAATATATGTGGATATTTTTGTGATTAATAATTATGCCAAAGTTAACAATGAATTCATAGTTCTTGGTATGTGTGTGACCGTGTATTTTCTTAGTTGATCGTGTGTACTTGTACACCCTTCAGGGAACCTGATATGAATCTGCTGACCCAGTAATTTTTCTGATTCCTCTTAATAATGGTTCCTCTGGCCCTTGTTGGGCTTCCCTGGTGGCTCGGTGGTAAAGAACCCACCTGCCAATTCAGGAGATGTAGGTTCAATCCCTAGGTAGGAAAGATTCCTTGGAGAAGGAAATGGCAATCCACTCCACTATTCTTGCCTGGGAAATCCCATGCACAGAAGAGCCTGGCTGGCTACAGTCCATGGGGTGGCAGAGAGTTGGACACAGCTTAGTGCCTAAACAACAACAATTGACCCTGGTAGGTCAAGCATCAGTGTAGCATGGTGCAGGATTTCTGTGTTCCGTTAAATGTGTATGATTTGGAGTAAGTCACAGCCCCTCCCCCTGCCCTTTTAAAAAACGTTTTATTTTATATTGGAGTATAACAAGTTATGGGCTTCCACAGGGTACAGTGGTAAAGTATCCACTTGCCAGTGTAGAAGATGCAGGAAACCTGGGTTTGATCCCTGGGTCAGAAAGATCCCCTGGAGGAGGAAATGGCAAACCATTCTAGTATTCTTGCCTGGAAAATCCCATAGACAGAACTATAGGTGGGCTATAGTTCATGGGGTCAGAAAGGTTGAACACAACTTAGTGACTAAACAATAGCCAATTAGCAATGTTTTGATAGTTTCAGGGGCACAGAAAAGCAACTCAGCCATACAAATACATGCATCTATTCTTCCCCCAATTCCCCTCCCATCCAGGCTGCCATTGAGTGGAGTTTCCTGTGCTATATGGTAGGTCCTTGTAGGTTATCCATTTCAAATATAGCAGTGTGTACACATTCATCCCAAACTCCCTAACTATCTGTTCCCGCATCCTTCCCTCAGGTAACCGAAAGTTTGTCCTCTAAGTCAAGTCACAGCCCTTGTTGATGTCTGCAGTAAACATCTGTCAATTTTGCCTAAAATGTACTCATCTGTCTTCTAGCTTGAGAGTAGTCTTATTTTGCTTTGGTGACTTTCTCCTCTCCTCTAGCCCACGGCCCTGGAACCACCATGTTCCATCTACTCCAAGTACATGAGAACATGGATTTCTGACTCCAGTTGGCCAAGGAGTGGCAGCCATGGGACTTTTGCTTCTGGGGAAAGAAGGCTTTCTTCCGATTGAAGTTCTAGGCTGGAGGTCATGCTGGCCATCTTCGTTTCTTCAGAAAGAGAATCTGAACTAGAACTAAGGCATACAGAGACAAACAGAATGAGGGATTGAGGCAGATACATGCTGGATAACAATGCTTAGGCACTTTGATCTACCTATATGGAAGTTTTCACTGCCTCTGGACTTTTCAGTTACTTGAATAAAAATTTCCATTTTGCTTTAAGCCAGTCTGAGTTGAGGGTTTCTGTCATCTATATTGGCTGATAAGAATTTGGTCCCTTATCCCTAAGGGTATTAGACAGGTGAACTCTAAGGGCATTACTGGCTGGAGGATGCCTAATAAAGCTGATTTTTCAAAGTTGATTAGCAGGGGTATAAAGCCCCAATTATTGGAAGAGAACTGACTACAAAATTCTAATAAGGTAGTTAATTGATCAGTTTGGGATTGCACAGTGAAACCTGTCATGGAATCTCAAAATGCTCTTTGACAGAAAATATCTTTGAAGAGCTGATTCATTTTGCCTGGGGATTTACTTTGAAATATAGATGAGGTGAGAATCATCTCCTCTTTTCTACTTTTTCCCCCCAAACACTTTCACTGGCTCATCTACATCATCATTAAAAAAAAATAGGCACACAGGTACTCACCCCAACATTCTTTTTCCTGGGTGTAATGTCAGGCATGGAGGCAGTAGTCTGCAGGTGTGTGTGGAGGTGTGTGTCTGTGTGGATCAGTACATATCCTGCAAGGGAGGGTCAGAACTTTGTTTTTGAAGATTGCTTTCTGTTATACTCACATCTGGAGCCTTCTGATTAAAAACAAAATAAATTGTACACGGTCATCTCAAATAAGCCATGCTTTTTTCTCCCCTGTGGCAAAACAGAATCTAGGTAGCATAATGGAAATTTCCAAAAGCATTCCAGATACAGTGCTGAGGAATAAGTGTGGGAAACACACTTATTTTGAAGGGAACTCTGTTTTCTTGCTTTTACCCGAGCCCTTTAGCCACAGATCTTACTACAGAATCCTCATGTGAGCAGATCTAAAATGAAATATATGTACATAAGTCCTGAAAAATGTTCCATTCATTTGCACTTAGAGGCCTCAATTATATGCCAGAAAGTAAAGCTTCCACTGAGAGATCCCTGATTCCACCAATTCTTCAGAAGAAAGTGACACTTCATGTCTGAAAAGGAACATAGTCAAGCATCTGAGTGTGGTGTGTGTGTATATATATATATATATATATATATATATATATATATATGCTGCTAAGTTGCTTCAGTCATGTCCAACTCGGTGTGACCCCATAGATGGCAGCCCACCAGGCTCCCCCGTCCCTGGGATTCTCCAGGCAAGAACACTGCAGTGGGTTGCCATTTCCTTCTCCAATGCATGAAAGTGAAAAGTCAAAGTGAAATTGCTCAGTTGTGTCTGACTCTTCATGACCCCATGGACTGCAGCCTACCAGGCTCCTCCATCCATGGAATTTTCCAGGCAAGAGTACTGGAGTGGGTTGCCATTGCCTTCTCTGTATACACCATTGCCTTCTCTGAAATATATATATATATAATATATATATAATATATATAATATGTATACACCAATCATGGTGCAAATAGCTACGATTGATTGATCATCTATGTGCAAGAACTTTCCATCTGTGTCTTCCTTTAAGGGAATTCTCACATTCATCTTGAGTGGTGTTTAACACAACCCTCACATCATTGAAAAGGAAAGAGCCTCACAGGTGTTAAAACATCTGGTCTCAGCTGGATTCCAAAGTCTGACTTTTTACCCACCAAGCTACCCTACCTCCAAGTAGGCCATTCTATAAATCTTGTTTAACTGGGAGACAAAGGCTTTCCCAATTTTATAATTTCAGCTTTCTCTTGGGGGAGCCCATTATTTTTTCTGCTTTTCCCTACTCACGGGTCATTGCAGTTAAATGGCACTATTGAGTGTTTACAATTATATTTAGGATGTAACACTAAAGAGATTTTTTTGCAGAAAGCTAATAGCTCCATAAAAGTCCCTTATGTGGTGCTTGGAGATTTACAGAGCTGCTGTTTTTAAAAGTATCTCACTAGTGAAGGCATCTTACAGTGGGTTTACAATACAGAAATGAACACTGTTAACTGGCAAACTTCTAGCTAAATGAAAACAAGTTTTTAAGTGAAAAACTTGTTCTTACTAATGAGAGGTGGGTTTTTTTCTGGTTATATACTGCAGATGAAAAGATCTATCAAGTAAATGATTGATACCAAATGTCATTGGGGCATCAAATGCTCCAATAGATACTGAATAATATAGGACATGTTCCAGGATGTACTCAGAGAGGCAGAAGGCAGAGAGCCTCAGAGCTAGCTGTTACTGAAGCCTTACTAATTGCCAGACGCTGGATCAAGGATGTTACATATTGTCTCATCTGATATTCACAATAGCCTCACTCTCTACCTCTTCTCCATCAACCTGGACATCTCTCTGACTCATTCTGATTTAGGACAGATTGTTTTTCAGGACCATTTTCTGTCCATCTTGCAATAACTATATTCAGGCTAGTGTTACCCCTTGAATCCTCCCGATAAGCTGTTTGTTACATTTAGTAGCTGCAACCTCTGTGGTGGACAAGATTCAGTTGATTGAAGAAGAATTGGGGAGAAAGGAGAATTAGGCTGCTTTTTCTGAGCCAGGACATCACGGCCCAGGGAGATGAGTTGGAGTTGTGCTGCCATAACTGAAAATTATTTGCAGCTGTTACAGTAGCATTTCCCCAGGCAAGAGTACTGTTTCCCCACCTTCCTTAACCTGATTAACTCTTGACTGTCCCTAGATACCTCTCATCTGGTGCCCAATCCCAGCCCTGCTGTCCCCTTTAGAGTCTTCCCTGATGCCATCTCAGCTGTACTTTCTCTTGTACTCCTTTGTTAGTCACTCAGTCATGTCCAACTCTTTTGCAACCCCATGGACTATAGCCCACCAGGCTCCTCTATCCTTGGGATTTCCCAGGCAAGAATACTGGAGTAGGCTGCTATTCCCTTCTCCAGGGGATCTTCCCAACACAGGGACTGAACCTGGGTCTCCTGCATTGCAGGCAGTTTCTTTACCATCTGGGCTACCAGGGAAGCCCTGTACTCCTTTAAACACCCCTTAAAATGTGCTTTTACAGCCTATCCTCAGACAAGCAACATGTTCTATTGCTCTAGGGTGACATACATAGCCAGATTCCAAGGGTTCCCTGCTCCTCCTTCTGTATGTTCCATCAGGCCTACTCCAATATGGAGTACCTTGAATGTTTCATAAATGTTTGGGGGTTTTCTATATAATTTTATTTCTTTATTTTTGATGTGCTGGGTCTTGGCTGCTGCTCAGACTTTCCTTCAGTTGTGGCGAGTGGGGTTGCAGTGCATAGGCTTCTCCTGTTGTGGGTCAGAGGCTCTAGTGTGTGTGGGCTCAGTAGTAGTGGTGAAGGGGTTTAGTTGCTCTGCAGGGCATGTGAGATTTTCCCAGACCAAGAATTGAACCAATGTCTCCAGAGTACACCTTGAGAAATGCTGGGCTAGATGAAGCAGAAGCTAGAATCAAGATTGCCAGGAGAAATATCAATAACCTCAGATATGCAGATGACACCACCCTTATGGCAGAAAGTGAAGAAGACCTAAAGAGCCTCTTGATGAAAGTGAAAGAGGAGCGTGAAGAAGTTGGCTTAAAACTCAACACTCAGAAAACTAAGGTCATGGCATCTGGTCCCATCACTTCATGGCAAATAGATGGGGAAACAATGGAAACAGTGACAGACTTTATTTTCCTGGGCTCCAAAATCACTGCAGATGGTGACTGCAGCCATGAAATTAAAAGACTCTTGCTCCTTGGAAGAAAAGTTATGACCAACCTAAATAGCATATTAAAAGGCAGAGACATTACTTTGCCAACAAAGGTCCGTCTAGTCAAAACTTTGGTTTTTCCAGTGGTCATGTGTGGATGTGAGAGTTGGACTATGAAGAAACCTGAGTGCCGAAGAATTGATGCTTTTGAACTATGGTGTTGGAGAATACTCTTGAGAGTCCCTTGGACTGCAAGGAGATCCAACCAGTCCATTCTAAAGGAGATCAGTCCTGAATATTCATTGGAGGGACTGATGCTGAAGCCGAAACTCCAATACTTTGGCCACCTGATACGAAGAACTGATTCATTTGAAAAGACCCTGATGCTGGGAAAGACTGAAGGCAGGAGGAGAAGGGGATGATAGAGGATGAGATGGTTGGATGGCATCACCAACTCAATGGACATGAGTTTGAGTAAACTCTGGGAGTTGGCAATGGACAGGGAGGTGTGGAGTGCTGCAGGTCATGGGATTGCAAAGTCAGACAAGACTGAGCGACTGAACTGAACTGAACTTCTGCGTTAGCGGGTGGATTCTTTACCACTGACCCACCATGGAAGCCCCAATGTTTAGTTTTGATGTACACATCTAAATGTACAGGGAGGAAAAAAAGTACAGAATTCTTGACTCACATTCAAAAGTTTTTCTGAGTTAATTTTCATTCTTTGAGGGTCGTCAGCAAGCCAGGATGCCTGTTGGGGTTGATTATTCCCTTTCTATCTGAGTGATTAGCTCTTGGCAATAGCCCTTTGAGAGTAGGGGGAGCTGAGCGCTGTGATTTTACTGTCAGAGATCGCTGCAGCTTCAGGATCCGATGGCTTCCAGATATCTCCACGGGATCTCTTTTCCACTTTGGCAGCCTTCCCTGAACCAGACCCTGGGACAGGATCCTGACTTTCATTTTAAGGCAGGCAATGAAATAGCACAGGTTAGAAAAGAGACTAGCTGGGCTTCTAGATAGACGGTCCTTTTAGCTGAGCCTTTCAGAGACATCTCATCCCATGTCTTGCTATTAACAGGAACAATTGCGAAGGACTTTGAAATTGGCCAAGAGTTACTTGAAAATTTTTTTGGTGGAACCTGGATCTGGTCTAAGAATCCTTACAGGACTGTCTGATTGTACAAGGGCCTGGAATCTTTCATTGTCTTTCACTATTTGTAATTTTGTAGAGATATAAGTTAACCTCTGAAGACTTGACAGTGATGCCAGTGATTCCCAGTCATAGAAATGCAAATAGATGCAGTGAAGGTACACTGGACTTCCTGCCTACGGAAGAGGCCAGTGTTGTACCGCTTAGAAAATCTCCCACGTTCCTGAATACCTAGGTGCGCTCCTGGCCTTCAGTTTCTCTTTTGGACTAGCTATGACATCTTACAGGTTCTCTCATTATTAGCTAGACTAGAAAGAAAATCTCTGATGTATTCTTTTATATTTGTATGCAAGTCATGATTTTGTCATTAAAAAAAAAAATTATTACCCTTTAAGACTCCTCTGCTCTCTTAGTTGGTATAGTAGCTGCTGCTGCTGCTAAGTTGCTTCAGCATAGTAGAAATGCATTAAATTCAGAGTCTCAATTGCTGGGTTTAAATCCCTGCTTTGCCATTGTAAAATTGTTTTACTGTTTGTAATGCTGTGATTGAGAACTAAGAGGACCTAGAGAGTTTTTTGAGCTGAAATAAAATAACATTTGTCATAATTTGGAATCCATCCCCCCCACCGCCCCCACCCCAGATGTTGTGGGCTCCTAAGGCTTTAGGTGATCTAGAAGAGAAAATGATAGATCCGGTTGGGAGAGATGACAAAGATTCTCTCCTGGACCAAACTCTAAGCTCCTCTGAGTTCTTTTTACATTGAGGCCCTATCTTTCAGCACTTTTTCAATAGCCCGATTTTAGCAAGAATTCTGCTAATTCAACTTAGCTGGAATCCTCTACCTATCTGATCACCCTTGCTATCTGACCAGGTTTCTTTTCCCCTACCATTCTCTAGGTGATGTCAGAGCACCCTGGCCTGCCTTCAACAGGAATCTTGTTAGGTTTGGTTTAGCCAGAATTTCCCCCTTATCCCTGATATCTTCTCTGAGTAATTTCCAAACTTCCCCCACACCTCCTGCTCCTTGGCTATAAATTCACACTTTTTCCTTGTTATTATTCAAACTTAAGCCCAAACTTTCCCCCTTATTGCAAAACCCCACTGCAGTGGTCCCTATACCTATTGTGATGATCTCAAATAATGTCTGTTTTTCTGTTGTAACAAGTGTTGTGAATAACTTTTTCTTTAACAGAAACTTGGGACATTTTATTTCCCCATGCTATCCCTATAACCTCTCCCAAAGTCTCCATGAAAAAGAGCAATATAACCTGCAATTTCATATTGTGAAGAATAATATTTCGACCTAGGTTTAGGGAGTCCACAGAAACCCCTTTTCTGCAACATGGTAGAATTTGATGTCTTTATTTCTTGAGTTATCACATATTCTTTATGAACTTTAGAGCAAACAGCAAATTTGAATGTTCTTCTGATCATTTCAACTGTTCTTTAGAGTGAAGATTAGCAACTCACTTTTGAAGATCCCACTTGTAAATCTCATCCTATTCTGTGTCAGAGCCAGTGTTAAGCAGGGAATGAGTAAACAGTGAAATACAAAACAGAAAGAAGTTGACTCCTCCTGAGTATCAAGTCTAGAAGGACATCTAGGACCCTGTTAAGGCTTTAAAATGTAATTACATACAGAAAGGGTTTGGGAAAGTAGCAGGCAGCCTATAAATATTAGCTATAGTGATTAACAAAACAAAAGGAAAATTTATAAACAGATTCCTGGGTTAATAGAATTAATGAGAAATAGGGGAAATTCTTTGCCTGCATTGTTTACTCTTTTCTATTTTTATATTTAGCTTTTGCAGCCTTCATGTATTTATTTTCTGAATTTATTCACACCGAGGTTTACTTATTTATTCAGCAGATAAATATTAGTACTATGGACCTTTTAACACCAAGCTCTGCTAGGTACTGGAGAGAAAATGACGTCTCATAAGGTCCTTGTCCTAGACTAGCTCAGAGTCTAATGGATTTACTTGCTATGCTTCCCAAGAGAGTTATGTGGTCTTTTTATGCTTAGCCCCAAAGAATGAGTTGATGACCATGAAATTTTTAGCCTTAGTGACAGTCCAGGAAAGGAGATACATAGCACGTGTCGTGATGGCTAGTGCCATAAAAGTTCCTAAATTCCCTGCAGACAGCAGACTGTTCCTCTTCACCAGTAGGCCAGCCTTGTCTTAGGAGGAACAAGAATTTGGTGGTTCAGCAAAAAAAAAAAAAAAAAAAAAGGAGGGCTTTGGGAATTCTTAACGGGCTTCCCAGGTGGCTCAGTGGTAAAGAAACTGCCTGCTAAGCAAGAGATGTGAGTTTGATCCCTGGGTCAGGAAAATCCCCTGGAGAAGGAAATGGCAGCCCACTCTAGTATTCTTGCCTGGGAAATCCCATGAACAGAGGAGCCTGGCGGGCTACAGTCCATAGGGTCACAGGAGTGAGATAGGACTTAACGACTAAGTACAAATTGTTCACACAGTAACCTATTCATTAATACACCCTTTTTTTTGTTGGATTTCTCCCATCCCCCACAGTGCTTTCTGAGATTATCTTGTACCCAGATCTCAGGGTATGATTTGGGGGAATCCAAACTGAAACCGTTCCTAAGGTAGACAACCCTGGGACGGCTGGAGGTATAATCCTGAGTAAAAGTCTTTACTTAGGTCTGGAGCTTTCTCCTCTGAACATCAAATCTACCGGGCAAGATTGAGTTTGTAAGTGGGATCTCTGGTCAGGAATCAGAATCCAGACAAAAGTGATATTGGATCTGGTGTAGGCTGGAGTGCTCTCAACTTGTCTTTATGTCCTTGGGTATTAGGAAGGTTTGAGACAGGGAACCAGTGGGGCAAGTTGCAAGATGGTATGGCTTTTTATATCGACCTCCATCCAGGAGGAAGAACTGTCCCTTTTCAACAGAATTTCATTTTTGGTGGTGGCGTGGAGACTGCAGAGATTTTAATATTTCATTGGCAGGTCCCATTCAGAAATGACAAACCCCCTCTCCGGATGGGATTCAGTGCAAAAGCTGCTGGCTCATGGGTGTTTGGGGACTGCAACGGATATTGGGATCTGTGCAGATAAATTTTTTAACCTTGATGGAATCAGTGGGAGTTTAATGAGTAGCTGAGATTATAGCAAAGGAGATAAATATGTAGGCAACCAGGAAATATAATTAGAACATTTCCTTACTTGACTAGACTTGGGAAACTAGATGAATTCAAGAGTGAAACATATTCTGATTCAAGGAAATAATTGGATGAGAATGCCATGGCTCTCCCCTCCTCTACCACGTCTTCCCCTTCATCAAAAAAAAAAAAAAAAATTAAAATGAACATTTTGTGTCATGATGCAGGAGGAATTTAATTGGGTGCTGATGATTCAATTTAGCTTGTAAATTAGCTGACAGGGAAACCACAGTGCCAGAAAAACCCAGCCTTGCTGTCTTTTTGTTAGCTTGTTGACACATTTGACGCAAATTAGATATTGATTTATGGGACCACAGATGACTGATTTCACAAAGCTATGTGGCACATGTCCTGGAGAAAGAATGACACGACTCAGGTTAAAAAAAAAAAAAAGTTGATCAGCTGATCTCCATGAAGTTGGCTCCTTCAAAGCTACCTACGCTTCATATCAGTCTTTAAAGTGGAGAACAGGTCTCTCACCTTCGTTACCCTGTAAAGTGGTAGCTTGGCTTTTAGAAGAAATGGCCTGTATTTACCTACACAAAGAACAGATCTTGTCATTTTGGTGTGCTCTCAGGTGAGCATCCTCTGATCATATAGCCAAGCTAAGCATTGGAAAGCACTCAGTTAATTAACATGCTTCATAATTATCACATTTAACTTCCACAACCACTCTCTGAGTTAGATACTCTATATTACCTTTGTCAGATGAAACAGACTCAAAACAGAAGCTAACAGTAGCTCATGCTGCCAGCAAGGCGCAGTACTGGAGTGAAAATCCATGAAGTCCAGTTAGAACTCCGGCTGGCCGACTCCCACTGAAGCTGCTTGCCACCCAGTCTACGCTGCCTGCCTTCTGACTCTGCTCAGATCAGATACCCCCACAGGCATCTTTGTGACCAGTCAGACAGCTCTCCCTGGCTGTATTTCTAAGCTATCATTGTCCTAGAGGCCTTTAGAAATGAGAGCTCGTGGGACTCATCCGTAGTTCTGACTGAGCCAGACCTCCTCCACTGATCAACACTTCTTTAGTGGATGTTGAATCTCCTTCCTCCTATATTTAAATTCTTTCACACTGGCCTGGCTTCTGATAAGCACGACATCCTGAAGTTGGGGAATCCACTGTGGGCAAAGGAAAGGAAGGTGCAACCACGCGTCCACCCCTACAGTAACCTCGGAGCTTGAGATGTTCATGAGAAGTCTCATTGCCCAACCTTGCCTTTAAATTGGCGAGGTAACACTTGCATCCAACTCCACTCCCCCGGCTCTGCTAGTCAATAGGGACATGCTGTCTGAAGCCCCTGACTTTGTGGTGTCCTTTGACAATGAGTACTGCCCCTTCCTTTCTGGTTAAGCAAATCTGGGAAAAGAATCATCATAGTTGCCAGTCTGGCTTCTAATTACCTCAGTGAGTCTCCCTTTCCATTTATGAACTTGGCAACAGAAGTCACCAGAGGAAAGGCAGTCTGCTAATGACAGCTGACATCATTCATCATTGCTTTATTGCTTTAAACACATTCACCTGGTAAGCCTGTGATGACTAATGAATTCAGAGAACACATTCTCGTTCTCTTAGGATTGGGACTATAACTGCTCCTAAATATATTTGAAATCTACTGCTTTTTTTGTTGTTGAAATGCCCATTTGACTGTTGTACTCCCAGGATGGAAGATTTTTACAATTCTGGTTGAGGAGTCAGTGAATTTCCCCTGGGTTTTGGGTCTATACTCTCCTGCTTTATCCCTGAGACAATGAGTCCCAAGTCTGCTTGATTTTCTGAATTGTCTGGGAGGAATATTTTTGTTCCCCACCTTAGAAATACAAAGTTTAGAGTCAGAAGCAAGGATATCTGTCATTTTGAAATGTTTCTTCTTGGTTTTCAGCTATAAGCAGGTTTGCACATTGCTGTCCCTGGGGTCCTTGCAAAGTCCAATGCCTCTGACCTGTACCAGAGTGAACTCAGTCCCCATGAGAGCATGAACAAATGTGTTAGTTTCAACCCAAGTTGTTCATTCATTCAATTATTTGGTTGGTACTAGAACTTATCATTTTGGGTCAGTCATGGGTAAAATAATCCTTACTGCTTCAGAGTTCAAAGCCCTGCTGTGCATCTTGAGAATAAGCATCATAAAATAAAAGGAGTATCCAGCCTACTCTTCCAGACATGGGTATGTGATTAGTTCAGAATTTTGTGAAGGGCTGAGAATGAAGCAGTCATATCTGACCCTGCTGGCTTCCTCTGTCGGCCTAGGCCTGGGATCTCATCAACATGTTCAGTCTTCTTTTGAGATTTACACTTCTTGGTCTGGAAGACTGTTTCCCCATCTTGTTTAAGAAAATTTGAAAAGGAAATCGCTGCTTCTTGTACAAATGTTGTACTCTCAGTTGATTTGGCAGTAATGGAGCATTCCAAAGAGTCCTTCAGGGGCTGAGTGGTCTTGGTGCCCTGATACCCCAGGAAGTCACTTGAACAGGTTTGCATATGATTTCCCATGACCATTCAGCATCATGGTTAGTATATTCAAAACCGGAGTCTGCATTTCTCACACTAGGCACATACATTTCTTTGTGGGAGTGAGTAGTTGTGTCTGCATTCCCTAAGCTTCCACCGTATTCTTGGCACTGTGCTAAATGCACTGCCTACCTTTTCTCAATTATTAACACCTTTCTGTGAGTAGGTGTGTAGGTAGGTATCATTGGCCCCATTTTACAGACAAGGTTATTTAAAAACAGAGAGGTTACATAGCTAGCTGGTAAGTAGGAGAGTCAGCATGGCCACCCAGATCTGTTTAATGCCAAAGCCCATGTGACAGTGTCACTTCAACTTCAAATCTATACACATGCATATCATTTCTGCTGGAGACATGTTCAGATAAAGGTTCATAAAAAAGGAAAGCTTAATGCAAATTTAGGGCCAGAACCTATAATCCGAAGTACAATCTGTTATCTGAAATAAAATCTTTAATTTATTAGAGTGCTACCTTCCAGTTAGAGATAATGTACTCGAAAATTTCAAGGATGAGCAAATTGCAGCCTTGAATTTCCAAGGACCTGCCTCACCTAATATTTTCACAGAAAAATAGTTCTCCAAATGGCACTGTTATTTAAACTGACAGTTGACTTCCCTTTGCAATAGAATTACAATAGGCTGTACATTTTAGCTAATGAATTCAATAAAAGCTATTTCCTGTTTACCAACATCAGTCTAAATGAGAGCTTTAATTTGTGTACAGATACCCTACACAGCCTCCCCTGACCTCTATTCTCCCACAGAAATCAGGCCATCTTGCCTCCCTAGCTCTTCCTGCCATTTAAGAAGTCTGCCTCCTCTCTCTATTCAGTCAACGTTGACTCATCCTTCTGAACTGTCAACTTGGGTCGCGGTGTTTCTGTGACAACTTCGCAGACAGTTCTGCTCATAGTAATGTCGCCACCCCCTCAACGCCCCAAGTTCAGTAGTATCCAATAGGAATATAACACAGGCCACAGATGCAAGTCACATATGTAATTTACAATTCTCTAATAGTCACAGAAAAATATAAAAAGAAACGTAATGTTTTTTTAATGAGTACTTTGGTATTTATTTAAAACTTTTAAATGCATTTAGAAATCCACACATATGTGCAAACCCCACATATCAAAATATGAGAGAATCATATTTTATGAAATTTTCTCCCACTTTTTTTTTTTTTTAATTATCATAGAGGAGTGGGGTTGGGAATGGGATAGAGACTTGAGGGAGGGGGGCACATATATACCTATAGCTGATTCACACTGCTATACAGCAGAAACCAACACAGCACTGTAAAGAAATTGTCTTCAAACCAAAATAATAAAACAAAACACAAACTTTATCAACCTTAAATTGATATCTTTCCATTTCAGTATTCATTTAATTTTGTGGCTATTCCATTCTATTGATTGAAAATATTTCCATTGGTCACTTTTAGAAATAGCAAGCATTTTTAATGTATCTTTGTACACAATGTGATTGCTTAATTTAGCTAAGTTAAAGTACATTTTTAATTTGGCAAATAATGACAAATTAACTTCCAAGAGTGTTGGGTGGGAGTCTACTTCTCTACTTCCTTATTAAACACTGGATATCAGAACTCTTAAAATCTTCATGAACCTTATGGACTTTACTAATTATTTGTAATTGCATTTCCTTAATTGGGAGCTTGAACATTTTTTTCCAACATGTAATGTTAATTTTAATAATGTATTTCATTTAGCACAGTCTATGGAGAAGGCAATGGCACCCCATTCCAGTACTCTTGCCTGGAAAATCCCATGGATGGATGAGCCTGGTAGGCTGCAGTCCATGGGGTTGCTAAGAGTCGGACATGACTGAGCGACTTCACTTTCACTTTTCACTTTCATGCATTGGAGGAGGAAATGGCAACCCACTCCACCAGGGACCAGGGAGCCTGGTGGGCTGCCGTCTATGGGGTCACACAGAGTCGGACATGACTGAAGCAACTTAGCAGTAGCAGCAGCATCCAAAGCATTATCATTTTAATTTGTAATCATTATAAAAGCCATTGAGATATTTTGCATTACTTTTTTTATACAAAGTTGTCAAAATGTGGTTTGTATTTCACATTTATATCAGATATCTCAATTAGGTCAAAGCCAAAATTGCTTGGGAGCTACATGTACCTAGTGACTACCATATTGGAGAACACAGCTTGAGCCCTGCCTTCTGGGGCATTCTCATAGCACTGAGTTTATATTCTGCTGGGCATATGATTCTCAAATATGGCACAGTGAAGAAAAGAATGAACCTGAGTTAGAACCCCCACCACTTACAAGTTGTATGACCTTGGGTAATATTCAGTCTGTATAAACTTCAGTTTCTTCATCAGAAAATAGGAAATATTCTTACTGCAAACTCTATCACACTGGGTTCAGTTCAGTTCAGTCGCTCAGTCATGTCCAACTCTTTGCTACCCCGTGGACTGCAGCACACCAGGCCTCCCTGTCTATCACCAGCTCCCAGAGCTTACTCAAACTCATGTCCATCAAGTCGGTAATGCCATCCAACCATCTCATCCTCTGTCGTCCCCTTCTCCTCCTGCCTTCAATGCTTCCTAGCATCTGAGTCTTTTCCAAGGAGTCAGTTCTTCACATCAGGTGGCCAAAGGATTGGAGTTTCAGCTTCAGCATCAGCCCTTCCAATGAATGTTCAGGAGTGATTTCCTTTAGGATTGACTGGTTTGATCTCCTTGCTGTTCAAGGGACTCTAAAGAGTCTTCTCCAACAGCACAGTTCAAAAGCATCAATTCTTTGGCGCTCAGATTTCTTTCACTGACTAGTGATGAATAAATAAGATAATGTATGCTTAGTATTGAACACCCAGTTGTGGATGTGATTGGTGATGGAAGGAAAGTCCAAGACTGTAAAGAGCAATTTTGCATAGGAAATATTGGAAAGACCTAACTAGAAAGTTAGGTCTATGAATCAAGGCAAATTGGAAGTGGTCAAACAGGAGATGGCAAGAGTGAACATCAACATTTTAGGAATCAGTGAACTAAAATGGACTGGAATGGATGAATTTAGATCAGATGACCATTTTATCTACTACTGTGGGAAAGAATCCCTCAGAAGAAATGGAGTAGCCATCATAGTCAACAAAACAGTTCAAAATGCAGTACTTGAATGCAATCTCAAAAACAACAGAATGATCTCTGTTTGTTTCCAGTGCAAAGCATTCAGTATCACAGTAATCCAAGTCTATGCCCTGACCAGTAATGCTGAAGAAGCTGAAGTTGAATGGTTCTATATTTTGGGGCTCCAAAATCACTGCAGCCATGAAATTAAAAGACGCTTACTCCTTGGAAGAAAAGTTATGACCAAACTAGACAGCATATTAAAAAGCAGAGATGTTACTTTGCCAACAAGGTCCATCTAGTCAAAGATATGGTTTTTCCAGTCATGTATGGATGTGAGAGTTGGACTATAAAGAAAACTGAACGCCAAATAATTGATGCTTTTGAACTGTGCTGTTGGAGAATACTCTTGAGGGTCCCTTGGACTGCAAGGAGATCCAACCAGTCCATCCCAAAGGAAATCAGTCCTGAATATTCATTGGAAGGACAGATGTTGAAACTGAAACTCCAATCCTTTGGCCACCTGATGTGAAGAACTGACTCCTTGGAAAAGACCCTGATGCTGGGAAAGATTGAAGGCAGGAGGAGAAGGGGACGACAGAGGATGAAACGGTTGGATGGCATCACCAACTCAATGGACATAAGTTTGAGTAAACTTCAGGAGTTGGTGACCGACAGGGAGGCCTGGTGTGCTGCAGTCAATGGGGTCGCAAAGAGTCAAACACGACTGAGTGACTGAACTAACTAGTATTGAACACAGGGCTTGGTACATAATAAGATGTTTAATATTAGCTAGTAATGGGAGGAGTGATGGCAATAGAATCTTCTTGATATATTTTTTATCCTTGTATTTCCTGCTCAAATTCTATCTCCCTATGAGCTCTTCTCAAAATGTTCAAGGTTGAGAGACTTTATTTTGGCAACTAGTATACCATGTTACAGTTATCATAACTTTGGGTTTTTGTCACTGATAGACAAACATCTTTTTCTTGTATTTTAGACTCCTAGCTCCTCCAAAGCAGAGTTCCTATTTTGTTTTTCTTTTTATCAGAGAACCTAAAGCAATGTCTGCCAAAGAATAAAACAGTGATACACATTTATTAAACAAATGACTGGATATTACATTTTATTGTTATTTTTCCTATGTGGATAACTCACCTGTATAGCAGTAACTGGATGGATTTGGAGTTATCCAATGAATTAATGACAAAAATTAAATCATCAGGATGTATTAATAATTAGATATGGAAGAATGAAGTGTCAGGAATGGTTACTGACTTGTGATTATATTACTGGAGGCATTTTTCATTGAGAACAGATTATAAGAGACAGAACAAAGTTGAGGGGGACATGCTGGTTAAGTTTTAGACATACTCGATTCAAGTTTTGGTTGGAAATCAAAGACTCATCAGGGAGTTGTATATTCACATTTGGAGCCCAGAAGATGAGCTTGGAGTGGGGGATTGCTTGAGAGCCATTCTTCAAATGCCATCCTTTAAATCATGGGTGATTACAAGATTCTAAATTTCTGTCTTGGGTCATCTTCTCCTCTTCCTAACACTGTATGTGAAGATTGGTCAGAAAAAGAACAGGAGATAGAAGGAGTTACTAGATATTCAAGAGAAGGCCCATGAATGAGTGTTACCAGAGCAACCAAGGGAGGAAGTCTTTAAGACTCCATAAGACCTGGATTGGTCAAGCTCACAGTTCAAGTTCTATTTCATTTTTTAAATTTATGATTTCTTAGTCTTATTGTCTTCTTGGATGGCTTTCAGTTTCTCATGGATCTTTAATTTCTGATGCTGAGCATCTCTCTCTGTTATAAGTCATGGTAGTCTCTTTGCTTAATGAAGAATCTACAAGAGAATTGATAAGGCCCCCAAAAGTCAGATTCTGGCTTTGATTGGTCTAAATGACTTCCAGTGGCTGCCCTTCAAGGTACTGGAGTGGATTTTTGTTAATGGTAATAAATTCACTTCCTCTACTGTTTGGGTGGAAAAACAGGAAAGGAAAGGGATGAGAGCAAACATTTATTTGGTGCCTATAACATTCAAATCACTGGGTTAGGCACTTTATGCACATTATCCTATTTGATTATTACTAATTGCACTGTGAAAGCAATGCTGGAGTGGGTAGCTATTCCCTTCTCCAGGGGATCTTCCCAACCCAGGGATTAAACCCAGGTCTCCTGCATTGCAGGCAGGTTCTTTACCAGCTGAGTCAGCAGAGAAGCCCAAGAATACTGGAGTGGGTAGCCTTCTCCAGCGAATCTTCCTGATCCAGAAATCGAACTGAGGTCTCCTGCATTGCAGGAGATTCTTCACCAGCTGAGCTACTAGGGAAGACTGTGAAAGCAATAGTATCCCCATTTTTCATCTAACTAAGTTGTAACTTAGAAAGATGAACTAGTTAAAAGTCGAGGCCATACTTGAATTTGTATCTCTCAGACAGAAGCCTGTTCAGTACTTTCACCTGATGATTTGATAGTGACATTTTCACTTTATTGTTTCCTATAGAAAAGTAAAAATTGAGGACAGATGCCTTTTTGGTAGAGTATTTAGTCTCTATATAAATGCAAATTTAACTCCTCCACTGAGATTTGTGGGAACTCTAAATTGACAAGAGACCTGAGTGAATAAATCCTATTCATTAAAAGTTATGATGCATTGTTCTTCCTCAAAAGGCATAATTTTCTCAGGAGTACTTCAGGTCTGGGTTTATTTCCTTCAGGCTTCTCCTTCTCGATGGGCTACAATTTTAGGTGTTCCCTGGGAAAGATTCAAATTTCTAAGATTTCAGTTAGATAAGTGTCAATGTTATATACTGCAAGATCTTCACTCATTTTTACTTGAGTGTCTAGGGGAGGCAGTAGGAAGTGAAGGTGTACAGCAGAACTTCTACATCATAGTCAATTTGGCTAATAGGTGTCTGAGTACCATGACTGGAACAGGGAGTTTGTTCTGAGTGCTCAAGTACTGATGGGTTATCCATTGGAATGATTTTGCTATTGGTCATGGACTATAAAGAAATCTAAGTGCCGAAGAATTGATGCTTTTGAACTGTGGTGTTGGAGAAGACTCTTGAGAGTCCCTTGGACAGCAGGGAGATCAAACCAGTCAATCCTAAAGGAAATCAGTCGTGAATATTCATTGGAAGGACTGATGCTGAAGCTGAAGTGTCAATCCTTTGGCCACC
Organism: Bos javanicus; assembly: GCF_032452875.1. Taxonomy (NCBI): domain Eukaryota; kingdom Metazoa; phylum Chordata; class Mammalia; order Artiodactyla; family Bovidae; genus Bos; species Bos javanicus. The sequence continues at coordinate 31,825,148 of NC_083893.1, read as the reverse complement.
TAATGTGAAGAACTGACTCCTTGGAAAAGATTCTGATGCTGGGAAAGAGTGAAGGCAGGAGAAGGAGGCGACACAGGATGAGATGGTTGTATGGCATCACCGACTCAATGGACATGAGTTTGAGCAAGCTCTGGGAGTTGCTGATGGACAGGGAAGCCTGGCGTGCTGCAGTCCATGAGGTTGCAAAAGAGTTGGACGTGACTGAGAAACTAAACTGAACTGACAGGCTTTTGTTGCATCTGGTTTAGCTGAGCCATGTAGAATCAGAAGCCAGGTTTGTGTTTAGTTCTCCCCCACCCTCCCATCTCTTACATTACCTGCTTCTTGACTGGCTGTTTGTTCAAGTTGCTTGGGGAATGTTGCTGTTGTTGTTGTTGTTGTGTGTGTGTGTGTGTGTGTGTTTAATTCCAGAGTCCAGGCCACTCCCCAGAGCAATTAAAACACAATTTGGTGGGAAGGGGGAACCTGTGACTTAGAATTATTTTTAGTGGTCCCCAGGTGATTCCAGGGTGTAACCAATGGTTGAGACACAGTGTTTTGAAGTTTGAGTTCTAGAAAAATGATTTCAACTTTGTCTGCACATCAGAATAAACTAGGCAGCTATTAAAATACACTGTGTGCCTCCCCCAAGAATTTAATTGGTTTGTGGTAAGGTTGACGCATCAAAGTTGTAAGGAAATGTCTAGATAATTGTAATATTCAGCAAGGATCAGAACCACTGGTCTAGAATGAGCTTTGAGTAGTAGTCCCTAGACTATTTCTCTTACCTGAAAGTACTGTATCCTCTGAGGATTTTATTAAATATAGGTGGCAGTAGCTCAGCCCCAGAGATGCTGATTCAGTTGGTGTTGGGAAGGGCCTATGATTTTGTAGTTCTAACAAGCTTGCAGGTGATGGTGCTCATCCTTGAACCATTCTATAAGTAGCACTGGCCAAGCGTTTACCTTACAATGCATATCACCCAGTAAGCCTCCTGATGGGTTAGGTAGAGTTGGCATATGGGAACACACTGTCTCTTCCTCAGATACCTATCAGATATCTCATAGTCATCAAGTACATGGGATTCACAAAGTCTTGGGTTTGTTCTCATTTCTGCTTCAGTGTTTTCTTGCTATGGGATATAGGCCTGGCAAGAGAAGTCATTTATGTCTCCTCAACTGTAAAATGGAGATGATAATAGTACCTACTTCACAGAGTTATTGTAAGAATTAATAAAAACCATGCATATAAGCTTGTTAGCACAGTGCTTGGCACATCTCAGGCATTCAGTAAACAACATGACTGTGTAATCGTTACATCCATGGAATATAAGATTTCTTATTTTCATCTTGAACAGTTGTATCTTTTAAGGACTGCTTTATTTCCCTTTTTAAAGATAGACTGTGTAAACCAGAACATGTCAATCTGGTAAATTAGAGTATTAATACATACGCTTATTTGAAATATCATTCAAGATTCTCAACTAGAGAAGAGTCAGAAGAGAATTGTTTTCAAAGAGATAATGTCACTGTCTTCATATTTTTCTAATATGTTTTTAATGGCATTTTCCAGTGGGATATCAGATTTTTAAATAAAGTTTAGCCTGAGGCCCCTTCTTTCACATGCATAGACTCTCTATATATCTAGATGGAATACAGTTGTATCCATTTTTGAAGCAGAGTTGTGTATAGAGCACCTGGAATCCCTGGGCTTCTCCCCTAGCCTCCCACACCCTTAGGTAAGGCAGCAGATATGACATCTTTCTGAATATACTGAATCTAGACCAATATATTTAACTACAGAAAAATTCAGAAGTGGCTTACCCAAGGTCTTACAGCTAATCAGTGGTTGAGCCCAGATGCCTGGGCTTGGTTTTCACTAAGTTTTCACTGGTCATTGAATAACAGAGGAATTAGAACTTAAGAGCTGCTACTAGAACTATGTTCTTTTTTTTTAAAAAAAGAGGCACTTTTAAATTAACTGTTCATTTATATCAACACTTGCTTATAGTAAGAAAAATAAACACAAGGAAAATTTAAACCCCTTTTTCTATTTTTATGACTCCATCCCCACTTATAAAAGGCAACCCTCATACATTGTTTCTTAGGTGTGTTTTTAGAAATTTTCTGTACTTATATAATGATACTATATAAAATATGGGTAAACATATGTTCTTTTATCCAAATGGAAACAGACTATATGTACTATCCTGTTTCTAGCATTTTTGCCCTTAATAATTTATCTTGCAAATAATTCCACACAATACATGCAGATCTACCTTATTGTTTTTCATGGCTGCAAAATACTCATTTATAAAAAATTAAGCCTGTCTCCTTGGTGACAAACTTGAGATTGCTTAGCCATGGCAGTGCTTACATATTTGAGTGCCTCTCTCTAGATTCCAAGTAGTATAAATTTGTAGGGTGAGTACATATGTGCTTGTCCAGTGTTCCTTCAGCTTTGACATACTGCACTGCAGTTTTCTTCCATGGGCCTGTGAGTTAACTACCCTTGGAAAAAAATCAAGGAACTTCCAGGCCTGAAGTACCAGACTCATCCCACTAATGTTAGCTCTTACACCAAGCTCCAGCTTGTAGAGGCTGACGGTTTCAGCACCAGTAGTGGGCACTTTGTCCTGAGGACTAAATAGAGCAAATGTTCTGCCCTAATTACAGGTAGAGGACTAAACAGATATTTACAGACCCAAATGGCCCATGTCTCATTCACCTCTCCCAGCTCCTCTTCACTCAGGCTTACTTGTCTAATCAATAACTACAATGTCTCCTAAAAAGCACAAAATGACATTATTTCCCATTCATAATTCTCACTACCTATTCAGGGGGTTGTCCTGAAAATGAAGTTCTCTGAAACATGCACCTTGATCTATGAATTTTCTAGTGGACAGAGTTGTTCTGTGATTTTTCAAATAATTCCAGTAGAAAAGGAGGGATGGATTAAAGCCATGATTAATGCCACTGTGCTCCCACATGCCTTCCTTCCTTAGCTCATCACTGTAAGTAATTACCTGCCTGGTTCTGGGCAAGTCCTTCGTTTGGCTTAAGTCAGCTATTGATCATTTATTTAAGAATTGCATACTCCAGGGACAGTGGGAAAAAACTTCTCTAAATTAATTTCTTGAGCCCACTATGGTCATGAATAAATTTCTTTCATTTCAGACAATTTACATCAGCAACTGCTTAGCACTGGGAATTTGTTTACCACTTCTGACCCGCTCCTCTGAAAATTGGTTTTCCAACCACTCTGCGAGTGGCAGTCTTAAATTGACACATTAAATTTTCAAAATTGTATTTGACTTATTGTCTCCTGCTTGCAATGTAGCTCAGTGTGTTGATAGATGCATGCTGGTGTTCTGGGTGTAAAACTGGAAGGTTCTCAAATGCTTTCTTGATGGGGCTTATCTCACAGGTTGGGACTCCAGATAATAGTTTTCTTAATTGGAGGATGTAGGCATGTAGTGACTTTTGAGTAATCATAGGTTGAAAAATAAGCAAAAAAAAAAAAAAAAAAAACACCAAATTATCCAAGCAGACAATTTTAGAACTGGCTTATGTTTATTTTTTACTGGAGCTCCCTAAATGTGAATCAATATGAGCACTGATTATAAGTAGTATAAACTGCTTCTAATAACTTAAAAATATTTCCAAATGTGTAGCCTGAGTCAGAGATGTTGCTATGATAGAGTCCCTCCTTCTTTATAGTGTGTGAATTTGTGTATGTGTGCACACACAAACCTGCTTGCTTTGTAAGTGCCAGGCAATCAGTATAATTGTATGCATCTGCAATCATTTTCTAATTATTAATTACTCAGTGCTAACAACTCCCTCAGGTTTTAAAACAATCTTTTTGGACAAGGGATTTGCTGCTCCTTAGAAACAATCCTGTCCCACCATTTAACAGGCATGCCAGAAGTTTCCCTGTGTGCCCACCATTCAGGTTGGTTCAAGCACTTTCATGAGTTAATAGGTATATGAAGCAGGACTAGAATATTGTATCAGAAGAGTTGAAAAAAGTTCCCAGATTCAAGGAAGGAATGCAGATGTTGATAAGAGAATCTAAATGTGTTACAAATGTATGAGACAACTTTACCAAAGGAGGTAGGGGGAAAACGTGCTGACCTAAGTAACTTTGGAAATGAATAGCATCTGTGAAACTAATGGCAAAAAGGTTTATTCACAAGAACTTTAGTGGATAGAGTTATTTTCCATCAAAGTATGGGTTATAAATGCTGACACTATTCTGTATGTATATGTGAACAATTAAGTAAGTGGGTGATGGATGATAGGAAATGCATTTCTCAGTGTTAGACTGATAATTTACAGGTAAACGAGAGGAAACCAGAATGATCCAGTGATGACAGAGTAGTGTTGGAAACATCCGTACTAACTTGTGTTTACTTGGTAGAGATACAGGTGGTTGCAAATAGAAATACTCTTACATATGTGTGTATACATGGGTTAGTATATGCTCATATATTTATTTGCTCCATCATCTGAAAGGAATGATACTCCAGTAGCAATGAGCATAGCTAGCACTCAGATCTTGGTTTCTAAAACCATTCTCCAAAAATAAAAAGGATGGAGGAACCAGGGTTTTCTAGAGAAATATCTGTTACTAAGACTGGAGCAGGAAACATGCTGGATGGTCCCGAAACATCTTATTGTGTAACCTTAGGAAGTAAGGACATGTTCAAAAACCAAAACAAAGCAATGAGGGCATGTCAAAGGCGCACAGGAACCGATTGAAAGAGTACTCAATGTACAAAGTAGGAAAAATTTGAGCAAGAAATAAAGTAGTACTGAATTATAAGCCAAAGCGTACACAAATACTCATGAGTTAATTGACTCAATGATTGAATAAATTAATAAATGAGTAGATAACTTAATAAATGAAGAAGAGATAAATCTCCTGTGTAGAAAGATTCCAAATAACTTATGTAGATACTCTACCCCAAAGAGGGGTGATCTCCCTCCAGAGAGTACACTATGGAAGAAGAGGATCAAGTGTGACTTTTCAGTGGAAAAACCTGATAAAGACTACCCAACCCAGGTGATCAAGGTCAACATCAATAGTTGACTTTCTGTTGATGGTATATACATACTCTTGATATGATGAGATGAAAATGGCATTTTATCTCTGCCATCTTCCTCCCTGCATCTGTTATGAGAAAAAAATCTAATTCCAGTAGGCATCTGACAATATACCTGAGCAGTACTCCTCAAAACTATTGAAGTCATCAAAAACAAGGCACATCTGTGAAGTTGTCCCAGCCAAGAGCCTAATGGAGACATGATGATTAAATGTAATGTGGTGTCCTGGATAGGATCCTGGAACATAAAAGGGATATTAGGTTAAAATCTCAGGAAATATGAAAACAGTATAGACTTCTGTTAATAGCAATATATCAGTATTGATTCATTCACTGTAACAAATACACTGCATTGGTGTAAAATGTTAATAATAGGGGGACCTGGATACAAGAGTAAAGTGAGAACTCTGTACTATCAGTTTTTCTATGCTGTCTTCTCAATCTGAAACTGTTCTAGAAATAAAGTCTATCAAAAGAAAACCCAAATCTTAATGTCTTGAAACAACAAAGGTTTAATTCTTGTTTAATTATGTTATATCAGTCTCAGTCCAGCTGGAGTTTAGTCCATACTGCCTCATTCAAGGATACTGACTCCTCAGCCTCAAAAATGAAGACTGTAGCTAGTCAGCATGGAAGATGGTACCATAAGGAAACCCCGTGCACTAGCTTTTCAGAGAATTCTGAAAGTGATTATGTCATTTTTGCTCAAATTTCATTGGGCAAAGCAAGTTGTATGACCACATCTAACTTCAAGGAGTTTGGGAACTGCAGTTTCTCTTAGGTACAAAAGGAGGAGAACCAGACGTCTTGGTGACCAGCACTAATGACGAGCAAACTGTTTCATTGCTTTTTCCCCCCAATGATATTCTGCAATTTCTACTTCTTAAAAACAAAGCCTCTCCCCACTTCCCAACTTAACACCCACTCCTTGATTTGTGGGAAATGTTAAAAGACTGAAAATATAGTCTCTGCCCTGGAGGAGCCTATATTTTGGCTGGAAAAAAAATGATATAATTATGTAGTGACTCAGGAGACATCCCAATGACTCAGGAGACATACATTCAAAATCTGCGTCAAATGAGGAGGATGGCCTTATACATACTCTGACTCTTCTGAGGGGAGAATTCCCTTTAGGTTGGAAAGGAGTATATTCTCATCAGGCAAGCTTTACAAAGGAGACTGATTAGTGCACTGGGAGAAAGAATATACAGGAGGCCAATAGTGAAATTGTGGGTACCAGGTAGAAAAAGATGGAAGAATTGCTCCACTCAAATATCAGACCCTTGAGGCTGGGCTAAATATACTTTTTCTGCCTTTAGCACCATGACTGGCACAGAAGGATGGTTCTCAGAGTTTTGTTGGCTGGAATGACATTTGGATACCATTATTATGCGAGGAGAAGAAGGCAATGGCACTCCACTCCAGTACTCTTGCCGGGAAAATCCCACGGGTGGAGGAGCCTGGTAGGCTGCAGTCCATGGGATCGCGAAGAATTGGACACGACTGAGCGACTTGACTTTCACTTTTCACTTTCATGCATTGGAGAAGGAAATGGCAACCCACTCCAGTGTTCTTGCCTGGAGAATCTCAGGGATGGGGGAGCCTGGTTGGCTGCCGTCTATGGGGTCGCACAGAGTCAGACGACAGAAGCAACTTAGAAGCAACAGCAGTATGCCAGGAAGTGATGATATGTGTGGACAGGATGGAACCAGTAAGGATGTTTGACTTGAGTTTCACATGTGTTTTCTCATATAATTTTCACAGCAACATTGTGAGGTGGGCATTATATTCATATGTTATAGATGAGCAGACATATGAAGTAGGGAAGTGGAATGACTTGTCTAAGTTCGCAGAGCTACAGGAGAGCTTAGATTAAAATCTAGGTCTCCCTGATTCCCAAACTCCTCTCTCTGTCCTCCCCATCTCTTACATAAAAGTGATGAGTTGGATGCTGACCAGTGATTGGAGTGAGACTAGAGGATCAGAGAGAAGCTACTGCAGCAGGGCAGACAGGCGTGCTGAGAACCTGCATCGAAGAGGTGGGTGTTGAGCTGGACTGGAAGAGAAAGAAGTGCAGGACTTACGAAGAAACAGTGATACTCTCTGGGGGCTGATTGGCAATGGAGAAAGAAAAGAGGGATCAATTAACTATGCTAAGACATTGCTGCTCATTTCACCATAAATTGTAGTTTCTGCTGGGCCTCCAGAGATGTGCTGGATCCTTTTAGGCAAGAAGTGGTTTAAAAGATGATGGGTCCTAAAGTCATTGGGTACTAAGGCACCTGTCTAAGGGAGAGGAAACCCAAAACAGTGATGTTTAGCCATTGTAATGTCTTTATTTGACCACCATTAAGCAAATGCTGTACTCATTCCATCCCCACTGCCCCGGTGTCTGTTGCACAGATGAATATTAAGTGAAAAGAGTAATATTATTCCACTGTCAGTTTACAGGAGGTGCCTCCTAAAGCTTCAGTGCTTCTGGAGGACTGGAATTAGAGAATATCTGCTTCTCTTCTTCTTAGAGGACAAGTTGAAGCCAAATTTTCAGATTCTTCCCTAATAAACCAAGGAAAGAGTGTAATTTTGTTTCAAAATGCACTTCTCTGTCAAAGGCTACCATTTTTCCCTTCTCCTTCCAGCTGAAGTTATTAATATTCAAGCTGGTGCTATGTAGAAGATTAAGCTTACTGTGTATTCTCCAGCCATTTATGCTAATTGTAGCCTCTCATTTGTATTGAAAGATTCATAAAAGTATCAGGAGACACTTTATACTGAATTAAAAACTGTTGGACTGGGCGTTTCAAGGCTTCTGCTCCGAAAAGAACAATTATTAAAATGTATTATTCAATTAAACCTGGAAATCTGTATCTCCAAAAGTCGGGAGTCTGAGTAAAAGTGCTACCAGTTAGAATGGGTCCCTTAAGTCTGACAGTTGTAGTATATTATATTTTATGTGAAGCTGAACAAGAGAATAGGAAGTCGAGAAAGGCTAATGGTGGGATTTAGGACATACTACCCCCAAAAATGACACCTGGCATCTTGAATATTTTAAGCTGAAAGGGTTTGAGAAAAGTGCAAAAGCCGGAAGGTTGCTCTGACCTCCTTCCTCCGTTCTTTTCTTTTCTGAAATATAAATTCTTATGTGAGAGATGTCTGCCCTACGTTGGACAAAAGGAACATCTTTATCTCCAAAGACAAAGGGACTCCTAACAGACCTTGTTAAACTTCCCCCAGCTGACTACAATGACCTTACACCCCTTAACCTACATATTCCTCCACAACAGCCCACTCTTCACCCAACCGAGCATAAAATACACAGGTCTGTTTTTGGGGGGAAAATCTTCATTTCCTTATGAAGGCTCCCATATCACATAAAACTTATATTAAATAAGCTTTTGTGCATTTCTTCTGTTAATCTGTCTGTTAGTTTAATTTTCAGACCCAGCCAGTGATCCTAAGAGGATAGAAGAAAACTTTTCCCCTTTAAGTTAACAGAGAGCTGTGGAGGTGTTCTGAGCTGTTTGGTCTCCCAATCCCCTAGTAGGTAAAAAAACACTTCTGGTCTGGTGAAAAAAAAAAAAAAAAAAAGCTCTCTGGACTTCTCATACTTTCCTAAACTAGTCGGTGAACTTGCAGAAGCGGTCAGGCATCCATTCAGAAAGCCACCTGCTGACAGTCGCTTCAATAAGACAAGGACATTGCTAAAGAAGAGAGCCAGGAAAAGAGGCCAGGATGAAAGATTCTCAACTGAGAGTAGCTTTCCTGGGTTTAATTTTCCCTCTTCCAAGAAACAGGAGCCAAAGAAGTCCATTCTCCAAATAACCAGCAGTGTCCATGGCTTAAGCTTCCATTTGCTCAGTTTGTCCATCCCTCTGTTTGATGGGTTTAAACTCACCTGAGCTACTTGTTTCGCTGCAGTTGTTGAGCCAAGGCCTTCAGCAAGTCCAGGGTCCCCTGGCACAGAGCCTTGGCTCTTTGGTCCTGAGTACATTAGCTGCATGCTGACTTTCTGCTTCCTGGCTTGGCCAGAGCTTTGTAGAACACACGTTACATAAGAATGGAAAATAGCTAGGAGGAAGGAAAATAGATTGCATTATTTTCAAAATCTCTAACCAAGAGGAGTGTTTGCTGTCTAAATAAAGTAGGCTGCTCTGACGCACCCAGAAATTTGGCATTTAGGATGTGTGATACAGAAGCCAAGAGCTACTGCCTCAGGAGTCTGTCAAGTCTGAGGAATGGATTTCCCCCAGGCCAAGGGATCTGGAATGTTATGGGTCTCCAATAAATATTGAATGAAATCTGGATCTGATCATCATCTTTGGAGAGGAGTCTCACTATTGGCCAGGAACAGAGTTGCTTCAGCATTTAGCAGATACATCTGAAAAGTCCTCAAAAATGATAACATTTGAGGCTGGTGCAGTCATAGTTCCTCTTCTCAAAAATCTTTCCACTGGAGAGGTTTAAAATTTTGGTTTGTTTTGTTAAATAAATGTTGAACACCCATATAGCCCAGGTACTATTCCAGACATTGGACAACACACCATGATGACCTAGGCTCTGAGCTCAAGAATTTCTGAGGTTATGACCTAACTATACTAGTAAGTAGCGTATTTGTTGAGACTTCACTTGAGCTCAGTTTTTCTTTGTGAGGCATTGTGAGAACCACAGCAGAAAGCAAGTCCTTACTGTTTACTGAGGTTACAGAATATACACACATGAATAATGAAGGCCAATTTAACTCTGATGTGTTTTGGGCAGCACGTGGGTGAAAGTCAATTGTAATGTCCACATTGCTAAATCCTATACTTTTTTTTTCACATCCCATTGTGATTGAGCTTTTATCAACAATTGACAGGGGTCATCATTCTGTTTTCCTTTTGTGCGGTGGTTTTAAAATCTGACTTCCACATTTATTTACACTACTCCCATGAAGAGGTAACATCTGTGTCCCCTCCTTCAATCTTATTGGCTTTGTGATTACTTCATAGTGGAGTGTAGATTAAGTTACACTATGTGACACAAGCTGGAATCAAGATTGCCGGGAAAAATATCAATAACCTCAGATATGCAGATGACACCACCCTTATGGCAGAAAGTGAAGAGGAACTAAAAAGCCTCTTGATGAAAGTGAAAGTGGAGAGTGAAAAAGTTGGCTTAAAGCTCAACATTCAGAAAACAAAGATCATGGCATCCGGTCCCATCACTTCATGGGAAATAGATGGGGAAACAGTGGAAACAGTGTCAGACTTTATTTTTCTGGACTCCAAAATCACTGCAGATGGTGACTGCAGCCATGAAATTAAAAGATGCTTGCTCCTTAGAAGGAAAGTTATGACCAACCTAGATAGCATATTCAAAAGCAGAGACATTACTTTGCCAACAAAGGTTCGTCTAGTCAAGGCTATGGTTTTTCCTGTGGTCATGTATGGATGTGAGAGTTGGACTGTGAAGAAGGCTGAGCACTGAAGAATTGATGGTTTTGAACTATGGTGTTGGAGAAGACTGTTGAGAGTCCCTTGGACTGCAAGGAGATCCAACCAGTCCATTCTGAAGGAGATCAGCCCTGGGATTTCTTTGGCAGGAATGATGCTAAAGCTGAAACTCCAGTACTTTGGCCACCTCATGTGAAGAGTTGACTCATTGGAAAAGACTCTGATGCTGGGAGGGATTGGGGGCAGGAGGAGAAGGGGACGACAGGGGATGAGATGGCTGGATGGCATCACTGACTCGATGGACGTGAGTCTGAGTGAACTCCGGGAGTTGGTGATGGACAGGGAGGCCTGGCGTGCTGCGATTCATGGGGTCACAAAGAGTCGGACACGACTGAGTGACTGATCTGATCTGATCTGATGTGATGTGACTTTGGAGGCTAGGTGGTAGTAGGCTTTTCCTGCGTCTCTGGGGTCACTTGCTCTGGCAGAACCGTGTGCCATTTATGAAACTTATGTTGGAGAGGCCCTGTGTAGTCATTCTAGTCAACAACCCCAGCTAAGTCCCTAGCTGAAACCAGCGTCCAGTGAAAAACACACCAGTGAACCACCTGAATGTCCAACCCGGTTGAGCCTTCAGATAACAGCACACCTCGTTGACATCTGATTGTATCTGCATGAGAGAGCCCAAATGAGAACTTCTGCATCAAGCCCTTTGCACATGCCCAGCCTGCAAAATCATAGGCGAAGTAGCAGTTGTTTCAAGTTGCTACAGTTGAGGGCTATTTGTTATACAGCAGTAGTGACTAAAATACATGATATTAAATCTCCTGAGTTGCCTACTATTCCTCTATCCATTTTTAGTCACCTTTGTCAGCTCATCTAGGCCCATGTGCTAAGAGCACAGAGATGGGATTTAGGATCATGGTACTTTCTTCTGACTTCCAGTTCCATGGATCCTGTTGCCCAGTTGAATATCTCAAAGATGCACAATTGCCTTCTTTGGTTCCTTGACCACACAGGATTTCCTTTTGCCACAGGGCTTGCATGCATTGTAGTTCTCTCTCCTAGAATGCCTAACACTGCCCTGCATGAACCCCTCATCCCTCAGATCTGAGATCCCATTTCTAGAAATGGCTCTTGTTCACAAGTTTTCCCTGAGATCAGGTTTTCTTGTTTCATGTTCCTATGGAGCATTTAACTCCATTTTAAAAAGTGCATCCTGTCAGCACTGTATTTCCTTTTAAAGCTAAGATCTGGCTCCAGTACTACATGCAGTCCATGACAGAATGAATGGCATCTCAATTTTGGTCACAATTTTTTCCCGCAACACTAGCACAGTGCCTGACTCCGAGTAATCACTCAATTATTATTTACTCTTTCATTCCACTCCCAACTCTAGTCCCATTTCATTCATTCATAACTTCAGTGGTTCCCTCATTCAGCAAATATTAATCATAATAAAGGCTAACTAAACCCTGTTATGTACCAGTGCCTGAGCTAAGCACTTTATAAGTGCCATCTCCTGAATGTCTCATGTTAACACTATGAGGAAAGTAGTATTATTGCCCTTTAATAGAAGGGAAAGGCAAGATAAATATGGTTCCTAAGGCCATGAAATTATTAAAATGGCAGAGCAAGGATTTGAACCCAGTTCTGTCTGGATTTTAATCTCATGTTCTTGAGCACTGCTCTGATAAGGAGTGGTGGAGGCATGATCTCCTTGCGGTGAAGGATAAGTCTGAAGCCAATGATCACCTCCTTTCCTCATGTAGTTGATGGGAAGCAAAATATGGATGGTAGCTTCTATCCCCTGTGATAAACTGAAAGGCATGAGAGCTGATGGGGCAAGAGAGCCCTGTGTCCTGGCTCCCTTCTCCCAGCACCTAGCATCTTACAAAGCCTAAACCTTGTTTCTAACTGCACCTTGGCTTCCTACTTATGTAGGCCTTCAGAGGTTGGGAGGAAAGCGTGGTCCTCTTTAAGGCTCTAGCCAGCCTCTGCTGGAGTTTTAGGGATGATTGGAAGCAGGTAATCTACCTGTGAAGTAGCAGAACCATCATCTCACCAAATATGCCTGTGTTCATTATTTGCTGAGCAAAATGACTCCCACACTAATTTGTCAGTCTAGCTAGCAGACTGGAGGTGCCGCAGGACCCCTGACTGCCTGGTAATCTAATGGAACAGGGAATACTTCATTACCCTTCAGGTTTTGCACTCATTCTGAACCCAATTATCGTTGTTGCTGCCTACTGCTCAGGGTTGAACTGGCTGACATCTTATTATGGTTGCATCAGCCTTTTCGGTCAGCTAAAGATGTGTGTCAGGGTAGTGTCCCAGAGCTTAAGGAATTAGTCATGAGCAGATGAGTGAGGCTGAGCAGAGGGAGATGACCTCTGATCATGAAGTCCAATGTGTTAGACATGTTGCTTTCCAAGTACGAACTCTGATAGGGTTTCCTGAGGGGATGCAAAGATTCTGAGCAAAGCCTCCAAACAAATGGAACAGAGAATGACCTCACATGAATATAGAGCTTGGCATTTAGTTTCACAAGCCTCGTTGGATTCTCACTCCTCTTATTGAAAGACTTATTACTTTATTGTGCCAGACCTATGTCCCTTTCAGAGAGAGTCAGCTCTTTCTTTACAAAGCCACCTCCACTCATATGAAAATTACATTATCTGTATCCCAAGCAGGGATACTTTCTGAGAATGAAATGAAGCACTAAGATAATCAGTAAGTGTTAATTGGTCGATAACAAGCATAAAATGGAACTCTCCTGGGCAAACTGCACAATGCCACAATGGACTCCTTGATATTATTAATCCCCAGTAAGAATCAAGTAGAAAACCACTGCTAGGAAGCCCGAATTTTTAAGAATAAAGGGAGGCTGTGGCATAAAATGTGGGACTTGAATTGCTTTTTGACTGTACAGGTTAGCAGCCTTCAAAGTCAGTGCCACTGGAGATCCCCAGTTCCCACAGCAGAAAGGTGAGAAGAAAAGCTGTCAGTGTTGGTAATGGAAGTTGGTTAAGAGTCTGGGCAAGGCTGCAGGATTGCCCTGGTAAAAAGACCAGATCAAATAGAAATCTAATTGAAAAATGTCACCTCGTCATAAGTGATTCACTCAACAATGCTGAAGGAATGGCTTAGAGTTTTGCCAACAGTAGCCAGCCTGGGACTGCAGGCCCCTCCTATCCCTTCTGATCTTAGTTGTTAGGTCCTTGAACAGAAAATGCAGTTTATGTCATCCAGTCTTCCAAGTTAAGATTTGGGTGGGGCATTCTTAAAGCAAATGGTGGTTCAGTGAATAGGACCAAAGAGAACACACTCAGCTTAAGGGCAAACATTAAACTTGGAGAAACAGTTTAAGGTGGGAAAACAGAATGCTACAGAACTCTATAGAGCCAATGACAAAAATGAAAATATTGCTTTCAAGTAGCCTAGAAAGAGGGCATTTATGAAACACACAGGAAGTATATCAATTTTAGACAAGCAGATCCGTGATAGCTCTAAAATATGTTTTCTGTAAAATATACTCTGCAAAAACAAATTAGATGTCAGTAACAATAGTTAACATTTGTTGAGCACTTATTCCGTGTCAGGCCGTATTCAAAACCTATAACATGTATTTTTTCATTCAGATATATAGGAAGAAATAAAAGGAAGTTGAATAAATTTAAATAAAATTAAAATTGCAATGGCAGAATTTGAATCCTACATTAGAAACAGCAAAGGGTTGATTTAATAACTGTGAAACATCTAATCCTTGGTATAGAAAAGAATTTATTTTAAAATGCATATAAAAAAGGCAAGTGGATGATAGCTGTTAAACATTATGATACCAACATACTTAAAGACTAGTAAAAACATAAGGAGAAAATGACAAAGATGAAAATGAAGTAGGCAGTTTGCACACAGTGATTTGCATTTGAATAGGCCAAGAGATCAAAGTAAATAGGTAGCGGTGTGGAAAAATAAAATGTTAAGGTTAATTTAATAAATACATACCAAACTTTGTACTCTAGAAAGAATATACCTTTCTGTATTCAACTTCCAATAAAGCACTTATCAAGATAAAATATATGTGTGTGGAGACTGTAAAAATGTTTCAAATGATTCCCCAAACAATCAGAAATCAAATATATCATTTTAAAAAATTTATTTGGCTTAGATGCAATCCACTGCATTAGGAGTACAGAGCTTTGGCCACTGGACTACCAGGAAAGTCCCATACTATCCTAAAGGAAATAATATTAAAAATTAATAACAAGCGTATTGAAAAGTCTACTCATTTTGAATGAAAATATTATAAATGATCTTGGTCAAAGAGAAAAGTAAAAATTAGTAACATAAAATTAAGAAATTAACAATAATATTAAGTATGGAAGAGTACAGGCAATGCTAAATTCAGAGGCAAATTCTTATCTTTAAATGCTTTTATTCTTAATATAAGACAAAAATAAGTTAAATACTAAGCATAAGAAACTGGATAAGAAAAACAATAAACAATAGGAAGCAAGAGGTAGAAATTAATGTAGATAAAAGATAAATTATTTTGTTTTTAAAGGTAATATTTTTCAAATTCAAAGAAAGCAATAAATTTCATACTGTATGGATGATTATAGAATATAAAGAAATTGCACCAGTTCTTTTTATGGGTTTAATCTATTACTAAAACCTGAGAGTAAGACAGATCAACCTACATAATGTATTAGTGTATATTATGTATGTTTATGTATATTAAAATTATACTGTGATTTATTCCAGAAGTATAAAAATAGTAGTAAGACTATTAATAAAAGTCATCCACATTAATGGGTCAGAGGATAAACATGACTTGGTAAGACATATAATTAAATACCCATATGTATTAAGTTACAAGTTACATATTTAGTAACTTGGGAATTTAAATACAGAATTTAAATATTTCTAGAGTGGCAGAATTATTCATCTGAAACCTATAACGCACATTATGTTAATGTTGAAATGATAGATATATCCTCGCTGAAGTCACAAGGAAGATGGGATATGCTCTGTTTAAAAAGTGATCTAGGGAGAAAATATTTGTAAAAGACATCTCTGGTAAAGGCCTCATCCAAAATATGTTAGAACTCAACAATAAAGAGTAAATTTTCCAATTTTAAAGCAGGCAAACGATCTGAACAGACACCTCACCAAAGATGATATACAGATAGAAACGAAACATGAAAAAGATGTTCACCATCATGCATCACTAGGGAAATTGCAATTTAAAACAATGAGCTATTATTGCATAGCTGCTAGAATGTCTAAAATCCAAAATGCTGGCAACACCAAGTGCCTGTGAGAATGTAGAACAGGAACCCTCGTTTCTTGCTAATGGGAATGCAAAACAGTATCAAAAGACGGTTTCGCAGTTTCTTACAAAACTAAACATGCTATTACCATATAATCCAGCATAGTGATTGTTGGTATTTACCAAGAAGATGAAAATTTATATTCATACAAAGCCTGCACACAAATATTTATGACAGCTTTATTCATAACTGCCCAAACTTGGAATCAGCCAAGATATCCTTCAATAGCTGGATGGATAAATAAGTATTTATCATGTAGACTAGGACATTGGGCGTTAATTAGCTCTAACGGAGAATAGCCTCTACGTGCCATGAGCAGTGTGGGTTTGCCCTCAGAACCCAGGGCTGAGTAAGTATCAAGCACAATGCCTTCCCATTGTTTCCATCCCATTCAGGACTGTAGAAGTGTACAGTCACTCAGCCTTGTGCATGGTCACCACCTTTGTGGTTCCTCTCTGTCTTCGCTCACCCACAATATCTCCATATATTACTTGGACACATATACTTTCCACTGACTTTGCCCAAGCTTTCATAAGCTGAAAGAAAACCAGTTATTGATGAGAAATGCAAAACACAAATAGCACTCTACTGACAAATAATGATGAAGCACATTTGGCCATATGTCAACAAGCTTAAAGATAGGAGGCTGACTGTGATTAATATCATGTGCATTCCCCTCAAAGAGTTCCATGAAACTCTCACAATTTGCAGAATTAAACTGTAGTTTGTGTGTAAACAAGATCTTAATGGTTCCTGGAAGATCCTCACATTTTAAAATAATGATCTTGAAAACCAAAACCAAACATCAGTGCCTACAAATGCTGTGAATTGTAATCGATATATCTTAAGACATTAAAAATTCACTGAGCTTAGAAGAGGATGCATCAATTAACATCTCTATTGAATATGCAAGACTGTGTCAAATCACAGATACTGTGTAGGAGGTGGTGTGAACCTGCTGTTTTTAGCACTTGGGCCATATTTATTGGGCCAAAAATGAGTTACATAAAAATGTCTTGGTAGAAATGGCAATGAGAATCCTTCCTGGGAAGATATGTTTAGCTGCATGGAGCTCAGAAAAAAAATGACTTAAAAATACATTTCTAGTGTTACAATTTATATACAGTAAAATGCACCAGATCAGGCCTGTTTAGTTTGCATGTGGCCAAGCCTGTTGGGGCTTCCCTGGTGGCTCAGTGGTAAAGAATCTGCCTGTAGTACAGGAGACCCGGGTTTGATCCCTGGGTTGGGAAGATCCCCTGGAGAAGGGCGTGGCACCCACTCCAGTATTCTTGCCTGGAGAATTCCATGGACAGAGGAGCCTGGTGGGCTAGAATCCATGGGGTTGCAAAGAGTTGGACACGACGGAGTGGCTAACACTTTCGCTTTCAAGCCTGCCCAAACCTTCAGTCACATTGACTTAATCATCACGTGTGTATTGCCTCCTGCACTGAAAGTTCTAGGGCTTCAGATATAGCTGGATGCAGGAGCTCAGGTGGTATCATCAGGACAGTCTGTTTTTCAGCTTTGTTTTCTTTCTTTGCTGGTTTCAGCCACCCTCTCTCCTTGTGCCCCTCTCAATTTCCCATCTGTTTTTTTCCTGAGTTGAAGTCCAGGCAAAATGAGAACTCCCTTTTTCTTACAGTTCTGACTAAAGTCAGAGGACTGCAGCTCTTTGGCTTGGATTAGGTCACATACTTTTCCAAACACTGGTCACTGTGGCCGGGAGTTTGGAGGATCAGTTCTACCCTCTTCCCATGCGCTGGGGTAACAGGATAATTGGAGCGCTGGTTCCAGAAAACAAAGAATGGATGCTGGACAAGAAAGTTAACAAATGTCCACGAAAACTCGGAAGGAGGCTTTAATCTCTTCTTACATGAAATGGTGATGTGATGATGATATTAATGAACATAATCACTATTGCTTATGAAATCCCCACTGTATTCCAAGCTCTATCTACAAACAGTCCTGATCATAACACCGTAAGACCAGCGTTAGTGTGCCCTTCTACTAAGGATAACTCTGAAGCTCAAAAAGATTAAATGAATTGCCAAGACAGAGTAGCTATTAAGTGAGGAAGTCAGAATTTTAACCAAAGTCTCTCATAGCTCCGTCTATTGTGCCTGTCCCTAAGTAAGCATTTCTTGCTTGTGATTTGATAGGGAAAAAATGGAGCATGTGTGTGTATGTGTGTATCTGTCTACTGAGAACTGAGAGACAGATGGCTAAAGAAACAAGTCACACAGGGGAAAAAGATGCTTTGAGACTGGGCACCCCTGACTGCATGGGCATGTCCCACCAGCAGTACATTTTGCATTTCTGGAAACGCACAGGCCCACGTGTGGTTGGGAGACCCCCGTTTTTGGGGACTCTGTGAGGTGGGCAGGCAGTTTTTCCACATCACATATTTCTATGGCTTTGTTTTCCTTGTCAAGTTCCCGACAGCTGCGAAACTTATTAAGACAGAATCGTGTTGCATATTCATCAGACGACTTGTTAATCATCTGCTAGGCCCCTTCGGAGAGCAGGAGTCCTGGAGCTCAAATGATGAATAACAGACAGCATGTCCTCACCCGCTCTTGAGGGTTGGTATTGGCAATTATATAAAAGTTTTTGGGAAAGTGGGTTTAAAGCAGGAGAATTCGTTGTTTGTGACTCCACTATGATTTCTTTTTGATCATCTACTCGTTATCTTCCTCTGTCCCCACTGTTTAGGTAAAATAGGAATACTCTCCAGTTTACAGAAGGGAAAACAGACCCAAAGAATGAATGAAGGGCTTCAGTGCAGGGCATGCTGGAATTCAGGGCTCTTAATCCTCCATTCATGGGCTTCCCTGGTGACTCAGTGGTAAAGAATTCACCTGCAGTGCAGGAGATGCTGGTTCCATCCCTGATCCAGGAAGATCCCCTAGAGAAGGAAACGGCAACCCGCTCCAAGACTCTTGGTTGGGAAATGCCATGGGCAGAGGAGCCTGGTGAAATACAATCCAAGGGGGTGCAAAAGAGTCATACACAACTTAGTAACTAAACACAGCCCTTCATTCAGCATCCCTAGGAGTGGGGATCTTTCATCTGTGCTTTGCTGCGAGAAGCTGCTCATTTGAACACATGATTATCAAAGATGTGTGCCCTTTGTCTCTTTAGTTCACCAACAAATTCCAAATTCCTAGAACAGTGCCTGGGCCAAAAAAGAGGGTCAGATATATTTGCTGAGTGAGTCCAAGCTCCCTAGACTCCAAGTAGGCACCTTACTTATGACACCCAATGAACATTGCCCAGTGTCAAGCCACTATGATTTTCAGGAGTAGTGTTTTTTGTAAGGCCTCGCAAAGAGCCGCAGTGAATGCTGCTGATTCCCACAAACCCAGTCTGATTGCAAACCCTTGCTCAGGATGCCTCTTTAGGTTTCTAGCAGATCTCAAAATTATGCCTCAAAATTGCTTCTCCTGTCTGCTATGTTCTTCCCTCACCACTTACCTTAAGATGGGCCCAGCTCTTGCCTTAATTCTTCCAAAGCACAGATAATGCCAGTCTGAGGTATTTAATAATCAATTTTCTCTTCTGTAGAATGAGCACAGTAATAGTGGAACCTATTTCATAGTGATTATCAGGAGTTCCTGAGACAACAGGTGTGAAATATCAGGTGTGGAGTAAGTATGGTAAGAGTTAGCTATTGTCATTATCATCAAGAGGTGCTGGAATCGGATCACTGGGTTCAGGTTCCAGCTCTGCTGTTTGGTAGCTGTGTGATCTTGTTGCTTAACTTCCCTCTGCCTCAGTTTCTCATCTGTAAAATGGGGATAAAAATGGAATTTGCCGAATAGGGCTTCTATGAGGCTTAAATGAATCAATATCTTGTAAAGAAGATGGAGTATTTGGGGACACATAGTCAGTGTCATAAATGTAGCAGCAGTGGTATCTGGCCAGATACCAGTGTCTCGGCTCCTGGAGTCCTGGGCTCTCAGGACCCGGTTTCTCCACTTCGCTTTTACTCACCACCTTCTCAGAATTCCTCACCTTCAGCCTACCCAGTCTTTCACTCATCCTTTGTCCTCTGTCTTTCTCTTCAGACCTTGTCAGAGGAAAAACAAAAATGTTAGGCCCAGAATGGCTCGGTCTACGATTAAGATGGCCTGTTAATGCTCTTGACTGAAATTCTCAACATCTCAGAAGTATATGCATGTGTCTATATATACATTTAGGTCCAGAGGCATCTGGACTTTGCCGACCACCCATCCCTCTTATAAGTCCATCTCCTGCTCCTTGACCTTGTCTCCGTCCTGCAGGGTAGCCCTGATACACCTGCTTTGAGAGTCTTCTCTTTCTGCGGGGAAGCATAATGTGCTAGTGGTTAAGAGGACAGTCTGCTGAGGCAGACAGCCCCACAGGGAAGTCTTGACTCTGTGATTTCTACCCCAGGCAATTTCCTTTCTTCTCTTGCTCCTCAATTCCCTCAACTGTAAAGTGGGTAGAATAAAAGTTACCTCATTGACTGTGAGGCTTAGAAAAGTTGTGTGAAAAAACTTTTATGTGAAAGTAGGTAGTAACATGGCAGTCGTGTATAAAATTCATAGTCTGCAGTGATCCCTTTAGGTTTTTTGCTCTAATTCTAATTCTAATCTGTATCCGAGACAAGTTCAGCCAGAACATCGGTCGGCAGGTCCCATCCAAGGTCATCTGGGACCACCTGAGCACCATGTATGACATGCAGGCACTGCACGAGTCTGAGATTCTTCCGTTCCCAAATCCAGAGAGGAACTTCATCCTTCCAGAAGAAATCATTCGAGAAGTCCGAGAAGGAAAAGTGATCATAGAGGAGGAAATGAAAGAGGAAATGAAGGAAGATGTGGACCCCCACAACGGGGCTGATGATGTTTTTTCATCTTCAGGAAGCTTGGGGAAAGCAACAGAAAAGTCCAGCAAAGACAAAGAAAAGAACAACTCGGACTTGGGGTCCAAAGAGGGGCCAGACAAGCGGAAGCGCAGCTGGGTCACCGACAAAGTCCTGACCGCCAACAGCAACCCCTCCAGCCCCAGCGCAGCCAAGCGGCGCCGGTCGTAGATACTCTCAGCAGGCGGGTGCTGTGGTCTCGAGGCAGTGGGAGGGTCAAATACCACCGGCCCTACTGCCTGCCCTCGGGTGCCAGAGGCTCCTGAGGTGCCACTCAGACCGTCTGGGTGAGAGAGGATGAGATGGTTGGATGGCATCACCGACTCAATGGACATGAGTTTGAGTAAACTCCGGGAGTTGGTGATGGACAGGGAGGCCTGCTGTGCTGCAGTACATGAGGCTGCAAAAAGTCAGACATGACTGAGCAACTGAACTGAACTACACAGTAAATGACAGATCAGTTATCCTTACAATTTGTGGCACATTAAAATCATCTAGAGAGATTTTAAGGCTCTGAGGCTCATGGAGTATGCCAGACTAATTAGAATTTCTAGCAGCAGTGGACACTAGTATTTTTAAAATATACCAAGGGCTGCCAAGTTTGGGGCCAGTGTTATAGATTGCTTTCCAGTCTCTTTGCAAATAGCATGAACCATAGAGTTTGGCCCTGCTGTGTGATCTGATGCTGTTGTGTCTAAGGATATCTTGCCTGTGAGTGGTGTTTTGCCCATGTGTCATGTCAGCCCAGCCAGAACATAAGGGCCAAGGGAACTGACCACAGCACAGACCTCCTTGTCTTCACCATCCTAAAGCCTAGAAAGGTGTGTGTCTTGAATTCAGCATGAGTTTGTTCGTGATGAATTAATTGAAATAGAAAATAGGCTTTAGCTGGTAGAAAGGTGACCTGACAGGCCATTTCAAAGAGGTTGAAAGCTGACAGCAGGGAGTCTGAGGCCAGTCCATGCTGCTTGCTGCTTTATTTGAAATATGACACTCTCTAATTGTGTGACCTTAGATAAGTTAATTAACCTCTTTGTGCTTCAATTTCTCCATCCATAAAAGGGAGTTAATAATAAGACCTACTTCTTAGAGTTGTTGTAAGAATTAAATACAACACATGTGAAGTACTTAACATAATACTTCACCAGGAAGTGTTGCCTGTTACTACTATTATTATCCTGAAGACTTGTTCTAACCTGCCTCAGAGTTCAGCTACAGGCCTATGCAACAAAGTGGTGTGATCATAAGATGTTTATTTCTCCGTTTCCTTGGATGGGGTCTGAGACAGTAGAGTTGCTTTATTTGGAATTCTGTTCTGCTTTATTGACTATGCCAAAGCCTTTGACTGTGTGGATCACAATAAACTGTGGACAATTCTGAAAGAGATGGGAATACCAGACCACCTAACCTGCCTTTTGAGAAACCTGTATACAGGTCAGGAAGCAACAGTTAGAACTGGACGTGGAACAACAGACTGGTTCCAAATAGGAAAAGGAGTACGTCAAGGTTGTACATTGTCATCCTGATTATTTAACTTATATGTAGAGTACATCATGAGAAATGCTGGGCTGGAGGAAGCACAAGCTGGAATCAAGATTGCCAGGAGAAATCTCAATAATCTCAGATATGCAGATGACACCACCCTTATGGCAGAAAATGAAGAACTAAAGAGCCTCTTGATGAAAGTGAAAGTGGAGAGTGAAAAAGTTGGCTTAAAGCTCAACATTCAGAAAAATAACATCATGGCATCTGGTCCCATCACTTCATGGCAAATAGATGGGGGAACAGTGGACACAGTGTCAGACTTTATTTTTCTGGGCTCCAAAATCACTGCAGATGGTGATTGCAGCCATGAAATTAAAAGACGCTTGCTCCTTGGAAGGAAAGTTATGACTAATCTAGACAGCATATTAAAAAGCAGAGACATTACTTTGTCAACAAGGGTCAGTCTAGTCAAGGCTATGGTTTTTCCAGTGGTCATGTATGGATGTGAAAGTTGGACTATAAAGAAAGCTGAGCACTGAAGAATTGATGCTTTTGAACTATGGTGTTGGAGAAGACTGTTGAGAGTCCCTTGGACTGAAAGGAGATCTAACCAGTTCATCCTAAAGGAGATCAGTCCTGGGTGTTCATTGGAGGGCCTGATGTTGAAGCTGAAACTCCAATACTTTGGCCATCTGATGTGAAGAGCTGACTCATTTGAAAAGACCCTGACACTGGGAAAGATTGAGGGCAGGAGGAGAAGGGGACAACAGAGGATGAGATGGCTGGATGGCATCACCCACACAATGGACATGGGTTTGGGTGGACTCCAGGAGTTGGTGATGGACAGGGAGGTCTGGAGTGCTGCGGTTCATGGGGTTTCAAAGAGTCGAACATGACTGAGCGACTGAACTGAACTGAATGCATCCGAGTTTTTTGTCTGTTTTTGTTCTTTGTTTTGTTTTTTGTTTATTTTAGTACTCAATACCAATGCCTGACACATACTAGAACTCAGTAAATGTTCAAATGAAAGAATAAATAGAGGAGCTGGGCCATCTCTCTTAGACACTGCTGGTTATCGCTGTAAGAAAGGAGGGATCGTGTTTTTTTCGAAAAGAAATACAAATATAGACAAGACTCAGAATGGAGAAAACAGACACCCCAGGCACATTGTCATTTAAATCATCATCAGATGCTACATGTAATTCCTGACACTGACTTCCCACAAGTCTGCCTTACTGTTGCAGAACAATTTTTCTGGCTGTTTATTTTTGTAGTCTCTCCATCTCAGCTTTTGCTGGGTCCCCACGTCATCCTCGCTAATTCATTCAGTTATCAATGCGGCAATGCCTAATTATAAGCTACAGTGAAACAAGTCTAGAAAGGAACACTGTGACAAGTTTCCCTCTGCCTCAGAAAAGGGCCTCATGTCAGCATGGGGCTCAGACGCTTTCTGCTTCTTGAATGCATCAGCTCAGCTACCAGGTCTATGGCCATTCATAGTGTGTTGTCTTACAGATGCTACAGGTTCTGCTTGTTCTATATGGTGTTTTTAAATTAAGGAATTTATTTTTTAATTTTATTTGTGGTTGCACTGGGTCTGTGTTGCTGTGCGCAGGCTTTTCCTAGTTACAGTGGGTAGGGGCTACTCTTTGTTGTAGTGCGTGGGCGTCTCACTGCCGTGGCTTCTCTTGCTGTGAAGCACAGGCTCTGGGCGAGCAGCCTTTGGTAGTGTGGCACATGGGCTTAGTAGCTCCGCAGCATGTGGGATCTTCCTGGACCAGGGATCAAACCCATATCCCTTGCACTGGCAGTCAGATTCTTATCCATTGGATCATCAGGGAAGTCCTGGATCACGAGTTTGTCTACCTTTAAAAGGAAATATAAACCTTTTTGGGGAGGGTACATTTTTCTATTAGGTTGGGGAATCCATCTGGTATGATCTGAGAGTGATAAGAATGTGTTAGTTGCTCAGTCATATCCAACTCTTTGCAATCCCATGGATTGTAGCCCCCCAGGCTCCTCTGCCCATGGACGTCTCCAGGCTAGAATACTGGAGTGGGTTGTCATTCCCTTCTCCAGGGGGTATTATCTGAAAATTAGGTAAATGGTGGGTGACAGTGTAACTGCAAAACAGAAGACAGTAGATCAGGGTGTATTTTTTTTAAATTGAAATGTAGTTGATTTAAGTGTGGTGGTTCAGTGGTAAAGAACCTGCCTGCCAATGCAGGTGACACAGGAGACGGGGGTTTGATCCCTGGGTCAGGAAGATCCCCTGGAGGAGGAAATGGCAACCCACTCCCATATTTTTGCCAGAAAAATTCCATAGATAGAGGAACCTGGCAGGCTACAGTTCATGAGGTTGCGAAGAGTTGGACATGACTGAGCAACTGAGCTCACACAGCCACACAAGTTAACCCTAATGCTACCAGAGGATGTTAATACTGTTATCTGAAACCACAATGGAAACAAAGGGATCCGTGGTCAAATAAGTTTAGAAAACTGACTAAGCTCTGAGGGAGAGAAGGAATTCATCCTAAATGTATGTCCTGTTTCTGACTCTTCGGAACCAGAGCTGTTTTATTTTTGGTTCTCCAAAGCAAATCGAACACTTAATAAATGTATTGTTCAATCACTCAATCCTGTCTGACTCTTTGTGACCCCATGGACTGCAGCACGCCAGGCTTCCCTGTCCTTCTCTATCTCCCATAGTTTGCTCAAACTCATGTTCATTGAGTCAGTGATGTTGTTATTTAACCATCTCATCCTCTGTCACTCCCTACCCCTCTTGCCTTCAATCTTTCCCAGCATCAGGATCTTTTCCAATGAGTCAGTTGTTTTATAATGTATGGAAACTCAAAGACAGATTTCGTCTTGGAACCAGCTTTCCTGTCATCAGTAGACTCAAGACTGTCCCTGGTATCTTGTATCTCTGTTTCCATCCCCTGGCCTGCCTTGACCATGAGGTATTCTCTCTCTGCATTACCTCTACCTGGCTGCAGCTCCCCCTGCCGCCCCTCACACCCCCCACCCCCCAATGTCTCCTGTTTAGTCTCCTCTCTTATACCTTCCTTGAGTCCCTTTTAATAATCGGGCAGCAAGAAATTTTTACATGAGCTCCAGGCTCTCTGAATATCCAAGAGAGCTTTTGGCACTGTGGCCCTCCAGCAAATGATTCTTTTAGAGCCAACGGGTCTGAAGCAGAAAAAGTTCTTTCTGGGAAGTCGCAAGTCTTTGGTGGCAGGAAGTACAGACATACAGGCTAAAGGTTTTCCCATGAAATCTTGAAGGGATCCATGGAAGATCTGTGGAGGAGGACCTGTGTTCTAAATCAGCAACTTTCACGCATATTCATTCTACAGCTTCCCATCATGGTTTTCCACCTCAAAATGTTTTTCTTTTATTTAAATAATCATGCACTTGTTTTAGATTTGTTGCTGTGGTTCAGTCACTCACTTGTGTCCGAGTCTTTGCAACCCCATGGACTGCAGCACGCCAGGCCTCCTTGTCCTTCAGTATCTCACGGAGTTTGCTCAAACTCATCATATCCATCAAGTTGGTGATGCCATCTAACCATCTCATCCTCTGCCGCCCTCTTCTCCCACCCTCAATCTTTCCCAGCATTAGGGTCTTTTCCAGTGAACTGACTCTTCACATCAGGTGGCCAAAGTATTGGAGCTTCAGCTTCAACATCAGTCCTTACAATGAATATTCAGGGTAATCCAAACCCTTAATTAAAGGTGACAGAACTCAAATTTGAGTAGTTTTAGCAAAACACAGAATATGTTGGTTTCTGTAGCTGGGAGGGATGGAGGAGAGGCTTGCTTTAGGTGTGACTGAATCTTGGAACATAAACAATAAATATTCTCTGGGCCTCCCATCTCTCGGCTCTGCCTTTTCCTTTTGCTTCTCTGTGTTGATTTCACTTTCTTCTTTTGCAGATGTATTTCCTCCCAGTAGATGTGACTTGGATGACAGCATTTCTGGGGATCACAGCTTATTACCCAGGGTGGAGAAGGCTTCATGTCTGAACACTCAATTATAAAACCCCAGAGTCACCTGTCCATTCAGGATCAGAGAAGTGAAATAGGGTCATCACACTAGGGCTGGATCATGTGACACCCCTGCCCATCTTCCCCATCCCCCTTACAGCCAAGATTTGGGGGAATTATAAACTGAGGCCCCACCAGAACTACTTGGAGTCAGAGAATATTCAGGTCCTCAAAAGAGGGAAGAGACAATGGACTGAGTTATAGAACACATGTGTCTTACAGAATTCTGTAGGGGAGAGGGCAACGCTTAAGACAAAGGCATAATAGAACTTCAAACAAAAATGAGGGAGCAAGTTTAGATTTTACTAACTAAGATCACTCAAATTACTCAATATAAGCTAAATATCA
This sequence comes from Bos javanicus, assembly GCF_032452875.1. Taxonomy (NCBI): domain Eukaryota; kingdom Metazoa; phylum Chordata; class Mammalia; order Artiodactyla; family Bovidae; genus Bos; species Bos javanicus. The sequence continues at coordinate 31,798,521 of NC_083893.1, read as the reverse complement.
TGTTTGTCTAAGGAACTGACTGGTCTTGGTGATGAAAACCACTGTTTAAGTCACCTTGATCTAAGAGAAAAAGCAAATTCCCCACATTTTCAACACAAGGGTGCATTTTCTCATCACTAATTTGGCCTTGCGGATGAACCCAAGTCTCGTCATTTCTCATAATAAAATGTCTGCCATTTAATAAATGTTTAATGCATATTAGTTATTTCTGTCACTTTGACTTAGATTATTACAAGAACAGTCTCATTAAATATTTATAATCACCTTATATATATAATAACCTTATGTTATAATTGCTCCTAGTCTAGGAAACTGGAACTCAGAGACTTTGTGATCATAAGAGCATACCATTAATAACGGTGGAGCTGATATTATCCAGTTTTGTCAGACTCCAAAGTCAGAGCTCTTGATCTCTACATAATGAATTTGATCGCAGGTAGTTGGGAAAAGAGAGGAGAAAATTGTCTTTCTTGACTTAACTCTAGTACAGGCCCAGAGCAGTAATTTGTACCACCCCAGCCTTTAGGCACTCACTGTCTCATCGTAATTGCAAAGCATCCATTATACAAGCACTCTTTACTTAATTTCTAAGACTGTTGAGTAGAAGATGCTGTCTTGACATCCCAATCCAATAACATACAACAAAATCTCCCCACTGACATTTCTTGCTTATATACAGATGGCATATCCTATTCAATTCGAACGGCAGAAACATGATTGGGCTAGTTTTCAGCAGTTCCATTTGATCCTTTATTGGTATCCTTTTGTTAGTAATCATCTCCTCCTGTGTTGTGGATAATTTCAGCATTACTGAAGCTCCAGGTTATCTCACTTCTGTTGATGCTGGTTGCCCATGCTTGTTCATTTTCTGCCTCCTGCCAAGATGTTCGTCTTCATTTTGTATGTGTCAGCAGCTTGAGGGCCTTGAAAAATGTAACTAAGATTCTTGAAGAAAAAAAAATCAAATTCACTCTGGTTTAGGCAGTGACTGCGATTTTTCTTCCGATACTTACTTGACTCTTAAGTCCTTGCTGACCCACATCTATATATGGAAATAGCATTAACACTTGTAAGAGAAAGCAGATTGTCTACTTAAAAATCTTGGATCAGATGTGTAGTTTAAATATCTTACAGCTTTATTCGTCAATGATATTTCAATAAAGTTGAAAAAAAATCTTTGGATCAGAGAGTACCATGGAGTCCCCCATCCTGGGTCTCTTCTTTGGAACTTTATGGTTCTCTTCCCTCCTCCCTGAGTCCTTAGTGTCTTTCCCCTGGCTCCTCTAGTCTCTGTCATTTCTCAGGTTCCTGTCTGGTGTATTAGGATATTTCAACTGCAAATGAAAGCTTACACTGTAAGGACACATGTCTCTCATGTCAAGAAATCCCCATTTTGGTCAGTTTCAAGTGGGTTCGTTCAGGAGCTCAGGTCACTTCCCTCTCTTGTTCTGTTCCGCTTGTTAGGTACCTTGGTTCTCAGGCTTGTCCTCTTGTTGCTGCAATTGACTTTGAATTCCAGGTGTCACGTGATGCAATCTGACTAGCTGAAATAGACACGTTTATGTCTTGCCCTCTTGTCATCATTGAGGGATGCTCTCCCACAAGCCCCCAGCTCTCACTTCAGTGGGAGGAACTGCAGCCCGGGCTCATGCCTGAACCTTGTGGTTTTAAACTAAAAAGGATTTATGTTCTGTGACGAGGAAGAGGCCCTGCTCTGAATACCTAACTGTGTGGGGTGAGAAGAACAAAATAACTGGGTTCTATCACTAAAAGAAGTGAGATACAGAAGGTAGAGTCTGTGTCACTCTCTTGGGCAGACTTTAGGTGTGGCTAATACTGAACTGAATGACCTTGGCTGTAACCAGCAGGGTGAGGACTTCTAGTTATTTATTGTTAGCCTGGGTTTCTTCTGAGAATCAGAGTGTAAATTCCAAATACCTGCTTAGCTCTTCCACTTAGATATAGTTCTTGCATTTGGGTAACCTACAAACTTCCAGTCATTAACAGCTCAGATCCCACAGGCTCCTTCCTTGAAAATGTCACATGACTTTTCAATTTGCCTCTTTAATTTTTTGGAGTGTATCCAGGCCAGAACCCTAAGCAGAGATTACTCAAATGAACAAAGGTCATGGTAGTGAGTCTCATTCTCATTCTGGTGTGTGCTATGAGCAGCTTTTATGGGCCTTTGTTTTTCTATTGTGCCTTATGTGAGCAGAATTCCTCAGTGAAAGATCAGGGAAATACAGAAGTCTTTACACGGTAGTGTGGGGCTGTAAAAATGGCCATGCAAACTCAATCCACACAAAATGGTCTTGATAATATATGAGAAATTATACTAGTATTTTGTGACCTTTAAAAACATCTATTGGAATATTGGGATGACATATAACACTACTATGTATAATATAAAATAGATGACTAATGAGAACCTACTGTATTATGCAGGGAAATCTACTCAATGCTCCATGGTGACAAAGAGGGGAGAAGTGAAAATCACTCAGTCATTTCTGACTCTTTGCAACCCCATAGACTATACAGTCCATGGAATTCTCCAGGCCAGAATACTGGAGTGGGTAGCCATTCCCTTCTCCAGGGGATCTTACCAACCCAGGAATTGAACTGGGATCCCCTGCCTTGCAGGTGGATTCTTTACCAGCTGAGCTACCAGGGAAGCCCTCAAAGAGGGAATACACACACACACACACACATACACACACACACACACACCTGATTCACTTTGCAGTACAGCAGAAACTGATATGACAATGTAGAGCAAATAAACTCTAATAAAAATTTGTCTATCTAAACATTAAAACCTCTCTTACGGTTACTTATAAAAATATATGGATATGGAAAAATAGTACAACTGATATTCACTTAGTGTTGTTTAAATCATAAGAAACATTGAGACTCAAAACGTTGTGTTTCTTTAAAAAAAAGTTATAAAGAGTAGTGTGAACAGTGCCTGCCTTCTTCCCATCATATAATTCATAATACTGTGTCAAACTCTTTTCTGTCTTGCTTCTTTCTAAGTTTGAAGTAGCTTCCAACATTCTATTCTTTGCACTTTTAACATTGTGAAATAGCGCCAAGAGTTCTTTTCACGAGAAGGTTTTAAAGGCACCAATTTCTTTAGGGTATTTTCCTTCTTTTCTTCATTTATGTGGCTAAATCGCCTTCAGTAAGTTCCTCTGGCTGCCTATCTAGAGTTTCTCCAGTTGCAGCAGTCAGCATTCCACTGTCAGGTATTGAGTTGGCCAAAATGTTCATTTGGGTTTTTATATAAGATGGTTTGGGAAAATCCAAATGAACTTTTCAGCCAACCTAGTATTACTATGCTATTTGCATTCAATCTGAATTTTGCTCTTAGTGTTTTTATTTGTTCTTTGCTGCACATTCCTCTTTGTTGGCCAGCCTCATCTTTTGATTACCCTTTTCTGTCAAATGTCCCACAGGTTTATCACTGAGAGACAACGAGACACCACCACTCCAAGGTTTGCTGGCTGTGAGTGAGCTGAACTACAAGTGCATTGACCAGTCACTGCTAGCCTTTGTAAGATGTGAGTTGATCGACCCCTGTCCTTGAGGCATATCTGTTATTGATATATTAGAGTGATTTGTGGACAGATGAGTCGGCAGCACAGTTTCAACTTTATTCAATGACTCACAGTTAATATACCATGGTAACTGAAAATCGAACTGTGTTGTTCGGGGACTGGTGTTACTGAATTAAACTGTCACATCTGAAATCTGCACACCAGATTTCAGACTCTGAAGAGTGAAGGGTGCCTCTGTTGTAATTCAAGACAGTTCCACTCATTCACTGGCCACTCCCTGTCAGTGTTTCTTTCTGCTCTATGCTTCCGAGACACCCCAGGTCAGCATCTTACTTCCAGGTGGCTATGAAGTAGGCAGAGCATAGCTTTCATCAGATGCCCACTCCTTGATGATATATCTCGTCTCTAGCTTTAGCAAGGATGTGCTTTTAGCCTTGAGTCTGCAGTAGGCATGGACTGGAAACAGCGGTATTTAGGGGGGTGTTGTGCAATGTATCACTGCTGAGAAGCAAGAATGCCATTAGCAAGTTTAATAAGCCACATGACTGCTCATGTGTCAACCAAAGATGGTAAAGGGAACAATTATGTAGTCAACAGGTTTTCCTTTCTGCTTCTGGTCCTTTGGTAAAAGTGAAAATTCACCCTCTTGGTGGATAAGCTTTCAAAATCTAGTCTAATCCAATCAAATAAGCCAAGCCCTAAGAAAAGGCCTGGAAGACTAGCACCGCCTTGCTGTGTGACCCTGCACAGAAATCTTAACCTTGGTTTACCTGCGTTATGTTCCTCCCTTGGCTTTCAAATCTTCTCTGTGCCTCAGATACATTATAGTTCCTTTGATACTCTTCAAGGTAAATTCTGCCTTAACCTCTGGTGGTTTGCAGTAGTGAGGAAAGTTTGGGGCTTACTGACTTGGAACTCATTAAAATATCACTCTTTTAGTAAAAATAGAGGGTATATGCATCTCCTGTTTTTTTCTTGTATTTACTTAGTTATATGCTTCCTTTTATGTGACAAAGAGAACCATTAGGTTATGAAAAGAGCACAGATGTTGGAATCAGACAGGGCTGAGTTGGAACCCAGCCTTGTACTGAGTATACCTGAGATGTTTTATGTCATCTCACTGAGAATGAACTTGGTATGTGGTGGCTACTGTCATTAACTGATCATAAGTTGATGTGTGGGTCAAATAAGCTGATGTATGTGAAATATTTCACATAATAACTGGAACATTAAATGTGCTCAAAATTCTATCTTTATAACTCCTCTATTCTCCTTTCTACTTGAACTTCTAGTAAATTCAGAGACAAACCTCAGTTGTTCAGTTGTAATGATTAACCAATCCTAAACATTTGATGTAGCTAGCTTTCTGCATTCTATAAACTACTTTTTATTAAGTGGATTTTATTCTTAATTGTTTCCTTTTGAAGGTACTTTAATATAATATTAGAACCCCCCTCAATTTATGGATATAGATGGGAATACAAAAAAGATGAATGAATAAATAGTTGGTGTAGGCATACCTTAGAGATACTATGTGTTCAGTATCTTTACGGTAAAGTATCTCTACCACCATGGTAAAGTGAATATATTGTAATAAAGTAAGTTACATTACTTTTTTGGTTTATCAGTGCATATAAAATTTATGCTTACACTACACTGTAGTCTATTAAGTGCAAAATAGCATTAGGTCTAAAAAAATGTACATACCTTAATTTAAAAATACTTCATTGCTAAAAAAAAAAAAAAAATGCCAAGCATCATGAGTCTTCAGTGAGCATTTTGCCCATGGTAGAACTTCTTTAAAAAATGGAGTCAGTCGTCTCTAACCTTGTCATTGCTTTATCAACGAAGTTTATGTTATATTCTAAATCCTTTGTTGTCATTTCAACAATCTTCACAGTGTCTCACTAGGTTTATATTCTATCTGAAGAAACCACTTTCTTTGCTAATCCATAAGAAGCAACTCTGGTTCCTCTGCCTTTTCTAAATCCAGCTTGAACATCTGAAAGTTCATGGTTCACGTACTGTTGAAGCCTGACTTAGACAATTTTGAGTATTACTTTGCTAGCATGTGAGATGAGTGCAATTGTGTGGTAGTTTGACCATTCTTTGGCATTGCCTTTCTTTGGGATTAGAATGAAAACTGACCTTTTCCAGTCCTGTGGCCACTGCTGAATTTTCCAAATTTGCTGACATAGTGAGTGCAGCACTTTCAAAGTATCATCTTTTAAGATTTGAAATAGCTTAACTGGAATTCCATCACCTCCACTAGCTTTGTTCATGTGATGCTTCCTAAGGCCCACTTGATTCTAGGATGTCTGGCTCTAGGTGAGTGATCACATCATCGTGGTTATCTGGGTCATGAAGATCTTTTTTGGATAATTCTTCTGTGTATTCTTGCCACCTCTTCTTAATATATTTTGCTTCTGTTAGGTTCATACCATTTCTGTCCTTTATTGTGCCCATTTTTGCATGAAATGTTTCCTTGGTCTCTAATTTTCTTGATGAGATCTCTAGTCTTTCACATTCCACTGTTTTCCTCTATTTCTTTGTAGTGATCACTGAATTTTTGAATTGATCACTGAATTGATCACCATGAACTTCCAGATGTTCAAGCTGGATTTGGGAAAGGCAGAGGAGCCAGAGATCAAATTGCCAACATCTGTTGAATCATCAAAAAAGCAAGAGAGTTCCAGAAAAATATCTACTTCTTTATTGACTATGCTTTATTGACTATGCCAAAGCCTTTGACTATGTGGATCATAACAAACTGTGGAAAATTCTCAAAGAGATGGGAATACTAGACCACCTGACCTGCCTCCTGAGAAATCTGTGTGCAGGTCAAGAAGCAACAGTTAGAACTGGGCATGGAACAACAGACTGGTTCCAAATCAGGAAAGGAGTACATCAAGGCTGTATATTGTCACCCTGCTTATTTAACTTTTATGCAGAGTACATATGCAAAATTCTGGGCTGGATGAAGCACACGCTGAAATATCAATAACCTCAGATATTCAGAAGACACCACCCTAATGGCAGAAAGTGAAGAACTAAAGAGCCTCTTGATGGAAGTAAAAGAGGAGAGTGAAAAAGTTGGCTTAAAATTCAACATTCAGAAAACTAAGATCATGGCATCTGGTCCCATCACTTCATGGCAAATAGATGGGGAATCAGTGGAAACTGAGAGACTTTATTTTGGTGGGGGCGGGGGGGAGGGTGCTCCAAAATCACTGCAGATGGTGACTGCAGCCATGAAATTAAAAGACGCTTGCTCCTTGGAAGAAAAGTTATGATCAACCTAGACAGCATACTAAAAAGAAGAGTAATTACTTTGCCAACAAAGGTCCACCTAGTCAAAGCTATGGTTTTTCCAGTAGTCATGTATGGATGTGAGAGTTGGACTATAAAGAAAGCTGAGCGCTGAAGAATTGATGCCTTTGAACTGTGGTGTTGGAGAAGACTCTTGACTGCAAGGAGATCCAACCAGTCCATCGTAAAGGAAATCAGTCCAGAATATTCATTGGAAGGACTGATGCTGAAGCTGAAACTCCAATACTTTGGCCACCTGACGTGAAGAACTGACTTATTGGAAAAGACCCTGATGCTGGGAAAGATTGAAAGCAGGGGGAGAAGGGGACTATAGAGGATGAGATGGTTGTATGGCATCACTGACTCGATAGACATGAGTCTGAGTAAGCTCTGGCAGTTGGTGATGGACAGGGAGGCCTGGCATGCTGCAGTCCATGAGGTTACAAAGAGTCGGACATGACTGAGTGACTGAATGAACTGAACTGAAGAAGCAACTTAATTCCTTTAAAGTTTATAAAATTCCAGCAATTCAGTTACATCTTTGGGCTCCATTTCTAATTCTAGTTCTCTTGCTGTTTCTACCACATCTGTAGTTACTTCCTCTACTGAAGTCTTAAACCCCTCAAAGTTATCCATGAGTTCTGAAATCAATTTCTTCCAAACTGTTGTTAAGGTTGATGTTTTGACCTCTTCTCATGAATCATGAATGCTCTCATTGGCATCTAGAATGGTGAATCTATTCCATAAGGTTTTCAGTTGACTTTGCCCAGATCCATCAGAAAAATCACCATCTCTGGCATCTATACCCTTACAAAATGTATTTCTTAAATAATAAGACTTAAAAGTCAAAATTATTCGTTGATCTGTGGGCTGCAGAATGATGTTGTGTTAACAGGGATGAAAACAGCTTGTACATCTCATCTCCATCAGGGATTTTGGTAACGCAGTTGCATTGTCAATGAGCAGTAGTATTTTAAAAAGAATTTGCTTTTTTCTCTTGAGCAGTAGGTCTCAACAGTGGGCTTAAAATATTCAGTAAACTATGTTGTAAACAGAGGTGTTGTCAGCCAGGCTTTGTTATTTCATTTCTAGAGCAAAGGTAGCATAGATTTAGCATAATTGTAAAGGGTCCTAGGTTTTTCAGAATGGAATATGAGCATTGGTCTCAACTTAGTCACTAGCTGCATCAGCCCTTAAAAAGACAGTCAGCCTGTCCTTTGGCATTGATGTCTCTCTAGGTATTAAAATATTAGAGGCATCTTCTTCCAATGTAAGGCTGTTTTGTCTACATTGAAAATCTATTGTTTAGTGTTACCACATTCCCCAGTTATCTTAGCTACATCTTCTGGGTAACTTGCTACAGCTTCTACATCAGTATTTGCTGCTTCACCTTATACTTTTGTTATGGAGATGGCTTCTTTCCTCAAATCTGATGAATCAGTCTCTACTAGCTTCAAACTCTTGCGCAGATTCCTCACCCCTCTCAATCTTCATAAAATGGAAGAGAGTTAGGCCCCTGCTCTGGGTTAGACTTGGGCTTATGGGGCTGTTGTGGCTGGTTTGGTCTTCTATCCAGACAGCTACAACTTTCTTATCAGCAGGAAGGCTGCTTTGCTTTATCATCCATGTGTTCACTGGAACAGCACCTTTAATTTCCTTCAGAATTTTTCTTTGCATTTACAACTTGGCTAACTGTTTGGTGCAAGAAGCTTTTGGCCTGTCTTGGCTTTCAACAGACATTCCTCACCAAGTTTAATCATTTCTAAGTTTTTAAAGGGAGAGATGTGAAACTCTTCCTGTCACTTGAACACTTAGAGGCCATTGTAGGGTTGTTAGTTGGCCTTATTTCAATACTGTTGTGTCTCAGGGAATAGGGAGGCTCGGAGAGGGAGAAATTTGGGGGAATAGCTGACCTATAGAGCAGTCAGAACACACACAATTGTTTAAGTTCTTCTATGAGCACAGTTTGTGGCACCCCCAAATAATTACAATAGTATTTCAAAAGTCGCTAATCAGTGATAGCCTTACAAATACAATAATAATGAAAGAAACTTGAACTATTGTGAGAACCACCAACGTGTGACACAGAGACACGAAGTGAACAAATGCTGTTGGAAAAATGGCACCGGTAGGCTTATTTGATGCAGGGTTGGCACAAAGTTTCAATTAGTAAATAACACAATATCTGTAAAGCACAGTAAAGCAGAGAGGAATAAAATGAGGTCTGCCTGCATTGCATTTCGGCCCCACTGGGGTACAAATCATATTGCCCTCCTTACATTCTTCAGCTGGTGGAGGGCTTTACTTCTGAAATAATTTAGTTTGCCCTACAGATATTTAGTTGCTGTTCTACAGTTGGCACAATATCAAGTCTGTGACCATGATGTTTTATCTGCTAGCCCCTCGCTGACAGCCTAGAATAAGAGCTGGTGCAGTTTGAAATGGAAGAAATAATGCTTTGTATTCAGCAAGACCTATCACATTTATTCTTTCTGGCTCACAAGAAAACTACCTTTGTTTACAGTTAGGTTGAAGTCATGACTGGGTACATGCAAATAAGATGTGGGTAGAAGTGATGGCCTGGCCAAGAAACTTTTCCAGAAATTTATATCATTATGTTCTGATTTCCCGGTGACTTCTAAGGCTGTTTTTTGTTTGTTTGTTTGTTTGTTTAACAGAGACTGATAATATAGAAAGGTACTGGTTATCACTCAGGAAAACCATCTCAGAGACCCATATGAACCTGCATCAGAAAATAATATGACATGAAATCAATCTTTGTTGAGTTAAACTTCTGAGCTATTAGGGCTTGTTTGTTATTGAGGCATAGCCTAATCTATGCTGACTAAAACACTCCCCTATATAAATCACGAGATTTTCTGGGGAGAAAATGATACTACCCTCCTGTTAATACTTTAAAAATGTATAAGAAAACAATATGTGAATGTATCACATTGTTATTTGTGGAAAGTGCCCAGGTTTGGAAGGTAAGAGACCAAACTCTTATAAGGATGTCAAATCCTCCCATCTCTCTCATCTTTTTAGCCCCCTCAGCTGTGAAGTAACAGTCCTAATCCTTGCCATGACTACTTCTCTAGGTTGTTACAAGATGTAAAGGAAATCATGGACCTGTAAGAACCTGGTAAACTGTGAAGTTCTGTCAAATAAAAGGCCCTGGAATGATTTCTCTGGAACTTCGAATCTCTCTGAGGATTACCCTTTCCACATAGAAGAGGGATGTCTCACTACCCCCAAAGTGTTACTGTTTTCTAGAATGTCAGCACTGATTTTTGTTCAGCAAAGTACGAACCCAAACCTCCCGAATGTAATCCGAAACATTTGGCAGGCATTTTCCTGCCTGGAACATCTGCTTGGAGCTGAAAATAAAGGTGGCTGTAATTCTAAACACAGAATGTCTGGAGGGAAGTAAAAAGAACCTTGAACAGAGCTTTGATCTCTCCTAAAGACAAGGGTAGAAACAGAGAGGAGGGTATGTGATCAGGGTCTGGCATAGGAGAGGGAGAGGGGTCAAACTTTACTTGGGGGACAGCTCATAGAACCCAGAAAGACCAGGGTATGGTCATGACTATACTAAGCTGCCTACAGTAAGCTTTTGCAGGAGCAGATGTCCCCAGGATTACATTCCCCTCTGTAGCTGGTCTCTGAAAATTCCAGGGTAAAGTGCCTATCTTTTTAGCTGGCAGCATTGCTTCCTATCTGGATTCAACTAGTTGAATTGAATTCAACCAACATTCAATTCAACTTGAACAGCCATGTTGTGGGGGTATTGTGCCAAAAGTTAATATAGTCCTAAGGAGACTTTGGAGGAATGTGGAAGCTGAGATGTGGTTTTGATGGCATGGGGAGACAGAGTGATTCACAGATGAAATTTTGGAGCCAAGATCAACCAATAGTCCCTTAACCCAACTTTCCCATTTTAGGGCCCCTCCACTGCAAAGACCTCAGTGTTCACTTTTGTAGCTCTTGCTGCATGCCAGACACCCTCAAGTGCTTCATAAATATTAGCTAATATGACAAATATTAGTCATAAAAAGACCCTGGGAAGTATGTACTATTATCCTCCTCATTTTAGAAATGGGGAAACCAGAGCCCAGAGAAGTTGAGTTCTGGGACACAAAATAATAATAAGTGGCACAGCTGGGGTTCAAGCCCAGGCAGCAGGCTCTGCAGTCCTTGCTCCAAGTTCTGACTCTGCCAGCTTATCCAGAAAAGGAGCCGAGTTTGCTCCTGAACCTCAGAGATTCCCTGGCCTTCCGTATCCTGGAATTTCTCTGGCTTATACCCATCAGATGAGATTCAGTTAAAAACAAAATCAAGCACGAAAGCCACGTCTTGACCAGTTCATGTTGTACAAATACGTGCTTCCAGCTAACAGAAATAAATTGCAAATCTTCTTTGCCAGTTCCTTGCTCCTGGATACAGCATCTCACTCTTTGAGGCTCTGAAGCGAGTCAAACGCATCCATCGGTGACCCCCCAGGGCCCAGAGCGTGGAAAGCCAGACCCGAGTGAGCTCATTACCCATCACTTGGTTGTTGGCTGAAATAAATAATCAATAAATAAAAAGAAAACCCTCTGGAGTGATGCCTGCAGTCGGGCACACTAACATTCATTAGCATATCTTCATAAAAATGCGTGTCTGCTGCACATGTTCATTGCTCATCACAATGGTTATACACACCTCATTAATTACCAGTTGCCTTTAGGCATTTACTTGAAGGCAGTCAAGTACTATGTAATTGAGTAGAGCTAACAAGTTACTTTTGTGAGGAATCTGGAAAAAGGAAAATGTGAGATTAGCAATTAGTATTTGTCTCTGACTTTGCTTGATGGCTGGTTGCTTACCTTGTAATGATTTGAGGATCACACAGCTGGGTTTCAGTGAGTCTTCTCTCTGGACTCTCTGTCTCCATCTCCCAGATGAGTATTTTTCTGCCATCTTCTCTTCTTATGATTAAGTCAGAATTGTTCAAAGTGTGGCCCAGACTACCTGCATCTGGGTTTGTTCAGGGGGTCTTGATTAACCAGCACAGGCCACTGAATCAGAAAATCTTTACAAATGAGGCCTAGGTGGGCTGACAGCATGAACCAGTCTGTAACCATTAGTTAAGAGTTGCTTTCAAAATCAGAAGGGTTCTGATTTTGATAATAAACTCCATGGGTACTCCAGGCCTGAAGTTATGCATTGGCACATGAGCCCAGGTGATTCTTAAGCATATTAAAGTTTGAGAACCACCATCCTAAGTGTGGTAGAGGGCCTAGATGGGATAAAACTGCCAGTAGTAGTGAGTTTGATGGAAAAAACACTCTCAGTTGTCATTTATAAGAATCATATTACAAGTATCACTTGTTTGGGATAGAAGAAAGATTCTTCTATAGGGAGAAAACCATGAAAAATACACTATCTTACATACTAATTATGAGACTGCTTCTCTGATTGGCCTCAAGTCACGAAATGTGGCAAAACCCACATCATTTTAGAACACAGTAGAATTCATCTCTGCCTAGAAATTCTCTGAAGACAGGTGTGGCCTGAACACAAACTCACAAGCTTCTTTAGAACTGGCCCCCAAGGAGTGGCCACCATAAAACAGCATCAGCCTTGTCCACAGGGCTGAGAAACTTTGCAACAGTCACAAACTAGCCAGCCACAGCTACGTTCTGCTTTGCACGTCATGACTTACACACTTTATGTCATTTTCATATATTTAAAAATCATTGTCCAAACAATTATCCTATCTTCTCTTGAAACATCAGGGGGCTGGGAAAACATGAACTTTGTTCCCACATGGCAGGAGCTGACTAGCCTGATAGTGACTGCCCTCTTTGGACAGAGTGTAGGTTTTTACTTCCATGTGGTCCCCAGGCAGCCTGTTTCCTCCATTTCCATCTCCCGCCAAGCCCCATGGCTGGGATGTTGCTGCTTCTGCTCTGTGACCTGGGAGTCTTCAGCCTTGGCTACATGTTGAAATGAACTTGAGAGCTTTGATTTTTTAAAGGAGGAGGAGGAAGCAGAAGAGGAGGGAGGAAGGAAGAAGAAAAGAAGAAGAAGAGGGTTGAGAACCACAGCTTCACCCTGAGACCCCTCATAGAAGCCACCTCCAGGGAGGATCACAGCTGATTCTTGTGTACCTGATGGCTCATCTGTAACTAGTTTATTCAAGACTCACTTGGTGAATTTAACCTTGAGATACTACCCCTAGAAGACTATCTAAGTGGGTGTTATGGGGTCAGGGTTTACATTTTTCCAGGCAATTTTGAGGCAGGTAGTTCAGAGCCCACACTCTGAGTGGAGTATTTGCTCAGAACTCGCCTTCCCTTCCTCCTAACAGTGAACTTTAAAAGAATCTCACCCTTTTCTTCTCACCTGACTTCTGTGAACAGCTGGTCTCTGAGGATGAGGTGTCGCTGTTTGAAACTTAAGTGCCAGGAACAGTTCTTGGCTAGAGCTAATTTATCCCTCTCTGCCTGTTTGGTGCCATTTGAACTTTCAGAAATGCTGTCTCTACTAAGATAAAATGGTGCAAATGGAAACTCATCAGAGGAAAGGCCACTCAGGTTTTCCCTGACTCCAATTCAATTTGCTCCACCTTGTCATTCTGCATGTGGCTGAAAGTCTTGATTAAGTTTTCATTCAATAGTTCCTTTCAAGGTCTAAGAAAGAAAGAGAAATGGGAAAACATAGGAGAAATCCTTGTGACATGGGATTAGGTAGGGATATCCTAGGTAAGCCACCAAAAGAGTAATCTATTTAAAAAAAAAAAACAGATAAGTTGGACTTTTATCACAATTAGGAATTTCTGGTCTTTGAAAGTTACTATTGACATGGAGAAACTATTGGCAAATCCCATATTTGATAACTATATCCAGCATGTATAAAGAATTCTATAATTCTCAAATATTGAGAAAACAGCCCAATTTTAAAAATAGGGAAAAGATTTGACTAGACACTTCACCTTATAACAAGATGAAAAAGTCATGTAAAAAGCATCTCATTATCTCTACTCATTAGTGAAATGCAAATTAGAACTTCATTGCAATGCCACTTTATACATTAGAATGTCCAAAATTAAAAAGACTGACACATCAAATGCTGGTCAGGATGGTGAGGAACTAGAACTCTTAAGTGCAGCTGATGAGAATTAAAACGGTACAAGAACTTTGACAAAGAACTTGGCAAAGTTTTGAGTGATTACTCCAATGCAACAGGATCCAACCATTCTACCTCTAGGTATTAACCCAAGGGTAATGAAAGTATATGTCCTTATAAAGACATACCTGAATATCCATAGCAACTTTGTTTGTAATCACCTCAAACTAGAAACTATTCAAATGTTCATTAACAGGTTAACACAACACACAAATTGTGGCATATACCAGTGGAGTACTACGCAGTAATAAAAATAAACTAAGGATACATGCAGCATATAGATGAATTTGAAAGTAAATATGCTCAGTGTGCGAAGTCAAGCCAAAATAACAGTATGTACCGTATCAGTTACAGTTATATAAAATTCTAGAAAATGCAATCTATGACAGAAAGCAGATGGGAAAAGGGTGAGAAAGAATAGGAGGGGGAGGGATTATGAAGGGAGAAGAATAAAGTTTTGAGGGAAATATGTTCATTATTTTAATTGTACAGATGGTTTCTGGGTATGTGCATAAATCAAACCTTATCAAACTTTGTATTTTCATTATGTGCAGTTTATTGCTTTCAGTTTTACATAAAACTGTTTAAAAAGAAAAGAAAAAACTGAACAACAAAAAATCAGTTTTGTGATTGCTGTTCAGTTTCTCAGTCATGTCCGACTCTCTACCACCCCATAGAATGCAGCACACCAGGCTTCTCTGTCCTTCATCATCTCCTAGACCTTGCCCAAACTCATGTCAGTTGAATCAGTGATGCCATCCAACCATCTCATCCTCTGTCATCCCCTTCTCTTCTGCCTTCAATCTTTCCCAGAATCAGGGTCTTGTCTAATGAGTCAGCTCATCAGGTGGCCAAAGCACTGAAGCTTCAGCTTCAGTGTCAGTGAATGTTCAGGATTGATTTCCTTTAAGATTGACTGATTTGATCACATTGCCATCCAAGGGACTCTCAAGAGTCTTCTCCAACACCACATCAATTCTTCCGCATTCAGCCTTCTTTAACATATTTAAAAATTTTTTTATTTTATTAAGATTTTTCTGTTATAAGTGATAGAAAGTTGAAGGAAAACGGGCATAGATGAACCTGAGTCCTCTGGAAGACGTTTGCCTCATTAGAAGGAATAAAAGTGAAATTCAGGAAGCTAAAGCTTGGACAGTTTTCTGTTCAACTATTTTTTCCTTTTGGCATGATCAGAAATAAATGAAGTTAACTCGCTTTCCCATTTTCTTTATAAAAAGTTTTGTCTTCTCAAAGGTCAAACAGAATGAGAGCAGAGCTTCTTGGCTGGACATGAGATGTATATTCCTCCAGCAAGAGGGCATGACGGTAAAGCAAGGAAAAATGTCTTTTCTCCCTTTCATCAAGGTCTTTGGATAAGCTTTTTCTTTGTTCTTCCTTTTGCAGAAGGAAAGGTATAGGTCAATTACTTAGAAGGCAGGTCATACTGAAGAGCTGGAAATTATAAGGAAGCTTAAGGATCTGTGAGGACAAAAGTTCCTCCATGGCTCTGGATACCAGACCGTGGTGAAAAGACACCATGCCCTTTTACACCCATCAGTGTGCCATTTGAAAGAAACCTTTCCTTTCAGTCATTAAAGACAAAGGACAGGGCAATGGAAATGTCCAGACAGTCCATGATGTAAGTGAACAAGGAGATGCTCACTGCTAAAGAGAGGGGTGAGTTTTCAACTCATCTGGTCCCTGGGAAATGGGTGTTAAAAGATCCACTGCAAAAAAAAAAAAAAAGATCCACTGCATTGATAAACAAGTCAAAATATCTAGAGAACTCATAATATTTTTTCAAATAAAATGAACTTCTAGGCATTCATTGCTCCCACCAGGAATAGTTAGTATTTTTTTTTTTTTATCATTATCTCCATTGTGTAACAGAAGTGATAGTGACTGCTCCATCCAGCATCCCCCTAGAGAAGTTAATCCACCACAGCTCTGGAAAGGTTAGCCCTCCACACTGCGTGACCTTGCGCCTTGGCCACACTGATGGATGCTGTCACTCATTGGCTTAAGAATTGGTAAAACCTCAGGCACCAAGTTGGTGAATGCTACATGGTCTGAAAACTCAGACCAAGAGGGGGAATTCACCATAATTTCTGGTAGAACTGAGGCTAGAATTCACATCTCTTCACTCCTGTGCTGTGCTTAGTCACTCAGTCATGTCCAACTCTTTGTCACCCTATGGACTGTAGCCTACCAGACTCCTCTGTCCATGGGGATTCTCTAGGCAAGGATATTGAAGTGGGTTGCCATAACCTTCTCCAGGGGGGTCTTCCTAACACAGGGATCAAACCTAGGTCTCCTTCATTGCAGGCGGATTCTTCACCGTCTGAGACACCAGGGAAGCCCAAGAATACTAGAGTGGGTAGCCTATTCCTTCTCCAGGGGATCTTCCCCACCCAGGAATCGAACCAGGGTCTCCTGCATTGCAGACAGATTCTTTACCAGCTGAGCTACCAGGGAAGCCCCTCCATGCTCCTTAGGTCTATGCTTTCTGCCATACCAGCATCTTTTGTCCTTCTAGCCTCTATACTCTTTCCATCATTTATACGGGTGACCTCAGAAGGACCAGCAAACATCTATATTACTCCCATTGTTAGATCTTCCCTTTTCTGTAAAAAGAAGGTTCAGAGAGTTCCAGCTCACCCACCCAGCACCACTCCATGACTAGGGAGAAGTGGTGATGTATGGGTTTCCCAGGAGGGGCCTGACCCTGGTGACAGAAGCAGGAAGGGCCAGGGAGAGTGGCTCAGGATGGGACTGCATCGCTGCCTCACCCCTGAGGCCATCACTAATTCCAATCTGCTTTCTCGCATCCTTCCTAAGCCAGCATAAGGTCTACAAGTTAGAAACCCAGGAGTGGATTTGGACTAATTGATTGGCCTGGGGAAGCCCCTGTGTTGACTTTTACAACCTCCAGAAATAAATACCATGTGAATGAGACATGATTAACGTGGATGCAAATGCCAATAAACATTTGACACTTATTAAAAAGTGTTGCTAGAAAAACATGAATGATTATTTTAATATATTCAGTAAATGCCATGCAGTACATATCCCCTGCTTTCCCTTCATTTCCCCAGAGATAGGCTGCTGTGCTTGCCATCCCTTGTGAAGCAAATGAGAAATTATATTTGGAATTAAATTTTCCAAAGGAATTGAAATTGTTTTAGTTACAAGTCACCTAGGATGGGCCCTGAGCTAGCCAGGAATTGGGGTGTCAAAATTGGCAAGGAATTGAGCTCCAAAGCACAGGACTTGACTTTGCGGCAAACACTTACGATACTGCTCACCTCCCACGGGGAGGAGCATATTTGTTATTATTATTAAATGCAAAAGCAGGTTGAGAGCCTTTTTCATTCTAACATCCTAGGCCTTCCAGCTATGTAAATCCTATTAAACCTAATGGGACTCCTCTGATTAAGGATTTGTGCTCTAAATTCAGAAGATGCTCTTCAGGGCATATTGTGAGGGAGCCTCTTGAGGTCTTTTGGGTAAATAATCTATATATTAATAAGCCTTTAAGTTACCATTAGAATTCAAAAAGTCTCCTCTATATGTACTGAATTACCACTAGAATAGGAATTCCAAAGTAAGTTGTAACCCTTTCTTCAATTTTTATTGAAATATAGTTGATTTGCAATGTTCATTTCAGGTGTACAGTAAAGTGATTCAGTTATACATGTATATATATTCTCTTCCATTACAATCAATATCTTTCAACAGCCTGCTGCTGTTGCTGCTAAGTCGCTTCAGTCGTGTCCGACTCTGTGCGACCCCATAGACGGCAGCCCACCAGGCTCCCCCGTCCCTGGGATTCTCCAGGCAAGAACACTGGAGTGGGTTGCCATTTCCTTCTCCAATGCATGAAAGTGAAAAGTGAAAGGGAAGTCGCTCAGTCGTGTCTGACTCTTAGCGACCCCATGGACTGCAGCCTACCAGGCTCCTCTGCCCGTGGGATTTTCCTAACCCTTTCTAATTCAGCATAATTGAAATAACACACTTGTTCTTTCCTTATGCCTGCTTCTCCTCTTGTGCTTTTAATATCATTAATGGCACCACCATCTACCCTGATAGTCCTCTCTTTTCTCCATTCTTAACTGAAGCGGACATCATGAATCATCTCAGCACCATTTCCTGCTGTCCTGAGACGCTTTTCATCTGGAGCTCTAGCCCAACCCTGCCCAGGTACAGCATTGGCTCTCGGTGTGAAGACATTTTCCAGTTCATCCTGATAGCTTCTCTCCTCATCCACGTTTCTGACTGGTCCCTGAGTGCAGGGGAGCCCACCTTCTACATAGCTCTTTCATTCTCACTTTCTTCTTATGTGCATTTTTACCACCCTCCTTAAAGACCCTCCAGATTCTCCCATCACCTTCTGAGTAAGTTCCAAGCTCTGTAGTCTGGTAACTGAAGTCCTAAATGATCTCTCCTAATTCTCCAGCTTTTATTAACCTCATCTCTGCACTGAGTCCTTCTGAGCCATCCCAACTCACTGCAGTTCTCTAAGTTCAGGAGGTTGTTTCAAGCCCCTGCGCCTTTACTACTGCTGTGCCCTGGGCCTGCTATATTATGTGTTCAGATGCCAGTCACAGCCTGCTATTGCCACAGCCCACGTCCCTTCCCTTAGTGACTCTACGTTTGATCCTCTACTCAAGTTGAGGATTTCACCATTGTCTACATTGTCTTCAGATCTCACCGTTGTCTACTTCCCTTTGTCATTAGTGAGAAGTCTGTGGGTAGCGTTTTGTGACTGTGTGATGTCCTATTCTCCACGAGCAGTTTATATAAGGCACTGAAAAAAGGTGATTTTTTTCCATTTCTGTCATTTGTTACATTTCTCATTTAGTTTTTCTGTAAAAAGAACTACTTTTCCTCTTTGTCGCTGTCTCACTCCAAATAACCAAATGTTTTTTTTTAAAATAGCATTCAATGCATATGCTGCTGCTGCTGCTGCTGCTGCTGCTAAGTCGCTTCAGTCGTGTCTGACTCTGTGCGACCCCATAGACGGCAGCCCACCAGGCTCCCCTGTCCCTGGGATTCTCCCGGCAAGAGCACTGGAGTGGGTTGCCATTTCCTTCTCCAATGCATGAAAGTGGAAAGTGAAAGTAGGAAGTCACTTGGTCGTGTCTGACTCTCAGTGACCCCTTGGACTGCAGCCTACCAGGCTCCTCCGTCCATGGGATTTTCCAGGCAAGAGTACTGGAGTGGGGTGCCATTATAGTCCTTTACTATTAGTATTTCTCTCTGATGTTTAAATTGTTCAAAATTTGACCAGTGGAAACTGTTCAAGTCAGCCCTTACGTCATTCTCATGCGTTTCCATTATACTTGAGCACCTCTGGCACAAAATAAAATGCCAGGTTCTCTTTATTCTGTCTCAGCTCCGGACTCAGACCCAGGCACTTCTCCAGGGAACTCCGGTGATTTCCAGTGGGAATGATAGTCAGAATCCAAGGCGTGAGTCCTACCAGGTATCATTGCTTCCAGACTCCAAGTTTATGGAAGGATTTTCTATTCAATCTTAATATAATTGATATTACAAGGTCTGTTCTTACCTTCCTTTTTTTGTATGCACATTTGTAACAAACATCTTAGTTCTAAGAACATGTTTACTTTATCTTATTTTCTATTATAAAAGAGTTTCAGGATTACTAAACTCAATTTAATAAAATAAATGTATTTAAAGTTCCAGGATTCTTTGCAGTTCTTTTAGATTTAAAAAACCTGTGTTCATACAAAGATTTGTACATGAATGTTAACAGCAGCCTTATTTGAAATCACCAAAAATCTCAGATGACCCAAATGTCCATCAAGAATAAACATATATTCAAGTTGTGGTATAGTTATACAACTAAACATGCCTCATCAATAAAAGGAAAGAACTATTACTGTGTATTTCAATAAGAGTGACTCTCAAAATAATTATCTGGAGGGAAACAGCCATAGAAAAACAGAAGAAGAAGAGAGTACTGTATGATTCCACTTATATAAAACTCTAGAAAATACAAATAATCTGTAACATTTACCTACAAATAATCTCTAGAAAATACGAACAATCCATCTGAAAATACAAACAGACTACCTGAAGAGTGAGCTTCCCTGGTGGCTCAGCTGTAAAGAATCTGCCTGCCAGTGCAGGAGATGTGGGTTCGATCCCTGGGTCAGGAAGATCCCCTGGAGAATGAAATGGCAACCCACCCCAGTAATCTTGCCTGGAGAACCCCACTGACAGAGAAGCCTGTCAGGATACAGTCCATGGGGTCACAAAAGAGTTGGACACAACTTAGCGACTAAACAACAAGAATAACCACCTGAGGGGTAGGGAAGGTAGGACCGGGTTGGGGATTTCCAAGGGGCACAGGGGCACTGCTGGGTGATATATATGTCTACCACCTTCATCATGGTTACAGTTTCACAGGGGCATACATACATCAAACAAAAACTGTACACACATGTGTGTGTTTATTGTATGTGATTAAACCTAAATAAAATGGTTGATTTTTAAGTAAAAGAAAAAAATAGTTATAGATTTATAGGGAGTAAAAAGAGGTCTTGTGTATGCTTCACCATACACTGGACACAACTTTCTTTTTTTTTTTTCCCAACTGTAATTTTATTTTATTTTTAAACTTTACAAAATTATATTAGTTTTGCCAAATATCAAAATGAATCCGCCACAGGTATACATGTGTTCCCCATCCTGAACCCTCCTCCCTCCTCCCTCCCCATCCCATCCCTCTGGGTCATCCCAGTGCACTAGCCCCAAGCATCCAGTATCGTGCATCGAACCTGGACTGGCAACTCATTTCATACATGATATTTTACATGTTTCAATGCCATTCTCCCAAATCTTCCCACCCTCTCCCTCTCCCACAGAGTCCATAAGACTGTTCTATACATCAGTGTCTCTTTTGCTGTCTTGTACACAGGGTTATTGTTACCATCTTTCTAAATTCCATATATATGCGTTAGTATACTGTATTGGTGTTTTTCCTTCTGGCTTACTTCACTCTGTATAATAGGCTCCAGTTTCATCCACCTCATTAGAACTGCTTCAAATGTATTCTTTTTAATGGCTGAGTAATACTCCATTGTGTATATGTACCACAGCTTTCTTATCCATTCATCTGCTGATGGACATCTAGGTTGCTTCCATGTCCTGGCTATTATAAACAGTGCTGTGATGAACATTGGGGTACACGTGTCTCTTTCCCTTCTGATTTCCTCACAACTTTCTTAACTTTAGCAGAGTATCAAGGCCAGGAAATTAACATCAGTACCATCTACAGAGTTTATTCAGATTTTACCAGCTTCTCATGCATTTATTTGTGTGTGTGTGCATGTATGTATAGTGTGTTAATTTATCAGTCAGTCAGACTCTTTGTGACCCCAGGACTCTAGACCACCAGGCTCCTCTGTCCATGGAATTCTCCAGGCAGAAATGCTGGAGTGGATTTCCATTCCCTTCTTCACTCTATGCAATTTTATCACATGTGTAGATTTTTGTAATACATTCAAAATACAGAACTTTCTCATTACCACAGAACCCCCTCATTTGCAGGGTTTTTTTTCTTTGTCTTAGAATTTATCCCTCTAAATTTTTATAACTAGAGAGCTATGTTTAGAAGTTACTTGAATTAACTCTTTTTCTATGGGCTGTGCTATTGACTTAACACAGTTTCATCACTTTCTATTTGACTTCAATTTTAGAGTTTGCATTTTTCATCCCTTTGATCTCAACTCATTTCAAAACCCAAACTACAAATAGGTATACTTGGGGAATTCCTGCTCCCATTCCTGTCTTCCTCAGCACATTCCCACCTAGCTCCTAGAGGTAATAGCCTTTAATAGTTTCTGATATATTTTCCCTATGATTCCTTTTGACAAAACAAGATACATGCTTTCCTTTTTCTTCTTACACAAAAGATAGCACATCCTATTTGCTTTCTTGCAGCTTTGTAGCAGGAGCTCCCAGTCCAGCTTCAGTCAGACCTATGGCTCCACAGGTGTGCCCAGGGTACCTGGGGATGGGTGAGTGGGTGGGTGGTGAAGAGGGGAGGCAAGGCTGGGCTTCAGGCTTATTATCCCTGTTGCTACCTTAGCTGTTCACTTGGCCACTTGTCTTGTGTGATGAGATTTCTGTGGAATACTTTGTTTAAAATGAAAGATTGAAAATCACTGATAGAGGTTGAAGAAAAAGTTTGCAAATACAAAAAGCTAGGAAATTAGGGTACATATTTGCTTTTTCTGGAGAAAACCCAATTTTGTCATAAAGGATAAGTTTAGATTGACAGGAGCTGGCAATTGGCTATTTCTGACTATTCTCCATTGACCACACCACCCCCAGATCTTGTCTCTCTTCTCTGCTCCCTCTGTGGCCCAGGTGAGGCTGACCTCTGGAGACTGTACCACAAGGATTCTCTTGCCCTTTGGTTTCTGTTTGAGTTTGGAAAACAGAAGGCACTGGCCAGAGATTGGGGTGGCAGAGGGGGTAAGGGGGGAAAATAAGAGGAGAGAGGTATAGGGTTGCTAAAGTTTGCAAATAAAAATACAGGATCCCATAGAAGCTCCTGAGCTTGATACTCTTCTGCAGCTTGCTCTGTATTCCTCTTCCTTTGGCTGTTCATCTCTGTCATTTACAGAGTCCTTTATAATTAACTGGTATTTGTGCTCAGTTGCTTAGTTATATCTGACTCTTTGCAGCCCCATGGGCTATGGTCTGACAGGCTCCTTTGCCCATGGAATTTTGCCATTTCATACTCCAGGGGATCTTCCTGACCCAGGGAGGGAATCCTTGTCTCTTGAGTCTCCTGCATTGATAAGCGGATTCTTTACCGTGAGTGCCACAATGGGAAGCCCATTGCTGTTTAGTAGCTAAGTCATGTCTGACTTTTTTGTGACCACATGGACTGTAGACTGCCAGACTCCTCTGTCCATGGGATTACCCAGGCAAGAGTACTGGGATGGGTTGCCATTTCCTTCTTCAGAGGATCTTCCTGACCCAGGGATTGAACCCGTGTCTCCTGCACTGGCAGGCAGATACTTTACCACTGAGTAACCAGGGAATCGGGAAACTCATAGTTAACTGATAATAGTAAGTACAGTGTTTCCCTGAGTTCTGTGAGCCATTATAGCAAATTATTGAACCCAAGGAGGGGGTTTTAGGAACCCCTGATTTAATGTAGCCAAGTTGGACAGAACTGTGTATACCTTAGGAACCAACACATGTGGTTGATGTCTGAAGAGGGGGATTAAGACTTTAATCTGTGGGGTCTGTACTAACTCCTGAGCGCTGCTAAGTCACTTCAGTCGTGTCCGACTCTGTGCGACCCCATAGATGGCAGCCCACCAGGCTTCCCTGTCCCTGGGATTCTCCAGGCAAGAACACTGGAGTGGGTTGCCATTTCCTTCTCCAATGCATGAAAGTAAAAAGTGAAAGTGAAGTCGCTCAGTCGTGTCCGACTCTAGCGACCCCATGGACTGCAGCCTACCAGGCTCCTCCATCCATGGGATTCTCCAGGCAAAAGTACTGGAGTAGGGTGCCATTGCCTTCTCCAAACTCCTGAGTAGTAAGTATCAGAAATACTTGGTATGGAAATCCCACAGATTTGATGTCAGAAGTGTAGTGAGTAGAGGAATCTTGTTCTTTTATAATGGAATTATTATTAATTATTTTATGAGTGATAATTGTATGTGGTTGTATTATAGAAAGGGAGCTTCCCAGGTGGCTCAGTGGTAAAGAATCCTCCAGCCAATGCAGGAGACATGGCAACCCACTCCAGTATTCTTGCCTGGGAAATCTCATGGACAGAGGAGCCTGGCGCAACCTAAGCCAGGGGGTCACAAAAGGGTCCGGCACAACTCAGCAACTCAACAACAACAAATGTTAAAAAGAGTTCTTACTGCTAGCTATATACTGAAATATTTATGGGTGAAATGCTATGATTCCTGAAGTTTATTTGAAAATAATACATGGGAGGAGGCAGGTAGGGATATGGATGAAGGCAATTTATGAGTTGGTAATTTATGGCTTTGAGTGATGGGTACATGAGGGTCTATTATTTTTTTCTACTTTTTAAAAATTTATGTAATACAAGCATTACAAATATAAAAAATACAGTATCCTGGCATGTCCTGTTTCCTTCATCATCTAGCCCCTGGTAACCACCCTTCTACTCTCTGTTTCTGTAAATTCAACTTTTTAAATTTATATTTTATGTAGTAGTGAGCTCACACAGTATGTCTTTCTCTGTTTAATTTTATGGCTTTATTCTGTTTAATTTTAATTTTTTTCCAGTTCATTCATGTTGTAGCAAATGGTAGTACTTCCTTCTTCCTCATGGTTGAGTAATATTCTGTTGTACAATATAATATACAATAATAATGCATTATGGTACCCCACTCCAGTACTGTTGTCTGGAAAATCCCATGGATGGAGAAGCCTGGTAGGCTGCAGTCCATAGGGTCACTAAGAGTCGGACAACGACTGAGCAAATTCACTTTCACTTTCCACTTTCACGAATTGGAGAAGGAAATGGCAACCCACTCCAGTGTTCTTGCCTGGAGAATCCCAGGGACGGGGAAGCCTGGAGAGCTGCTGTCTATGGGATCGCACAGAGTCGGACACAACTGAAGCGACTTAGCAGCAGCATACTTCAAATTTACTGAGAGTATATCTAAAGCATTCTCATCACACACACAAAGAAAAGGTGACTGTGAGACGATGGGTATGTTAATTAACCTGATCGTGGTCATCATTTCATAATGTATACATGTATCAAATCATCACATTGTACACTTTAAATATATATAATTTTATTTGACAACTCTATCTCGGTAAAGTAAGGGGAAACATACAGGATCCCAGTGAAGTCTAAATTGTAGGTAACCAAAAACATTTTGTAATGTAAGTACATCCCATGAAGTATCTGGGGCCTACTTATACTATAAAATTATTTGTTGCTTATCTGAAACTCATATTAGACTCTGCACATCCTCTATTTTATCTGGCAGTCCTAGAGATGCTGGAGTGTTCATTCCTGTTCTTGCTGCTTCCTGGCTGAGGTTTTGACAATGACTCTGTTCTTCTGACAACAGCTCCTGGTGGGCCCCTTTCTGTGGCTTGACTTTTCACTGGACTCTGAAAATGCCATTTCATTCCCTTCCCACTCCCCACTGTTTCCAGTCTCTGAGAGCCTCACCCTCCCTCGTTGGAAATAAGGGAGGAAATAGTCAGGAAATAGTCCCTTCATAAAATTTAGTTCAATGAAATCCTTTGGAATAGATCATCTGCTTCCTGTCTTAAATAAGAGCCACCCCCATACAGGTCATCATCTGGCCCCTGGTATGTGAGGAAGGGCGCCCCTAGCTTGGAGTTCACACTGTATTATTCTCCAGGGCAGCAAGTCAAAAGGATGGGTCCAGTGATCAGTCACCAGCACACCCATATCTATTGTGAGGATTGGAATTAGAATATGGTATAAGTGTTAGTCACTCAGTCATGTCTGACTCTCTGCAACCCCATGGACTGTAGCTCACCAGGCTCCTCTGTCCATGGAATTCTCCAAACAAGAATACTGGAGTGGGTAACCATTCCCTTCTCCAGGGGATCTTCCCAACCCAGGGGTTAAACTAGGTCTGCTGCATTGCGAGCAGATTCTTTACCATCTGAACCACTAGGGAGGAATATAGTATAAGCAGAAATAATTCAGGTTTTATAGGCTAGCTATCAGACTGGATTCCAGAAACATGAGAAATGTCAGTCATTTGGTGTGTCTGTGTGTTTGCACACATAATGCACCTACACATGCGTGTATACATATACATACATGTATGTGTGCTACGTACACAATGTGCATTCTATTTTATTTTTGAAGTTCATTTTAAAAGAAAAAATTTCTATATAACATATAGAAATTATATATTTCTATATTTTAATAAAATATAGAAATTTTTTCTTTTAAGATGAACTTCAAAAATAAAAGAGAATACACATTATATATGTAGTATGCATATATATGTATATGTATGTATATAGAACAGTCTTTTGGACTCTGTGGGAGAGGGAAGGGGGGGATGATTTGGGAGAATGGCATTGAAACATGTATAATATCATATAAGAAATGAATTGCCAGTCCAGGTTCGATGCAGGATACAGGAAGCTTGGGGCTGGTGCACTGGGATGACCCAGAGGGATGGTATGGGGAGGGAGGTGGGAGGGGGGTTCAGGATTGGGAACACGTGTACACCTGTGGCGGATTCATGTTGATGTGTGGCAAAACCAATACAATATTGTAAAGTAATTAGCCTCTAATTAAAATAAATAAATTTAATTTAAAAAATTAAAAAAAAATTTCTTAAAGTGAATTTCTAAGAAAAAGAAACAAACAAAAACAACCCTATAAATTTATTATTTATCTACTTATCTACTATGAAGAAAAAGTAAAGCACACCAGTGGAGTTGAGTGTGACCCCCTGCAGGAGGAGGGGCCGCAGCTCCATCAGCTCATAATGAGCAGGCCAGTTTCGGGAACCACTGAGGTGATGTATATCATCTATTAGGTCATCAGTATTCTTTATCTTGTCTCTTGATTTATAATTTCAGAACATATTTGTGAGATACTATCCTTCGTGTTTCTAATAAAATGAGCAGCATTTGGTTTCTTCAATTTGTCATTTTTTAGTTAACCATAAAATTTGAACAGAAATGAAAGATAATTTCCACAGTTCCTTGCAGCAATTCATTGGCGAGGTCATTTCTTGATGTCTACCTTAATCTAAGCGCTCATTATACCTCCCAAGGCCCAGTGGTATCCCATCAACAATGCATTATCACAGAAAGCACATCCTTGATGAACTAAATCGCAAAAAAGCTGATGGAATGCGGTCTCAACACTTTAGTGCTCTGGGTGATCTACGAGTCACAAGCCATGTTCAGCACCCCTCATTCCCATTAAGGCCCCACTGTCTCCTTTGAGGCTGGTAGAATTGTATCAAGGAATGGAGACACCCCCTTTTCTGCCCTTCTAAGCAGCTCCACAACCCGCTCTCAGAGGCTTTCTCTCCAACACCCCGCCCTCAGTTCTCTTCACTCCTGTGTTCCCTTTCAGAGACATCTCTGTCATCTTTTCCTCTGCCTTCACATTTACCCACTCAGGAATGTTGAGTCTTCAAAGAAATTAGGAGATACTCCTCCCTAAAATTGGAGATCCCTGATTTTGGAGTAAGAGTCCTTGACTCAGAAGGAGTTTGGAGACCTGGATGGCACCCTAGCTGTCTCTTAAATGTTGCTTTCAGGCAAATTTTACCTTCACGATAGTCAGTTCTCATGTGAAACGGGTGTAGTATCTGTCTGACTAACTCACAGGACTTTGGCTGTTACTCAGGGAAGTGATGGATCTGAAATGAAGTGCTATAAAGCTGATATAAGTTCACAGTAGGATTAAAGAAAATGGATCACCTTGACTAACTCAAGCGTACAATTCACAAAAACCGCCAACTAATTTTTTTTTCCCTACAGAACAAGTCATGGATTTGACTCTTCTGGTTATTTTGGCCTTGTGGGAAGGAATTCAATTTTCTTTCATTTTAACAAAACTGAATCGAGTACCTGTAATGTGACAGACAGTATTCGTAGGAATAAAATAAAAAGTTAGTTCATAAACTATAAACCTTGCCAAGGTTTATGTGCCAAGAGGTCACAATGAAAATACTTAAAGAGGATGCATAAAAGGGAAAAAACAAACAAAATCAAAGCATAGCAGTAACAAAGTAATCACAAAATCAAAAAGGAAAAGAGCCAAAGATAAAAAATGAACAAAAGAACTATAAAACAGAAAGAAAATTCTTCAGCTCCAGAATTTGTTTGGTTCTGTTTTATGATTTCTATCTCTATTTAAACTTCTCTTTTTGTTCATCTATTTTCCTGATTTTGTTTAGAAACTGCTTATGGAAACAGTGTCAGACTTTATTTTTCTGGGCTCGAAAATCACTACAGATGGTGACTGCAGCCATGAAATTAAAAGACGCTTACTCCTTGGAAGGAAAGTTATGACCAACCTAGATAGCATATTCAAAAGCAGAGACATTACTTTGCCAACAAAAGTCCGGCTAGTCAAGCCTATGGTTTTTCCTGTGGTCATGTATGGATGTGAGAGTTGGACTGTGAAGAAGGCTGAGCACCGAAGAATTGATGCTTTTGAACTGTGGTGTTGGAGAAGACTCTTGAGAGTCCCTTGGACTGCAAGGAGATCCAATCAGTCCATTCTGAAGATCAGCCCTGGGATTTCTTTGGAAGGAATGATGCTAAAGCTGAAACTCCAGTACTTTGGCCACCTCATGTGAAGAGTTGACTCATTGGAAAAGACTCTAATGCTGGGAGGGATTGGGGGCAAGAGGAGAAGGGGACGACAGAGGATGAGATGGCTGGATGGCATCACTGACTCGATGGACGTGAGTCTGAGTGAACTCCGGGAGTTGGTGATGGACAGGGAGGCCTGGTGTGCTGCGATTCATGGTGTCACAAAGAGTTGGACACGACTGAGCGACTGATCTGATCTGATGTGATCTATGTTCTCTTGTAGCTCACTTAGCTTAAGATAATTATTTTGAATTTTTAAGACAATTCATGTGTGCTGTGTGCTTAGTTGCTCGGTTGTGTCCCACTCTTTGTGACCCCATGGACTGTAGTCCACCATCCTCCTCTGTCTGTCTGTCTGAGAATCCCCATTCTCCAGGTAAGAATACTGGAGTGGGTTGCCATGCCCTCCTCCAGGGGATCTTCCCCAAAAAAGGGATGGAACCCAGGTTTCCTGCATTGCAGGTGGATTCTTTACCATCTGAGCTACCAAGGAAGACAATTCATTGGTCTCCATATCTTTGGAGTCAGTTACTGAGAATTATTTCTCTCAGTGTAATATTTTCCTGGTTGTTCTTGTTCTTTGCATTCTTGTATTAGTATCTACACATTTCACAAAGCAGTCACGTCTTATGCTCCTTATGGCAGTGGTCTCCAACCTTTTTGGCACCAAGGACTGGTCTTGTGGAAGACAATTTTTCCACAGACTGACAGGGAGCAGGCAGTGGGGAGAATGATTTTGGGATGATTCAAGTAAAGTACACATTTACTGTGTACTTTATTTCTATTATTGCATCATTTGCACCTCAGATCATCAGGCATTAGATCCTGGAGGTTGGGGACCCCTGCTTTATGGGATGCCTTGTGAAGGAAAGACCTTTACCTGTCAGCCCAGTAGAGAGTCTAAGGGTATCTTAAAGATTTTCTGTGGATGCACACACTCTACCCCTCTAACTTATTCCTGGAGAGGAAGTCTTAGGATTTTATGACTTACGTCAAACCACAGATCTGTCTTGAGTCCTGAGAGTCACTTAACTTCATCTCCCAAGGGCAGTGCCATGAAATTCTGGAGCACTGGGCTCAATCTCCATGTCTCTCCCTTCCTGCTACAGGAGATACATTGGGACTATACATTTTCACCCTGTCCTGCATAGTCATGCTAAGTACTGAAAGTTGCCTACTGATTTCCCTAAGGCAGTGTATAAAAATGCTGGGACATGTGTGTAAGCTCTGCTCCTCTCCCCACCTTCTGAAGGAGCAGTCTCAGGCTATGTGCCTCCTGCCAACCCAAAGTACTTGATTGGATTACTGAAGTCCATCCTGGCTCCTGAGATCTGCATGTCACCTGAGGGGACACATTTGTGGCATATGTAGGGGCATATGGAATGCCAGGTGTGCAGGGGAGCACTGGACAGTTGGCAGCGTGTGCAGTCAGCCATCTGGTGGGGTCCACGCACAGACAGATATGCTGGACGGTAGGGTTTGTGTGTGGGCCGGCTGACTGGTGGGATCTGTGGGTGGGCTGGCTGACAGGGTCCATAAGCCAGCTGGCCGGGCCTGTGAGATGGTTGTTAAAATCCCTGTCCCAGTTGCTGTGAGACTTGTTCCTTTTCTTTGTTCTTTGCTGCCCCCAAACTATCTAGTTGTGCTAGTTGCCTCAGTATTCTGGGTGAGAGGGGATAGAAGCAGGCTTATCAGGCAATGCCCTGAAAGACTAGGGAAGCTGCACACTCGACTCTCTCTCTTTATCCTGCAGGAAAAATCACAGCCTAAGGAGATCTCTCTTGTGCTGAGTGGTCTGGTTTGTGGGAAAATGATGCAGGTAAAGTGAAGAACTTTTTATCCTTTTCTATGCAACTGTTCTCAGATGTTGTGCTCTACTAGGGTGTTGGAACCTCTCTACTCAACTCCAGAGCTTTCATAAAGGTATTGATTGTTAAATCAGTGTTTGCATCAGGGGACGAGGACTGAGGCCTCCTATCCTGCCATTTTGCTGACAGATGTTTATATCAGCTTTAGTAATAACAGGCAAGACTAATAAACAACTGGCGTGTCCTTTAGTGGGTCATTTGTTGGACACATTGTGGTACGTCCATACAATGAAGTACTACTTGGCAATAAAGCAGAATGAAGTATTGAGAGATGCAACGACTTGGTTGAATGGCAAAGTCATTCTGATGAATGAAAGAATCTAGTGTCCAAAGGCTAAATGCTGTGTGATTCCATTTATATGACATTCTCCAAAAGAAAACATCATAATGATGAAAACTTAGTGGTTGCCAGGGTTTGAGGGTGGGCAGGGTGTGACTCCAAAGCCAGAACGTGAGGATGTTTTATTGGCCAAATGGAACTATTTTATACCCTGATTATGGTGGACAGCAAAGTTATTTCATCTTCTGGGCTATGGTGTCATTTATGAACCTTGGTGATACAGGAGGGAGAGCTTCTTAATTTGGTAGAAGAAAGCTGCTCTTGTTTGATAAATTTTAACTTGTTTATATGTATAAACTTATCCAAGTTTGCATATGGTCTTTTTCAGTATGATTGCTAAGGAGGTTTTTATTCCCCACAACATGCTTGACAAAACGTTCCACTTGTCACCCCAGGGATGTCCTCTCTGTTGTTTACAGGGCACTGGAGATTCTGCCTGTCTTTGTTCTGCTGAGAACCCTCTGAGTCCTCTGAGGGGAGGTTTACCTTCTCACTTAAGTGCTTGCTGCACAGCTGGAGTAGATGCACATGTGGTTCCAATGTCTTTTTCCTGAAAAAGTAGCTTGCCAATTTCCATCTGAAATATACTACTCCATGGAGCAGAATCATCAGATTGCAGTAGCATCTCTAGTATGCCAATATATTTTAAACACCTTCCTCAATCCATAGCATTCTTATATCATTCTTATTCCTCAGTTTTATATCCAATGTGATGAAGTTGCAAATACAAGTACTCAAATGTTCTTATTCTAAGTAAACAGTCCTAGGGACTTTTTTTTCTCCTCTCTCTGCTGCCTTCTAGTTTTTTCCAGAATGTTTAGGGAATCTCTGCCATAGCTGGGAAAATAATCTCAGTACTCAAATATCTATTAGGTTACGTTTCCTCTCAGAATAATTTGTACATTACAGTTATTTAATGACATATATAATCCTAATAAGAAAGGAAGTTACATAAAGGATGAGATAGTTTTAACAAACTCATTTAGAGGGTGTCAGTTGCAATTTAAAAGAAGCCCTGTATACATTTTCTATCTATCTCTTTCTATTCTTCTACTTTTCTTGCTTCCCTTCCTTCTCACTTTCCTTCCATCCTACTTTTATGAATGAATATGTTAAAAATGAGTTCTACCCTAAACTAAAAGCATTCCTGAGAAGTAATTGTTAATGTCGTTTTAACAGCTTGCCAAGATTCAGGGTTCCTCTTTTCACTACAATGGGGTTTAGGACAAGTAATCCTTGGACATGACCTTGTTCTTTGATGCTTTAGAGAAACATGAGAAAATACAGCGAGAAGTTTCTGCTTTGTCTAAAGCTAGGCACTTCTAGACTCTCCAATGCAGATTCTATCTAGGACATCTTCATCCTAATTGAGGATTAGTATCCATGTGAAAGTTGCCAAAAAGGAACGATAACTCAGGAATTGAATCATACTCTGGTGATTGGGCAGAACAGCATTATGTCCATTCTTTTAGAAGTACAGATGGTCTATTTACTCAATTTAATGACCATGGCCATAATCTTGACATGAACTCTATTCCATGCCTGAAGAAGTCTTTAGAAGCAATGCCATGAACGAGGGTGAAGCACATGTTCTCTGCTGAGTTGCCAAGCTGAGTCCTAGCCTGTGGCAATGGTGCCCTCTCACTTCATTTTGCCTGTGGCTCTGAGGCTCAGATGTCCTCTAAAATAATTTGTTTGAAAGTTTTCTTTTCTACTATTTATTAAGCTATGTTATTTTATCATCAGAAAGGAAACAGCAATTATTTTCAGGTGTGTTTCTTGTACTTCTTATTGTTGAACAGATTAAAAAAAATACAATCATCATGCACTATTGTGTGCACATCGCCTTTGTTGCCTCTGAAAGTCCATTCTCGTAAAAACATCATATGCTGCTGTAAAAGTGTACCTCATGCAAAAAAGTACAAGGAAGAAAGTGAAAATAATCACAGAAGATCACACCACCTAGAAAAAACAATTTTCAATTTTTTCAAGAACAATTGATTGCGTTTAAAAGGCCTTCTTGGATTAGGTGTAGTTGGGTTATGGTGTGAGGGCATGCGGGAGGGGAGGAAGAACAGGCTGGAATTACCATTTAGAGTTTTCTCCAATTAAGAATTACCAAGGAAACCAGGTGTTTAGAGGAGAAGGGAGGGAAATTGAGAGGACAGGGCAGGTGTGTGTGTGTGCATATGTGTGTGTACATGTGTGTCTATGTTCGTGTAAAGAAAGGAAGGAGCATGGGGGATGCTCAAATGGATGAAAGTAGGTAAATCCAGGTAACAAATACTGTTAGAACCAGCTTGTAAAGAGAAGAGTTTTCTCTTTGATGTGGTTTCCTGGGGCTGGTACAGTATCATCCACAGGGCTATCCTCTGACTACTCAACAACGATTTGAACACCTTTGGAATGAACTTCCTAAATGAAATTAAGTCTATGTATTGAAACTACTGGGCTTCCCTGGTAGCTCAGCTAGTAAAGAATCCACCTGCAATGCAGGAAACCCCAGTTTGATTCCTGGGTCTGGAAGATCTGCTAGAGATAGGCTACCCACTCCAGTATTCTTGGGTTTCCTATTTCATGTCAACTGAAAATGTCCAAGTGGGCTTGTCTTTGAGTTTACACATGTGTGTATTTGTGTGTATTTTCCATGGCTAAACAGACAGAGACACAGATCCATTCAGTTCAGTTCAGTTGCTCAGTCGTGTCCGACTCTGCGACCCCATGAATTGCAGCATGCCAGGCCTCCCTGTCCATCACCAACTCCCAGAGTTCACTCAAACTCACGCCCATCGAGTTGGTGATGTCATCCAGCCATCTCATCCTCTGTTGTCCCCTTCTCCTGCTTTCAATCCCTCCCAGCATCAGAGTCTTTTCCAATGAGTCAACTCTTCGCATGAGGTGGCCAAAGTACTGCAGTTTCAGCTTCAGCATCGGTCCTTCCAAAGAACACCCAGGACTGATCTCCTTCAGAATGGACTGGTTGGGTCTCCTTGCAGTCCATGGGACTCTCAAGAGTCTTCTCCAACACCACAGTTCAAAAGCATCAATTCTTCGGTGCTCAGCTTTCTTCACAGTCCAACTCTCACATCCATACATGACTATTGCTTGGGTCTTAATAAGAGAAATAAAGGTTCACATGATTTATCAGCTTCTTCCTGGTGAGTAGGGTGTAGAAACCCTTCACTGTTAGCCAAGTCTCAGGTTAACCTATGCTGGCTTTATTCTTTAGTTCAGAGAAAGGCCACAGCTTCCTTTGCAACTGAGCCCAGATCCCAGGGTGTAGAGGCACTGGCCCACGATGGTTCCTTGAAATCCAGAGAGGCCAAGAAGCAGAAACCAGCACTTTGAATGCCACATAGTTTTGTTTTGTTTAGCTTTTCTTCTCCCTTCCCTTCCCCTAGGAGGCCCTGGATGCTGAGTCTCAAGGAACATAATAACACATCTTAGATTTAATCAATTTTAGACTCTCAGGTCTGTTTGCTGACTAGTTTGGGAAGGGGAACAGTGGCGTACAGCCCAGGATGGAGCTTGACTTTTTGCCTGAATGTTTCATCCTTTGTTTGTGACAAATCCAGTAAAGATTGGTTTTGTAACTCTGCTGAATGGCTTCTTGCCTGCTAGCTACCCCCAGACAATAGAGTTTTATCACACTGAATCACCATAATAGGAATCATTATCAATATGTCCCCTGGATAAATAGCTGCTTTTTGACTAAGCTTGGCCTTCAGGGTTAAATAGTTAAAGATCCATACATCTC
Source organism: Bos javanicus (assembly GCF_032452875.1). Classification (NCBI taxonomy): domain Eukaryota; kingdom Metazoa; phylum Chordata; class Mammalia; order Artiodactyla; family Bovidae; genus Bos; species Bos javanicus. The sequence continues at coordinate 31,764,147 of NC_083893.1, read as the reverse complement.
CTGTCATTAACAAGTTAGCAGATAAATAGTTCTATTTAGTAATTTTCTTTGTTGGTTTAGACAGTTATAAATTCACATAAATGGAGACAGTTTTCATTTGGAGCCCCCACTTAGCATTCTGTATTATTGATGTTTGCCAGATAAAATACTACCTCTCTCTTTGCTTGACAAGCAGCTAGAAGAGTTTATTGGGAACCCTCCCCGCTCCAATATTCTTTACTGGTTCTGATGCTCGAGTCACTCTAGAGTCAGAGCCTTTTTACTCAGGAGCAAGTTGATCTCACAGGATTGACCTTGTAGGAATTCACTCCTTGAGTGCAGAGAACTATAACAGAGAAAGACCAGCATTCAGCAGTCTATCTGTGGTTCTACAGCAATAATTAGATTTGAAATTAGAAAGAATAAGAACCACTGAACACCAGGAGAAGGAAGGACTGTAAAAAAAGTGCAACCTTGTCTTATTATAGATGAAGAAATTTGGTTGAAGAGAGGGAACTGCCTTATCCAGTGTCACACAATTAATCTAAGTTGGGGAAAAATAGTAAAGGTCCACATACCAACCCTCTAAGAGATGTGTTTCTCTCTAACACCGTTGGCATGAGCTCTTTTGGGTTAGGGTGACAGTTTCCACAATGGACCTGTTAAAAAAAAAAGCTGGGAGAGAGCAAACCTATCTAAAAGTCTTGTCCTTCCACTTAAGCAATTAACAAGAGCTCCTTTATTTGGGAAATTGCCAATGATGACTCAGCCAAAAAGATAACATGGAATTTCTCTAACTCCTGTTGAAGCTGGACTCACCCCAAACTTCTGACACTAATGTCAAGAGCATAAACAAAATCCTGGGAGCCCTGCCCTTGCAGAGTACCTCTTCTGCTCATCAGGGAGGCCCCTCCATTCCTACAGCACTTGGGGCTTTTGACCAACCCCCCTCATTTTAGATTTTTCTATGTAATGATCCCTTAACCTCCCTGATCCTCTCTTTCTGATTTCTCTTCTCTGGAAATCAGGTCTTCCCCTAACTTGAACTTGTGTTCTTGATAAAGGACATTTGGGAGGGTCATAGCAGCTCAGCACCCAGTCAGCCGGGCTGCCAGACTCATACTGACCTTGTGCCCAGCTTTAATAATATGCATGGTGACCAGGTCTCTGACAGATGGGTGGAGAACAATGAGATGGTTGCAACTAATTTTTAAAAGGTTTCAAACCACCACTCCATATCGATACAGGATGCTGTCTCACTCAGGATTTCCCTCCACAGGGAATTCTGTGGCTTGAGAACTGGGCATGCCTATCCACCTGGCCAAGTCCACCCACAGCTTGAGAGCCAGATGGCTGAGGTGGATGGCGCTGGAGGAGGCAAATGGTTGAGCAGCCAGGAAGTTGCCTGCAGGGAGTCAGAAGACAGATGATAATGCCAAATGTCCTTGGCTGTCCAAGGCCAAGAAGCCCAGAGCATGCTGGGGAACTACCAAAGGGAAATACATCTTTGAAATCTACTCTGAAGGACACAGGACCCAGAGGTTGCCATTAGCCAGAGAACTGCAGGATCGATTCCAGCCATCTCCTCTGTTTCTAGGACTAGTGATTAGACCGCCTTATGAGAGGTCCATGACCTACCATGTAAAGGGGGTAGATTAAAAAACCAAGAAAAGACTATGTGAAATCAGCCCTGAACCACCCGATTGTAGCTTAATCTTTCTGTAGAAAAGCATTTTCTTTTGACAATGCATTTCCTAGCTAAAGCTAGACTTCATGCTGACAGGAAAGGCCATCTGTTTGGGGAGGATATTGTTATTATTTGTTTAATGTTGAGAGTTAAATGGCTCACTTTGACAAGCTCCAGAGGTTGGTATAATTCAGCTGGCAATCTGAAGTTAGAAGTGGCCACCTGAGGGCCTTGAGACAAAACACGAAGCAAGCAAGAAACAGTCATTTCTCCACGCCTGACCTTTTCAGTACAGCCTTTTGTATTTCATGAAGGAAAGAAAAGGGGTGTCTTAGTTTGGGCTGCTTTGAAAAAATTCCATTGACTGGATGGCTTAAACAAGAAACATTTGTCACAGTTCTGAAGGCTGAGAAGTCTAAGATCAAGGCACAGGCAGATTTTGTGTCTTTTGAGGACACGCTTCCTGGTTTGCAGAAGACTGCTTTTTTGCTATGTGTTCACATGGTTAAAAAGAAAGAAAGCTCTGGTTATCTTCTCTGCTAGTGAGGGCATCAGGGGCTCCACCCTTGTGACCTCATCTAAATCTAATTATCTCCCAAAGACCCCAGCTCCAAATATCACATTGGGAATTAGGGTTTCAACATATGAACATTCAGCACATAACAAAGGATTCAGAGGTTGACTCCAAAATGCATGAGAGAGGAAAGCAGGCAGTAACTTAAAAAAAAAATTGTTTGTTTATATGGCTACATTGAGTCTTCGTTATGGTGCACAGCTTGTCATTGTGATGGCTTCTCTTGTTGCAGAGTATGCTCTATGGCACATGAGCTCAATGGTTGCAGTACAAGGGCATGCCTCATGGCATGTAGAATCTTCCCAGATGTGGGGAGGAATCCATGTGCCTCGCCTTGGCAGGTGGATTCTTAACCACTGGACCACAAGGGAAATCCAGGAGTAGCTTTTTGAATGCTAAATGCTAGTGGTGTTTTTCAAAGTATCTTATTTCAGAGTTGGCCTAATTAAAGAATCTGTTTTATTTCTCACATATCAAATAAGATAAATTTAATATCCCTATACTGACAATAAAGCACTCCAAGACTCAAGGGCTTCAAACAATACTCATCTATTGGTTACATGTGTGGAAATCAAGGGAAGTTAAGGTGAGTTCACTGGGTAGTAATTTAGGCTCTGCTTGGTTGGACAGTTCTCCTGGTCTTATCTGGGCTCCCTCTTGGTTCTGAGCTTGACTGGCTGTGTTGATTTAGGATGGGCTTGATGTATAGACATACCTGGGGTGACTGGGATCTCTCTCCCAAGTGTGTTTCACATGCTCCCAGCAGGCTGACTCAGGCATGTTCTCATAGCAATGGTGGAGAAACCAGGGGGAAAGCAAAAAATCTGTGAGTGCTTCCACAAATTTCAGCTGGCATTAAGTTTGCTTACTGTCTCATTGGTCAAAGCAAGTGACATGGCCAGACAGTCAGTGCATGAGGACAATTTTAAAGACATAATACAGTGAAGCTATTACTCAGGGTCATTCATGAAGTCATTCTATAGTCCTATAGAGAAATACAGCTTGCTCAGTAGTGGTTCTACCAAATCCTTACCATCTTTAGGATAGTGATGACACTTAAGACAGATTGCACCCATGGGCAATTTCGGTCTCTACTGCTTTGTACATCGTAAGGCTGGGTCTCCTAGAAGAGCTTTGGTTCCTGCCTCTCTTTCCTCCCCATCTGACTCTAATTGACTTTCAGCCCTAGCAGCAGCCCTGGATTGGTGGGCATCCATTCTACCATCATAACCCAAAGCAAGAGCCCATTATCTCCTTGTTCAGCTTTAGCCTCCTTTCCTTGTGTGTGTGAGGGAGACAGTGAATGTGCAGAGAAGCCCAGAGGATCAAAGGAACTTTATTTGGCATGGTTCCAGAGAAACAGAACCAGTAAGATACATGTGTATGTGCCTGTATTCAGAGAAAGAGAGGATATATACATCCCTATAATACAATCACTTCATATATAAAATGTTTTATTATGAGAATTGACTAGTGTGATGATGGAGCCTAGGAAATCCCACAGTCTGCCATCTGCCACCTGGAGGCCCAAGAAAGCTGGTGGTGTACTTTCAGTCTGAGAGTCAGGGGAGTTGATGGTGTAAGTCCTAGTCCGCGAAGAGAAGATCCAACTCAACAGCAAATTCTCCCTTCTTCCTAGCTTGATTCAGGCCCTCAGTGGATTAAATGACGCCCACCCTCCCTGGAGAGGGCCATCAGCTTTATTCAGTCTACTGAGTCACATGCTAATCTCATCCAGAAACACCCTCAAAGACACATTCAGAAATAGCGTTTTTAACCAAATATCTGAGTGCCCTGTAGCCCAGTCAAGTTGACACATGAAATTAACCATTGAAAGAACAATCAGTGGAGATTGGAGAATGAGGACAAGATCACCTTATACGTTCCCTGGAGATTGTGTGTTTGAGTCATAGATTCCCAGAGAAGGGAGGAACATTGGGAGTCACACCCCCAGTGGCAGGGATCTCCATGTTGCGTGTCTCCATAATATATTTAGGGAATCTCAAGTTATGGATTTCAACCCCTTAGAGTTTGTGTTGTGCTCAGTCACTCAGTCATGTCCATCTGAACCTTTGTGACCCAATAGACTGCAACCTACCAGGCTCCTCTGTCCTTGGAGATTCTCCAGGGAAGAATACTGGAGTGGGTTTCCATACCCTCCTAGAGGGGATCTTCCCAACCCAAGGACTGAACTCAGCTCTCCTGCATTGCAGGCATATTCTTTACTGACTGAGTCACTGGAGAAGCCAGATCCTGTTCCTCATATTTGCATTTTCTGGATTCATTTCTTAGAGTTTGCTGCTTTTATTTTGGCCTTCATGTTATACAGCGTCAAAGACTGGGGAAAGTGTCTGGGTCTATAATATTCAGGAAGAGACTTGACTACATGTTTCAACTTATCTCTCTCACTCTCCCTCCCCCACTCAATACACTTGACCCTTGACACACTTAAGGTGCAGCTTTCTTAACCTCTTTCCATTTCCTATTTCTTAGTCTAGACATTGAGTTGACTTCATCATCCTGTCTTAACCTGCTATTCTTCTTCCAGCTAGTGCAGAGTCCATTCTGTCTGTTTCTCTTACTTATCCTCTTTTCCTACTTTTTTCTTTCAAGGCTTAGGCTTCACCTCTGTATTCCCAGAAAAGTAACACTTGGCTATTTTCCCACTTAAGATCAGTGGCAGAGTGGCATAAAAGTTATATTCTCTGACGTAATCCTGAGCAAAGAAGGTACAAGGGGAAGAAAGAAAGAAATATTTTTTGAATATTAGAGCCTTGATGTCACTGGAACTTCATAAATGCTATATTAAGATGGAAAATGTGACGGCTCAGAGGGTAAAGAGTCTGCCTGCAATGTGGGAGACCTGAGTTTGATCCCTGGGTTGGGCAGATCCCCTGGAGAAGAAAATGGCAACTCACTTCCATATTCTTGCCTAGAAAATCCCATGGATGGAGGAGGAGCCTGGCAGGCTATAGTCTATAGGGTCGCAAAGAGTCGGACACGACTGAGTGACTTCACTTTCACTTTCCTTGCTTTATGAAACAGGAGCTGGGAAGCTCAATAGGGTAAAGGATTCTATACATAGTCAATTGTTTCATGGAGATTGGACTCAAGTCTTTTGACTCCTAGCTCTGAGTTCTTCATCCAGTGATGATATTTAGAGATTGGGAGTGTCTTCTCATCTCTGAAAATGTTCAAGCAAAAGACTTAAAAACCTTTGTATCAAGGAAGGATTTGGATTAATTGGCCTCAGAGGCCTTTACTGATCTGAGATTAGAGACACTGAATCTAATCCCTCAATATACAGATGAGGCAACCAAGAGAAGTCAAACAGCCCACGCCCTGTTGGCCACAGGGTTATGATGTAAATTGTGATCTTCTGTCCTTGGCTGGCATTCTTTTCTTGCACTCTCCATCTTAAGTGTGTCCTGCATAGATGAGAACTGCAGTCTTGGGTGTTTCTCACCCTAGTGAAACTGAAGTAAAAGTGAAAGTCACTCAGTCATGTCTGACTCTTTGTAATCCCATGGAATATACAGTCCATGGAACTATCCAGGCCAGAATACTGGAGTGGGTAGCCTTTTCCTTCTCCAGGGGATCTTCCCAAGCCAGGAATCAAACCCAGGTCTCCCACACTGCAGGCAGATTCTTTACCAGCTAAGCTACAAGGGAAGCTCTCACGTTAGAGAAGCTTCATATTTCCTGAATCTCAGTGTTCTAGAGCAGGAGAGAAGATCCTGTTCCTTGTATTTGCATTTGCTAGATTCATTTCAGTTGCTCCTAAGCCAGGAATTCATTTTTTAACACTTACTATAAAGTTGCACAGCAATTATTTGGATCATTTAAAGTAATTGATTTTTTTTTCTTGCATTTTTTTTTTCTCAATTCCTCTGGAGGAATTTGAATGAACACACAAAGAAGAAAGAGGAAATTTTTGAAAGAAACATCTGAATTCCTTTCTCAGATGATGATTTTCTCATCCCTAATGATTTGTCTGTTTCTGAAATTAATACAACTGAATTTCCCCATCAAATACTCTTAATAAGGAAGAAGATGGAGCTGGTATTTCTGCTGGAGACAGAACTCTAAGATCCTCCCCCACTGCTTACCTTGACATTTCTTTGAAGCCTTTAGTCTTTGTTTTAATAGAATTTCACATCCTACTCTCCAACCTATGCGTTTTGCCTGTCAGTTGGTTTTTAAGTGTTTCAACTTACCAGGAACTAAAATGGATTCTGTAGGAAAGGCTGCCATGTTTATCCTACAGCATCATCTATCTCAGCGATATTGCCAGCTATTCTTTTGGGCATTCATCTACTTCTTCTTTTTTTTTTTTTTTTTACATAGGTAAGAAATAGATTTATTAATATTCTTTGTAAAGAGATTGCAGGAAAATGGGGCACAGGAGATCTCACCAAGTGAGAATGGGCCACCAAGTGAGGGTCTTTGGTTTCACACAGGAAAGAATTAAAGAGTGAGCTGTAGTCAAGCAAAAGCAGACACACACATTCCACAGGCAGAATGTGGGCCTTTTCCGATGTGCGCCTGCGTGCTAAATCACTACAGTCTTGTCCGACTCTTTGCAACCCTATGGACAGTAGCTGGAGGAAACATATGAGGAAACATAATGAGACTTGAGTTCAGTCCCTGAGTCGGGACGATCCCCTGGAGGAGGGCATGACAGCCCACTCCAGTATTCTTGCCTGGGGAATCCCATGGGCAGAGAGCCTGACAGGCTGCAGTCCATAGGGTTGCAAAGAGTTGGCTATAACTGAAATGACTTAGTATGCAAAGATATTAAAATTCCATTCTATTTCTTCAAGGGAAACACCTTCCCCGATGTATTTTATACACAGTGTCTTGCAATATTAAGAGCTAACCTTTGAATGTTTTGTGCATAGTCTCTCTTCATCCTCAGAACTCTGTAAAGTAAGAACAACATCATGAGCTCCATTTCCGAAGATGAATTGCAGCTTCAAAGGAGTGAAGTAACCTGCCCAAGGCCACTTAACAAGTGAAGGAGTGGAGGTGGGTTTCTGATGAGACTCAGTGCAGTCCAGAACCGCCATTCCTTCTGGCTCCTCTCCATGAGTTTCTTCCCATTCCCAGTCAATGGTTGCTGCTCCAGCTGACAGGCTACTTTTCCCAAGGATGATTGTTCTAGAAGCAGATCCCAGTGTCTTGTGTATCACAGGATAGGTTGTTTCACGTCTATTCCTCCAGTGAAGGAGAGAACAAAAGAGCCCCTTGGCCATTTTCAGATATCCTCTGTCTTTTCGAGAAAAACAGGCCATTTGTATCAAAAGTAAAAACCATATCAAACCAAAACAAAAATGCAGTGACTTAGATACCGCAGGGAACTAATCCTGGAAATACTTAAACCAGCAAGGATGAAGTCTTTAGCTCAGGGGCTGTCACACTATAAACCTGCAGGGAGAAGACTCAGTCATGATGGACAAGGTTTCTGGGAAGACAGTCCCCCAAAGCTGGGTTCTGTTGCTCCCTTGCTTTTGTGCTGTGCATTGTCTATCTGCCTGCATTCTCTTCTTTTCATCCATTTACCCCTTGCTCAGCCATTTCCCCTGGCTTGTATCATCAAAGGACAGTCTGTCCTTTGGGAACAAGGGTAGTACTATTACCTTGATCCACTTTGTTTCAGAGACAATTACAATCTCTTCCAGCACTATACCCTTAAACGTGGGGATGTCTGGCACTATGCCACCAGCGCCCCAAGAAAGGGAACGTTGACTGTCTCAGCTCTGGTTCTCTAGAGTCATGGAGCACCTCACCATCCTACCTGATTTACTCTTCATTCAACAGTATTTCTTAAGCATCTACTTTGTGTAAGCCCTGGGCTAGAAACTGTTGATAAAACAATAAGACATAGATGCTCCCAATATCTGGAAGACTCAGATAACAAGACTCAGGGGAGACTCAGTTAATAAACAGTGCAAATCTATGCAAACTTGCACTGGGTAAAAGGAGAGATGTGTATGATGATACTGTGAGAACATTTAGCAGGTGCCCCTGACATTGCCTGAGAGGGTTTAAAAGGAAAAAAAAGACTTCTGCAAAAACTAAAAGACGAGCAGATATAAGTCAGGTAAAAGTAGACGAAGGGCAGAGCATCCCAGGCAAAGGGAGCATCACAGAACACCTTTGAGGCCAGAAGGCAGATATCACAAATAAAAGTGACATAACATGAGGCTGCAAAGCTGAGTGAGATTATGCCGAGTCTTCTAGGTCATGTGCATGACTTTATCACAAGAGCATAGGAAGCCATTGAAATGTTTAGTGAGGGAAGGGCTAGGGATCTCAACATAATCAGAGTTATGGTCTGGAAAAGATTCCTCTGGCTTCAGCATGGAAAATGGATTAGAAGGAAGGAAGAGGGGATTAGAGAAATCAATTAAGAAGCTATTAAAGATGTTCAGGCAGAAAGGCTTAGACGAGAACATTGACACTGGAGCTAGAGATAAATGTCTAGATAAGAAAGACATAGGAATATCAATTCAATAAGAATTGCTGATAGATATGGAGGAAGTAAAAAATGACTTCTACTTTCTGGATTGCAAAACTAGATGAATTGCATGACATTCAGTGATATAGGGCACGGAAAGAGGGCCAGGTTTGGGGATAAAAATCACATTTGGTTTTGGATTTTTTTTTTTTTACTTAGACCCTTCTAGGTTTGAAATAAAGGTATTAGTAGGCAACCAGATATATGGGTCTCTGGTTTAGAAGAGAAGTCTGAATCAGAAGTATAAATTTGAGAGTCACTGGCATAAAGAAGATAATTAAAACCATAAATAAAGAGATGACTTAGGGAGGGAATTTTAAGCTAGAGAAGACAAATTAGGACTAAGCCTTCAGTTCAGTTCAGTTCAGTCCCTCAGTTGTGTCCGACTCTTTGCAGCTCCCTGGACTGCAGCATGCCAGGCTTCCCTGTCGATCACCAACTCCCGGAGTTTACTCAAACTCATGTCCATCGAGCCAGTAATGCCATACAACCATCTCATCCTCTGTCGTCCCCTCCTCCTTCTGCCTTCAAATTTCCCAGCATCAGGGTCTTTTCAGTGAGTCAGTTTTTCACATCAGGTGGCCAAAGGATTGGAGTTTCAGCTTCAGCATCAGTCCTTCCAATGAATATTCAGGACTGATTTCCTTTAGAATGGACTGGTTGGATCTCCTTGCAGTCCAAGGGACTCTCAAGAGTCTTCTCCAACACCACAGCTCAAAAGTATCAATTCTTCAGCACTCAGCTTTCTTTATGGTCCAACTCTCACATCCATACATGACTACTGGAGAAACCATAGCTTTGACTAGATGGACCTTTGTTGGCAAAGTCATGTCTCTGCTTTTCAATAAGCTATCTAGTTGATCATAACTTTTCTTCCAAGGAGCAAGCATCTTTTAATTTCATGGCTGCAGTCACCATCTGCAGTGATTCTGAAGCCCCCAAAAATAAAGTCTCTCACTGTTTCCATTGTTTCCCCATCTATTTCCCATGAAGTGATGAGACCAGATGCCATGATCTTAGTTTTCTGAATGTTGAGTTTTAAGCCTGCTATTTCACTCTCCTTTTTCACTTTTATCAAGAGGCTCTTTAGTTCTTCGTCTCTTTCTGCCATAATGGTGGTGTCATCTGCGTATCTGAGATTATTGATATTTCTCCTGGCAATCTTGATTCCAGCTTGTGCTTCATCCAGCCTGGTATTTCTCATGATGTACTCTGCATATAAGTTAAATAAGCAGTGTGACAATATACAGCTTTGACGTACTCCTTTCCTGATTTGGAACAAATCTGTTGTTCCATGTCCAGCCAGACATCCTGGAATGTGAAGTCAAGTGGGCCTTAGGAAGCATCACTGCAAACAAAGCTAATGAAGGTGATGGAATTCCAGTTGAGCTATTTCAAATCCTAAAAGATGATGCTGTGAAAGTGCTTCCCTCAATATGCCAGCAATTTTGGAAAACTCAGCAGTGGCCACAGGACTGGAAAATGTGTTTTCATTCCAATCCCAAATAAAAACAATGCCAAAGAGTGTTCAAACTGCTGCACAATTGCACTCATCTCACACGCTAGCAAAGTAATGCTCAAAATTCTCCAAACCAGGCTTCAATAGTACATGAACCATGACATTCCAGATGTTCAAGCTGAATTTAGAAAAGGCAGAGGAACCAGAGATCAAATTGCCAACATGCGATGGATCATCGAGACAGCAAGAAAGTTCCAGAAAAATATCTACTTCTGCTTTATTGATTACTCCAAAGCCTTCATGTGGATCACAACAAACTGGAAAATTCTTCAAGAGATGGGAATACAAGACCACCAGCCTACCTCCTGAGAAATCTGTATGCAGGTTAAGAAGCAACAGTTAGAACTGGACATGGAACTAAGCCTTACCAAACTGAAATATTTAATGGCCACAAAGGTGGGAAGATTTGCAAAGAAGGCTAAAAGCAAGTGGACAGGAAGTCAGAGGAAACTCAAGAGACCAGGACATTATGGAAAACAGAAAGGGAATTCTTTAAAAAGGGAGGCTTTATCTGAACACTGTTGAGTCATCAGATAAAATGCTAGAGTTAGTTTGTTTGGGCTTCTGTCACAAAACACCATAAACTTGATGTCTCAGAAACCATACAAATTTTTTCCTGATAATTGTAGGCAAGGAAGTCAAGCTCAAGTCGATAGCAGATTTGGTGTCTGATAAGGAACTATTTCCTAGATGGCCAAAGTGTAACCTCGAGTGGAAGAAAGAAGAGATGAGCTTGGTCTCTGGCTGCTGCTGCTGCTAAGTCACTTCATTCGTGTCCGACTCTGTGTGACCCCATAGACGGCAGCCCAGTAGGCTCCCCTGTCCCTGGGATTCTTCAGGCAAGAATACTAGAGTGGGTTGCCATTTCCTCCTCCAATGCATGAAAGTGAAAAGTGAAAGTGAAGTCGCTCAGTCGTGTCCGACTCTTAGAGATCCCATGGACCGCAGCCTACTAGGCTCCTCTGTCCATGGGATTTTCCAGGCAACAGTACTGGAGTGGGGTGCCATTGCCTTCTCCATGGTCTCTGACATCTGTTTCATAAGGGGATGAATCCCAGTCTTAAGGGCTCTGCCCTTTGACCCAATCATCTCCTAAAGGTCCCACCCCTTATCACTCCTTATGGGATTAGGAGTCCAACATATGAAATTTGGAGGAACACAAACATTCAGACTGTAGCATATGGGTACCAAAAAAAGCAATTCATTAGTGACCTCATCACCATTTTATTAATTAATGATACAGGCCAGATTGGAATTCATTAGTGACCTCATCACCACTTTATTAATTAATGATACAGGCCAGATTGGATATAGACCTGGTTGAGAAGTGGCTAAGAAATAAAATAAAGACAGCAAATGCAGGTAACAATTTGGGAAGTGAGACTGAGAAAAGCAGATGGGAGACTGGGTGATGGCTAGAAGACTATGAGGAGCGTCTTCCCCACCTTGGATGTAGCTCCCATCTGACTTCTTGATTTTGGACGATTCCTTAACTTCTTCAGCCCAGACTTGTGTGTGTGGTCATTTCTACTCTGTATTCCTTGCCAAAACTCTAGGTGACTGACTGTCATGGTCCCACCCTCACTCATGACTCTTGCTGCCCAGCCAAAAGGGTTGTGCTTAGCCTGAGACCCCTTAAAAATAAAAAGTGAGAGCTATCTGACCTGAAATTGAATATACAAGTTAAATTTTTTTTAAAGTGTGTGTGTGCCTTGAGAGGAGGGCTGAAAGGGGAACAGTGGGGTTGATCCCAACCTCTTGGTGTTTAGAGGAATTAGTTGAAGTCAGTCACTAGCCTCATTCCACAGCTGGAATATGTTGGAAAGCATAGCTTTGATGATAATGGTGGATAGCATTTATTGAGGTATTACTATATACCAGGCAATGTGCTAAGCATTTTATGTAGATCTTTTAATCTTCACAACTATAAGGTGAATACTATTATTATTATCATCCCCATTTTATAGAAAAAAGCCTGAAAGTCCGTAAGACTTAGAGACATCAAGCACTTTGCTCAACATAATACACAGTAAAGTCGTGGTGGAGCTCCTGAGTCCATTCAAACTCTAAAACTTGTGCTCATCATCACCAGACTACCTCCTCTCCAATCTCCAACCCTCTCATCTGAGAGCATTTGGGTAGACTATCTCCCTCAGGATTAGGGCCCTTGAAATGGCTGCATCTCTGTGGCCAGTCACAGAAGAAAGCAAGCGTCCATGAGATTTCTGACACTTCCTGTTCTCAGCTAGATAGAGGGAATGAGGTTCAGTGAAAAGGGTGGTGGTCAACTCGGAAGAAGTGGATTCCTTTTTGATGCTGCAACTTCTTAGCTGTGATTCTGAGGAACTCAATTCACGTGTTTGAGCCTCACTTTGCCACTTGCTAATATCCATTAGGTGCTGAAGGAAGGCATTTTCATACTATTATCTCATTAAAACCTTACCCTCCCTCCAAAACTCCTTGTAAGGTTGTTGTTAGTATTCCTCCTATTTTATAGTTGAGAAAATATTCTTAATGAGGTAAATGCACAGTGCATGTTTCTGGATATCACCTCTGCCTTTTTGCAGGGCTGGCCCCTCTTCCTGCCTGCAGAACCACTCTACTAACCCCTTTCAAGCACCCTCTGAGAGATGATCTAACTTCTGAGATCTTCCTCATCTCAGCCAGGTACCTCTCTCATCTCTTCAGTCAACAGGCGATAACTGAGCATCTACTCAGTGGGGCAAAAGAGACTTTTTCTGTACCTTTTGAAGCTGGCATGATGGGTAGCTGCCAGCTGCTTGGTAGAGCTGCCGTCTTTTTAGGAAGTTGAGTCCCTTTACTAATTCCTCTCCACCTCAGTGTGCGTCCTTAGTCGTGTCTGCTGCTGCTGCTACTGCTGCTGAGTCACTTCAGTCGTGTCTGACTCTGTGCAACCCCATAGACGGCAGCCCGCCAGGCTCCCCGTCCCTGGGATTCTCCAGGCAAGAACATTGGAGTGGGTTGCCATTTTCTTCTCCAATGCATGAAAGTGAAAAGTGAAAGTGAAGTCGCTCAGTCATGTCCGACTCTTCGAGATCCAATGGACTGCAGCCCACCAGGCTCCTCCACCCATGGGATTTTCCAGGCAAGAGTACTGGAGTGGGGTGCCATTGCCTTCTCATGTCAGTCGTGTCCAATTCTTTGCGAACCTATGGACTGTAGCCTGCCAGATTCCTCTGTCCATGGGCTTCTTCAGGCAAGAATACCGGAGTGGGTTGCCATGCCCTCCTCCAGGGGATCTTCCTGACTCAGGGATCGAACCCATGTCTCTTCTGTCTCCTGCATTGGTAGGCAAGTTCTTTATGGCCAGCACCAGCTGGGAAGTAGCCCACATCTTAATTGTATGTCTGCTGACTCTCTAGTAGAAGGGGAGGGAGGACGATATGGCGGTTTATGTGTATCAGCATTTGCAACAGGCTGATGCTCTCTGCACAGTGGGCCTGGAGTCTTTGGTGCCCACTCAGGGCGTCCAGCTGGCCAGAAATCCCACTGAGTGAGCAGAATGAGTCTGATGCTCATCATTATAAGTGGCTAAGAGTGAATGTAGTCATTAAAATGATCAGTCTCCAGAAAGCATGACTTTTAAGTGGTAAGAAAACAGGAGGCTGCTTCTTATTTGACATTATGTTGACTTTGAAAAGCATTGTCAAGACCACAGGCAACCCGAATCCTTAGAAAAGTCCGTTTGTCCTTCAATATTCCTCGGTTAGTTTTTCCTTCCTGAGGCCCTGGATGTAGAGAGCTTTCCTCCTCATGGGGTGGGGGTGGGGGGAGCTTACTGGAAGGAGCTTGCACTCCAAGTAGGAAGCCTGAACATGGGGTCATCTCCACCACAGTTGACCTTGACTAGCATCTCTCGCTTCTCTGCACCAGTTCTCTTTAACAACTGACGTTGCCTCCCAAGTCTTTCCTGACATCTTGCAAAACCAGCTGCAGGATGAAATGGGTTTTTTTTGTTGTTGTTGTTCTTTCTCAGGTTTTTAATTGTACAAATTCCATCTGACAGTGTATCTCAGCCAATACCCTAAGGGAATTTTAAAGATTTCTCAATAAGATGAAAATAGGTGCTTAGTTTGTGTCTATAGTCTTATACTGACAGCCGTGACTTGCTTTGAAAATGTTTGACTTTGGCAGGACTCTCTAGTTCAGACTAAGAATATTAAAATTCTCATCAATGCCAAACCTTTAATGGTAATGCAAGTTCAACTTTAAACAAATTTAGGTGAAAATTACCTAAAAACAAACGATGGGGATATAGTGCTATTTTTCTTTTGTATTTAGGCAGGATTTTCTGGGCATTTACAAACTAGTAGGAGTCAAATCAGTTAAAGACATGTCATCATTAGAGAGCAGATACCTCACTTGGGCCTCCCAGGCACTCCTAGTGGTAAAGAACCTGCCTGCCAGTGCAGGAGGTATGAGAGACACGGGTTCGATCCCTGGGTCCAGAAAATCTCTTGGAGAAGGAAATGGCAACCCACTCCAGTAGTCTTGCCTGGAGAACCCCATAGACAGAGGAGCCTGGAGGACTCTAGTCTATAGGATCACAAAGAGTCGGACAGGACTGAAGCAACTTAGCACAGCACACAGCCTACTAGCCCAGACTTTTCTTACTGGAGAAGCATTGGCTTGCTGGTGAAGGCTTTGAGTGTTGGCCTCCAAAAAGTCTTCCAGCCAGGAGGTGGCGCTGCAGGCTATATCCAGTAGAGCTTTCCAGCTTTCTTTCTGTTCTTCACTTCAACACACACTTACACGTGTTAATTGTTCAATCGCTGGATTGGGAAGAGTCCCTGGTGAAGGTAATGGCTACCCACTCCAGTATTCTTGCCTGGGGAATTCCATGGACAGAGGAGCCTGGCAGACTACAGTCCATGGGGTTCAAAGAGTCAGACAAGACTATTTATCTCTTTCACTTTTACTTCTTGCACAGGTAATACTTTAAATTTAACTTGGTAATTACTTACCTTTATCTTCTCTTTTTGCCCCTTTTCTATGCTTTTGTTTTCTTTCTTTTCCTCTCTCATACTGTGGTAAATTTTATTGTAATTTAGTCCTACATAGCAAAAGTCTTATAAGACCATAGGTTGATTCTACAAAAAATATTTGTGTGTTTGCATGTATACATGTATTTGATGTTGCTTTTCTAGTATTTTCCTCCTGTATTCCACAGTTTTATCTGTGTCAACCACACATAAGAGGTTTTATATACTAACAAAGTTACAATTTGGGATTCTACCCTAAGATTACACTTTCACTTTTCACTTTCATGCATTGGAGAAGGAAATGGCAACCCACACCAGTGTTCTTGCCTGGAGAATCCCAGGGACGGGGGAGCCTGGTGTGCTGCTGTCTATGGGGTCGCACAGTGTCAGACATGACTGAAGCGACTTAGCAGCAGCAGCAGCAGCAGATAAATTTTATCCTTGTCCTTTAGAATAAGCTTCCTGGTCTGTTTTCTTGTAGAATTATATGGTAGGTTCCCCTACGCTGCTATTGTGTACACATGCCCCTATGTGGTGTTTACCATACTCCTGTTTTTCTTGCATATTGTTTCTTCCTTTTAATCTTTTCCCTTATGTCTGTGGACACAGGCTAGATATCATATTGGCAGCTTGAGTCACTGTGAATGAACAGACAAAGAATTAATGGACAGTTGGTTGAAATCCTTCATGTTGTGGCTTTAGGAAATAAACTGTTTTGTCAATCTAGTTCTCATAAAACAATCTAGTTCTTCTATGTTCTCAGAAACCATATGCCAACCAGAGGAGCCTTGCAGTCTCCATATCCTCCATCTTGCTGTCTTTTCATGCTGTATTTTGGTCCCTGTTGTATGTGCATTTGTAGTTTATTTTATACCAAGGACCAACTTATCAGGTAGAAGATCCCCAGGTCCCAACAGCAAGTGCACAGACTTTGTGCGAAGGTCTTGGAGACTCCTCTTGCAAGATCTTCAATCAAATTCATGAGAATTGCACCCTCCCTATTTTTCTCTGACTCCTTTGTCTCAGCAGAGTGGGAGAACCATACATTTTCAAACTTGAAAAACTGTAAAATTTGGCAGGAAGTTGTTCTGAAAGCCATGACCTTATGCACACCTAGAAGCCATCCCAATGCCAGAAACCTGATCCCTAAGACAATTGTTCAATAGAACCAGCCTGGAAAAATCTCAGCCTTAGTCTTGGCTTGGTACTCTGTGCCATTCAGCCATCAGTACAAGCACCACTTCTTCAGAGGAGCCATTCCTGACCAGCCAACATTAAGCAGTTTTTTGGATTCTTGCTATCACATTGCCCCATTTCACTTCTCTGTCTCATCGAATCTGATACTTCCTTTCTTTCATATGTATATTGGTATGTGTTTATTATTGTTCTTCTGCAAAGGAAAGATAATTCCAGAAAATAAAGGACACAGTCTGCTTTATTTGCTTAGTCCAGCACTGGGTCAATTAGCCCCAGCTGTGTAACAAGCCATCCCTGAAAGTTAGTGGCCTAAAACAACAAACCATTTCTTTGTGTGCTTATGGTTCTGTGACTCAGCAATTTGGGAGGCGCTCTGCTGAGACTGTTTTTCTCTTCTCATCATGGTGTCAGCTGGATTCACTCATGTATTTGTAGTAAACAAATGGTCAATATGTTGCTCTCATCAGGCAGGGAAACCTGGACTCATTCGTTTAGTGATGGTCACAGGGTTCCCATGAGCAACAAGGAAGGGTAAACCTTAATGATCAAGAACATTTTTGTTAGAGCCTGATTGTATGATACATGCTAATATCCCCATTGGCCAAAGCAGGTCACGTGGTCAAGCTCAGCCTAAAGGAGGAGAGAAATACACTCTTTTCATGGAGGAAATGTCAAAGTCGCATTGCAAAGAGGTTACAGAATGGGAAACCAGATATAGAGATGGGAGAAATTGATGATCCTCTGCAATTTACAAGTGCATGGTGCATGACAGTGACTCAGTAAATTCTTATTGAGGGGATAAATACATGAGCAAATGGAAATTCAGTTATCCAAATCCACTAAGTGGAAACTCAGGACCCTCATAGAAGTTCTAGCTTATGATACTAAGTATCATGTTTAGAGGTTTTGGATCTGTCTTTAAAGAATTGATCTAAAGAAGCATAAAGATCGGCTAGAGTTAACAGTAGAGATGGTCATGTGGGAGTGTGTGCTTATTAGAGCTCCTGTATCCACAGTGGCGGAGGCACTTCAAAGAAAAAACTAGAAAAGTGTGCCACAGACAACATCACCAGAGGCACAAATCTATCAATTTAGAAATTGAACAACAATACATTCAAACATCAGATACCAATGGGCTAGGTTTTTGCAATCAGCCATAATTTGTGTTTATGTCCTAAAAGCCATTTATTAACTTCTCTACATAATCAGTTCAATTCAATTCAGTCACTCAGTCGTGTTCAACCCTTTGCAACCCCATGGACTGCAGCACGTCAGGCTTCCCTGTCCATCACCAACTCCTAGAGCTTGCTCAAATTCATGTCCATCGAGCTGATGATGCCATCCCATTATGTCATCCTCTGTCAACCCTTCTCCTCATACTTTCAATCTTTCCCAGAATCAGGATCATTTCCAATGAATCAGTTCTTTGCATCAGGTGGCCAAAGTATTGGAGCATCAGCTTCAGCATCAGCCCTTCCAGTGAATATTCAGGACTGACTTCCTCTAGGATGGACTGGTTGGATCTCCTAGCAGTCCAAGGCACTCTCAAGAGTCTTCTCCAACACCACAGTTCAAAAGCATCAATTCTTTGGTGCTCTGCTTTCTTTATAGTCCAACTCTCACATCCATACATGACTACTGGAAAAACCATAGCTTTGACTAGACGGACCTTTGTTGGCAAAGTCATGTCTCTGCTTTTTAATATACTGTCTAGGCTGGTGATAGCTTTTCTTCCAAGGAGCAAGTGTCTTTTAATTTCATGGCTGCAATCACCATCTGCAGTGATTTTGGAGCCCCCCAAAATAAAGTCTCTCACTGTTTCCATTGTTTCCCCATCTATTTGCCATGAAATGATGGGACTGGATACCATGATCTTAGTTTTCTGAATACTGAGTTTTAAGCCAACTTTTTCACTCTCCTCTTTCACTTTCATCAAGAGGCTATTTAGTTCTTCTTCTCTTTCTGCCATAAGGGTGGTGTCATCTGCATATCTGAGATTATTGATATTTCTCCCAGAAATCTTGATTCCAGCTTGTGTTTCATCCAGCCTGGCATTTCACATGATATACTCTGCTGCTGCTGCTAAGTCGCTTCAGTCGTGTTTGACTCTGTGCAACCCCATAGATGAAAGCCAACCAGGCTCCCCCGTCCTTGGGATTTTCCAGGCAAGAGTACTGGAGTGGGGTACCATTGCCTTCTCCAGATATACTCTGCATAGAAGTTAAATAAGCAGGGTGACAATATACAACCTTAACGTACTCTTTTCCTGATTTGGAACCAGTCTGTTGTTCCATGTCCAGTCTAAATGTTGCTTCTTGACCTGCATACAGATTTCTCAGGAGGCAGGTCAGATGGTCTGGTATTCCCATCTCTTGAAGAATTTTCCAGAATTTGTTGTGATATACACAGTCAAAGACCTTGGCGTAGCTAATAAAGCAGAAGTAGGTGTTTTTCTGGAACTCTCTTGCTTTTTCGATGATCCAGCAGATGTTGGCATTTTGGTCTCTGGTTCCTTTGCCTTTTCTAAATCCAGCTTGAACATCTGGAAGTTCACAGTTCATGTACTATTGAAGAAAATTTTGAATATTACTTTGCTAGCATGTGAGATGAGTGTAATTGTGTGTTAGTTTGGAGATTCTTTGTCATTGCCTTTCTTTGGGATTGGAATGAAAAATGACCTTTTCCAGTCCTGTGGCCACTGCTGAGTTTTCCATATTTGCCGACATATTGAGTGCAGCACTTTCACAGCATCACCTTTTAGGATTTGAAATAGCTCAACTGGAATTCTATCATCTCCACTAGCTTTGTTCATAGTGATGCTTTCTAAGGCCCACTTGACTTGGCATTACAGGATGTCTGGCTCTAGGTGAGTGTCGCACCACTGTGATTATCTGGGTCATGAAGATCTTTTTGTATAGTTCTTCTGTGTATTCTTGCCACCACTTCTTAATATCTTCTGCTTCTGTTAGGTCCATACCACTTCTGTCCTTTATTGAGCCCATCTTTGCATGAAATGTTCCCTTGGTATCTCTAACTTTCTTGAACAGATCTCTAGTCTTTCCCATTCTGTTGTTTTCCTCTATTTCTTTGCACTGATCACTGAGGAAGGCTTTCCTATCTCTCCTTGCTATTCTTTGGGACTCTGCATTGAAATGGGTATATCTTTCCTTTTCTCCTTTGCTTTTCACTTCTCTTCTTTTCTCAGCTATTTGTAAGGTGTCCTCAGACAACCATTTTGCCTTTTTGCATTTATTTTTTGGGGGGATGGCCTTGATCCCTGCCTCCTGAACAATGTCATGAACCTCTGTCCATAGTTCTTCAGGCATTCTGTCTATCAGATCTAGTCCCTTGATTCTATTTGTCACTTCCACTGTATAGTCATAAGGGATTTGATTTAGGTCATGCCTTAATGGTCTAGTGGTTTTTCCTACTTTCTTCAATTTAAGTCTGAATTTGGCAATAAGGAATTCATGATCCGAGCCACAGTCAGCTCCTGGTCTTGTTTTTGCTGACTGTATAGTGCTTCTCCATCTTTGCCTGCAAAGAATATAATCAGTCTGATTTTAGTATTGACCATGTGGTGATGTCCATGTGTAGAGTCTTCTCTTGTGTTGTTGGAAGAGGGTGTTTGCTATGACCAGTGCGTTCTCTTGGCAAAACTCTGTTAGCCTTTACCCTGCTTTATTTTGTACTCCAAGGCCAAATTTTCCTGTTATGCCATAATATTATGGAGTAATATTAGTAATATGGACTAATAGTACTAACAAGGTATTATGTTACTCTACATAATAGTTTTTTTTTTTAATGCTCATTTATTAGGCCAAGTCGGCTCTTAGTTGCTGCCCATGCGATCTTCATTGCATCACATGAATCTTTCGCTGAGGTTCAGGGACTCTCTATTTGTGGTGGGCATGTTTAGTTGCTTCACAGCCTGTGGGATCTTAGTTCCCCTACTAGTGATCAAACCCACATCTCCTGAGTTGCTAGGCAGATTCTTAAGCACTGGATCACCAGGGAAGTTCCAGAACAGAGATTCAAATCAGAGGAATCCCCACTTTGTTATAACAAGCCCAAGCCCATCATGTTCTACATTTTGTTGCTAAAGACTCATGCTAGCTCAAGTCAAGTTTTAAGACATATGCCACACTCTTGTGCTACAAAGATAGGGAACATTTATATACATATATAGACGGGGTGGGGGAAAGCCTTTCACTACTTGACATTTCAAATTTCTCCCTCTCTCTCCTCCCAGTCTAATTTTATTTACATCTCTTATACTGCAGTTTTGGTGATAACTATATCCTCTCCAAATTCTGATAAAAGTGCTCCTTGGACCAGCCACATTTACTTCTTAATATGATTCCACACACATAGTCTTATTTGGAGATTTTAGGGACCCCTTTTCTCTGCCAGATTGAGAGGCAACAGAGTCAAAAATATGAGGAGCCAACTATTAGCTTTATTGTCAATGAAGCTGTTTTGGAGGATGTGGCTTAGATATGCAGCAACACAAGATTATTGATGCTGAACCCCAGAATCGGGATCCCTGCCTAGTCAAAGGCTCACAGCATAACCACGGTCCTTTCCTCACAGGGACTTGTTCTAAACATGAAGACCAGGAGGAGCAAACTGGAATTCTAATTTCCAAATTTGGAAATAAGAAAGAAGAGAGAAGCTAAACCAAGAATTTCCCTGCTTCTTTTCAGTGAACGACTACTTATCCTTCCAGAGAGAGAAGTGAGGTTGAGGGTGGAAAATTCAGAGAAAGAAACCAAAGAGGTTTCTCCATGCCAGTGCCTTGAACCCATTATATATTTTCTCATTTGCATTGAGAGACCAAGTTTCTTATACCAAGTTTCCTAGAATAAAGGTTAGGGCCATGTATGTATTCCCAGATCACTAGATATATCCATTTACGGGCTGAGTGTCACTGTCTTAGGTTTGGGATTAAGAAAAAATGGTTTGAGACTTTCTCATACTGTATCATCTTAACTGTTGCATCCTATATTGCTCAAGTCTTTCTCTTGCCAAGTTGCAGCAGGAGTAAAGACAAGCACTCCTTGACTTGCTGGCATTTTGGGCTGTAGCACTGAGTATTCCAGCTATGTTTTGAAATAAGGGCTTCGTCTCTCTGAGGTGCTGAGCTAGACTGATCCATCAATACAGGCTTCACTGAGAGGTGCTTCTGTACCAAGTGATATAATAGCACAAAGAAGTGTCGCTAAGTAGGTAGGAATGGCCTGGGTCATGCTCCCCTATGCTGCATGATTTACTGTGGGAGGGTGCAGACGTGCCCAACCCCATCTCACCTGCTGAACTGCCAAGGATATTATTTCCAATGTGTGGTAAATGAGAATATTTTAAAATAATTGTTACCTTCTTAAGTGTATCTAGAGGAATCTAAACACTTGAGCAATGTGACATTCACTGTCTCCAGTTTGAAACACACAAGTTTTTAACAGTACATGAGTTCCTTTTCTTTCTGAACTCAAATTTCCATTCCACTTCCCACACATAATTTTATCCTAATGTAATGTATTTTAAGCTTGAAACTGTTTTATACAAAACCCTGTTATGCTTTTCTAAATGAAAAGTATTATATATAAATGGATGTCAGTTTGTATTGCCTGTTAGCATAAGGCTCTAAGAATTAACTTTTTTCTGTATGAGATATTAAAATTATTATTTTGTATTTAATCAAGACAGCAAATATGTTTTAAATTCTGAACAATATTTATTAAAAAATAAGATTTTATAGTAAATATTTCTTAATGAGAGAAAAGAGATTTTAGCTTAGATGGTGTGTTTTAAACAAGTGTCAATTATTGTTAGAATGAGGTGGGATTCACCATCAATTTTACTTTTCTCTTTTTGTCTTTAAAATGTAAATAATGGCCAGCTATATTTAAGATTTGTTGTAACAATGCCACTCAATTCTTTGAATGCTTTCTGAGTTACACACTAAAAAAAAATAGGGATTTATCATTAAAAATTATTGCTAGTCATCTATTGACAGCTCAGATTACATTGCCCTTCAATTTTATTGAAAAAAAATTAGAAACTACGTGTCTTACAAAGGATTGATTTCTAAATCATTAGTCATTTACTTTCGCGAAACCAATAACAGCATTTCAAATCCGTTACTTTATTTAATGCCCTGATGATTTTTACTCCCTAAGGTGATGCTTCTTAGTGAGAATTAGAGTGGTGTGAGATGTTTTCCTTTCGTAAAGCTGGGAGAAAAAGGAACACTGTCACCACCTTAGCCACTCATCAGGTAATCTTTAATCTGAAGATTGATTTCCATAAAACTATACCTGCCTGGTAACCAAGGTTGTTGTGATAAGGCTACTCTCTGAAATAGAAAAGCTTAGATTTATAGTATTTGCTGAGTTCCCTGTTGTAAATATACCCATGATATGCATCTGATATCACTGAACTGCAGAGCTGGAAAAAAAAGGTACCGTCAGCTCTCAGGAGCCAGTAGAAGCTGAACATCCACTGCTCTGTACCCCTTAGAAAGTTGTCATCTAGGCTAATTTGAATACTGCTGCTCTAGATCACTGTAAGTCTCCATTTCAATCTTAGCATTTTTAAAAAAAAATCAAAAGGCAATTTAAATAATGATTATCTCTTACAACCCAGAAGGTGCATTTTGCAGATAAAGGAACTGCAGTTCATAAAGAACAAGTAACCTGCTCAAGGTCATACAGCTAGTTTGTGAGAAGAACTAAGCCAAGAATTCAGATTTTCTACTTTCAAAGTTGTTATCGAGTCCACAGGTTAGTTTTTTTCTAGAATCCTACAATCTCAGAGTTGGAAGGAGCCGTGTGAACATCTCATTCCCTGTCCACTACTTGCAGGCTTCCCAGGAGGCGCTCTTGGTGAAGAACCCATGGATTTGAGATCCCTGGGTCAAGAAGATTCCCTAGAGGAGGGCGTGGCAACCCACTCCAGAATTCTTGCCTGGAGAATCCTGTGGACAGAGGGGCTGGTGGTGGGCTGTGGTCCATAGGGTTGGACATGATTGAAGTGACTTAGCATGCATGCATGCCACTACTTGCAGGAACCCCCCTCCCTAACATTCTCTAGAGACAAGCATCTAGTTTCTGGTGAAATATTCCCAGAAATGTTGGTTCTTACCTTTACAGTGTGTTCAGTTTCATTTTTTAACCAGCGTTATTGCCCCACTCCCTTCTGTTTTTACAGTGACCAAATTCCTTTTCATGTTAATTTCAGTAAGCTATTTCTGACCTGCCTTCTGAAGACTCTGGGTTAAACCTAACTGTTCTTTCATGGGACTGACTTCAGCTATTGAAGGATTTTAATTGTAATTTCAGTCCCCTGTTTGATCTCTCAGTGCAAGAAGTAAACGGAGTCAATGCAGCCAGTGGTTTATATTGGGGTATATGGGCTATGAAAATCCTTGGTCATCTAATGAAGCCTCTCTGATATTATCTGAGGTACACTATCTCACCCTTGGCCTTGAATCACCAACATTCAACTCACAGAAGTTTGAGTCTGCAACCTAAGATAAAACACATCTCCCCTCATATACTCCATGCCTTTCCAAAGCCAACTTCAGCTCTTCACTTTACTTCCAAATCGTAAGTTTATTTAGCCAAATTCATTTTCTCTGCCTAAGATGGTGTAGAAGTTGATGTGTTATTCAAAGTGCATGGTTGAAGAGCAAACTAAAGCTTATATCACTGATTGATTTTTTCTAATTATGTCACTTTCCCTAGCTAAGCATGCAAATGGCTTCATTGTTTTTCATGAAGCATTTTACTAGACTATAATGTGAGCTAGAACAATATAATTGATGACTAAAAGTTAATATTTTTGCTCTAAGTTCAGGAAGAAGACAGAGATATTCATTCGGAACACTTCTATTCAACATTGTACTAAGAAATTAGGCAAGAAAGAGAAATAAAAGTCATATATATTGGAAAGGAAGAAGTAATTATTTCTATTTGAAGACGGCATGATCTTACGTGTAAGAAGTCCTATCAGTTCAATTCAGTTCAGTCACTCAGTCGTGCCTGACTCTTTGAGACTCCATGGACTGCAGCACGCCAGGCCTCCCTATCTATCACCAACTCCCAGAGCTTGCTGAAACCCATGTCTACTGAGTCCATGATGCCATCCAACCATCTCATCTTCTGTCATCCCCTTCTCCTCCCTCCTTCAATTTTTCCCAACATCAAGGTCCTTTCCAATGAGTCAATTCTTTGTATCAGGTAGCCAAAGTATTGGAGTTTCAGCTTCAGCATCAGTCCTTCCAGTGAATATTCAGGACTGATTTTCTTTAGGATTGGCTGGTTGGATCTCCTTGCAGTCCAAGAGACTCTTAAGAGTCACCTTCAACACAGTTCAAAAGCATCAATTCTTCAGCACTCAGCTTTCTTTATAGTCCAAATCTCACTTCCATACATGACTACTGGAAAAACCATAGCTTTGACTAAATGGACTTTGTTTGCAAAGTAATGTCTCTGCTTTTTAATATGCTGTCTAGGTTGGTCATAGCTTTTCTTCCAAGGAGCAAGCATCTTCTAATTTCATGGCTGCAGTTACCATCTGCAGTGATTTTGTAGCCCCCCAGAATAAAGTCTCTCACTGTTCCCATTGTTTCCCCATTTATTTGCCGTGAAGTGATGGGACCAGATGCCATGATCTTAGTTTCTGATTACTGAGTTTTAAGCCAACTTTTTCACTCTCCTCTTTCACTTTCATCAAGAGGCTCTTTAGTTCTTTGCTTACTGCCATAAGGGTGATGTCATCTGCATATCTGACGTTATTGATATTTCTCCTGGCCATCTTGATTCCAGCTTGTGCTTTATTCAGCCCAGCATTTCACATGATATACTCTGCATATAAGTTAAATAAGCAGGGTACAGCCTTGATGTACTCCTTTTCCTATTTGGAACCAGTTCATTGTTCCATGTCCAGTTCTAATTGTTACTTCTTGACCTGCATACAGATTTCTCAGGAGGCAGGTCAGGTGGTCTGGTATTCCCATCTCTTGAGGAATTTTCCACAGTTGATTGTGATCTACACAGTCAAAGGCTTTGGCATAGTCAATAAAGCAGAAGTAGATGTTTTTCTGGAATTCTTTTGTTTTTCGATGATCCAAAGGATGTTGGCAATTTGATCTCTGGTTCTTCTGCCTTTTCTAAATCCAGATTTAGAAAAAGAAGTCCTATGGAATGCACTAAAAAACATAACTAATAAATTCAGCAAGATACAAAATCAATGTATGAGTCAATTGTACTTCTATGCACTAGCAATGAACAACTGAAAGAAGAAATCAGAAAAATAATTTAATTTGCAATAGAATCAAAAAGAATACAGTACTTAGGGATAAAGAGTTGTAAGAATTGTACACTGAAAACTTAAAAATATTGTTGAAATTAATTGAAAAAAGATTATAAATAAGTGGAAAGACATTCTATGTTCATGGATAGGAAAATAATATTGTTAAGATGACAATATCCCATAAATTGATCTACATATTTAATGCAGCTCTTACTAAGAATCCAAGTGCCTACTTCTGCAGAAACTGACAAGCTGATCTTAGCTTTTATATTGAAACTCAAGGGACTGAGAATAACCAAAAGTCTTCAAAAAGAAAAAGTTGGAAGACTTATATTTCCCAATAAGTTATACGAAGCCTATTGGTTCTGTTTCAGGAGAAACGTAACTAATGCACACATACAAAGCAATCTGATATTTGATCTGAGGCTCTTTGGAAAGCTCTCCTCCTTCATGACAGACTTCCTTCCTTAAGCTTGTTTCTAGAGAATCTGCCATTAGATTAGAAGTCCGGGGAAGTAGATATACAATACATTTTCAAAGAGATAGAAACCAGAAAATCAATTCCCTAGCATTTTAATGCAGTGTTTGTGATTAACACTACCCAATAAGGCAGTAAAGTTCTGGATATTTCCAGTCAAGAGTAGGGTCTCAACAACATGAGGGATCATGTTACTAAGTGGAGCTTCAAGGTCAGCAGAAAGTGGAGTGAAAGTGTTAGTCTATCAGCTGTGTCCAGCTCTTTGTGACTCCATGGACTATAGCCTGCTAGGCTCCTCTGTTCATGGAATTTTCCAGGCAAGAATACTGGAGTCCCATTCACTGGAGTTGCCATTCCCTTCTCCAGGGGCTCTTTCCAACCCAGGGATCAAACCTGCGTCTCTTACATCTCCTGCATTGGCAGGCAGATTCTTTACCATCTGAGCTACCAGTTAGCAGAGGCCACAGTTAAATTTGTGTCTGCTGGCACTGAACACAAGTAAGAGGGGTGGAGGTGGGTGGAGAATTTTGCTAGCTGTTGAAGAGGCTCTAATAACTTATAAATGCCTAATTAGCATATGTCACCAAAGAATTCTTTAAGTTGTCTGCTGGTAATTGGCCCAGGAAAGTCACAGATGGCTTACAATCTTTGAGAAGAAACAGTCTTTCCATTCCGTATTATGTCATAGCCTAGACAATGTACTTCAGTATGACAAAGTTGAAGATAATCCTTGGAGATTTGTGTCCCTGAAATGCTAATGCTGTCAGCAAATGAAGGGAATCAATTCTTTAATTGTACATTCTGTCACATTCTGAAAATGTAACATGTTGTTTAACAACAGAGTCCTGGGTGATTAGGATGCTTCTAAAGCTATGGTTAAATAATTTTAAGAAGTAAGAGGGTATTTTGTAAACCATTGTGGCATACTGTTGATACATACCATTCATTTTCCCATGTAAATGCAAATAGATACAAGTCTGTGTGCAAGTGTATACTAAGAGATTTGTTGTTCTTTAGTTGCTAAGTCATGTCTGACTGTAAGACCCCATGAACTGCAGCACAGTCTTTCCCAATGAGTCGGCTCTTTTCATTAGGTGGCCAAAGTATTGGGGTTTCAGCATCAATCCTTCCAATGAATACTCAGAGTTGATTTCCTTTAGGATTGACTGGTTTGATCTTCTTGCAGTCCGGAGACTCTTAAGAGTCTCCTCCAGCACCACAATTTGAAAGCATCAATTCTTCAGCACTCAGCCTTCTTTATGGTCCAACTCTCACATCCATACATGACTACTGGAAAAATTATAGCTTTGAGTATACGGACCTTTGTTGGCAAAGTGATGTCTCTGCTTTTTAATATGCTGCCTAATACAAGGCATAACTATACTCATGTAAAGTAAGCGACTATTTTGAGTATTGATAACAGGATGGTATTAGGGTTTGGAGTTGCAGAGAGTGGAAGAGACACAGTCTTGTTAATGATCATTAAATCCTAAACAGAGCAAAGGCCATGGCCCTCTCTCTGTACTTAGAACAGATATGCTACAGGCAGGTAGAAGGGATAATGAATCCTTTCAGGAAGTATGCAAACACAATGGCCTGCATTATCCTTTCATACCCTTGCTTTTGAGTGGGTCTTGGGACAGTTTTGATAAGAGCATTGCTGGATTGAGAATTTAAAGGTTCAGCCTCCCTAATGTGTCACACTTCTTATCTGTTCTAGACCTAGAAGCTCTTAGGGAAAGATTTAAGATCAGAGATATTGATAGTGAGTAATCAATCTGTGAAATTATTAAAGTACATACTGGGGATTCTTCTTGGTATTATAGAAAGAGGCCAATGATCCATATTTAATAGTAGCTTCCCTTTTAGAAAGAAAGTTTCATTCCAACTGACTCACTGGGGTGGCTTCACTAGGCAGAAAGGATGTTGATTGGCAAAAGAAACCAGAGAAACAAGAGTCAGTGAGACAAAGGTCGTCTAAGGGGTATTTGAGATTTCAACTGTTGGAACTTTTTTGTTATTCTGAGTAAGAAATGATTGAAAGGCAGAAAGGTTTGTAGTAAAGAGTGTAGCTTAGAATCATCTAGAAATAGAAGCCTCTGCTTTTGAAAATGCATGGAAATTTTTCCTTTCCTTGTTAAGAGTAGAGAGGCTAACTTTTTCAGAGGGCTGTCATTCTGTCAAAGTTTTGAGATTTTTATCTTTCAAGCTAAGCTAAGGAATTATTGTTCCAGAGCCTCCTTTCCTCACTGCGTTGGCCAGTGTCTTGGTATATATTAGGCACAGAGGTGCCCTTGTTCTTGGGTTTACCTAATCACTTAATATGAAAAGCTATTATTTTGGTCTGAAATTTTTTCTTTCTGAGTCAAAATGCCATCAAAGTGTTCAGCAAGCCCTGTTAATTTAGGAGGTGGGCAGACAGTCTTTCTGTCCTCTACCTAAAAGTGCAACCTCTAGTTTAAGAACATCAACAGTGAGTAATGGCATTATTAGGATATCTTTGTCCCTGTCAAAACTACAGTATTTCCTATGAGATTTCTTTAAGCAGTTTCTGAAATCAGAGATGGATTGATTTATTTTCTGTTTATAAGGCTGGATTGTCAACGAGTCAGTATTAACAGGAAAGACCTCAGGGATAGCTGTTAATTATTCTGTAATCAATACACTGCAGTTTCTAACCCAGTTCCAAATCTTTAGGTCTCACAAGACAGTGAGGCAATTGATAGTGATCAGGCAATCCAGGATTATAAGATCATAGGGCACTTCTAAATACTTCATTGAACTGTTTTCCATTATGTGTATATATATATAGTTGAAGTATAGTTGATTTACTGTGTAGTGTTAATTTCTGGGCTATAGCAAAGCAATCCATATATATTTTTTCTGATTCTTCTCCATTGTAGATTATTACAAGGCATTGAATATAGATTCCTGAGCTATACAGTAGGACTTTGTTGTTTATTTTATATGTACTAGTATGTGTCTGTTAATCCTAAACTCCTAATTTATCCCTTCCCTCCCCTTCCCATCTTTCCCCTTTGGGAAACATAGCCTTGTTTTCTGTCTGTGGGTAGGTTTATATTTTGTAAATAAGTTCATTTTTATAATGTTTTAAGTTATATATAAGTGATGTCAGCAAGAGAGTTCCAGAAAAACATCTATTTCTGCTTTACTGACTATGCCAAAGCCTTTGACTGTGTGGATCACAATAAACTGTGGAAAATTCTTCAAGAGATGGGAATACCAGACCACCTGACCTGCCTCTTGAGAAATCTGTATGCAGGTCAGGAAGCAACAGTTAGAACTGGACATGGAACAACAGACTGGTTCCAAATAGGAAAAGGAGTACATCAAGGCTGTATATTGTCACCCTGCTTATTTAACTTCTATGCAGAGTACATCATGAGAAATGCTGGACTGGAAGAAACACAAACTGGAATCAAGATTGCCGGGAGAAATATCAATAACCTCAGATATGCCGATGACACCACCCTTATGGCAGAAAGTGAAGAGGAACTCAAAAGCCTCTTGATGAAAGTGAAAGTGGAGAGTGAAAAAGTTGGCTTAAAACTCAACATTCAGAAAACGAAGATCATGGCATCTGGTCTCATCACTTCATGGGAAATACATGGGGAAACAGGGCAAACAGTGTCAGACTTTATTTTTCTAGGCTCCAAAATCACTGCAGATGGTGATTGCAGCCATGAAATTAAAAGACGCTTACTCCTTGGAAGGAAAGTTATGACCAACCTAGATAGCATATTCAAAAGCACAGACATTACTTTGCCAACAAAGGTTCGTCTAGTCAAGGCTATGGTTTTTCCTGTGGTCATGTATGGATGTGAGAGTTGGACTGTGAAGAAGGCTGAGCACCGAAGAATTGATGCTTTTGAACTGTGGTATTGGAGAAGACTCTTGAGAGTCCCTTGGACTGCAAGGAGACCCAACCAGTCCATTCTGAAGGAGATCAGCCCTGGGATTTCTTTGGAAGGAATGATGCTAAAGCTGAAACTGCAGTACTTTGGTCACCTCATGCGAAGAGTTGACTCATTGGAAAATACTCTGATTCTGGGAGGGATTGGGGGCAGGAGGAGAAGGGGACAACACAGGATGAGATGGCTGGATGGCATCACTGACTTGATGGACTTGAGTCTGAGTGAACTCCGGGAGTTGGTGATGGACAGGGAGGCCTGGCGTGCTGCGATTCATGGGGTCGCAAAGAGTCAGACACGACTGAGCAACTGAAGTGAACTGAAGTGATGTCATATGATATTTGTCTTTCTTTGACTTAGTATAATAACCTCTAGGTCCATTCATTTTGCTGCAAATGGCATTATTTCATTGGTTATATAGAAAAATAATAGTTTTGTATGTAACTTGTAACTAATCATTTTATTAAGCTCTTTTGCTAATCTCAATAATTTTTCAGAGTCCTCTTGAGTTTTCCAAATAGACAAAATTAGGTGAAAGGAAGTGAAATCCAGCCCCTCCTTCCCATACCACAAAACTTCATCCTTCTTGCTTTTGTATTCACCCATTATCTTTCTTCCCCCAGAAGTTGTGGTGAGCTAATTTTATTACCAATCAGAGTTCTTGGACTCTTTGATCAATCAAAATTGATGAGACCAGATGAGAAATTCAGGCAAGGCTTTATTGGATTTAGCAGTGTAGCAGGAGGGAGCAAAGACAAGTAACTGACTCCCTTGCTCACTCATGAGGTGGGGTGAGCTGATCCCTCGTATGGAATGTGGGTAGGGGCAGGTCAAGGGTCTGGCCAGAGGGGTGACTTGGGTGGTGTGCCCACCCACTTGGTGGTTCTATGTACAGGGTGCATAGGTTTTTATTTTTCTCTTTGTTCCTCAGAGGTAGCAGTTGGGTTTTTGGTCTTTTTGTATCTTGTTGTTCATAAGTCACACAACTGGGCATGCATACAGTTATTTTTAGTCCCTTATAGTTTCTTTGTATTTTATTGCTGGAGGAGACAGCAAAGGGTTTCAGATCCTAGCCCATATCAATCTGATTGATCATAATCTAGGACAGTTGATGGGAACACCTCTATTATTGATACAACAACAATAGAAATAGTTACCTTTTTTGTGTTATATTTATATAAGATTTTGGTTATTGGGGTTATGAAAGTGAAAGTGTTAGTCACTCAGTCATGTCCCAGTCTTCACAGCTCCATTGGACTGTAGCTTTCCAGGCTCCTCTGTCCATGAGATTATCCAAGCAAGAATACTGGAGTGGTTGCCATTCCCTTCTCCAGGGGATCTTCCTGATGCAGGGATCAAACCCTGGTCTCCTGCATAGGAGGCAGATTCTTTACTGTCTGAGCCCCCTATACCAGCTTCAAAAAAAAAAAAAAATGGGAATCTTTCTCTTTTCATGGAAAAGTTAAAACAATATAAGTATTGTCTGCTCCTTGAAGGATTCATATATATTCATCTGGGTCCATTATACATCATAAAAATTGTTTTTTGAAATTCAACTTCTATGAGAAATAGATTTAAGGGCCTAGATCTGATAGATAGAGTGCCTGATGAACTATGGAATGAGGTTCGTGACATTGTACAGGAGACAGAGATCAAGACCATTCCCATAGAAAAGAAATGCAAAAAGCAAAATGGCTGTCTGGGGAGGCCTTACAAATAGCTGTGAAAAGAAGAGAAAAAAAAGCAAAGGAGAAAAGGAAAGATATAAACATCTGAATGCAGAGTTCCAAAGAATAGCAAGAAGAGATAAGAAAGCCTTCTTCAGCAATCAATGCAAAGAAATAGAGGAAAACAACAGAATGGGAAAGACTAGGGATCTCTTCAAGAAAATCAGAGATACCAAAGGAACATTTCATGCGAAGATGAGCTCGATAAAGGACAGAAATGGTATGGACCTAACAGAAGCAGAAGATATTAAGAAGAGATGGCAAGAATACACTGAAGAACTGTACAAAAAAGATCTTCACGACCCAGATAATCACGATGCTGTGATCACTGACCTAGAGCCAGACATCCTGGAATGTGAAGTCAAGTGGGCCTTAGAAAGCATCACTATGAACAAAGCTAGTGGAGGTGATGGAATTCCAGTTGAGCTATTCCAAATCCTGAAAGATGATGCTGTGGAAGTGCTGCACTCAATATGCCAGCAAATTTGGAACACTCAGCAGTGGCCACAGGACTGGAAAAGGTCAGTTTTCATTCCAATCTCAAAGAAAGGCAATGCCAAAAAATTCTCAAACTACTGCACAATTGCACTCATCTCACATGCTAGTAAAGTAATGCTCAAAATTCTCCAAGCCAGGCTACAGCAATATGTGAACCGTGAACTTCCTGATGTTCAAGCTGGTTTTAGAAAAGGTGGAGGAACCAGAGATCAAATTGCCAACATCCGCTGGATCATGGAAAAAGCAAGAGAGTTTCAGAAAAAACATTTATTCCTGCTTTATTGACTATGCCAAAGCCTTTGACTGTGTGGATCACAATAAACTGTGGAAAATTCTTCAAGAGATGGGAATACCAGAACACCTGACCTGCCTCTTGAGAAATTTGTATGCAGGTCAGGAAGCAATAGTTAGAACTGGACATGGAACAACAGACTGGTTCCAAATGGGAAAAGGAGTCCATCAAGGCTGTATATTGTCACCCTGCTTATTTAACTTCTATGCAGTGTACATCATGAGAAACGCTGGACTGGAAGAAACACAAACTGGAATCAAGATTGCCGGGAGAAATATCAATAACCTCAGATATGCCAGATGACACCACCCTTATGGCAGAAAGTGAAGAGGAACTCAAAAGCCTCTTGATGAAAGTGAAAGTGGAGAGTGAAAAAGTTGGCTTAAAGCTTAACATTCAGAAAACGAAGATCATGGCATCCGGTCCCACCACTTCATGGGAAATAGATGGGGAAACAGTGGAAACAGTGTCAGACTTTATTTTTGGGGGCTCCAAAATCACTGCAGATGGTGATTGCAGCCATGAAATTAAAAGACGCTTACTCCTTGGAAGGAAAGTTATGACCAACCTAGATAGCATATTCAAAAGCAGAGACATTACTTTGCCAACAAAGGTCCATCTAGTCAAGGCTATGGTTTTTCCTGTGGTCATGTATGGTTGTGAGAGTTGGACTGTGAAGAAGGCTGAGCACTGAAGAATTGATGGTTTTGAACTGTGGTGTTGGAGAAGACTCTTGAGAGTCCCTTGGACTGCAAGGAGATCCAACCAGTCCATCCTGAAGGAGATCAGCCCTGGGATTTCTTTGGAAGGAATGATGCTAAAGCTGAAACTCCAGTACTTTGGCCACCTCATGCGAAGAGTTGACTCATTGGAAAAGACTCTGATGCTGGGAGGGATTGGGGGCAGGAGGAGAAGGGGACGACAGAGGATGAGATGGCTGGATGGCATCTCTGACTCGATGGACGTGAGTCTGAGTGAACTCTGGGAGTTTGTGATGGTCAGGGAGACCTGGCGTGCTGCGATTCATGGGGTCGAAAAGAGTCGGACACGACTGAGCGACTGATCTGATCTGATGGAGGAAAGAGAGAAATAGGCATCCTTGATTATCATCCAAAATTCTTTATAATTCTTAAGTATATTTTGATCATTTACATTATTAACAAAATTTAAAATTTTTCAATTTTCATTTTGTTATAAACTCTTATTCATTTCTAATAGAAGATAGCTCCCTCACCCCCAATGCATGCTCTTATTCTCTTTTTTCCCAGGATATACACATTTCTAGATGTATGATTAGTTTCTAGAACCACTCTGCTTTGTTAATAATTTTTCTTTACCTTCTAATTCATTCATTTATGCTTTTGTCTATCATTCTTCTCTCCTACTGAAGTATATTTTGTCTCTTTCCTAACTTCTTGATTTTAACAATTATTTCCTTGTATTTATTTTTTGGGATTTATAAACGAAACATTTATGATGATATAATTTCCTTTGAATGCAGTTTTAACCATATTTCATAAATTTGATTTGTAGAGGTTTTTATAGTAGCTGTTCTCTAAAAATCTGTAACTGCAACCCTCTTTTCCTCTGTGATCTAAAGCTTCTTAGAATGTTTTAGAATTTCTAGTTTTTTTTCTAGATTTAAATGTTTCTTACTAATTTTAATTTTAATTGCTTTGTTTACCCATCATCCAGTTTAAGAACATTTGCTTCCTAAGAAGGTAGGATTGAGCTGTACTTTCTATAGAGTTTCCAGTTACTTGGAGTAGTCCTTGCTTTCTCTAATTCCCTAATGATACTTATTTTAGTTTGTTTGGTGTCATAGTTCTGTTGTTTTATTTATTTATTCTTTGTGCATTGCAGAATGCAGGATATTAGTTCCCTGACAAGGGATCAAACCTGTGCCCCCTGCATTGGGAGTTTGGAGTCTTAACCACTAGACCTCTAGGGGAATCCCTGTTTGGGGTCTGGGGTGGGGAGTTATGTCTATTTCTGCACCTATCTCAGTTGTACAAACAACCTAAAGATAGAGCCCATATTTTATAGTTCTTTCTGTTTCCACATATTACTTATTATTAGTTGATCAGTAAATATATGTGTACTTCTTTATATCTCAGAGATGGTGAGACTGATACAGAATGTAAACAGATCAAAGCCCTTGTTAAGAGTTGTTGATGTGATTAACCTTTTTACTAAAATCTATTTATATGATGCATTCTTCTGATTGTGAGAAATCCTGCTTTCCTGGCAATGACCGTGAGTATGAAAACTCATATGATTGTTAACACTATTTATGGAGCACATCTACATTCCAGGCACTGCTTTAAGAACTTTATATTTTATTTCATATTTCTTCACAATAGCTCTCTCAGGTAGATATGGTAATTATCTTCAGTGCCCAGATGAGGGAAATGAAGCTCAAGGTCAAGACCATGTTCAGGCTCTTACAGGTGGTACAGATGATGCCTTGATTGGATTCCATATTTGTCTATCCCTTCTCCTCCTGCTCCACGGTAGATTCTGTTAATTTACTCTCCTACTTACTTACTCATTCTCTCTTTCATTCTGTCCAACATTCAAACAGCTAAATGTTGGCTGATTTATTTTGCCAGATATAGGACTAAAAGGCAAGGAATGTGAATGTGCATAAAACATGGCTCCTGCTTTTGGTGACCTTCCAGAGTCCAATGGGGCCTTTTCTCGGACATGTACCAAATTGTATGCTGTTACAGAATGTGCTCGTTGTATCTAGGCTTCCCTATAGTCCCTTCACTTCAGTGTTCTCTGCTCCCGTGCTGTTCAGGTGTTAACCGTTTGCCCAAACGGATTCAGATCCCTTGCTGTGAGAGTCAGGGCATATAGAGTCATTGTATGCTCTTTGTATGTGCAGAAAGAACCCAGGGTTTTAATAGCCTCTCTTTACCCACCTTCAACTTTGTTTCCCCTCAGGACAATAACATAAGCTTAAAGCCAAAGACAATTATAACAATGTTATTTCTTATGGGGAAAATTGATGTTGCCAACCTGCAATACACGCCAGACTCCTGAAACTTACACAGAAATCACTCTTGAAGGGCAGGGAAGACTAGCTTCAGAAACATATTTTATATGAAGGAAAAGAACCAGAGTATTTCTTTACCTAGACTGTTTGGTCATCTGGGCTCAGAATAGGCTTAGAGAAATCTCAACCATAAGTAAGCTCTTTTCTTCTGCATGTCAGCCTCCAGGCACCCAACTCAGGGCCTACATAAATGCCACAGCTCCACACGTGTACCACTGTGTACCACCTAGTGTGACAAAGATTGGACCAGGGAAGAAAAATGCAGAGGAGCCCCCATAACCTGTCTCACTGAATTGAATGAAATCTTCCACAGGCTTTGGATGTTGCTGGGAGATTTCAGCTGTTAAAGTATCACTCTCACTAATGTCATCACCACCTCTCATCATCTCCTGTCGCTCCACTCTACTTTTCTTCTTACTAGCCTAACCTTTAATAATAACATGACTATTCACATATTTCTAGTGTTCCTCCCCATATAAAATAATGCAGCAACTTTGTTTGGTCTATTTTTGTACACATGATGCTAATGCAGTGCCTCACAGATGGTCAGCTCTCAACACATACTTGTTCAGCGATTGAATGAACCATGATGAATCGTTATGATGATCCACACTGTTTTCATCTTATTTACCACCATCTTCTCCAGCTACTTTATCATCATGCATGTCAACATCTTCATCATTTTCTCACAATCTTTTCTGTCACTGGTACTTTACAGTTGTCCTGGGGCCTTCCCAGCCTTGCCTCCTCTCAATATTTCCAGCTCTCGTTTCTGCTGTCAGATGAGGTAGGCGGGGGAAAATGAATATCCCCAGCTCACCGCCGAGGAAGCTGAGCCCCAAAGAGGTAAAGTAACTTACCTCCTTGGTCATCCTGGGGCAGAAATGTAACCACCATATTGTGTATCCCTCTGCGGTGGTACTAATGACCCACTCACCTGGGCAAGGATCATTTGTAAATGGCTTTTGAACCAAAGTCCTTTCCTTCTTTGTTCTCTTAAGAGTACTTCCCATGGAACCCAGTAGTAACTTAAGAATATTTACTGAAGGACCAGATGACTTGAGAGGCTTCCATGACTGAGCCTCCAACTTCGTTTCCAGGCTTGGCACTCCTGCCTGGGCACTGTCCTTTAACACAATGATCTGCCTGCCTGAAGTTCCTTTTCTTGTACTTCTCTCTCACTGCCCAATCTGCCTGCTTCATACAGCTTTTCAGGCTCTTCCAGCTTAAGTTGACCATTGTTCCCTTGGATGATAACCACAGCCTATAACATTCCTCTGTCATAGTTATGGAGAAAATAACAACCCACTCCGGTATACTTGTCTGGGAAATCCCATGGACAGAGGAACCTGGTGGGCTACAGTCCATGGGGTTTCAAAGAGCCTGACATGACTTAGCACATGCACTGCTACTACTGCTACAGAAGTGTGGTAGACTTTAAGCCCCTACAGGGCAGCATGCGTGTCGGTATAGCCCATCAGTCTATCACAGCATCTATCAGTCTATCAGCATCCATCAGCCTATCATAGTCACACAGAGTCTGCTGTGTGTGCCCAGTCTCTCAGTCGTGTCTGATCCTTTTCAACCCCATGGACTATAGCCCTTGTCTCCTCTGTCCATGGGCTTCTCCAGGCAAGAATACTGGAGTGGGTTGCTATTTCCTCCTCCAGGAGATCTTTCTGACCCAAGGATCAAACACATCTGTGATTCCTTCTTTGACAGGTGGATTCTTTACCACTGAGCCACCTTGGAATCTCTGCAGTGACTGCTAGTAGCACGGAACACTGTCGGCCAACCACGAGATTTGTTGATACATATGTGTGTGTGTGTGTGTGTGTGTGCACACACGCATGAGTGCACACACACTTGCTCAGTTGTGTCCATCTCTGTGGTCCCATGGACTGTGGCCTTCCAGGCTCCTCTGTCCATAGAATTTTCCAGGCAAGAATACTGGAGTGGGTTGCCATTCCTACTCCAGTGGATCTTCTTGACCCAGGGATCAAACCCATGTCTCTTATGTCTCCTGCATTGACAGGTGGATTCTTTACCACTGAGCGACCTGAGAAGCCATATATATATATATATATATATATATATATACACATATATATATATATAGTTTAATCCTCATAATAACCCTATTAAGTAGTGTCATTATTATCCACATTTTATAAGTGACAAGTAAGGTTCAGAACTGTTAAATAAGAAGCCAAGGCCACATCTCTTCTAGCATTGGTAAACAAGGAACACATTAAATTTTGCTATATGTAAATCTGTCCTTGAATCTCAAGCAAAAAAATCCAGAATCATAAAAAAATCACTTAAGCAATTTGAATTTAATACTTTTTTAACATTACATGGAATGATTTCTGATCTCTACACCCTTTTGCTTTCCTTGAGACAGGGGTCTTCCACACATCTTACTGAGTGATGTACTTTCTCAAATGGAGGTCCCTTTCACATCCAAGACCTCCTCCTTTTCTTGTACTCAAAAATAACGGGGAGTTGCTTCTGTGTTGACAAGCTCTTTCTGTACCTGTTCTGGTGGGTGGTGTTTGCCACAAGGTTAAATGGCTAAGTTGGCATTCTTTCTTATTGTGTTTCCCTTCTACAAAAGATAGCTCAGTTGCAAGTCTCAATGGCAGGGATTGTGCGCCATTCCCTAGCCCCTCCCCAGGCTACCTTCTCATATATATAATCTAATAAGGTAGTATTACCCACCTAGGATGACTACTTCAACATACTTCCCCAAGGCATGAAGCCTCTGACCTGTCTTCTTCTTAGAGTCTCACCTAAAAAAAGTTATTTCTTACCAGACTCTTCAAAACCATAATTATAGTGATATGCTTGTGTTCTTGGCACTATTTTCATAGTAGCAGAATAAAATAAATGTGTACAGTGATCATTCTTTTCCTCTTGACTACTGGGAAAAATCAAGAAGACTTCAGAACTTGAGTTGAAGAGAAAGAATAAACACACTTTGTTCATTTTTGCTTCTTTCAAATGTGGCCCTTGCCAAACACAGGGAGGGAATTCATCCTTAATGTGAGCAGGGCCCTGTCTCTCTCTAATTCCTGGAGTCATGTCAACCTTATCTAAAGGAGCAGTGGGAATCTCTTTGAGACTCTCTAGTCTAATTAGCCACCAATAGTGAATGAATAAACTAGTCAACAAAACTACCATATGTTAAGAGAAGTGAATGAATAAACTAGTCAACAAAACTACCATATGTTAAGAGAAGATTCAATATCCTTACTTTATAGAAGAAACCACTGCAACTCAGGAAAGGTGAGTTATCTGCACCCTGCTCGAGTAGCCTGGTGTTGGTTCAGTTCAGCTACTCAGTTGTGTCCGACTCTTTGTGACCCCAGGGACTGCAGCACACTAGGCTTCCCTGTCCATCACCAACTCCCAGAGTTGCTCAAACTCATGTCCATCGAGTCAGTGATGCCATCCAACCATCTCATCCTCTATTGTCCCCTTCTCCTCCTGTCTTCAATCTTTCCAGCATAAAGTTCTTTTCCAATAAGTCAGTTCTTCACATCAGGTAGCCAAAGGTCTGGAGTTTCAATTTCAGCATCAGTTCTTCCAATGAATATTCAAGACTGATTTCCTTTAGAATGGACTGGTTGAATCTCCTTGCAGTCCAAGGGACTCTCAAGAGTCTTCTCCAACACCACAGCTCAAAAACATCAATCCTTCAGTGCTCAGCTTTCTTTATGATCCAACTTCACATCCATACACGACTACTGGAAAAACCATAACTTTGACTAAACAGACATTTGTTAGGCAAAGTAATGTCTCTGCTTTTTAATAAGCTGTCTAGGTTTGTCATAGTTTTTCTTCCAAGGAACAAGCATCTTTTAATTTTATGGTTGCAGTCACCATCTGCAATGATTTTGGAGCCTAAGAGAATAAAGTCTTTCACTGTTTCCATTGTTTCCCCATCTGTTTGCCGTGAAGCGATGGGACCAGCACCCTGCTCTGGTAGCCTGGGGTTGGTGCCTGCTCCTATTTTGTTCTTTTGGCTGTGCTGTGCAGCAACTGGGATTTTAGTTGCCTGACCAAGGATTGGACCTGCATCCTCTGCATTGAAAGCATGGAGTCTTAACCACTGGATCATCAAGGAAGTTCCTGGTACATAGATTTTTAGAATCCGAAGACTCACAGCTCTGCCACTTATCTTTTATATGACCTTTGGTGGTTATTTGACTTTCTGAAACTTGGATCCTTTTATCTGCAGAATGGTGATAACAATGATTTTTTTTTTTTTTTTGTCTCATAGAATTAAGAAAAGAACAGGCTATTTTCTGTCTTGCGTAGCTATATCTCTAAAGCCTAAAATGATGCTTGACATGTAGAAAACACTCAGAATGTACCTGTGCAATGAATGAATGACTAACACAGGGCATGACATATAGTAAGTATTCACCTGGCCAGGTGAGTGATAAAAGCAGGATTCAAAACCGGGTCTTGCTGATCCTGAGAGCAAGTCCAAGCAGTTCTTTCTTTGTGTTGCCCATCCGCCCACATCATTTCTCTCCTTCTCCCACCCACAAAGAGCTTCATCCTTCAGCCACTAAAATCACTTTGTAAATAAAGTCTTCCACTTAATTCATTCTGTACCTGATTGTCTGAGTTCAACCAAAAACAAAAAAACTTGAAGTTTTCCAAGTGTCTATAAGGAAAAACATAGATTCTGTCAGCTTACTCTAAAGTGTCTCTTTTTTTCCAGACCCACTAGCACCTCTAAACTTCTCCAGAATTCTTAATACAGACTCTTGTCTACCAGACTGAGCAACTCAGTGTGCCCCTGAGCTTTCCCTCCACTCTGCCTTCTTCACCCTTGTCCATTCTAAGGTTCTTATCCTTTTTGTCAGTCAGACCATACTCTGCCTCAGCTCAATGAAACATGCTCTGACCACGCTAACTGTAGTTATCTTTTTCCTCTTTTGAATTTGACATTTTGACCAGTGACACTCCTATGGTTTTTTCCTTTGTTTTAAAACATGCTTATGATAAAATCCCCCATGCTACTTGTATTTTTGAATTTCAAGCAAGTATAACTTGCTGTATCCCTTGGATAGGCATATGCTAGTTTCAGCTCTAGTAAAATGACAAGGCATTTCCTCAACTATAAAATGGGAATAATAGGATCTACATTTCTGAATCGCCGTGAAACTTACAATAAATGCATTGTGTTCCAACAAGAACTTTGCACATAAAATATAGTTATGTTGTTAAATATTACTTGTTTGCTAAATCTGAGTAAAAATGCTGGGCAGAGCATGTTCTGAAAATACCGAGTAATGTTGGTAAATGTTCTTCAGTTTATAAAGCCAGCCCTCCATTCTCTCTCGTCTTTGGTGGAACCTAGCTTCCTCCATATCAAGTTTCCCTAAACTAATATTACTCAGTTTGATGTGAAGGACCCAAAGATTCTCCTGAGTCTCATTAATATAATTTCTTACCCCTATCCCTAGTGCTGCCTCCTGATTTATATACTGTTCACCCAGGCAAGGACTGGTGTGTGTAGGAAGCAAACCAGATATTGTCTGCAGATTGGAAAACTCAGAGACACTTTACCTTACCTCACCTCCTTCTATAGAGGGTGCGTCCCAGAACGTCAGCCTGTTTTGATAAGATTCAGTTCAGTTCAGTTCAGCCGCTCAGTCGTGTCTGACTCTTTGCTACCCCATGAATTGCAGCACGCCAGGCCTTCCTGTCCGTCACAAACTCCTGGAGTTCACTCAGACTCATGTCCATCGAGTCAGTGATGCCATCCAGCCATCTCATCCTCTGTCATCCCCTTCTCCTCCTGCTCCCAATCCCTCCCAGCATCAGAGTCTTTTCCAATGAGTCAGCTCTTCGCATGAGGTGGCCAAAGTCCTGGAGTTTCAGCTTCAGCATCATTCCTTCCAAAGAAATCCCAGGGCTGATCTCCTTCAGAATGGACTGGTTGGATCTCCTTGCAGTCCAAGGGACTCTCAAGAGTCTTCTCCAACACCACAGTTCAAAAGCATCAATTCTTCGGCGCTCAGCCTTCTTCACAGTCCAACTCTCACATCCATACATGACCACAGGAAAAACCATAGCCTTGACTAGAGGGACCTTTGTTGGCAAAGTAATGTCTCTGCTTTTGAATATACTATCTAGGTTGGTCATAAGATTAGTTTTTAGTTAAGCCTGGAAGCGGAAGGGCCGGGATAATGTCAGGAGGACCAGCCGTCGTGGTATTTCCTATTGTGACTAGCAGTGGAACGGAGAGATTTCTCATTCCCAAAGGTCAACAAGGAATAGTTAGGGGGTGGGGAAGAGGTTCTGATGAAGTTCCAATCTTTGACGAAATCACAGTGTCTCTGGCTTGGCCCCATGCTTCCTGGAGTTCTTGTTTCCTGGAGGACAGGGGGAAACTTGTAGACCTCTCACACCTGTGAATGTACTAGAGCAGGGGTCCCCAACCTCCAGGATCTAAGGCCTGATGATGAGAGGTGGAGCTGACATAATAATAGAAATAAAATTCACAATGAATGTAATGCCCTTGAATCATCCTGAAACCATCCCCTAACTCCTACCCCTGGGTCCACTGAAAAATTGTCTTCCCCAAAAACCAGTCCCTGGTACCAAAAAGTCTGGGGACCACTGCACTAGGAGCAACTTGAGCAGAGCACCGGCTCACTGGCTCGGGCAGCTAACTCTTCAAGAGCTTTACAACTTCCCCTACCCTAGTCAACCGTTAGCATCTTTACAACAGGGCTTGACAACTCTGAACGGTGTTTATGACCTCCCTTATGTCATAAAAGGAGAAAATGTATGTTTACTTCGAAGCTAAGCATGTTTATAGTAATTCTAG
The DNA here is from genome assembly GCF_032452875.1 of Bos javanicus. Lineage (NCBI taxonomy): Eukaryota > Metazoa > Chordata > Mammalia > Artiodactyla > Bovidae > Bos > Bos javanicus. The sequence continues at coordinate 31,721,512 of NC_083893.1, read as the reverse complement.
TAGGGACCTGGGTGTTGGTTTGCATCAAGATTTTCTTTTTTCAGTGGAATAACAATTATGAGTCACAGTCTTAGGCTCTTGGAATCGTCTATGTGAGAACCACATGAAGCTTTTGTTTTATATGTGGCTTTCTGGACCCCCACTGCAGACATTCAGAATTAGACTCTCTGAGGACTGGCCTAGGAATTTACATTTGACAGACTCCTCAGCACTAAAGTTTGAGGGTCACTGAGGTACCCCATACTACTGAGAACTGAGTTCTCATGACCTTCTGTGTTATGAAACTAAGGCTTTGTTTTTCTTCATTACTCATTGGCTAGAGGAAATTGACTCCCAGTTTTAATCTGATTTGGAAGAATACACAGATTTCTTAAATTGCATCACTTTCACATTCATTCTTTAACACATACATTTATTGAGCACTCTCTGTGTGCCAGCAACAATGCTAGATGTGTGGCTCCAAAGAAGAATAAGACATGGAATCTGAATTCAGGGAACTTCTAATCTCTTAAGAAAACACATACGTGCCATTAGGTGTGAGGGGAGCTCTGACAGAAGTCCATAAGGACAGAATGAAGCCAAGAGAGAGAAATCAATTCTTCCTGCAGAACATGGTGGCCATCATAAATGTTTTCACACAGTGAATGATGTAGAGGTGATCATCGAGCAGACAAGTTGGAAGAAGGGTAGCTTTCAAGGCTGATGGAGCAAAGACATAAATTCTAAAATAGCGAGACAAGTTTGGGGAACTGAAAGCAGTTCAGCATAGCTGGATGATATAATAATGGGTAGAGGAGGAGGATAGCACAAGAAATGTTCTCTGGGAGATAAGGAGTCAGATCATTAGATATCCATGATGAGGAATTTAAACATTGTCCTCTAGGATTGTTTTCTCAAAGTGTGGACCTCAGGGTTTCTACAATAGACTTGCCCAACTGACTCAGAATTTCCAGAGGTAGGACCTCATACTGGATATTTTAATAAGCATCCTTAATGGCCAGTACCCCAAGTTTGGAACCCACTATTTGGTAGGGTGGAGTCATTGGAGGACTTTGTGCAAAGGAGAGAAATAATCAGAAAGAACTACTCATTGGAATGAACAATGGATTAGTTGGACTGAGGTTGAAAGCAAGGAAAGTCTAAGAGGCTAAATAGTAAACCGCAGCAATTCTCCAGATGAGAGATAATGAGGAATTCATCTAAGGTAGTATGTACCTCGGATGAAGGAAGAGGGATAGCCTGGAAGGTGTGTAAAGAAAAAGGATATATAGGGTAGAGTTTAAGTGGAAAGAGATTTCTGAGAAGGTAGTGCAGCCAAGTACAAACCTTAGTATTTGTTGAAAGTTTTAGCCACTTTTCTGGGATCATTTCTATTTTATATGACAAAAGAAATGCTCTTTCATCAGGACTTTCTTTGTAAAGGTAGACACCTTTATTTGTTCTCATGCGTATACATGAAGGTGCATGAAAAGTCGCACTAGTTTGAGAACCACTGAAGGCAACATTATGGATGGTGCTGAAAGCAACTGTCTTCTCAGAGACATAATTCTGCATGGTACTCCCAGTAGTGGCTGTGGTTATCCCAGTTTGCTTGGGCTGCCATGACAAAATACAAGACTGGGTGTATTAAACAATAGAAATGCAAAGTTCTGGAGGTTAGATTTTCATGATCAAGGTGCCAGGAAGTTTGACTGCTGGTGAAATCTCTTCCCTTGGGTTGCAGATGGCTGCCTCCTCATTGTGTGATCACGTGGCCTTTCCTTGGCTTGTGTGCTGAGAGGAGGGTGGGCAGGAAGTGAAGTGTTCTCTGGTGTCTCTTATTAGAACAGTGACCTATTAGATCAGGACCCTACCCCTACCCCACTTTAACTACTTCCATAGAGACCCCAAGTCCAAATACAGCCACACTGGGGATTAGGGCTTCACATATGATTTTTAGTGACACAAGCATTCAGTCAATAATATTCCACCCCTGGTCCTTCTTTTATGCAGAATAAACTCATGTAATACCAGCAGATGCAAGTTCATTCCATTAAAAACTCTAAAGTTCAACATGTTATCTAAATGTCATCTAGATCAGGGTGACACTTGAGGCTTGATTTATGCGGGGGCAAAATTCCTCTCCAGTTGTGAATCTGTGAAGCCGGATAAGTTCTGTGCTCCCAACATACAATGGTGGAAGAGACATAGGATAGACATTAACATTCTAAAAGGGAAACATTCCCACTGCAAAAGGGAGAAACAAAAAGAGAGGTGGCAGGTCCCAAGCAAGTCCCAAGCTTAGCAAAGCAAACTCTCTTATACCTTACACCTTGAGAATAATCCTCTATGGCAACATTCCTGTAGAGAAAGGCTCTAGAGGTCTTTCCTTTAAGGTATCAGAAATACTCTGTTTGGCTTTTTGAAACCAAGATGGTGGCCCCACCCTTTGGGTGGTTGATGGCCTCTCCAAGTGTGCATGGCCTCTAGTTACAAAGGGAAGGCTCTTCCCCTAGTGGAGTGTGTCATTGTACGTGTTTTTATTTGGCAAAGATCAGGTGAGGGAAGACTTGAAAAGAGTTTCTGTATCCCCTGGACTTTGGAACCAGGGGATACATCACTAGGAATGTTTGCTAAGTCATCATAGATGTTCTCCTCGACCCAAAGAATAGGAGCTTCTTGTCTTCAGAGAGAAGGCAAACCCTGTGGCCTCCTCCTCATGACCATCTCTCACATCTCTATCCTTTTCTTAGCTTTAAAGCAGACCAAATCTTATCCAGAAAAATGATAAAGACTGTTTAGCTTTTACATTGCAGGAGAAGACAGCAAAGAAAGGAGAGGTGCCGTTGGCCTTTTCTGACTGTACAAAGTGTGGTAAAACTGTCACTGGACCCAAGCTTATGCTGCATACCACATGACAGATCAACACATCTAGAGATGAGGTATTGGGGCAAGGAATAGTGACTTTATTCAGAGAGCTAGCAGACTGAGAAAATAGTGGATGAGTGTCCCCCAAAAAACATCTTACCTGAGTTGGAATTCAGGCTTCTTTTAAACTAACAGGGAAGTGCTGTGACTGGTTGTTGCACCCTTCTTGGTGCAGGAATTCTTTGTTCTTACAGCCGTGCGTGTTAAGTCTGGTCACAATGTTCCTGTAAACCTCCAACAAGATAATGTTGCTCTCTGTTCCACAGCCTTTTCTCTCCATATGGATGAAAAGTGTTATACCCTTACAGGTCCAGCCTGGCAGGTAGAGTCTTGAGAAGGGACTGGAATGTCTGTTTCAGGCCATAGGCAAGATTCTTTTACAGAGATGCAGATCCAGCATGACTAAGCACAGATGACAGAGGATAAGGGTGGAATATACAATATGGAGGCAGGTTTGTTTTTCTCTGTTGCAAAATGGTGTTTCTATAGCTAAGGTTCTACAGCAGGAATCCAAAGCTTTCTTGGGCTTCCCATTGAGCGCAATAGCTCGAAACTGTGCAGGATGGAGAGTTCCCTTTTATGCAACCATGTTTTGTTCACTGTCTTTTTCGCTCCTTTGTGTCTGCTTGTCCCAGGCTTCAGTCTTCTAACAGAAGTACTTGGGATGCAGATCAACTCCCACAGAACTGGGAGGCCAGCAAGGCTGGGTAATGTGAATACAAGCTCTGTTTGTTCCAAGTTGTTGCAGGTCTCCTGCGAAGCTGGGCTCTGCATAGGTGGAGGTATTTACTATATCTCTCTTGTTTCCACATTTTTCTCTCCCAGCACTACAGCTGCAGAATCTAAGACACAAGGGCAAGGTCATTTCCTTCCCAGAGTGGGCTGTTCCTCTGCCTGCCTATTTAGAGCACTGTGGCAGATTTTATTATTCTATGTACTGACAAAATGTTCATTTTAAAAATATTGTTATTGTTTTATATGGAATAAAATAGTATGAACTCTGAGAATAGTTTTTTACAACTGATTCAGAAGTACCTCAAAAACTTCCTTTTCTTACTGAACAACAATAACTTGTGTTTTTAGAGATTCTTTTTTCCCCTGACAATAGAAACAATAGCTAAAAGAATAACTGTTCTAACAAAATGCTCTCCAAATTAAAATGCTATGTACTGCTAAGTAAATAAGATGTCCTTACAGACTCACATTTTGTTGAGCTATAAGAGTGTTTGGACTTTTATCACCATGTTAATTAGGAATGGGAAATTCAAAATAACAATAGTGGCTTCTCTTTGGGACTAGGTATGAAAATATTTGGAAACTAAGACAAGTTCCTACTATTGCAGGAGGGGAAAAGTATAGAACTGCCTACTTTTGAAGACTCGGTTCAGTTCAGTTCAGTCGCTCAGTCATGTCTGACTCTTTGCGACCCATGAATCGCAGCATGCCAGGCCTCCCTGTCCATCACCAACTCCCAGAGTTCACTCAGACTCACGCCCATTGAGTCACTGATGCCAACCAGCCATCTCATCCTCTGTCGTCCCCTTCTCCTCCTGCCCCCAATCCCTCCCAGCATCAGAGTCTTTTCCAATGAGTCAACTTTTGGCATGAGGTGGCCAAAGTACTGGAGTTTCAGCTTTAGCATCTTTCCTTCCAAAGAAATCCCAGGGCTGATCTCCTTCAGAATGGACTGGCTGAAGACTAGAAACATAAATGAATGAAGAACAAACTGCCTATGACTAACAGGCTTCACACCAGTCCTGTGAAAGTAGGGATCCATCCCGTGGGTCAAACTAAGTGTTATTTCTCTAGTTGCAAGCAGGTCCTTAGTTCAGGTTCAACACTCAAGAAATATTTGTAGATTAAATGAACAGGGGTTAGCTTGGCCCTGGAAGAGTGGATGGGACAAAAGCTGATTGAGATTCAGAGTGAAAATGTTTTTTATTTTGATCATGGTCTAAGGTAAGAGTCAAAGTTTGTATTAGCACGAAGAATGAAGCTGGAAAAATCTCTCACAGATCTACTCCAAGTCCTAAGAAAGCCAGATCAAATCCTATTTTTGAGGGTAGTGTTACAGCAGAGTACGACGTGAGCTGTTTATTTTTCATTCAGTTTCTTAGACATAAACCAGCCCTATTGACTATACACAGATTTTTTTTTTCAGTTTTCCAGCTCATAAATATACACTTCTGGTCAAAAGGTAGAAGACTTGTGCTACCCAGTAGATGATTTGTTGGCAGTTTAGTGAAAGCTCATGCTTACTACTGGAGAACATATCAGAGCAATCATCCTGGTGATGGGAAAATAAGTCAAAACTGCCATCTTGTTGAGCTGTGCAGCAGAAAGATTGTTGCTGAATTATTCTTCCTAAGGTAATATGTTTAACTCTTCCTATTCAGCTGTAGAAATGGGCCATCCACACCTTTTGCCAGTTTGTGCTTATTATTTGGTTCAAGCAAACTTGTTGTTTAGTCGCTAAGTCATGTCCAACTCTTTGCCACCCCATGAACTGCAGCATGCCAGGCTCCTCTGTCCTTCACTATCTCCCAAAGTTTGCTCAAATTCATGTCCATTGAGTCGGTAATGTTATCTAAGCATATCATCCTCTGCCCTCCCTTCTCCTTTTGCCTTCAGTCCTTCCCAGTATCAAGGTCTTTTCCAATGAGTCAGCTCTTCTCATTAGGTGGCCAAAGGATTGGAGCTTCAGCATCAGTCCTTCCAATGAATATTCAGGGTAGATTTCCTTTGGGATTAACTGATTTAATTTCCTTCCAGTCCAAGGAACTGTCAAGTTTTCTCCTGCACCACAGTTCAAAGGCTTCGGTTCTTAGGTGCTCAGCCTTCTTTATGGCCCAACTCTCACATCCATACCTGACTACTGGAAAAACCATAGCTTTGACTATACAGACCTTTGTCAGCAAAGTAATGTCTCTGCTTTTTAATATACTGTCTAAGTTTGTCATAACTTTTCTTCCAAGAAGCAAGTGTCTTTTAATTTCATGGCTGCAATCACCATCTGTAATGATTTTGGAACCCAAGAAAAGAAAATCTGTCACTGCTTCCACTTTTTTCCCTTCTATTTGGCATGAAGTGATGAGACTAGATGCCATAATCTGAGTTTTTTGAATGTTGAATTTTAAGCCAGCTTTTTCACTCTCATCTTTAACCCTCATCAAGAAATTATTTGGTTCCTCTTCACTTTCTGCCCTTAGAATGGTATCATCTGCATATCTTAGGTTGTTAAGATAGGTTATTCTCCTGGCAATCTTGATTCCAGCTTGTGATTTCATCCAGCTTGGCATTTTGCATGATCTCCTCTGCATAGAAGTTAAATAAGCAAAGGGATAATATATAGCCTTGTTGTACTCCTTTTCCAATTTTGAACCAGTCAACTGTCCCATGCCTGGTTCTAACTGTTGCTTCTTGACCCGCATATGTGTCTCAGGAAACAGGTAAGGTCTGGTAGTCCCATCTCTTTAAAAAATGTCCACAGTTTGTTGTGATTTACAGTCAAAGACAGTTGTATGATACTTTGAGCATTCTTTGGCATTGCCCTTCTTTGGGACTAGAATGAAAACTGACCTTTTCCAGTCCTGTGGCCAATGCTGAGTTTTCCAAACTGGTGACTTCTTTTTCACCTCCTTTTCAGTGTAGCTCAATAAGACTATACTCCTTAAGCAAACACTGCTGTAGGAAGCGATTAGGGAAAGCACAGTTCTACTTTACACTTCTCTCTTCAGTCCCAATAGTACTGGTTTGAGAAAGAACACTAAGCATCTGATAATCAGTTCTAAATCTCTATTTATTTGATTTCAATTTTACTGCCTGGAGCTGAATCCTTTACAGGATAAGAACTCCAAAACTGACAGAAAAAATAATTTGATATTGATTCTGAGTCAGTGAGAAAATATCCTTGAGATAACAATGTATATGCTCAACCAGAACAAAACCCCAGGGGAAAAAAAAGCAGAGCATCCTCACTGGAGAGAGAGAGAAAAAAAAAAAAAAGTACATTATTGTCTTCCCTCTATGCTCTTTAGTTTTCATGTCTGAACTTTTGCAGATAGAAACTTTTTGCCTTATTCCCTGCCTTTCTGACCTATACTTAATCCATTCTGATGATATAGCCAAATTAATCTTCATAAAGAGTCAACTCGATCATTTACAGTCTCCCCTTTAGCAATTCTCATCCCCAAGAATTCTAATACCTTGTTGTTTGGCTGGGCATTGATAACTGAGAATCAGTCCCATCTCTAAGACTAGCACCAACATCATAAACACACATTGAGTATGTCGCATGTGGCAAGCATACTTTATCTTATTTCATCTTTACTACAACACTAATGGCACCCCACTCCAGTACTCTTGCCTGGAAAATCCCATGGATGGAGGAGCCTGGTGGGCTGCAGTCTGTGGGGTCGCTAAGAGTCGGAAACTACTGAGCGACTTCACTTTCACTTCTCACTTTCATGCATTGGAGAAGGAAATGGCAACCCACTCCAGTGTTCTTGCCTGGAGAATCCCAGGGACAGGGGAGCCTGGTGGGCTGCCGTCTATGGGGTTGCACAGAGTCGGACACGACTGAAGCAACTTAGCATAGCATAGCATGAAGATAATTATTATCCTTATATTAAAGATGACAAAACAGGCTTCGAGAGTTTAAGTCACTTGTCAAAGGTCATGAAGCTAGTAACCTTGTTGGAACTCAAATTTTGCATGGTACCAACCTTCATGTTCTCTTCCTACCCGCTTCCATACACTCTCCTAGGGCATACCCACTTCCTATGTCCCCTGAATTGGCCGCAGCATTCTTACATCTATGCTTCTGCTATTATGACCCAAAATGTTTGCCACTTCCCTTTTTATTTATGTATATAAATATTTTATTTATTCATATAATCTGGAAGCAAGATTTTTAATATTTAACATAATTTTATTCCCTATTATTAAATTTGTGAGTGTTAGTCACTCAGTCATGTCTGACTCTTTGCAACCTTATGGACTGTAGCCCACCAGGCTTCTCTGTCCATGGAATTCTCCAGAAAAGAATACTGCAGTGGATTGCCATTCCCTTCTCCAGAGGAACTTTCCAACCCAGGGATCAAATCCTGGTCTCCTGCATCACAGGCAGATTCTTTACCATTTGAGCTACAGGAAAGTCTGTATTGTTAAATTTAATGTCTATCAATCATATTCCTTAGTTTCCATCCTATAGTATTTTCAGGGATCACATTAGTCGTCTTCCCCTACCCCTAGTCCCCACTGAACACCAAGTCCAATAAGTGGAATTTCTTATGCTCTTTGAGTCCATTAAATTCTACCCTCTTCAGTGTATCTCTATCACTACAGCCCAAGTTCCCTCTCTTGCCTTTAAAGTCAACATGCTTATTATCTCACTGCTACTTAATAGGCTCTGTTACTCCTAGAATACATGTCCTAAATGTTACACCATGAAGGCAGAGGTTCTGACTGATGATACTCATTATATGTCATTATATCAGTTCTTGGCACATGAAATAAAGCCAGTGAATATTTGTTGATTGAATGAGTGAATGTAAACCTATAAGGTCAGTGAAAAATTGTGTGCACAAGTCATAGCTGTGAAGTTAACCTTGACTCTTTGCCACTGCCTTGACTTACACTGATATTCTTGGGTGGAGCAATGATATGATGTATTAAAGAGAAAAAGTAGTCATTGCTTTCTGAAAGATTTAGTTTAAACTCTGTTCCTACCTAGTGTGGAATCTTAGGTGAGTCTGCTTATTTTACTTCATCTCTAAAATAGGACTAATATTGCCACCAAATTGGTTTTTAAAAAGTGTTAGTAATAACACATGTAAAGTGCTTGGTCTAGAGTAGACAGTCAGAAAATGGGAGCCATTGTATTGGAATTAAGGGACAATAAAAAGTAACTATAGTTGCTGGAAAAAGAGCAGCAGTCATATAACTTTTTAATTCTCCCTGAATCCCTCCATTACATTAACAGGATAGCTATAAGAACCAATCTGAAGAACTATAGACATCCACAGCAAAATTGGATAATTTGGCTTCTTCCATGAGCCCTGGATATAAACAGATGGAGACAAACCCCTGAAAAGAATCACATAGCATCAGCATCTGTGAAGGAGGAAGTGTAGGGGCAAGGAAATTAGGCTTATCATGACCCTGAGGATAGAAGAACCTCAAAATTTTTAGTAGGAACTCAGTGGGAAATATTACCAGCCAGTATAAGAACAGCAACAGAAACTGGGGAGATGTTCTGAAGTATATAATTTGTGAATGAATGAAAGGGAATTGGAATGTAGTTAGATCTGAAGGCCTTGGGAGCACTCTGGGTACTATAAATTCTTTGAATTAACAACTAAAATTTCGTTTCAAAAGAAAGACATGCATTTTAAAAATTCCACCTTGGATAGAAAAAGCTGGAAAGAGTCACATTCCCAAACAATAAGAAAAACTCAGATAATAAAGTCAGCAACCAGAAAAAAATAACAATAAGGAGAAGCTAGATAATCTAAAAAAATCACAGAAGCAGAACTTTTCTTGAACTTATCAGAGATCTGAGGTTACAAACCCAACTATTCTGAAGTCTAAGGAAAGGTGGGCAGTAACAGAATTGAGGAACAAAAATGATAAAAGCTGTGTAGAAACAGCACAAGGCTAGAAGTAAATTCTTCCTTACTAGTAATTGCTTAAAATGGTTCTGTAATAATAGTTGGTAACTCTAACACACCATTTTCAATGGTGGGAAAGAACCCACCATTGAAAGAACCTTTCAATAAGGGAAAGAACGACTAGATAGTACATCAGTAAAGAAATGAAGTATGTAAACAGCATTTTAAAAGTTAGGCCTGACTTACATGGAGCACAGTTCCCAACAACCTTTTGTAAAGTGCACGCGAGAGATTCTCCTGGATAGACAGTATAACTGCTAGATCAAAAGACAGGTCTCAGTAAAATTTAAAATCTTACAAAGTTTCTTCTCTGAGCACAATAAGATGAAAATAGAAAGCAATAATAAAAAGAAGACTAGAAAATTCATAAGTATGTGGAAATTAAGCAATACACTCAAACAGTTGTCAAAAACGAAATTGTAAGTGAAATGAGAAAACAGAGATGAATGGATATTAAAATACAACATACCTACAAGTCCATTCTCTGTCTGCATCTCCATTGCTGCCCTGCAGATAGCTTTATCAGTACCGTATTTCTAGATTCCTTATATATGCATTAATTAACGATGCTTGTCTTTCTCTTTCTGACTTAATTCACTCTGCATAATAGGCTCTAGGTTCATCCACCTCATTAAAACTGGCTCAAATGGGCTCCTTTTTATGACTGAGTAATATTTCATTGTGTATATATACCACAACTTCTTTATCCATTTGAAACAGATACATTACCATATGTGAAACTAGATAGCTGGTGGATATTTGCTGAATGATGCAGGGAACTCAAATCCGCCACTCTGCGACAACCTAGAGGGATGGGTCAGTTGGAAGGAGGGTTAGGAGGATGGGGACATGCATATGCCCTGGCTGATTCGCGTTGGTGTATGGCAGGGACCAACACAGCACTGCGGGGCAGTTATCCTCCAGGGAAAAATAAAGAATTGAAAAAATACAACTTCCCAAGTCTTATGGGGTGCAGCAAAAGCAGTGTGTGATGGGAAAGATGCATAGCTGTATGCACCTACATTAAAAGGCAAGAAAGACTCAAATCAATAATATAACCTTGTACCTTAAGAAACCAGAAAAGTACGAGCATGCTAAATCCAAAGCTAACAGAGAGAAAGAAATAATAACAATTTGATCAGAGAACAGAAAAACAATAGAAAAAATCCATTCAAATTTTGATTCTTTGGAAAGATTAACAAAATTCACAATGGTAAGAAGACACAAATCACTGTTATCAGGTATGAAAGAAGAGACAGCACTGCAATTTCTATGGGCATTAAAAGCTAAGAATGGGATAGTAAAGCTATTATAGGTCCACAATCTCCACAACTTAAAAGAAACACATACATTTCTTGGCAGATTCAAATGACCAAAGAACTAATTAAAAAAGAATTAGATAACCTAAATTGTTTTATATATAATAAAGAAATTATATTTGTAGCTAAAATTCTCTCCAAGAAAGAAAACTTTAGGGCCAGAGAGCTTCATTGGAAATTCTGCAATATGTTCAAGGGAAGAAATAATTCAAATTCTGCACAAACTCTCACGGCAAAAAGAAAATAGAAGAAAGCACCTCTGAATTCATTTTATGAGATCACAATTACCCTTATATCAAAACAGAGAAATTAGAAGAAAAGAAAGCTTCAGGGCAATACATTTCATGAATATTGATGCAAAGGATTCAATAGAATATTTGCAAATAAAAAGTAACACTATGGAAAATAATAATATATCATGCCAATTATAGTTTAGCTGGGAATGCAATGTTAGATCAAGCATTCAAAAATCAATCAATAGAGCTTGCTATACTAATAAAGAAAAAAACATGTAATCATCTCTGTAGATGCAGAAAAAGCATTTAAAAATGAGCCTCCAGAAATGATAAATACATAGGAATAGAAGGGATATGGGAATAGAAGGGAATTCTTTTAATATGATGAAGGGCATCTTCAAAACCCTATAGTTAACATCATACTCAACGATGACAGATTGAACAGTTTCCCAAAGATTATAAACAAATCAAGATTGTCCACTGTAATCACTCCCATTTACATTGTACTTCAGCTACAATAACAAAAATCATATGCTATGGAATATCTAAGAAAGAAGAGGGTAAACACACACTTATATTAAAGAAATGAAAAAATTACTCATATAAACTTAAAAAAATATTTTGATGTATAGTGAAAAGAATGGGCATAGAAAGAAGTTAGACTTCTTTCACGTATTTATTTGTAGATTTTATAGATGTTTTGGTGGGTGGTGGTTTAGTTGCTAAATTGTGTCCGACTCTTGCAACCCCATGGACTGGAGCCTGCCAGGCTCCTCTGTCCATGGGGATTCTTCAGGCAAGAATACTAGAGTGGGTTGCCATTTCCTTTTCCAATAAATGTTTTACTTAATCTCTAAATAATTTTATTTTTGAGAAGGAATTCCTACAAATCAAAAGTAAAATGAACATTAACTGTGTTTAAAACTGTGGCATAATCACTAGGAAAGAAGATAATTCAAAGTGATTTGAAAATATGGTTCTTTGACTGTATATCCCTGGTAGGGATAAGGACAAAATGAGTGGTCAAAAATGAAAAAACTTTAAATATCATATCAGCAATTGCATTGGTGATGTTATTCTGGGTTAGGTTCCACATGTCTTAGGGATTAAATCAAGAGTGCTTTTGTTGGTATCTTTGAGGACCGATACTTTTAGTGTGGCTTAAAGGAAACACAGATGTGATTTTGGCATTAAGTAAAATCATCAAGTTTAGTTAAACTCTGTAGTTCTGCTTTTGGATTGGAAAAATCGGTATGATCTCATTATATGCTGCTGCTGCTGCTAAGTCGTTTCAGTCGTGTCTGACTCTGTGCGACCCCATAGACAGCAGCCCACCAGGCTCCTCTGTCCCTGGGATTCTCCAGGCAAGAATACTGGAGTGGGTTGCCATTGCCTTCTCCATCTCATTATATAGTGTATCTTTAAATTCATGCTTTTCTTTTGCTTAGTTCTGTCAAATGATATTACTATCTTTCTAAATTCCATATATATTAGAAAGATGGTAACAATAACCCTGTATACGAGACAGCAAAAGAGACACTGATGTATAGAACAGTCTTATGGACTCTGTGGGAGAGGGAGAGGGTGGGAAGATTTGGGAGAATGGCATTGAAACATGTAAAATATCATGTATGAAACGAGATGCCAGTCCAGGTTCGATGCACGATACTGGATGCTTGGGGCTAGTGCACTGGGATGACCCAGAGGGATGGGATGGGGAGGGAGGAGGGAGGAGGGTTCAGGATGGGGAACACATGTATACCTGTGGCGGATTCATTTGGATATTTGGCAAAACTAATACAATTATGTAAAGTTTAAAAATAAAATAAAATAAAAAAAAAAAAAGAAATTACTAGGAATCTTGACCAACTTAGTAGGTATAAGTACCTCAAGTGCCCAGATTGTGATTTGTAAGTACTATTTCCCATTAAAAGTACCAGAAATACTTGAAGAAGTAGCTGTTTCTAGGTTCACAGCAAAAAATATTCAGAATGACCTTGGAATATTTTATCATTAAGAAGACAGAGAAAGCATCAGAGTTAAAGTTAAGGACATGACAAAAGGATTTAAAAGTCAAGCTAAATAAACTTCTACTGACTAAAGAAGGAAAAATGTGTCCTTCCAAAGAGTAATAACAGCAGTGGTAAATGACATTAAATATATTTGAATCCATGAGTTTATAATGATAATATTAATGATAATGACAATGATAAAATTGATAAAGTAGTTGTTGATCTCTTCAAGATGGCAGAGAACTATCCATTATTTTGAAAATTGATAATTAAAGAAGAAACTTTGTTTTGTCTTTCCAGTAAGAGTTCCAATACCTCAAGATGACAAAATCGCTAACGAGAAAATTTTTCTTTGAAATTTTCAGCTAACTAATGAAGAAGGCATAATAAAATTACAATATCACCATTTTGTAACCCCTAATGAATGAATGGTTTCAGGCATTGACCATTAGTGAGTGCTACCACCAAAAAAGGTAGCTGTACATTATGTGCTTCCTGGCGGAAGTTCACAATCACTTGCAGACCGACAGCCACAAACATGAAAAGCTCAAACCCGAATCTGATCAAACCTCTAGGTCTAATTACTAATGAATAGGAAGATAGAATTGTAATAGAATGACTATTTAGTAAGTTTGGGAGTCAGTTTAACTCAGAAAGTGTTAGTTGCTTGGTCCTATGCGATTCTACGACGCTGGATTGTTGCCTGCCAGCCTCCTCTGTGCATGGTATTCTTCAGGCAAGAATACTGGAGTGGGCTAACATTTCCTCCTCCAGGGGGATCTTCCTAACTCAGGGATTGAACCCAGGTCTTCTGCATTGAAGACAGATTCTTTACCATCTGAGCCATCAGGGAAGCCCCTAGTCTGAATATGGCATTAACATATAATTGGAGGATAAATACAGAAACCATAGATCTTCTTGCCTTCAAGATCTCCAAAACATGTGTGAGTGGGTTGTGTGAGTGAAAGAGAGAGAGACACACACAGACAGAAAACTATCACTGAATTAGTAATTTGCAATTTTCCAGGTATTCTAATAAATACCTTATGTATTTTTTTATTATTTAATCCTTGTAACAATTCTGTGAATTATTTTACAGATTGTACTTTAAAAAGCTAAGAAATTTGCTTTAGGTGATAATTACTCAATTCCAAAGCCTCTGGTCTTATCTGTTACAATGTAATTACTTCTTTATCTAAATGACTTTAAAAAGAGTTTAAAAACTGATGACCTGTGAGATCAACATAGCATGCAGATGCGTTTCATTTGGTTTCCACACTATAGACTCAGATAAAGGTCAGTTTTCATTCCAATCCCAAAGAAAGGCAATGCCAAAGAATGCTCAAACTACCTCACAATTGCACTCAACTCACACGCCAGTAAAGTAATGTTCAAAATTCTCCAAGCCAGGCTTCAGCAATACGTGAACCGTGAACTTCCAGTTGCTCAAGCTTGTTTTAGAAAAGGCAGAGGAACCAGAGATCAAATTGACAACATCCGCTGGATCATGGAAAAAGCAAGAGAGTTCCAGAAAAACATCTATTCCTGCTTTATTGACTATGCCAAAGCCTTTGACTGTGTGGATCACAAGAAACTGTGGAAAATTCTGAAAGAGATGGGAATACCAGACCTGACCTCTTGAGAAATCTGTATGCAGGTCAGGAAGCAACAGTTAGAACTGGACATGGAACAACAGACTGGTTCCAAATAGGAAAAGGAGTATGTCAAGGCTGTATATTGTCATCCTGCTTATTTAAGTTATGTGTAGAGTGCATCATGAGAAACGCTGGGCTGGATGAAGTACAAGCTGGAATCAAGATTGCCGGGAGAAATATCAATAACCTCAGATATGCAGATGACACCCTTATGGCAGAAAGTGAAGAGGAACTAAAAAGCCTCTTGTTGAAAGTGAAAGAGGAGAGTGAACAAGTTGGTGTAAAACTCAACATTCAGAAAACGAAGATCATGGCATCCGGTCCCATCACTTCATGGGAAATAGATGGGGAAACAGTGGAAACAGTGTCAGACTTTATTTTGGGGGGCTCCAAAATCACTGCAGATGGTGACTGCAGCCATGAAATTAAAAGACGCTCACTCCTTGGAAGAAAATTTATGACCAACCTAGATAGCATATTGAAAAGCAGAGACATTACTTTGCCAACAAAGGTCCGTCTAGTCAAGGGTATGGTTTTTCCAATGGTCATGTATGGATGTGAGAGTTGGACTGTGAAGAAAGCTGAGCACCAAAGAATTGACGCCTTTGAACTGTGGTGTTGGAGAAGACTCTTGAGAGTCCCTTGGACTGCAAGGAGATCCAACCAGTCCATTCTGAAGGAGATCAGCCCTGGGATTTCTTTGGAAGGAATGATGTTAAAGCTGAAACTCCAGTAGTCTGGCCACCTCATGTGAAGAGTTGACTCATTGGAAAAGACTCTGATGTTGGGAGGGATTGGAGGCAGGAGGAGAAGGGGACGGCAGAGGATGAGATGGCTGGATGGCATCACAGACTCAATGGACAGTGAGTCTGAGTGAACTCCAGGAGTTGGTGATGGACAGGGAGGCCTGGCGTGCTGCAATTCATGGGGTCACAAAGAGTCGGACATGACTGAGCGACTGAACTGAACTGAGGGTTATTTATTCTTTTTTTAATTTTTATATTTTTTCAGATATTTTGATAATCCAGATCATTGAATCTTTCTGGAAAATAATAGGATTGGCAGAAGATGGCCCCTAATCTTGCCTGAAAGCTTGACAGCTCAAAAGAGTAGAAACTTACCACTTTAAGCAATGTAAGTACTCCATAATTTGCCATAATCCCCACCAATTGCTTCTTTCACAGACCAGCTTTACCTAGGCTTCATTTTCTGCTGGATTCCCTAGGCATTTGTGTTTGTAATTTCTGATCTATATCATATTAAATTATTCATTAACTTATACTCTTTTCTGTCTTTATTCTGTGTGTCTTATGTCTTTAATTGCACTATAAACTTTTAAAAAGCAGAATTTACATCTCATTATTATTTTGTATTTTCCATAGCATAAGATTTGTATTCATTCATCAAATAAATAAATTTAATCAGTTCAGTGAAAATTAGAGTATGACCTACCCTATGTTATTGTATTTTGTTTTATTAAACTTCACAGATACTGCATATTTTACAAATTGAAGGTTTATGGGAACCCTCTGTTGTAAGATGATGTTTAGCAGTTTTTAGCAATGAAGTGTTTTTAAATTAAGATATGTGCATTGTTTTCTTATACGTAATGCTGTTGCACATTTCATAGACTACAACACAGTATAAGCACAACTTTAACATGCACTGGAGAACCAAAAAATTTGTGTAACTCACTTTTGGGGGAATATTTTCTTTATTTAGGGGTCTTTACACAGCCCTGCCATATCTCCAAGGTAAGCCTGCAGTTGTTATTTTAGCTTGTGGTTACAGTGTTAGTTGATTTAAGAAGACTTCCAAAAGCTCAGGCACAATGAACTGTCATGTCTGCTACCAGGAAAAGTAACTTGTAAAAACGTGATTTAGATAATGAGGTTTTCCTTTGTTGCACAGTGGAAAAAGTTAGACCAAAAATACAGACTTTTTATCTTTGAAAACACCATCTTATTCTCAAAATCATCACTCTGCATGGAACTTGTATTTTACAGCTGAAATAATCAGTTTCTGTGGGGTGTTATTACTCACACTATCTTTTCTGTTGAGAGAAAACGTGTTTTCAAAGCACAAGTTCCCAGTCTTTCAAAATAAGGCACCTTGCAAGAAAATGAAATGTAACTGTAGTATGTCCAGACGCTACCATGTGAAAGGTACCTTCTCCAACCATAGCCAACTGTGGGGAGCAATTGTGGATATTTCTGTAGACTGGCAGCCCATAGGGATTGTAGAAGAGACAAAAGCTCTGAATGACAGAACACTAAGGAGTGATATAACTAAAAAAAGAAAGAAAGAAAGAAACCCAGTAAAGGAATCCTTCCACTTGTCTACATTCTGTTCTTCTTTCCCTCCCTGCAACATACAGAAAATATAATTTGTTTTTCTATCTTTCAAAAAATTTCTAAACATTTCCTTCTGCATAATATACTGTGGTTGTAAAAATACTAGAATTAAAAATCCAGTGTATCTTCTGGGTAGAAGTGTTTAAGGCCTCCCCTCTGTCTTGCAGGAATGTTTTTTTTTTTTTTTAATCTTTATGAAGTTTATTGTAAGAATATTACTTGTAGACTTTTTTTTTTAATTTTATTTTATTTTTAAACCTTACATAATTGTATTAGTTTTGCCAAATATCAAAATGAAGCTTTGCGGCTCAATTTTGAGATCCCGATAGAGCAGGGAACTAAGGGGCTAACCTTAAGTCATCCTCAGTGTTCAGAGTCAGAGGTAAGAGGGGACAGACTAGCTGTACAGCCCCAGACCTGGCTAGGAATGAGATAGTCATGAAACACAGGACCAAGAGCCCAGCTTTGGCTTAGAGTGACTATCCTTTTTGAATAAACCAGGAGGGTTTCACGATTACAGGCCTGAACAATATAGTCTTCTTTGTTAAAATCACCTGTATTGGAAGGTGGGACCCTGAGGAAACGGTGCCCCAGAAAGCAAGCAGGCATTTCCTAGGGACCAATGGATGAGTTAGATAGTATCACTGACTCAGTGGGCATGAATTTGAGCAAACTCTAGTGAAGGAGAGGGAAGCCAGGCATGCTGCTGTCCATGGGGTCACAAAGAGTCAGACACAACTTAGCGACGCAACAACAATGAGATTCATAGGACATTTTCACAACAGAAAATGGTACAAGGACTTAGCCAATTTTGAGTTGTCCTTCTGACCATATCTTCTCTCATCCTTATATTGTACCTTATTTGCCATGGCATTCAGGACCATTTATGCTCTGACTCCAAGCTACCTTTCTTGGTTTGTTACTGATTTCTTCAGTCTACCACCTATGCATGTGAAGCCATACACACAAGCTACATACACTTGCCCATATTTTTGTTTATGCTTTTTCTTTGGGAAGGTCCTTCTCCCCATGAAGCATTCTGGAATTTGTCTTTCCCTTTTGTATGTCCATACTCTCCTATTTTTTCCCCCTTATCTGCTGGTTCCTATAAGGAAAGCTAAGCTTGATTTCATGTTCCCTACAGGCCAGGCATGTGTGTTGAGTGCAATAGCCACTCAAGGCAGAGAGAGAGGTCTAGTCAGAATCAGGCTGCCTCTGTGGATCACCTTACTTAAGTACAATAGTTTGAAATCAAATGAGTCTGAAGAAATCTTCCACTATGTCAGTTCCCACTGTTCTTATATATTAAACAGGTTAGGTTCTTTTGCCTTCACCTTTTTCTTGGGTCTCTAGTTTTCATGCTGTGGTCACAGAGCTCTTAACAGTCTAAGGTAGTCTGCAGAAGCCAGCAAAGAAGGTATGACATGATAAAACTTCCATCTTGGTATCAAGGTGTTGTTTAGATCTCTCCCATACCCAATGTCAATAAAATCAGACAGATGCAAGAATTATATGAATCCTCCATATTCAGAAAATGGTTTGCAGGGCTCATCTTTAAATTTATGAAACACTTTATTAAAATCATACAAAATGTGAAATCTCGACATGTGGAAAAGACAAATGTGGGCCTCCATGTAAGATTTGCTGAATGTTCTTATTGGGATTATGAGAGAACTCAGACCTCTATTACTGATTAATCTAGAACTGCTTGTCAATGGGCATGAGTTATTAAGGTGATGGATCAAAGAAGCCAATCTGGGAAGAAATCATTTAATAAAAAGAGGGAAATAAGCCTTTGTAAAAGTACTCATCATTAGGTAGGACATCAGACTCTAACGTCTGCTTTAGTTTAAGAGAAACAGTCTTAATCTGATAAATTGTCACTTTGCTTAACCTTATCCTTGCTTTAAGATGTTCCTGTGGGCTATATCTTAATAATAATCTGTAAAAATGAGAACTTTATACATTCATTTTTGCTTAGCTACATTTAGAAATAAATAGAAACGATACAAGGCTTATGTAAAGAAGGAAGTAATATAATTTAAAAAAGCACAAACATCAGAGTTCTGCAGATCTGGGTATTGCCTACAGATTTACCACTTCAGATGTGTGATGGTTTAGTTGCTAAGTCATGACCAACTCTTTTGCAAGCCCATGGACCATAGCCAGGCTCTTCTCTCCATGAAATTTCTCAGGCAAGAGTACTAGAGTGGGTTGCCATTTTCTTCTCCAGGGGATCTTCCCAACCCAGAGATTGAACCCAGGTCTCCTGCATTGCAGGTGGATTCTTTATCAATTGAGCCCACAGAAGTCCTACACTTTCAAAGAGGAATGTCAAATCAGCAGAGTTACTAAATCAAAAGCAATGTGAAGTGAGAACTGCCCCTTTTTTTTTTAGATTTTGATTAAAAATATCAAGAAATCACCTTTGTTTCATCTCATGCATTAGTTTACTACTGTGGAAAGTAAAAAATGCATTTAACTTTCCCTCCATTCCCATTTCCAGTCTATGGGTCTCCCCTGGTCCAACCTCCTGTGAAATTCTGGGCTCTGCATTCTCGTCTCAGCAAAGGGAATTCAGGTGACCAAGTGAGAGTCTGCACAGCAGCTTCAGCGATCCCAGGAGCTGAAATGCTTTGGATTCTGGGAAAACCTTGGCCCAACAAAATGTGAATCTGGGGTTGACAGAGAGGTATTTCCAGTGTTCTTAGCTGTCAAGAAGTTAAAGGGAAGTTGAGCAACTGGGTCAGCCATCTGCACTCCTGAGGCTGGGAGAGTTCAAGGAGATGGAAGACATAACAGTCCACAGAGCACAAAATATTTTATATCCCATCCCTTTCTAGATTGCTACCACAACTTGAGACCTAACAGTAAAAATAGTAATTCAGCTATGAGGACTCAGGAGTCAGAGAAAGGAAGATCAAGCAAAGAGATGTCCAGCAATATAGAACTACTGAACAATAAGAACAAAACCAAAATTAGAATATTTAAGAAGTGTCAGGTACAGCAAAATATAATGAATTCATGATTATTAAACTAAAACTTTCAAAATATGAACTGAATTACTGACAATGACAAAAGAAGTAGAAAACTTGTAGATCAGTCGTCACTGAGATTGCTAAGGTATGCACAGATCTACCATTTAAAAGGTACCAAGACCAGCACATTCAAAAGTGAGCATTCTCTAATTTAAAAAAGAAGTAATTCCAACATTATTTAAGCTATTATTTTATTAAAATGTATAACCTTTCCCATTTTATTTCATGAAACTGACATATTCATCTTGTTGGATGTTAGTACAAAAGAAAACTACAGACCAATTTCAACCATGATTTAAAATGTAACAATTCTAAATAAGCTATTAGCAATTGGAATCCAAAAATATATCAAAAGAATACTATGATATGACTAAGAAGGTTTATTTGGAGAAATGTGTGAATAGTTCAAGCCAGAAAAGTCTCTCAATATATTCCAGAGTATCAATTAATAAAGGAGAAAATACATATGAACTTACCAATATCAGATGCAAACAACACATTTCATAAAATACAGAGTCATTTCAAAAAATTGCCAAGTAAAATAGAAAATACTTAATGAAGTTACTTAAATATAATATTTCCTAAAATCTGATCACATATAAAAGTTTAAAGAGTAAAACAATAGACCATTTATAATAATAACAGAAAAATAATAGAATGCCTTCTATCAAGATTATTAATCAATGTTGCCTTGGCAATGTATTGAAATAAGAAAGGACTTTCCAGGTGGCTCAATGGTAGAGAATCCACTTTCCAATACAGGAGCTACAGAGACACAGTTTCAATCCCTGAGTCAGGAAGATCCCCTGGAGCAGGAAATGGCAATGCACTCTAATATTCTTGCCAGGACAGAGGAGCCTGGTGGACTACTGTCCATGAGGTCGCAAAGAGTTGAACACAACTGAGCATGCACACAAGATAAGAAAATAAGATAATTGGTATAAACAGTGGAAGAGGTATAGCTATATTTTTTACTGATAACATGCTTTGTATACCCAGAAAACCCCAGAGACTAAAATACTCAAACTCAAATAAAGAAGATCATATGGTAGATACCTGGATACAAGATAAGTATATTTATAATAATACACTCAAACTTACACACTGATATGTGAATATGTATGTATTTTTATATATTCATATATATACATATATACTCATAACCCTCATGAAATATTTTATAGAGCAACACTAGCTGATGTAACAGATAAATCTAGGAACTCAGTGGCCCATCATAGTTGAAGTCAACGTTTCCCTTCACGGATTGAGGCAGTGGGTGTTGTGGGGTGAAAAAGAAGTTTATTCCATAGTCATCCAAGGAATGCAGCTGACAGAGGCTCTGTCATCTTTATTGCAAGGCTCCTAAAGTTGCCCTGAAAGATGATGCTGTGAAAGTGCTGCACTCAATATGCCAGCAGATTTGGAAAACTCAGCAGTTGCCACAGGACTGGAAAAGGTCAGTTTGCATTCCAATCCCAAAGAAAGGCAATGCCAAAGAATGCTCAAACTACCGCACAATTGCACTCATCTCACATGCTAGTAAAGTAATGCTCAAAATTCTCCAAGCCAGGCTTCAGCAATATGTGAACCGTGAACTTCCAGATGTTCAAGCTGGTTTTAGAAAAGGCAGAGGAACCAGAGATCAAATTGCCAACCTCCGGTGGATCATGGAAAAAGCAAGAGAGTTCCAGAAAAACATCTATTTCTGCTTTATTGACTATGCCAAAGCCTTTGACTGTGTGGATCACAATCAACTGTGGAAAATTCTGAAAGAGATGGGAATACCAAACCACCTGATCTGCCTCTTGAGAAATCTGTATGCAGGTCAGGAAGCAACAGTTAGAACTGGACATGGAACAACAGACTGGTTCCAAATAGGAAAAGGAGTACGTCAAGGCTGTATATTGTCACCCTGCTTATTTAACTTCTATGCAGAGTACATCATGAGAAATGCTGGACTGGAAGAGACACAAGCTGGAATCAAGATTGCTGGGAGAAATCTCAATAACCTCAGATATGCAGATGACACCACCCTTATGGCAGAAAGTGAAGAGGAACTAAAAAGCCTCTTGATGAAGGTGAAAGTGGAGAGTGAAAAAGTTGGCTTAAAGCTCAACATTCAGAAAACGAAGATCATGGCATCCGGTCCCATCACTTCATAGGAAATAGATGGAGAAACAGTAGAAACAGTGTCAGACTTTATTTTTCTGGGCTCCAAAATCACTGCAGATGGTGACTGCAGCCATGAAATTAAAAGACACTTACTCCTTGGAAGAAAAGTTGTGACCAACCTAGATAGCATATTCAAAAGTCCACTGAGTCAGTGATGCCATCCAACCATCTCATCCTCGGTCGTCCCCTTCTCCTCCTGCCCTCAATCTTTCCCAGCATCAGGGTCTTTTCCAATGAGTCAACTCTTCACATCAGGTGGCCAAAGTTTTGGAGTTTCAGCTTCAACATCAGTCCTTCCAATGAACACCCAGGACTGATCTCCTTTAGGATGGACTGGTTGGGTCTCTTTGCAATCCAAGGGACTCTCAAGAGTCTTCTCCAACACCACAGTTCAAAAGCATCAATTCTTTGGCACTCAGCTTTCTTTATAGTCCAACTCTCACATCCATACATGACCACTGGAAAAACCGTAGCCTTGACTCTAAATTTATTAGGCATAGATTGAATGAGAAAGATATAGATCCTATGTGAAGAAATCTTGAAGGACATAAAAATAAATATGCACAAATGAAAAAACACTGTTTATTCTTGGATAAAACTTAACAGCATAAAAGTGTTGGATTCTTCAAAAACTAGTAACCCCAAAGAGTTCATTTTTTAGAATTAGACATTTATGTGAAATGTCTTTTTAAGCTGCCCAACATTTATCTATAAAAACAGAATATTAGGGGGATTGCCCTACTAGATATTGGCATATGTTACAACCAAATTAAATGGAAATACCAAAAAAATAGAGAATAGAAAAAAGATCCCAGCATACATTAAAATTTAAAAGATGAAAAATGCGATTTTAATTCAGTCAGAAAAGGATGAGTATTAAACAAATGGCGGTAGTACTATCATGCTTATCCATGGTGAAGAAAGTAACATTGGACTTTTATATTGCATCACCTACAAAAATACATTCCAAATGGATTAAAGACTCAAATACAAATAACTAAAATGTAAAGCAATCTTGGCAAAAATCAAGGAGATTACACATACAATCTAAAGCCAAGAGAAACCTTATTAACCAAGACAGGGAGACCAGAAACCATTTCAAAAACAGCACATTTGGTTATATAAAAATAATTTTTAAAATGTTTCCTGAATAGTAAAAAGTAAATCAATAAGCTAGATATTGGGAGAAAATTGCAGCACAGCCAACAAAAAATTAACAATTTTAATTATATGCAAAAAGGTCTTATAAATTGACAAGGATAACAACTGAACAGAAAAATGAGCCCCCTAAATATGAATAAGCAGCTCAAAAAAATATCCAAATGGCTAGCATACATATTTAAAACTTCTCCAACTCACTAGTGGTCAGGGAAATACAAATTAAGGTAATAATGAAATATCACATACCTATAAAACTAACAAAAGTTGTAAAAGCTGCTATTACTTATTTCTGATGGAGAATTTAAGTATGCGTTCACACATTGCTAGTAGAAATCTGAATTGTTATGTGTTTTGGAGAAAGCAATCTGGAAATATCTATTTAAAACTATATCATTTGACCCAGCAATCTCAAAGAAATAAGCAAACCACGTCTCAAGCTATAAGTGGTTCAATCCATCATGAAAACAAAGTAGACTTGCAATCTATGATATTCTTCAAGAATAAAAAATAAAAGATCTGCAGCTCATCAGCGCTACCCTGATTTGACTTTGAAATATCAAAAGCAGAATGTCTCTGGTTTCAGTGGTTGATGCTCAGTTAAGAATAATTTAGGAAGAACTTCCATGTTTGACTTAATGTCAAGGTATCTGAAAGAAAGTGTTAGTCATTCAGTCATGTCTGACTCTCTGCAACTCCTTGGACTGTAACCTTACAGGCTTTTCTGACCATGGAATTCTTCAGGCAAGAATACTGGAGTGGGTTACTATTCCCTTCTCCAGGGGATCTTTCTGACCCAGGGATCAAACCTGAGGTTCTGATCAAAGTTCAGATCTGATCTGATCTAATCTGATCTGAGTTCAGATCAAACTCCTGCCTTTCAGTCAGATTCTTTACTATCTAAGCCACTTAGGCTCACATAATGAGAGAAAGAGGCCTTATTCAGTTTGGGGCAGAATGGAACGGTGTGTGTAAGAACTTTCTTCTGAAATCTCTCCAAGAAAGGTGCGACAGAGGGGTTCATTCAAGAGGAAAGAATGATGTAGGAATGTTGCTTGGGCCAGGTGGTTAAAATGATGGCCCACAGTTTATACACATCTCCTCTAGGCAGTCTTCTCCCACACTGAATCTGGGCTTGGTCATGAGGCTTATTTTGGTCAAGCAAGGAGAGACTTGAAAAATGCGTACACATCCGAGCTTGCTTTCTCTCAGTGCCATTGGGAACCTGGAGATTATCACAGTGTGAACAAGCTTGATCTAGCCTACTGGATGATGAGTTTTATTTGGCCCAGTTATCCTACCAGCCAGCCAACTAACTGCCCAACATATGAACGAGGCCATCAACCACTAGCCAATGGAAGATGCCTGAGTGAGCACAGCTGAGATGGTCAGAACCACCCAGCCCAAAATGTCAATTCACTAAATCTTGAGCTACTGATATGGCTATTACTTTAAGATTCAAAGTTTTGGGATGGTTTCTTACACAAAGCTGCTATACTACTAAAAGACCAGGGGACCAAAATGTCATAAAACTTTAGAATCTTTTGAACATTCATGCTTTAAAGCAGGGAGCTTATATGAATATAACCAACTGTCAATTTATAAAAATGCATATGAATAGAGATGTGTTATACGAGGACAAGCATTGAAAAGAAAGGCAAAGCTTATGCTGAACAATAAGAATACCTAATCAAGTTGATTCATCCCTTAAAAGCAAACAAACTGAAGTATGAAATAAAAGCACTGAAAAGTGTGAATGCTTAAATCGTATGAATAATGCAGTTTGATTATAAGCATATCTAATTCCTCTAATATTAAATTAAAGTAATTCTAAAGACACATGGTACACTAAATATAAAAACAGGAGACTCAGAGAACTGAATCATTCTTTGTAAAAAAAATATCTAGTTAGTTTGAACTAGTGCTTATGATGTATAGCTTGAGAAGAATTGTTGTTTTAGATATGGGAAAAACAGTAAAGCACTGAGAATTATGGTCAGTGTTAAGTTCATTTCAGTCACTCAGTCGTGTTCGACTCTTGGTGACCCCGTGAATCGCAGCACGCCAGGCCTCCCTGTCCATCACCAACTCCCAGAGTTCACTCAGATTCAGATCCATCGAGTCAGTGATGCCATCCAGCCATCTCATTCTCTGTCGTCCCCTTCTCCTCCTGCCCCCAATCCCTCCCAGCATCAGACTCTTTTCCAATGAGTCAACTCTTCGCATGAGGTGGCCAAAGTACTGGAGTTTCAGCTTTAGCATCATTCCTTCCAAAGAAATCCCAGGGCTGATCTCCTTCAGAATGGACTGGTTAGATTAATTCAGATAAAACCCACTGCCTAGTAAAATTTATAGAAATTATGAACTTGTCCTGAGCTTAGTTTTCCATTACTATCATCAATGAGAAATAATTTACTTCTTTGCCCAACTCCTCTTCTTGTTCCCAAAGGATCAGTTCAGCAAGCCTTATTAAGTGTAGGGTTGACTCAGAAAAATGTGAACTTTAGTTGAAAGAATAGTGTCCAACACGTGGTGTATGGGGAGTTGCATTCTGTCCCTGTGGTATTTCTCAGGGACAATGCCACTGTACAGGGATTGTTAGGTGTTACAAAATGCCTTTAAGTGAGATTTCTCTTGAAATCTCATCACTGTCCTTGGAAATTTGGTGTTATCCCCTTTGTGCAGATGAGAAAGTTTAGATCAGGCAAGTTGGACGGCAGCCAGGCTCTTGTCTCCTAGGTATTAGTAGTTTAGATTCTACAGCCAATTACCTTGTACTCCTAAATGGCTAGAAAAGCCTCTCTAATACTACTTCTTTTTTTTTTATCTGTGGCTCTGCTGCATCTTTGTTGCTGTGTGCAGGCTTTCTCTAGCTGCAGTGAGCGGTGGCTACTCTCTAGGTGCGGTGCAAGGCCTTCTCATTGCGGTGACTTCTCCTGTTGCGAAACATGGACCGGAGGGTGAGTGGGCTTTAGTAGTTGTGGTGCCCAGGCCGAGTTGCCTATGGCATCTTCCTAGACCAGGGATCAAACTTGTGCATTGGCAGGTGGATTCTTAACCACGGACCACCCCAGAAGTCCTCTCCTGCTACTTCTTGATTCTTCACTAAAGCATTAGTTTGAAAAGCTCAGGTACGAGCCCTGTAGTACTGCTAGAAATTACTCATCCCAGATGTCACCTTTCAAGCCCTTTGGTCGATGTGTCACTGTCCTTTTACCTGTGTCTCGAGTGCTGTCTCCAGGGTGGAGATGCCCCCGCTTGCCCTCACTGTTAACTGACGGTCACTTCCACTTTAATCCAGCGTCTTCTCCTTGGTGCCCTGCACTTCTTATAGCTCCAGGACAATTAAGTCAAACATGAAGTGTTGTAAATATGGCAGCACTCATTTTGCTAAATTAATTTGCTCTGCATTTGCAAACCTAAAACTTTCTTTGAAGGAAAACAAAAGAGCACAAAGAGTTGGATTTTAATTTTTGGACACACAGACCATGTTTGCCCAGAAACTAATTTTCTAGATTAATGAATCATATCGGATATTGTAAATTAAAAATTACTTTTAGAGAATGGGAACAGTGCAAATAAATGGAAGCCACTTATTGAAGAAGACATTGTGGTACCCACGTGTCATACACATTGAAACACAACTTTGTGGTTGTTAAGCTCAGTTGAATGGGTTCTTTGCAATCAGAAATCCACTCTTTGGCTTTCCTTTAGATGGGTTTCTCTAAAAGGATGAGGGTTTCCTCCATTCCTTCCATTTTTCTGGACTTTTGAAAAGGATCTGAACTATATGGAATTGCTAAAATATCAAAACTCTCAGTCCAGCAGCCCATTTAAGCAGTAACACTAGTAGTTTTCATTCATTATCACATCATTATTTCCAGAGTATGACTATACATGTAATTTCATTTGATTCACAAAGATTTCTAAAGCATTTACAGGGAACAAGACTGTTTGATAGGGAGAAATTGGTAATTTTATCTCTATTTTGTGAGCAGAGGCCTTCAAGAAAGCCTGGGGAGGCGAGGGAATTTGCTGGCCGCTAATGAAGGAATTGCTGGGGCAGGCTGCTTGCTCCTAACCAGTTCTCTCTCCTGCTCAATCCGCAAATAGGGCTTATTAGAATTACTGTCCCATTGCGGGAAGAAGAACCTTCTTTGCCCATTGAGAAGCCACTACCGCTCCATCTTAGAGAGATGGTGGGAAGGGTCAATGGCAGGATTTCAGCAGATCTGGTTCCTCCATCATGCTGCCCAGAACTACCTACATTCATTTCTTAGATCCCAGTGTCTTAAAATGGTAAAAAAGACATCCACTGTATTCACTGGCTTGTGATGATGATAAATTTAAATAATGAATATGACTATGTTTTTGAACTATAATCATTCCATAAATGTCAAGGTGAGACAAGAAATCTGAAAGCAAAGGAGCTTCTTTGAGGCCTGAGTCTAGCCCCTGGAACTAGGCATTGGGCAAGATGGATTAGACATATTATTTCATTTAATTCTCAAATCAGCCCAGGGAGCTGAATATTTATTATTATTAGACCCCCTTAGTTTTTTCCAATTATTATAAGTGATGAACTAATTTGAATATTTTATAGCAGGAAACACACTAATACAGAAAATAATAAAACACAAGCATCTTTCACCTCTAAATATTCTGCAGAAGTCTCTTTTTCCCCCAAGAAATAAAATGTCATAGTTAAGCCAAAGCCCTACCCTGACTTCACCCCACCTTTCTCATGTCCCTGTACTTCATGTGCATTCCTCCAAAGAATGTGTTTATAATTTTACTATGTCTATGGACATCCATAGAAGTCAGTTCAGTTGTTCAGTCATGTCTAATCTTTGAGACCCCATGAACTGCAGCACGCCAGGCTTCCTTGTCCATCACCAACTTCTGGAGCTTGCTCAACTCATGTGCATCAAGTCGGTGATGCCATCCAACCATCTCATCCTCTCTCATCCCTTTCTCCTCCTGCCTTCAATCTTTCCCAGCATCAGGGTCTTTTCCAATGAGTCAGTTCTATGCATCACGTGGCCAAAGTATTGGAGGTTCAGCTACGGCATCAGTCCTTCCAATGAATATTAAGGACTGATCTCATTTAGGATAGACTGGCTTAATCTCTTTGCAGTCCAAGGGGCTCTCAAGAGTCTTATCCAACACCACAGATCAAAAGCATCCATTCTTCAAAGCTTAGCTTTCTTCATGATCCAACTCTCATATCCATACATGACTACTGGAAAAACCATATCGTTGACTAGACAGATAAAAAGAAGAAAAAAGATGTCCTTTTTACTATAGAGGACTGGAATGCAAAAGTAGGAAGTCAAGGAACACCTGGAGTAACAGGCAAATTTGGCCTTGGAGTACAGAATGAAGCAGGGCAAAGGCTAATAGAGTTCTGCCAAGAGAATGCACTGGTCATAGCAAACATCCTCTTCCAAAAACACAAGAGAAGACTCTACAGATGGACATCACCAATGGTTGACACCGAAATCAGATTGATTACATTGTTTGCAGCCAAAGATGGAGAAACTCCAAAGATGGAGAAACACAGTCAGCAAAAACAAGACCAGGAGATGACTGTGGCTCAGATCATGAACTCCTCATTGCCAAATTCAGACTGAAATTGAAGAAAGTGGAGAAAACCATTAAACCATTCAGGTATGACGTAAATCAAATCCCTTATGACTATAAAGTGGAAGTGAGAAATAGATTTAAGGGACTAGATCTGATGGAGTGCCTGATAAACTATGGATGGAGGTTCTTGACATTGTACAGGAGACAGAAATCAAGACCATTCCCAAGAAAAAGAAATGCAAAAAAGCAAAATGGCTGTCTGAGGAGGTCTTACAAATAGCTGTGAAAAGACAGGAAGTGAAAAGCAAAGGAGAAAAGGAAAGATATACCCATTTGAATGCAGAGTTCCAAAGAATAGCAAGGAGAGATAAGAAAGCCTTCCTCAGTGGTCAGTGCAAAGAAATAGGGGAAAACAACAGAATGGGAAAGACTAGAGATCTCTTCAAGAAAATTAGAGATACCAAGGGAACATTTCATGCACAGATGGGCTCAATAAAGGACAGAAATGGTATGGATCTAACAGAAGCAGAAGATACTAAGAAGAGGTGGCAAGAATACACAGAAGAACTGTCCAAAAAAGATCTTCACAACCTAGATAATCACGATGGTGTGATCACTGACCTAGAGCCAGACAACCTGGAATGTGAAGTCAAGTGGCCTTAGGAAGCCTCACTATGAAGAAAGCTAGTGGAGGTGATGGAATTCCAGTTGAGCTATTTCAAATCCTGAAAGATGATGCTGTGAAAGTGCTGCACTCAATATGCCAGCAAATTTGGAAAACTCAGCAGTGGCCACAGGTCTGGAAAAGGTCAGTTTTCATTCCAATTCCAAAGAAAGGCAATGCCAAAGAATGCTCAAACTACTGCACAATTGCACTTATCTCACACGCTAGTAAAGTAATGCTTAAAATTCTCCAAGCCAGGCTTCAGCAATACATGATCCGTGAACTTCCAGATGTTCAAGCTGGTTTTAGAAAAGGCAGAGGAACCAGAGATCAAATTGCCAACATCTGTTGGATCATTAAGAAAGCAAGAGAGTTCCAGAGGAAGCATTAGCTGGAATCAAGATTGCCGGGAGAAATATCAATAACCTCAGATATGCAGATGACACCACCCTTATGGCAGAAAGTGAAGAACTAAAGAGCCTCTTGATGAAAGTGAAAGAGGAGAGTGAAAAAGTTGGCGTAAAGCTCAACATTCAGAAAATGAAGATCAAGGCAACTGGTCCCATCACTTCATGGGAAATAGATGGGGAAACAGTGGAAACAGTGTCAGACTTTATTTTTCTGGGCTCCAAAATCACTGCAGATGGTGACTGCAACCATGAAATTAAAAGACGCTTAGTCCTTGGAAGGAAAGTTATAACCAACCTAGACAGCATATTAAAAAGCAGAGACATTACTTTGTCAACAAAGGTCCGTCTAGTCAAGGCTATGGTTTTTCCAGTGGTCATGTATGGGTGTGAGAGTTGAACTATAAAGAGAGCTGAGTAGTGAAGAATTGATACTTTTGAACTGTGGTGTTGGAGAAGACTCTTGAGAGTCCCTTAGACTGCGAGGAGATCCAACCAGTCCATTCTAAAGTAGATCAGTCCTGGGTGTTCATTGGAAGGACTGATCTTGAAGCTGAAACTCCAATACTTTGGCCACCTCATGCGACGAGGTGACTCATTGGAAAAGACCCTGATGCTGGGCAAGATTGAGGGCAGGAGGAGAAGGGGACAACAGAGAATGAGATGGCTGGATGGCATCATCGACTCGATGGACATGGGTTTGGGCAGAGTCCGGGAGTTGGTGACGGACAGGGAGGCCTGGCGTGCTGTGGTTCATGGGGTTGCAAAGAGTCAGTCATGACTGAGCGACTCAACTGAACTGCACTGACTAAACAGACTTTGTCACCAAAGTAATGTCTCTACTTTTTAATATTCTGTCTAGGTTTCTCATAGCTTTTCTTTCAAGGAGCAAGCGTCTTTTAATTTCATGGCTTCAGTTATCATCTGCAGTGTTTTGGAGCCCATGAATATAAAGTCTGTCACTGTTTGCATTGTTTTCCCATCTATTTGCCATGAAGTGATGAACCAGATGCCATGATCCTAGTTTTTTTGAATGTTGAGTTTAAGCCAACTTTTTTGCTCTCCTCTTCCACTTTCATCGAGATGCTCTTTGTTCCTTTTCACTTTCTGCCATAAGGATGGTGTCATCTGCATATCTGAGGTTATTGATATTTCTCCTGGCAATCTTGATTCCAGCTAATGCTTCCTCCAGCCCAGTGTTTCTCATGATGTACTCTGCATATAAGTTAAATAAGCAGGGTGACAATATACAGCCTTGACGTACTCCTTCCCCAACTTGGAACCAGTCCTTTGTTTCATGTCCAGTTCTAACTGTTGCTTCTTAACCTGAATACAGATTTCTCAAGAAGCAGGATAGGTGGTTTGGTATTCCCATCTGTTGAAGAATTTTCCAGTTTATTGTGATCCACACAGTCAAAGGCTTTGGCATAGTCAATAAAGCAGAAAAAGATGTTTTTCTGGAACTCTATTGCTTTTTCTATGATGCAACAGATGTTGGCAATTTGATCTCTGGTTCATCTGCCTTTTATAAATCCAACTTGAACATCTGGAAGTTCTTGGTTCACATACTGTTGAAATCTCGCTTGGAGAATTTTAAGCATTACTTTGCTAGTGTGTGAGATGAGTGCAATTGTGCAGTAGTTTGAACCAACTTTGGCATTGCATTTCATTGGGATTCGAATGAAAACTGACCTTTCCCAGTCCTGTGGCCACTGCTGCATTTTCCAAATTTGCTGGAATATTGAGTGAAGCCCTTTAACAGCATCATCTTTTAGGACTGGAAATAGTTCAGCTGGAAATCTACTAGCTTTGTTGGTAGTGATCCTTCCTAAGGCCCACTTGACTTCAGGCTCTAAGATTTCTGGCTCTAGGTGAGTGATCACACCATTACAGTTATCTGGGTCATGAAGATCTTTCTTGTATAGTTATTCTGTGTATTCTTGCCTTTTCTTAATATCTTCTGCTTCTGTTAGGTCTATGCTGTTTCTGTCCTTTATTTGTACCCACCTTTGCATGAAATGTTCCCATGGTATCTCTAATTTTCTTGAAGAGATCCCAAGTCTTTCCCATTCTATTGTTTTCCGCTATTTCTTTCCATTGATCACTGAGGAAGGCTTTCTTATCTCTCCTTGCCATTCTTTGGAACTTTGCATTCACATGGATATATATTTCCTTTTCTCCTTTGCCTTTTGCTTCTCTTCTTTTCTCAGATATTTGTAAGGCCTCCTCAGACAACCATTTTGTCTTTTTTCATTTCTTTTTCTTGGAGATGTTCTTGACCGCTGCATCCTACACAATACCATGAACCGCTGTCCATAGTTCTTTAGGTATTGTGTTTATCAGATCTAATCCCTTGAATCTATTTGTCACTTCCACTGTATAATCGGAAGGGATTTGATTTAGGTCATACCTGAATGGTCTAGTGGTTTTCCCTACTTTCTTCAATTTAAGTCTGAATTTGGCAATAAGGAGTTCATGATCTGAGCCATAGTCAGCTCCTGGTCTTGTTTTTGCTGACTGTATAGAGCTTCTCCATCTTTGGCTGCAAAGAATATAATCAATCTGATTTCGGTATTGACCATCTGGTAATGTCCATGTGTAGAGTCTTCTCTTGTGTTGTTGGAAGAGGGTGTTTGCTATGACCAGTGTGTTCTCTTGGCAAAACTCTATTAGCCTTTGCCCAGCTTCATTTTGTACCCCAAGGCCAAACTTGCCTATTATTTGAGGTAACT
The DNA here is from genome assembly GCF_032452875.1 of Bos javanicus. NCBI lineage: Eukaryota > Metazoa > Chordata > Mammalia > Artiodactyla > Bovidae > Bos > Bos javanicus. The sequence goes on along the minus strand of NC_083893.1, from coordinate 31,688,601 downwards.
CTTGACTTTCTACTTTTATATTCCAGTCCCCTATGATGAAAAGGACATCTTTTTCTTTTTTTGGTGTTTGTTTAGAAGGTATTGTAAGTGTTCATAGAACCAGTCAATGTCAGCTTATTCTGCATTAGTGGTTGGGGCATAGACTAGGATTACTGTGATAGTGAATGGTTTGTCTTGGAAATGAACAGATTATTCTATAGATTGCACCCAAGTACTGCATTTCAGACTCCTTTGCTGCCTATGAGGGCTACTCCATTCTTTTCTAAGGAATCTTGCCGTAAGTAGTAGATATAATAGTCATCTGAGTTAAACTCATCCATTCCAGTCCATTTTAGTTTGCTGATTCCTAAAATGTTGATGTTCACTCTTGCCATCTATAGAAAATACATACTAATTTTTGGTGTTTTTAAAATTTACATGCATTTTAGCCAATATAGTATGCCTTGCTTTACATTTTTCATTCAGCATTATGGTTTTGAAATTTATCTGTGTTGACAGATGTTATTATTGTTTAGCTACTCAGTTGTGTACGAGTCTTTGTGACCCTATGGACTGTAGCCCACTAGGCTCCTCTGTCCATGGGATCCCCCAGGCAAGAATACTGGAGTGGATTGCCATTTCCCTTTCCAGGTGTTGACAGATGAGTTCCAGTTTATTCTTTTTAGCTGTTGAATGCTATTCTAGTGTTGGACAAAACCATCAATTATTTATCTGCCTGTCTACTAATAGGCAGCTTGCTTGTTCTCAGTGTTTTGCTGTCATCCACAGCAAAATATATTTACAATAAACACATTCATAAGTGTCTTCTTATATAATTGGAACTGAGTTCTTCTGTTAATGTATTACGAAGTGGAACTGCCAGTTTTGGGGTATATAAGCATCTTCACCTTTGCGAAGCATTGCCAATTTGTTTTCCACAATGTAGCAATTATTCTCCTCTCACCAGGTAGAAGTTTCCATGTATCCTATCTGCCCCACAGTTGGTATTATCAGAGGTTTATGATGATGATGATGATGATGAAATTAGGTTTACTGTACTGATTGTTTCTTCATTTACTTTTTGGCCATGCCTCTTGAGATGTGGAGGGCTACCCAGATGATTCAACCTGCAATGCAGGAGATGCAGGAGACATGAGTTTGATCCCTGGGTCAGGAAGATCTCCTGGAAGAGGAAGTGGCAACCCACTCCAGTATTCTTGCCTGGTGAATCCCATGGAAAGAGGAGCCTGGCAGGCTATAGTCCATGAGATCGCAAAGACTTAGACATGGTAGAGAGGCTAAACACGCAAGCATTCCTGGTTTGCTTTTGCTTTGCCCAATATTACCTTTCTTCTTTGGGTTCTACTTTTGCCTTTGGGCTCTTGACCATTGAAATTCCCCAACTATGACTTATATTTGGCCCATGGGTTCCTCCAGCTTTAAGGAACTCTGACCCTCACCAATATTACAAGATCCAAGGCTGGGCAATTAGAGGAGAGGGACTGGACTTTGGTTTCAATGGAGTCTGTTTCCACTCATAATTCCTAATTAGCATGTATGCATGGCATGTGGGATCTTTGTTTCCCAGCCAGGAATCAAACCCAGTCTGCCTACATTGGGAGTGTGGAGTCTTAACCACTGGACCACCAGGGAAGTCCTGATCAGAGTTTTATATTTGCAGTCATCTGATGGTAGTAAAATGACACTTCATTTCTTTTTCTGTCCTTGAAAATGCAAAGTTAACATTTCCAAAGTTTGTCTATGGGGATTTTAATATATGTAAGGATTTGAGGAGGCCAGTTCTGGTCTCATCTAGGTCTCCCATGGATTGGGCACTCACTTAGGGGGGTACTATGGACTGAATAGTGTTGCTCCACAGATTCATGTGTGGATCTCTAGCTTGATGGTATTTGGAGACAAGGCCTTGGGAAGACAATAAGTTTTAGATGAGGACATGAGGATGGGAACCCTCATGATGGAATTAGTGCACTTATAAGAGACACCAGAGAGCTCTCTCCTGCCATAAGAGGACACAGTGAAAAGACCCATCTGCAAACCAGGAAGAGAGTTCTCACTAGAAGCCAAATCAGCCAGAACCTTAATCTTGGACTTTCCATCCTCCAGAACAATGAGAAAATCAATTTCTCTTGTTTAAGTCACCCAAGCTATGGTATTGGTTATGGCAATCCATGCAGATTAAGGCAGAGTTAAGAACTCAGACTCCAGAGTCAGATTAGTTGGTTTAAATGGCAGGTCCCTGACTTAGCAAACAAATGGCCTTGGGAAAGGTTCTAAGCCTCTCTTGGCCTCACTTTCCTCACTGCAAAATGGAAATCTTAATGGGTCCCATCTCACAGGATTGTCATGTAGGTTAACGAGCTATAGAACATGAAATATTTAACCCAGTGCATAGCAGTTGAAAGTAAATCTTAGCTATTGTCATTATTTACATGATTAAACAGAAGTTTTTTTTTTTTTTTTTTACATCATTCCCTTCTTCAATAACCTTTCAAGTTTTCTCATTAACTATAACATTAACTACAAAATCAATGCTTTCCAGCATCTGGGCCACACCTACCTTTCTAGATTGATGTTTTTACAATGGCCCTAATGAGCCATTTGCCAGTCACAACCATTTATACACTGTCCTCCACCAGACTGTGTGCTTCTCGGCCACTGTGCCTTTGCACTTGTCAATTCCCAAGCCTAGAGTACTCTGCTATTCATTCTCTTCTCTACTCATCTCAATCCTATGCATCCTTTGAGAATCTGGCACAAATCTCTTGTTATATGTGGAATAATGGCCCTTGTATATGTGCACACCCTCATTCCTGAAACCTGTGAATATGTTACCATACATGGTAAAATGGATACATTTTATATCATCCACCTCCAGAACTGTAAGAGAATGCATTGTATTGTTTTAAGCCACTAAGTTTATGATTATTTGTTGCAGCAGCAACAGGAAACTAATACATCTCTCCTTGACCATACAGTCTGTCTTAATTGCTTCTCTAAGTTCCCTTGGCAAGTGCTGTCCTAACTGCTCTATGGAATCCATGCCAGCCATTTGCCTTTAACCCTCCTCCTACCCTCCATGCTGGACTTTTATGAATAGCAAACAACTGTTCACATCCCTGACTCCCTTGTTTCTGCCAGTGGGGGCCATAGGTGGGAGGTTGGAAGGGGGCGTTTGGTAAGTGTCTTTTTGTTTGTTTGTTTTTGGTAGTGTCTTGAAGCAGCTTCAGGAATCCCAGTGGTAACAGAAGGTGTGTTGATGGCAGTGATAGTAATAGCAGTGGTTCAGGACTGGCAGCTATAGCAGAAGCAGGAGGAGCCTGGGAGTACAGACTTCCGGGTCACGCTTAGGCAGCTGGGCTTCAGCAACAGGATCTTTAGCAGCACAGCACACTGGCTTACAGGTAGATTTTTGCTCTGAGATCCAGAAACTGTATTTGTTTCCTACACTACTTTAACTCTGTTTTCCTCTCTCTTATAATCAATTCCTGTATTAAATATCCTCTGTTTAATACACCTGGAGTGGTAAATTTTTTCAGTCTGGATTCTGAGAGATATATAGTCCCAGCATATTTTTCAGTATTAAAGATATATCTTCATGGGTTCTGGCTTATATCCCAAAATACTTGGTAAATTCTTTGAGATCAGGTCCAGTATCTTAAGTATAATGGGAAGAGCATGATGTTTTGAGATAATCATTGCAAGATGTCATGACAAGTCACAAAATCCTAGTGACTTAATGCAATAAAAGGTACTACTTTACTTAATGATTCAAGTGAGGATATTATTCCACTTAGTGACTCAGGGATTTAGCCTCCCTCAATCTATGACACATCATATTGGCATATGCACTTTCTAGTTATGCCATGGCAGGGAAGAAAGAAATGAGAGGATCTCACCAAAGCATACATGTTCTGGTCCAGAAATGACTCATTATTTTCTATTTACCAGACTCCTTCATTTCACCCAATCCAATGGCAAGGATGTTGGGTAACATAGGGATCCTATGGATTTTTAAAAACACTTAATGTCTCAGTCATCTGGAGATCAAGTCAGATAGATTGAGTTCTGTGTGGTCTCAGACAAACTGGCTAACCCCTCTGAGCCTTAATTTTCCATCCGTAATAATTCTCAACTTGCAGGATTGTTGTGAATATTCATTGAGATGATGGCTGTGGTGATAAAAATGATGATGGTGATAGCAGTTGATGTTTAAGAGTGCTTACAACATGCAGGCAAACAGTGCTAAGAGCCTTACATACATAACCTCACCTTGTTCAGTTCTCAAAATATTTCTACAAGGTACTAAGACATTCCCATTTTGCAGAGGAGAAAATGAGGTACAGATGTAAACTTTCTCAAGAGTACACAGCTATAAAATGAGAGCTGATATTGGGAACCATGGCTGTCTGACTTTAAAGCTTATTCTCTTTCCACTATGTTTCAAATATACTTCATAAACTCTTAATCCATGGAAATCCAGGATTCTGCAACAAAGATCATAACAACAGCAATAATCACTATTGCTTACATAGTACCTACTATACTATGACAGGGAAAACGGGAGTCTAACGTGCTTCAGTCCATAAGGTCACGAAGAGTCAGACACGACTTAGCAAATGAACAGCCACAGTGTTTGCCTTATTCTTAGTTCTTTACATATATTAACTTATTTAATCAGTGTAATTTTTCCAGTTTGAAAATAGAGAATACCATTAAGTAACTTGCCTTAAGGTCACACAGCTAGTAAATGACTCTTCTGAAAGAGCAAGATGGTCAACTATGTTTGAGAGCCGCTGTCTATTGTATCCCCCCTTTCAGAGATCCCCAATTTAAATTTCCTATTTGGGGCTCTTGGACACACTGTACTAATGAAACCCAATTATTTCCTAAACATATTTTCCCATGGAAGTCTTTGTCTTTTCTTCCGGCATGGGAAGAAACTACTTCCTTGCCCCTCGGCTGAGAGGGGCGCATTGTCCAAGTCAGTCCTTCCAGTGCTTCAGGAGAGACTGGAGTTTGCTTTTCCACAAAGGCCTCAGCCACAGTGGACCATGGAACTGTGGACTGGCTACCATTCAGTCTGACTGCCCTTTCTTCTGAACAAAACATTTACCTTCCCCTCTTTTCCAATGGCCACATCCCTGCCTTTCTACAAAAACTTGATCAATCTCCCTGTCAGGAAAATTCCCTGAAACAAGCATGCAGTAAGATGCTATTAAGAGGAGCTTCCTCGGTGAAGTGGAGATTTGGGGCAGATCCTGGCAGGGTGCATCATCCTTCTAGGCGTCCTGCAGAGCACTCGTGACTCCTAGGTTCTGTTCTGGATGAGGTGAGGCGTGAACTACCAGTCATTTCTTACTGGGCCCTCCAACCAGCTGAGAATGAGGCTAAGGAAGAGAAAGTTTGCTCAGGATCTTGATCAAATGGAAGGGGAGGAACTGTGGAAATAATAAATACCCACTCATTATTTATCACTATTATTGCTTGGCATAAACAGCTTCATTCCACTGACTTCTCACTTTGAAATGAGCTGGAAAGAGGCCCAAGTTGTTTTTGTTTTTAAACTTCCCTGAGAGAATATGAGTGAGTCCATGGCATTCGTGTATTATTGACTCATAAAGTTTTTGTTGTTGGTGTTGTTGTTTGTTTCTTCTAAATGATACAGGTTGAAATGGGACTCTATCTTAAGTTTAGTGAAGATTTTCCAGTAGACCCTTAGCTATCCACTATTTCTTTCAATACAGAAACATAGGATCCCTTGAAATCAAATATTCAGAGCAGTGGGATAGCAGAAAATAAAATATTACCTTCCAAATACCCACTGGAAGCCAAACCAAATAAGTAAAGGTAGTAGCATTAAACATTGAAGGGAAATTTGTCCTCAGAGTGGGCACAATTCTATTGTTTCTAGGTATCTTTTGAGGGGAGGGATGCCAAAGAGCAGGTTATTTACACAACTCCAACATTGTTTTATGATGATTATCTGAATCTACAAAATATAGATTTTGAATATACACTAGAGATATCTTTTGTGTAGTCTGATAGCCAGGCTAAGATGTATAAAGCAGATCAGCCTAATGCTCAAAAAGGTTAGTCTTAATTAGCTGAGAAATAAACCAAGCCTGTATTTTGCAAGGTAGCTATTTGCAGATCAGACAAAGAAGGCGGCTTGTGGTCTAAATCAGTGGGACAAGATTACTGGAGTGGGAGTCTCATAACACACATGGCAGAAGGTCAGAAATATATGTGATAAATGAGATGGGAGAGAGAAGGAAAGAAAGAGAACTGGAGGGAGGGTTGTCCAAAAAGAGAATTGTGATAGATAAAAGTGACAAATTTCTCATCAGTTTCAGGGTATCTCATTCTCTTGGCACACTCAAAAGAGTCTCCATGCTTTCTTAGTCACTCAGTGCCTACTTTCAGCAACCAAACTGAAAGGATGCTGTTGAGAGTACACATCTTTCCAGCACCAAATCAAGAGCCATCTAGGGCATCTCAACATGTGAGGATCAGGGGCCTCCAGAAGGCTCATGGACCAGCATCTCAAGTAAGGCTACACTATGAACCCCTTACTCCTGACTGTATTCTAACCACACCAGACAGGCTGAGAATGTGGGAAGACACGTGAAAAGAACTAAATTTCCTTCATTTTTTTAAAAAGAAACTCCATACTGTTCTGCATAGTGGTTGTACCAGTATATATTCCCACCAGCAGCGTAGGAGAGTTTCCTTTTCTCCACACTCTCTCCAGCATTTATCATTTCTAGACTTTTTGATGATGGCCATTCTGATTGGTGTGAGGTGATACCTCATTGTAGTTTTGATTTGCATTTCTCTGATAACTAGTGATGTTGAATATCTTTTCATGTGTTTTTTGGCCATCTATAGGACTTCTTCAGACATTTCTTGGGAAAAATATCTATTTAGATCTTCTGTCCATTTTTTGATTGCATTGTTTGATTTTTTTGACCTAGAGCTGCATGAGATTGTGTAATTTTAAGATTAATCCCTTGTTAGTTTCTTCATTTGCAAATATTTTCCCCCATTATATGGGTTGTTTTTTCATTTTGTTTATAGTTTTGTTTGCTAGGCAGAAGTTTTTAAGTTTAATTAGGTCCCATTTGTTTGTTTTTGTTTTCATTATGCTAGAAAATGGATCAAAAAAGATATTGCTGCAATATAAGTCAAAGAGTGTTCTGCCTATGTTTTCCTCTATGAGTTTTACAGTGTCAGGCCTTACGTTAAGGTCTTTGGTCTATTTTGAGTTTATTTTCATGTATGATGTTAGAGAATGTTATAATTTATTATTATTATTTTTACATGTAGCTGCCCAGTTTTTCCAGCACCACTTCTGGAAGAAACTGTCTTTTCTCCATTGTATAGTCTTGCCTCCTTTGTTATAGATTAATTGACCACCGGTACATGGGTTTATTTCTGAGCCTTCTATCCTATTCCATTGATCTATATTTCTGTTTTTGTGCCAGCACCATGCTGTTTTAATTAGTGTAGCTTTGTAGTCTGAAGTCAGGGTGTCTGATTCCTCCAGCTCTGTTTTTCTTTAACAGGATAGCTTTGGCTATTCAAGGTCTTTGATTTCTCCATATAAATTTAAATGTTTTTCCTCTAGTTCTGTTGGAAAGATTTAGATAAATCTGATTTTTAGGGTTGAATAGCCTTTTACCATCATTGTAAATCCTAGGAGTTTCCTTGTCTGTCATGTGGAGGTTAATAATAATGCCTAGTTCATAATGTTGTCACAATGATTTAACTCAGATTGTTCCCGCCGTGTAGTACATGTTTGACAACTGATAATCATCATTTCACAGTGTGGATTCCTTGCCATAACCTACCTCCATCTACATCAAATATCATTGCCCGGCAATTTTTATGTAAAAATCAGGCTTCAAGGTGAATGCCTGTTGCCTTCCTCATAAACTAAACTTCTACTCCCTCCCAGATACATCAAGGGCTGTCTTGAAATGAGCTATTATCATCCTTCCTGTAGAATCTCTGCAAAGTTCCTGAAACAGTGGATCAGAAGCTTCATATATTGAAACATTCAGAATCTAAATCTCCATACTATTAAAGGAAGACACAAAACCCTGTAAAAACAGGAAATAGAGCAGCAAATTTTCTTCTAGTGAAAGATCCCATGGCTCGCCAGAGATATTAACATGGTAGACAATAAGAGGTAGTGTTTTGGCCTCTTCCTCTCCCAGAGAAAAGAGAAGCATCAGTGAGCCAACAGTGCATAAAAGCAGTTTTTCTCCAAGCCTAACTATGTTCAGCAGATGGGAACATAACCCAGTGGTATAGGTGGGTATCTCATGAAGGCTCACAGAAGCAAACTGTGAATCTTCCCAAATTTTTGTTCAATGGCACAATGCAGGGTCTTTTGATAGAGTGGCATTTGTCCTTCTATGTCTCAAATAAATGTTCTTGTAAGAATTCTTTACTCATTTAACAAAATAGAGATTCCAAATTCTATTTTTTTCCAATACATAAGGTATCATGTTCTGTGACATGATATCAGTAGCTTGAAATTGGCCATCGAGGGTGTGTTTACATCATCAGTCAGTCAGTCAGCTCGGTCGTGTCTGACTCTTTGTGACCCCATGGACTGCAGCACTCCAGGCTTCCCTGTTCACCACCAACTCCCAGAGCTTATTCAAATTCATGTCCATCAAGTTGGTGATGCCATCCAACCATCTCATCCTCTCTTGCCCCCTTCTCCTGCCTTCAATCTTTCCCAGCATCAGGGTCTTTTCCAGTGAGTCAGTTATTCACATTAGGTGGTCAAAGTATTGGAGGTTCAGCTTCAGCATCAGTCCTTCCAATGAATATTCAGGACTGACTTCCTTTAGGATGGACTGGTTGGATCTCCTTTTAGTCCAAGGGACTCTCAAGAGTCTTCTCCAACACCACAGTTCAAAACCATTAATTCTTCAATGCTCAGCCTTCTTTATGGTCCAACTCTCACATCCACATATGACTACTGGAAAACCATAGCTTTGACTAGATGGAGTACGTCAAGGCTTTATATTGTCACCCTGCTTATTTAACTTATATTCAGAGTACATCATGAGAAACGCTGGGCTGGAGGAAGCATAAGCTGGAATCAAGACTGCCAGGAGAAATATCAATAACCTCAGATATGCAGAGGACACCACCCTTATGGCAGAAAGTGAAGAGGAACTAAAGAGACTCTTGATGAAATTGAAAGAGGAGAGTAAAGAAGTTGGCTTAAAGCTCAACATTCAGAAAACGAAGATCATGGCATCTGGTCCCATCACTTCATGGGAAATAGGTGGGGAAACAGTGGAAACAGTGGCTGACTTTATTTTTCTGGGCTCCAAAATCACTGCAGATGAGATTGCAGCCATGAAATTAAAAGATGCTTACTCCTTGGAAGGAAAGTTATGACCAACCTAGATAGCATATTCAAAAGCAGAGACATTATTTTGCCAACAAAGGTTCATCTAGTCAAGGCTATGGTTTGTCCTGTGGTCATGTATGGATGTGAGAATTGGACTGTGAAGAAGGCTGAGCGCTGAAGAATTGATGCTTTTGAACTGTGGTGTTGGAGAAGACTGTTGAGAGTCCCTTGGACTGCAAGGAGATCCAACCAGTCCATTCTGAAGGAGATCAGCCCTGGGATTTCTTTGGAAGGAATGATGCTAAAGCTGAAACTCCAGTACTTTGGCCACCTCATGCCAAGAGTTGACTCATTGGAAAAGACTCTGATGCTGGGAGGGATTGGGGGCAGGAGGAGAAGGGGACAACAGAGGATGAGATGGCTGGATGGCATCACTGACTCGATGGACGTGAGTCTCAGTGAACTCTGGGAGATGGTGACGGACAGGGAGGCCTGGCGTGCTGTGATTCATGGGGTCGCAAAGAGTCGGACACAACTGAGCGACTGATCTGATCTGATCTGATGGTTTTTCCAGTAGTCATGTATGGATGTGAGAGTTGGACTATAAAGAAAGCTGAGCACCGAAGAATTGATGCTTTTGAACTGTGGTGTTGGAGAAGACTTTTTAGAGTCCCTTGGACTGCAAGGATGTCCAACCAGTCCATCCTAAAGGAGATCAGTCCTGGGTGTTTATTGGAAGGACTGATGTTGAAGCTGAAACTCCAATACTTTGGTCACCTGATGCAAAGAGCTGACTCATTTGAAAAGACCCTGATGCTGGGAAAGATTGAGGGCAGGAGGAGAAGGGGACGACAGAGGATAAGATGGTTAGATGGCATCATCAACTCAATGGACATGGGTTTGGGTGGACTCCAGGAGTTGGTGATGGACAGGGAGGTCTGGCATGCTGTGGTTCATGGGGTCACAAAGAGTCGGAAACGACTGAGCAACTGAAATGAACTGAACTGAACTGACTAGATGGACCTTTGTCAGCAAAGTAATGTCTCTGCCTTTTGCTATGCTGCCTGAGGTGGTCATCACTTTTCTTCATAGGAGCACCGTCTTTTAATTTCATGGCAGAAGTCACCACTTGCAGTGATTTTGGAGCCCCCCAAAATAAAGTCTGTCACTGTTTCCATAGTTTCTCCCACTGTTTGCCATGCAGTGATGGGACTGGATGCCATGATCTTAATTTTATGAATGTTGAGTTTTAAACCAGCTTTTTCACTCTTCTCTTTCACTTTTTTAAATTCCTCTTTGCTTTCTGCCATAAGGGTGGTGTCATCTGAATATCTGAGGTTAGTGACATTTCTCCCAGTAACAGGCAAACACTAAAAAATTGGGCTTTGTGGTGGGGTGGGGATAGGGAAGCAGGTTAGAAGGGCACTTATTAATTAACATATAACCCATGTAATGTTCTATGAAAACTGCACACATGTAATGAGGATACAGCGCAATAGTCAAAGGGATTTCAAAATTTTTGGTGAAAACAAGGCTGATATATCTATGGATAATTAGTTATTTTTTACCATGTGTGAACTGTAAATTTTATTGTTTATATCTTCTTTTGTGTAAAACACTACATCTTTATTATATTAAAGAAGAAAATAAGAATCACCATAAGTCTACCACCCAGAGATAACCTCTGTTAATATTTTGATTTCTTTTATTTATATGTAAACAATATAATAATAGTATCATAACACATGCTTTAATCATGTTTCAGTAATTACATATTCTTCTATAACACTATTTTTAGTGGTTGTTTGGCATCATTAGTTTTTTTCTGAAAGGGGCTTTGCTGGTTGCTCAGGGGGTAAAGAATCTGCCTGCAATGCAGGAGACCTGAGTTCGATCCCTGGGTTGGGAAGATCTCCTGGAGAAGGGAATGGCTACCCACTCCAATATTCTTGCCTGGAGAACCCCATGGCATCATTAGGGCATGAGTTAATTCCAAGCATTATGCATAGTGTCATCTTCTCATTGGATGAGGTGTCCCCATTAAGTACTGAGTGGAGGAAAATTTCCCATGAGTTCTGCCACCTGCATATGGGCAGCTCGGTGTTAATACATACCATGGTGCTACTTTAGCCATCTGGCTGCGCTCTCTCCTCTAATTCTTGGTTGATAATTTTGAGGTTTCTCACAGTTATTTTCAACTGCTCACCAGGAGAGAATAAGTGGGAAGATATTTCTAAGTAAAGAGATTGGCTTATGATTACCTGGAAGAGTTCCCTTGCATCCAGACAAGAGACATGAATAATGGAAAATCCATTTCAATAAATGAAAGTGAACATCCCTGAGCACAGACACACCTTCCTACCCCCCCAGTAAGTTCATTGCCTCTCTGATACTCAAACATCAATTAAAATAATTATTCATGAATTATCATTTTAATCCACTTTTCACACAAAACAGCACTAATCATCTGCAGATTCAGCTCAGAGCTATTTTCTCTGAGGTGATATTCATTATATGCCAGATGGGTGAGGCTTTCTGGAAACCAGCTTAAAAGCTGTCACAATCTATCCCACCCCCCACGTTCCCAATCAGATTTTGCTTTTCTTTCTTTTTTCTTTTTTTTTTGTACAGCACTTTGATTATTTTCTCACATACCGTATTATTTATTTATTTATTCTATTTCTTATCTTTCACCCTGCTAAATAGTAAGCTCCCTGAGTGCAGAGATCTTTATCTGTCTCACTTACTGATGTGAATTCACACTGAAAAGAGTGCCCGGCACATAGAAGGTGCTCCCTAAAAACACTTTGTAATGAATCTCATGGCCCTGCTGTAAACTTAGAGGCTTCATATCATGACTTCTTTTTTCTTTCTATACCTGCAAGAACAGCTGTGAGTTGGACATGAACAGCAGTCTTTACATACGAAGGCCGGAGAACTGAATTGAAGGCTCTTTTTCTTTCAGGAACAACTCTGCAATTTATCTGCTTTAAGAGGATTAAAGGCAGGGGAGCAGGAGATGATATTAGAATTTTCACAGAAGCCCATCCAGGCCAATATTATTTCCCTGAGTCTGTGTCCAGATCCCGGTGTTTTCAGTGGACCCTGTCATCTGACCCATTTTGACATCAAATTGTGGTCTGTGTCCTCATGGGTACCGTTTACACCACCAGCTAAGTGCCAGGATCTAACGTGGACACTTAACACACAGTAGTTCTTTTATTTTAGTACTGAAAGGTATGTGTTGTTATGCCCCTTTTACAGATGAGAACACTGAGATTAAGAGGTGCTGAGCAGCTTATTTAAGGCAGCCCTGGCCAGGACACGTATCAGTTGAGTTGATCTGAATCCAAGCCTGTGTTCTTACTACCAAGTGACTCTGCCTTGCTACAAAACTCTGGGTTCCAGATTCCATTATCTTCAGTTCCATGACCTGTAAATGAAGATAAAACTGGGTTCTTCAGAAATCTGGGGTAAAGATTAAATGAGATGGTATATACAGAATGTGTTTATCACTGTGCCTGACATTCAGGAAGTGGAAGTTTCTTCCCATCTTTCCCATTTGATAAATGGGAAAACTGAGACTTAGCCAGATGAAGTAACTTAAAGTACCACGTACAATGGTGAGCAAAATGGACATGAATTCAGGTTCCACATTCTCCATCTGTGCTGCTTCCTGGCTCATTCATAAGCGCTCCCTTTCACAGCTACACTTGCTCATGAATTCACCCAGGGTAGGAGACACATTTTCACTGAATATACCTTCATGACTAAGGAGGGCAAATATAAGAAAATATAAAAATAGTAGTAAAAAACAAATTCGAAGATTCCTGTTTTATTTTTCTAGTGCTGATTTAAATTGGAAAAGGGAGTAGCTACCATCTATGGTGTTCCTACTCCTGAACAGGCTCTGCTAAAGCCTCCCAGGCACATATGTATTATTCATCCTATTTTATAGATTTGGAAACTGAGGCAAAAGGAAGTTGAGCTAAGTATTCAACATCACCCAGTGAGTGTTAGAGGTGGAAACTGAGCCTAGATCACTTTTTAAAAATTTTTTTAAATTATTTATTCATTTATTTTATTATTTATTTTTGGCTGCACTGAGTCTTCCTTGCTGTGCATGAGCTGTCTTCAGTTGCGGCAAGTGGGAAGCTAGTCTTCATTGCTGTGCTTGGGCTACTCATTGCGGTTGCTTCTCCTGATGCAGAGCACAGGCTCTAGGATTTGGGCTTCAGTAGTTGCAGCTTGGGGGCTCAGTAGTTATGGCATACAGGCTTCGTTGCTCCGCAGCATATGGAATCTTCCTGCAAATCTCATTTTTAAACTGTATGTTGAGTTGCTGATGGGCTGACTTCTGGTCTCAGGACATTGATTCTCATGTGACACTTTGCTTCCTTGTGAGGTTACTCATCTTAGTCAGGAAGATCACTGTGAGGATTACCTCCCAGCAAAAATAGAAGCCTTTTAAAGACAAGGGCTGACAGAGAAAGACAAATATGGTATTGCTTGTGTGTGGAATTAAAAAAAATGAAACAAATGAACTTATTTACAAAACAGAAACAGACTCACAGAGAAAACAAACATAATTATCACGAGAAGGCAGTGTGCAATGAATTAGGCATTGGGATTAACATATATGTTGTTGTTCAGTTACTAAGTCGTGTCTGACTCTTTGTGATCCCATCAACTGCAGCACACCAGTCCTCCCTGTTCTTCAGCATCTCCTGGAGCTTACACCATCTTCCTGTAGCACAAGGAACTATGTTTAGTATCTTGTAATAATCTATAAGGGAAAAATCTGAAAAAGGACTTATATATACATAAAAAGATATATATAAAAGGATTTATATATACACACACACACATATACATGTGTGCATAACTGAATCAACTTTGCTATGCACTTGAAAACAACATTGTAAACTGACTGTAATTCGATTTTTAAAGTGAAAAAAACGCTAAGATACTGATTATGTCACAGATCTGTTCTGAACATTACTAGTAAATAATAAAAAAAAGACAATAGCTTAAACATATTACTACACACATCACTTATTATATTTAGCAAAAGCTTTTACTATTTATAAATACTGAATAAATATTTTTGGTTGATCCATCCATAGAAGACCATGATTTGAATTCCTTGGGGAAAACTTGATTTTCACCACCTCCCCCCTCCAGGGCTAACTCCACAGGATATGAAACTCTCTATTATGAGATGAATAGAGATGAAAATCTTTGGATCACATGTGAAATACCCTTGCATTTTGGAGTTGATTCTCAGTAGCAGTAGTCTCTTACTCTGCACAAGTTTATTCTAACATTCACCCACTCATTTACTCTCTGACCAATGTCCCTCTGCTGTTTACACAAAGACTCAAACTGTTCTTTAAGCTCTGTGGCCACCTCAGGAATGTGCTGTGGTGTTATTTGTACCCATAACTTGGGAGCATCTGCGTAGGCAGTGACTTTCTGCTTCTCATGGACATGCATTTGTCTTTGTTCTACACTTTTATCTAATAACTGATCCTTCTTAATCATGTTAGAAGACAGACAAAGTTTAATCACAGTTTTCATCATGATCAGGACACAGTGTGCTAAGAAAGGCACTTTATTTATTGCATTGTCCAAACTGAGTTTTAATACGAATTATTATGACAATGAAGAGATGCTATTATTTATCCAATCAAGACATTGCTACAAGTACAAATTTGTTTTTTGTTCTGAAGTGAGAGCATCAAAATGAGTCCTACTTAGTCTCACGACAGCTTTCTTGAGCCTTTGAGAAGTTTCTTAGTTTTGACAGCCAGGACTGTATATGAATTCCTTTCTTGTCTTTTGAGCTCACCCTAGATGGAAAACTGAGCACAAGCTGTGTCTATATTGTCCACCCAGGGAAGCTGTTGGCATGCTGTTGCTATATAATGAATCATCTTTGTCTCACCTATTTTATTGCAAAAGAGACTGATACTAGGGAAATCCTTGTCTACTCCCCTCTCCATGCTTGGACTGTGGATCTCAGTAATTCACCCTATGGGGGAATGGATACTTGCTCTGTTCTTTCCTGTCTCCACAAATCAGGGAGCATTAAGAAAAAATAACTTTATGTATGGGCCCCAGTATTGACTTTTAGAGGGGCTTGAAGTTCAGTTGAACTTAGTAATCATTTCCTGATTATGTCGATTTTAAGCAGGGGAAAAATTCTGTGTAGAATAACTCTGGGATAACACAGAACAGCCTGTCAGGAGAACTACTAGCTTCTTGGCTTTTATTTGATTCCAGTATATTCCCTTTGATCATGATGATGGTGATGATGTTGATAATACATACATAGTGTTGAGACATGAAAGAATTAAAGTTGCAGGGACCGAATACTAGACATTAAGATTAGACTTCTTTCCTACTGTTCACACATCCTACAGGGGAAACAATGTCACCTCCGCCTCCTCCTCTCCACTCATAGCTCACTCATAGCTCACTATTCATTTCCAAGGTATTGGAAGGGGTGCATTCAATCAGTAAAACTGGGAAGCTGGATTGAGCAGCCCAGCAGACACGATTCTCTCTTTCAGAGCTGAATATTGGGAGACCTTTGCATCTAACTTTGCTCCTAACTTCTCTGCACCAAGGCCAAGTCAGGGTCTAGGCTGCCCTTGACAGAGAGATCCTGTGATCTTTCTCCTTTTCTCTCTCCCGTGGAAATAAACAAAGACTGACTAAATGGGAATGATAAAGGCTACTTTTTCAGAACTTGCCATAGAAAGGAAGTCAGCCCCCATCAGTTGGTGTTTTGGCAGAGGTGTGAAGTAGAAAAAAGAGAAGACTTCAGGTGTGCCCTGACTCGAGGCTGTTGGCCTAGGGGAACTGTGCGCAAATCGAGAAATGGAGCATCCAAGGCACTGATTGGGGCTGCAGGTTTGGCTGTCTCCCTAGTGGCTCTGACAGTAAAAAATCTGCAATGCAGGAGACCAGAGTTTGATCCCTGGTTCAGGAAGATCGCCTGGAGAAGAGAATGGGCTTCCCAGGTGGTGCTGCTGGTAAAGAACCCACCTGCCGATGCAGGAGGAGTAAGAGACTTGGGTTCGATCCTTGGGTCAGGAAGATCTCCTGGAGGAAGAAATCGCAACCCACTCCAGTATTCTTGCCTGGAGAATCCCATGGACAAAGGAGCCTGGCAGGCTACAGTCCGTAGAGTCACAAAGTGCTAGACATGACTGAAGCGACTTAGTATGCATGCACAGTAGGTCCTACACTGGAAGTAGGAATAAACATTAGGGGAACTGTCAACTGTTAAACAAGTTGTGGCCACTTTGGGCTGATCATTGCAGGCATTATTGTTTAGCTTCCTGGACCAGTTACTAGAGAGCATTCTGACTTCGTGAAGTCTGACTTGCAGATAGTAGGCTGGCTTCCTGGGCTTGGTGCTGCAGGTTCTGGATCAGAGTTCTGTCTTTACATATGGTCTGGCTGTTATCCATTTGTATATTCAGTCCTTCACTCTGTACTGCAGAAGTGAGGAACTTTGATATAGAATGCATCATATTTTTTGTTTGTTTTGTTTTTTTAATTTATTTTTAATTGAAGGATAATTACAATAGTGTGTTGGTTTCTGTCATACATCAACATGGATCAGCCATAGTTATACATATGTCCCTTCCTTTTGAACCTCCCTCCCACCTCTCACCCCATCCCACCCCTCTAGGTTATCACAGAGTCCCTGGTTTGAGTTCCCTGAGTCATACAGCAAATTCCTACTGGCTCTCTATTTCACATATGTTAGTGTATGTGTCTCCATTTGTCCCAGCCTCTCCTTTCTACCCACGCTTCATGCCCATAAGTCTGTTCTCTTTATCTGCATCCCCACTGCTGCCCTGCAAATAGGTTCATCAATACCATAATTCTAGATTCCATATATATGCTTTCAGTTCAGTTCAGTTCAGTTCAGTCGCTCAGTCTTTGCAACCCCATGGACTGCGGCACGCCAGGCCTCCCTGTCCATCACTAACTTCCGAAGCTTACTCAAACTCATGTCCATTGAGTTGGTGATGCCATCCAACCATCTCATCCTCTGTCATCCCCTTCTTCTCCTGGCTTCAATCTTTCCCAGCATCAGAGTCTTTTCAAATGAATCAGTTCGTCACATCAGGTAGCCAAAGTATTGGAGTTTCAGCTTCAGCATCAGTCCTTCCAATGAATATTTAGGATTGATTTCCTTTAGGATGGACTGATTGGATCTTCTTGCAGTCCAAGGGACTCTCAAGAGTCTTCTCCATACCACAGTTCAAAAACATCAATTCCTCGCCACTCAGCTTTCTTTATAGTTCAACTCTCACATCCATACATGACTACTGGAAAAACCATAGCTTTGACTAAATAGACCTTTGTTGGCAAAGTAATGCATTATTATATGCTTTGAGATATATATATATATATATATATGCAAAATATATGCATTAATATGTGATATTTGTTTTTCTCTTTCTGACTTATTTCACTCTGTATGATAGGCTCTAGGTTCATCCACCTCTTTAGCACTGACTCAGATACATAGAATACATCATCTTTTATGGCCACACTCTCCCTCAGCAGATTAGAAAGACCAATATTACAAAACCCATCCGAGCCACATCTTGCAATCAGCTTTGTCAGTAATAAGGCTGATATGTTGATTTCTGTCTTTCTGGCCCCTGAGCTTTTCAATGTTGATACTGAACTCAGGCATATAGATGGGGTGAAGTCAGTTATCACACCATTAGGCCCTACCAGGTGAAGGCTAATATTCAGACAGAATTAAGGAATCATCTTAATGGGCAGAATACTTTAAAATCAGCTCCCTCTTCTATTTTTAATATCTAAATTGTATATCTAACACCCTTTATTTCAAATTTAAGTCCCTTTGTATTTATATAATAGCTTTCCTTTTGTTCCCTTTATGGTTCCAAATTATTATTTTAGAGTGCTTTAGATTTCCATTTTCCCCATTTTATATCCCTCTTGATGGGAGGCTGTGGTTCTTTTCAATCTAATATATAAAATATATGTTACTTGGTACTTTGGTTATATGGATGCAGACATTAAGAAAACATATGTCCTTAGTCACTCAGTCAGACTCTTTGCAACCCCATGGACTGTAGCCCACCAGGCTTCTCTGTCCATGGGGATTCTTTAGGCAAGAATACTGGAGTGGGTTTTATCCCCTTCTCCAGGGAATCTCCCCAATCCAGGGATCGAACCCAGGTCTACTGCATTGCAGGCAGATTCTTTACCATCTGAACCACCAGGGAAGCTCAGGTTGTAAAATATTATGGGCACAAAGGAACCTGGGTGGGGTAATGAGTCTGAGCTCTCTCTGCATTTTTCCTAGCTTAACTGACATAAAAATATGACATATGTTAAGTTTAAGGTGTACAATGTAATGATTTGATTTGATAAGGTATATATTGCAAAATCAAGGAGGATATGGCAACCCACTCTAGTGTTTATGCCTGGACAGAGAAGCCTGGCAGGCTACAGTCCATAGGTTCATAGGGTTGCAAAGAGCTGGACATGGCTAAAGTGACTTAGCACATATTGCAAAATGACTACAATAAAATTAGCTAACACTTCTATCTCCTCCTATAAGGACCATTTGTGTGTGGTGATAACATTTAAGATTTACTCTTTTAATGGCTTTCAAGTATACAATACAGTACTGTTAATTACATTAATAGTCAATATGCTCTGCATTAGATACCCAGAACTTATTCATCTTACATCTGGAAGTTTGTACCCTTTAACCAATATGCTAGTAAATTTGTCTATTTCTCCTCACAGCTTTATCAATTTTTCCCTTATTTATTTTGATGTTCTGTTATTAAGTCTATACGTTTGTAAGATTATGATGTCTTCTTAGAGAATTGATCCTTATGTAAAACTCCTCTTTATTTCTGGTAAGTTTTCTTGTTCTGTAGCCTGCTTTGTCTGAAATTAATACAACTATTTCAGTTTTCTTTTGATTGTTAACATGGTATATCTTTTACCATCCCTTTTTCATTTATCTATTTTTATTTCAAAAGTGATTTTCTTTATATAATTTTCTTTTTTAAAAAACACACTTTGAAACTCTGCCTTTTAATTGCTGTAGTTAGGCCATTTGCATTTAAAGTGGTTATTTATAGTGAGGTTATATTTACTATATGTGTACAACTGCTTTTTATTTATTGCATTTGTTCTTTGTTTCTTTTTACTCCTTTTTTTGCCTTTTTGCTTTTAATTGAGAATGTTGAATAATTCCAATACCTCTCTTGGTTAACACTTTTGAATAACACTATACCACTTCACTTGCAATGCAGTTAATGCATTACAGAATATTCCCATTTCCTGTGACATTGCTGTCATTCATTTGACTTATTCATATGCTGAGATCACCCAATACAAGATTACTGTCATTACTTTAAACAGTGGTTATTGTTTACACAGACTAGTAGAAAAATAGGGAATTTCCTGGCAGTCCAGTGGTTAGGACTCTGCACTCTCACTACCAAAGACCTGAATTCAATCCCTGGTCAGGGAATTAAAATCCCATAAGCTGTGATACCAAAATATATATATAGAGAGAGAAAAATAAAATAATTTTTTCATTATTTGTTTTTCCTCCAATACTCTTCCTTTCTCTGTAGATTCAAGCTTCTGACCTATACCATTTTCCTACTCCCTAAAAAATGCCTTTTAATGTTTCTTGTATGGGAAGACTACTGGTGATGAATTCCCTCAATTTTTGTTCTGAGAAAGTCTATCCTTCACCTTTGAAGGTTAATCTCACTTAATACAGGATTCTAGATTGGTGGATTTTTTTTTTCTTTTAATACTAAAGAAGGGAATGGAATGAAATATTTATGTGATTTCTGATGAGACATCTGCTATAATTCTTACTCCTGTTCTTCTACAGGAAAGGTGTTTTTATTCTCCATACCTTTCATGATTTTCTCTATATCTTTTGTTTCTTGCAGTTCAAATATGATATGCCTAGATATAAATATTTTGGTCTTTATCCTGCTTGGTATTATCAGTGATTATCTGGCTTCCTGGATCTGTGGTTTGGTGTCAGTCATCAATTTTAGAAAATTCTTCTCCATTATTATTTCAGTATTTCTTCCTTTCTTTCTCTCTTACTTTTGATATTCTAATTATGCATATGTTACAACTTTTGAAATTGTTTCACAGCTCTTGTAGATTCTGCTTTTTTCCCCACCTATTATTTTTACTCTTTGTATTCCAGTGTGGAAAATTTATATTTACATCTTCACATTCATTGATTTGTTTTCCTTGGCCATGTCCCGTTAATTGACAAGCTCATCAAAGGCATTCTTTATTTTTATTACAACATTTTTTATTTCTAGCATTTCCTTTGAACCTTTCTTAAAGTTTCGATCTTTATTTACATTACCCATCTATCCTTATGTGTTGTCTATTTTTTGCCATGGGTTCTTAGTATATTGATCATAGTTATTTTCCATTTATTATCTGAGCATTCCAAAGTTTGTGTTATATATGAATCCGGTCCTCTTGCTTGCTCTGTATCTTCAGATTGTTTTCCTGTGTATTAGCATGTCTTTTATTTTTTTGAAGAAACCTGAACATGATGTATCAGGTAATAGGAACTGAGATAAAGGGAAGAAGAATCTGACACTGATACCTAAAAATGACACAATATTGTAAATAAACTATAGTTCAATAAAGTAAACACACAGAGGGAAAGAGAGGTGCATCCATCCGCAGCTGAGTCCTGCTCCTAGCCACTCTCCAGCTGCCTTCAGCCACATGAATGAAGCCAGGGAACCCATTGGAAAATCAGCTAGGGAAGCCACAGTAACTGAGAACAGGTATTCTTTTAAGCCACTTGTTTTGAGACTGTTGATTACATTTAAATAGATAGCTGGGTTCTTTCCTGGTGTCTCAGTCCATTGAGAGTCTGCCCACAATGAGGGAGACCCAGGTTCAATCCCTGGGTCAGGAATATCTCCTGGAGAAGCAAATGCAAACCCACTCTAATATTCTTGCCTGGAGAATTCCATGGACAGAGGAGCCTGGGAGGCTATAGTCCATGGGGTCCCAAAGAGTCGGACAAGACTGAGTGACTAACACTTTCATTGTAACTTTGGGCTAATTCCATAAGTTCAAAAGCCTGAATTCTCTCTTCTATCAAGTGGGAATATGGCATTCACACTCCCAGGATACTGTGAAGATTGACTATAAGGATGAATTTGTTGTTCAGTTGCTAAGTCACATCCACTCTTTGTGACCCCATGAACTGTAGCACACCAGGCTTCCCTCCTTCAAATGATGAATTTGGATATTCCCAATTCTGAGCCTGGTCCATAGTAGACTCTTGGATTTTAACAAGCTACATATTTTTACTACTATTTTTGCTGCCTCTGCATCTATGGGGAAAAAAAGAAGTGAATCTGTTTTTGTCCTGAAAATCTAGTGGATTGTTTTATAGGGATGAGTAATCAGGATGTGAAAAGTTTTCTTTCTCATGGGATACTTTTGGAAGTTGTTCTGTATAACGAAAAAATTACATTTGTCAGAGCAATAATATTTGCCTAACTAATGTTAGCTTGTTTTCAAGTAATTCAATGGACTGTGCATTTTGACTGGACAGTGACTACAAGGAGCGAGTCTATAATGACGCTAGCTAAAAAGGCATGTAACAAATGCAGAACATAATTGAGGACACAGCTTACTCATTTTTGAGACCCAGAATATCACCCTTCACATGCCTCAAAGCTGACTCAAGCCAAAATATGGCACAAATGATTTAATACAAATATACATTTGTATAAAATTATGTCTAATGCTCTAATTATGAAGAAAATCCAGTCCTGTTTACCAGGCATCCTAAAAAGAAGTGCAATGGTAGATCAGTGTATTTGAAACTATGATGTACTTTGAAGTAACTGAAAGATCCAGAGTGGTTCAGTCCATTGAAAACAGATTTGCTGAGTAGAGGACATCATTATGCTCACAGCACATTCAAGATGAGATAAATGAAACGGGACAAATATAGGATGATGAAATTACTCTGGCCTTTTTCAATATATTGTGCAACGGCATTCTTAAGCAATTATTGACTAAACTGGTAAAAGCTAGAAAATGTGCAAAATTACAGGAGAAATTATCAGTATAAAAATACAAAGCCATCCAGAAGCTAATTTGGTACAGGCTTCCAGAGAGGTTAGAAATGATTTTAACTATTTTTTGATTTGAGGTTTATTTGGCTAAGTTTGGCAAAATTTTGTAACTTTCTTATACGAACAAAAATAAAAATGTATGGTAATTTGGATTATGGATTACACTTTAAAATGCAACAGGAACATGGCAGACTATCAAAAGGCCTTGAGTCTTGGACTCAAAAGGCCTTATTTCTAGTTATGGCTATGTGACCTTGAATAAGCCACCTCATCAGGTCTTTGTTTCTACATCTTTGAAATGAAGGTATTGGAGATTTTCAGATATTTTTAAGATCTTAAATGTGCCTAATTTTCCATTTGCCCTACAAGGGGTTAATATCCAAAATATATGTGGAATTCATATATCTCAACAACAACAATTAAAAAATAGGCAGAAGATCTGAAAAGACATCTTTCTAAAGACATACAGATGTCTAACAGGCACATGAAAAGATGTTCAACATCACTAATTATTAGGGAAATGCAAATCAAAACTGCAATGAGCTATTACCTCACACTTGTTAGAATCAGTTCAGTTCAGTTCAGTTCAGTCGCTCAGTCATGTCTGACTCTTTGCGACCCCATGAATTGCAGCACGCCAGGCCTCCCTGTCCATCACCAACTCCCAGAGTTCACTCAAACTCACGTCCATCAAGTCGGTATGCCATCCAGCCATCTCATCCTCTGTCGTCCCCTTCTCCTCCTGCCCCCAGTCCCTCCCAGCATTAGAGTCTTTTCCAATGAGTCAACTCTTCGCATGAGGTGGCCAAAGTACTGGAGTTTCAGCTTTAGCATCATTCCTTCCAAAGAACACCCAGGGCTGATCTCCTTTAGAATGGACTGGTTGGATCTCCTTGCAGTCCAAGGGACTGTTAGAATAGCTGTTATCAAAAGATAAGAAAAAAAGGTTGGAGAAGATATGGACAAAGAGAACTTCTTAGACACTGATGGTGAGGGTGTACATTGTTGCAGCCACTATGGAGATCCCTCAAAAAAGTAAGAGTAGAACTAAAGCATGATCCTGTTATTCCACTTCTGGGTGTTTATCCAGAGAACATGAAAAGACTTTGTCTACTGCAGCATTATTTACAATAGCCAAGATATGGAAACAACCCAAGTGTCCATTGATGGGTTAATAGATAAAGAAGATATGGTGTATATATGGAACGGAATACTATTCAACCATAAAAAATAATGAAACACTGTCATTTCTGACAACATGGACAGAATTTGAAGGTATTATGCTGCATGAAATAAGTCAAATGGAGGAAGTCAAATGCTTTGGGAATTCACTTATGTATGGAATAAAAACAAAAAAATAAACAAAAAAATTTTAATGCCTAATTTTCACTAATTTTTTCAAATTTAAAGTCAGGCAATTATGAGAGGTTAAACAATGACCCCCAGAGATAGCCAAGTCCTAATCCTTGGAACCCCTGAATGCTATATTATTTGGATATGAGGGTTTTGCAGATGTCATCAGGGCAAGGGTCTTGAGAAGGAATGATTATTCTGGATTACCTGCTTTCCTGAGTGCATATGCTCAGTCGCTAAGTTGTGCAACACCATGGACTGTAGCCCACCAGGCTCCTCTGTCTGTGGGATTTCCTAGGCAAGAATACTGGAGTGGGTTGCCATGTCCTTCTCCGGGGGATCTGCCTAACTCAGGGATTGAATCCCCATCTCCTGCATTAGCAGACAGATTCTTTACCACTGGGCCATCAGGGAAGTTCCCTGGATTATCCAGGTGAGACCTAAATGTGATCACAGGCATCCTTATAAGAGAGAATCAGGGGATATTTGACTAGAGAAGAAATAGGAAATGTGACAAAAGAAGCAAGAGGTTACAGGGATCATAAATCAAGGAATGCAGGCAGCTTCCAGGAGCTAGAAGAGGCAAGGAAACAGATCATTCCAAAGAGCCTCCAGAAGGCATCAATTCTGCTGACACCTTGACTTTAGCCCAGGGAAACTGATTCAGACTTCTGGCCTCTAGACTGTAAGAGAATAAATGTATGTTGCTTTAAATCACCAAGTTTGTGGTAATTTGTGATAGCAATAACAGGAAATTAATACTGCAGTCAAAATCCTTGAGACCAACTGAGATATAAATGACTTAAATCATGGAATAGTAACTCTGAATCAATCGTCTATGAAGGTATCTATTGGGCACTGACTATAGAACATATATAAAACCTGGTGCTGGAGCTGTGATTTAAGTCCCCTATACTAGGTAGAAAGTTTGACTCAGAAACAGAAAACTCAACCCAGACATGCTTAAACACTAAAGTGGATGTGTAAGCTCATGTAACTGAAAAAATTAAGATACATGGCATAGGTTAGGAAGGAACTGGTGCTTTTCCAAACTGGGAAATGGATTTAGGAAAGCAACTAGAACTTTCTAGTGCAATTATTGTTGCTTAGTTGCTAAGTCATGTCCGACTGTTTGTGATCTCATGGACTGCAACTCACCAGGCTTCCCTGTCCTCCACTGTCTCCCAGAGTTTACTCAACCACATGTCCATGGAGTCAGTGATGCTGTGAAATCATCTGATCTTCTGTTACCCCCTTTTCCTCCTGCCTTCAATCCTTCCCAGCATCAGGTTCTTTTCCAATGAGTCGGCTCTTCGCATCAGGTGGCCGAAGTATTGGAGCTTCAACATCAGTCCTTCTAATGAATATTTAGGGTTGATTTCCTTTAGGCTTGATTGGTTTGATTTCCTTGCTGTCCAAGAGACTCTCAAGAGTCTTCTCCAGCACCACAATTCAAAAGCATCAATTCTTTGGCATGCAGCCTTCTCTATGGTCCAACTCCAGCATGGCTCAGAGCTTCACTGAGTTATGCAAGCCCCTTTGCCACTACAAAGCTGTGATCCAGGAAGGGATCACATATGAATGGTAGATGTGGTCATTATGAACTACCCTCTATCTGTATATACCAACCACTGAAAACTCTATTTTCCCTTTCCTGTTTCTTTTTTTATACCAGGTTCTCTCGCTAAGTCTAAAATTCTGCTCACTGATGATGTCTGTTTCTGTTTTGGTCAAGGCTAAAAGTGTCATTACTTACAAGGGTCATTCCTCAGTACATATGTTCAAGCATTCTTTCTACAAGGCCTTGAAACAATTACTTGATCAATATTAAAGACAGATGGAACATTCTTTTCATTGAAAGACAATATATCAGAGCTATCAAGCACTTGGACAATGGAATCAAGCTTAACTAGATTCAGATCCCAAATCCACCTGTGTGATTAGTTAACTTTACCTTTTTTCTATGATAGAATCTATCTAATATCATCCTTTTGATATAGATGTTTGAAAATGTTTTAGCTTCAAATTTTTTGTTCTTTTTTTCCTAGCATTGTCTCGTAAGCATTTCCTTGTCCCATTAAAAATTTCTTGACAATCTTTAATTTAATGGATGTAGATTATTTTGCTTAGGGATCATTTCTTTTTAACTTATATTGTTGTACATTTCCTTCCCCTTCCCCTTCCCCTATTATAAGTAAGCCTGCTGTGAATATCTTTGGAGATACATCTTTACCTGTACTTCTGATCATTTTTTCAGGTTCATCTCCTAGAAGTGCTCAAGCTCTGGGTCAAAGGGCACGAGGACTTGAAAGTTGGTCAAATTGCTTTCCAAATGGTATTCATTTACAATTCCACCAGCGTGTAGGAGAATGCTAATGACTAGTTTTGTGAGGTTCCCCAGACAAATAGAAGCAGCTTCTTCTCTAAAGAAAAGATATTTCTTTAGAGTGGTATGTGGAATAGTGAGTGATATGTGGCAGAGTTTTTAGATTGTGTGTGAAGCAGTGTGTGAGTGTGTGTACGTACGTTTTTTTGTGTTTGCATCTGCACATGCATTTGCTCAGTTGTGTCGAATTCTTTGTAACCCCAGGGACAGTAGCCCTTTTCTGTCCATGGAATTTCCCAGACAAGAATACTGGAGTTGATTGCTATTTCCTCCTCTAGGGGGAATCTTCCTGACCCAGGGACTAAACCCGTGTCTCTTGCATCTTCTGCCTTGGCAGGAGGGTTCTTTACCAGCTGAGCCACTAGAGAAGCCCAGATTAGGAAGCAGAGTTCTAGAGAAAGAATTCTTAAGAAACATTAGCAGCTAGCTCAGTGAAGTTAAATGCAGATGTTCACCTTTCTGCTTTTATTACACAGCTGAAGGGGCAATCGCTTGTGTCTCATACCACCTCACTGATCCACCAGCTCCATGTCTGGAAATATTTGTTCATTTCAAATCGAGTTGATCTTAAACAGGTGGAATTTTCCAAAAGCTGTCTTCATAATGCTATCCAGTTACTCATGCTGGATCAGGGGCAAGCTAAGTTCATGAAGAAAGAGCCAAATCAAGCCAAAGGCATTAGTGATGGAACTCATAATTCTCAAACCAGACATTATTCTCATTGGTAGTGTCTATAAATTATTCTTTCTTCAGTGTCTTTAAATAATGGGCTTATTGCAGATGAATAAGGAAAGTTTCTTGAGGCCGTAGAGGTGCTTAATAAAGCAGTAGGGAATGTATGAGTACTGCCAAATGGAAAAACCAGCAAAATGGTTTGACCTCAGGTTTACATCAGATGGGGAGATGGAGACAACTGCAGGGGAGAAGGGGGACGGAACATCAACTTGAGGGACTATGGGAGCCGAGAAAGCTGAGCATCACTTTGAATTTAAAAGAAAATTAAGACACACTTGTGTATATCAGGACTCCTTTTAAGGGTGATCACTAAAGGGAAAGATCTAGATCAAAAATCTAGATTAAAGAGTGGAAAGGGAACAGAATATGGAAAAATATCAGGAAGCAGGGTGACTAAGGAGTCACATTAAAACTCTGAATTTATTTGATTTGAGATTATATCCAACCTCTTCCTGAAAAGATAGCTACAGATTAAAATCCTAATGTGGGATGAGACATGTGAGGTCTTTGAGCAAAGTAGAAAATATGTATTTTTAGGCTATATGGCATGAGACACTCCAGCTGGTGGTGTCCAGATAGAACTTCTCTTCACCACAACCACCACAGTGACCAGAGCATTTAGTTGAACTCACTTTTCAGCCTCTTTGTGTTTTCAGCAAGATGTGATTATTTAAGGTTTATACCAAATTCTTATGGATCTCATGAGTTTCACAAATGGATACAGTCTACTGTCAGGAAAAGAATAGAGTTCTTGTCCACCATACTTTTTGGGGGGTACTTACCTTGGCTTTCTTGGTGACTCAGAGGGTAAAGAATCTGCCTGCAATGCAGGAAACCCAGGTTCGATCCCTGGGTTGGGAAGATCCCCTGGAGAAAGGAATATTCACTCTGGATTCTTGCCTGGAGAATTCCATGGACAGAGAAGCCTGGTGGGCCATAGCCCAGGGGGTCACAAAGAGTCAGACACCACTGACTAACTAACGCTTTCATTTTTTTCACTTTACCTCGGCTTCCAAGCTTTCGTGCTGTAGATACTTCATAGGAGACCTTGAGCTTTACTCCAAAAGCACTGAGTGCGTTCCAAGTGAGAGGCAGTAGATACTGTAGCTCCCCATTTCAGATTCTCTTTATTCCCTTTAACTGGGTCCCTGTACCCACCCCATAGCTGCTCTGGAGTATTTTTGGCTAAGGGATTCATGACTATCCATCTTCTCCACAGAATTGTCCCCTGTAAAGGGAGTCTCCTACCCTGGAAGAGGAGACCTGACACCCATCTAGGCTACCCATAGCCCATACCTGACTAATAAGGGGATAAATAAGCAGCCCCTCTGCCTCTAAAAGGGATGTATCTGTGGTGGGGATTATGCTCCAGAGCCCACCAACATCACCCTTGTCCCCCAGTAGATTGGACCAGGACCAGTTTGTAGCTGAAACCACATGAATTTTTTGTTGTTGCTATTGACAAAAGTAAAGGAAGTCAATTTGAGCTAGCTTAAGCAACAAGGAAAATTTTGGGAAGGATGTGAGAGTGTCTTAGCATTCAAAGAAGAGTGCTATGGTCTCTTTGTTTCCTTATCTTCTTGTCCTCCTGGCTTAGGTTATCCTCAGAACATTCCATCATTACATTACATGCCCAAATCTCTGTCTCAGAACCTGCTTCTAGACCTAAGACTGGAGAAGTGATTTTATCATAATTATGTATCTTGCAGTGTCAGAAGAGATTGTAAACTGCTTAAAAGCAAGGTCTCTCCCTTTCCCCATCTGGTACCTCTCTATTTCCTTCCACATTTTAGGTCCTCAAATATTAAACTGAAGTAACAATTGATATCCAGAAATATGCAACAACTCAGATTTTAGAAGACCACACACTATTTATAAGAAATTCAAATATACCATGATTCCCCTTTGAATTACTGGGAGACCCCAAAAACATATCCAAAGGCCAAAATGACTTTATCTCCCCCTGACTCCCAAATTTGAATATTCTCAAATCTCTTGGTACATTTTCTTATTTTTTTCATCACTACCAACAACCTCTACTCAATCCTATCATTCTTTATTCAATAGATTTTGAACCGCTACAATAAGAGCTAAATATACTAGTGAATTTTTTGTTGTTGCTGTTGACAAAAGTAAAGGAAGTCAATTTGAGCTAGCTTAAGCAACAAGGAAAATTTTTGGAAGGATATGAGAATGTCTTCATAGCATTCAAAGAAGAGTAAAATAATGTGTCATTAGAGTGGACAAAACAGGATATATTTGGCAACTTGGGTACAGAAGTTTACAAACCGTCTCTTTAGGGAACCACCATTAATAAGACTTAGTCACCATCAGACTCTAATTCTTATGTCTCTTGGTTAAAATTCTAAGATATACAAGATCAAATACATGGTTTAGGTGTCAACCAAAACAAATAATCAGTTATGGCCAGAAGATATCATGAATCACCCACATGGTTATCAGGATCCATCCTAGAAAAGTTGAAATTTTATGAACCGACATCTCCCTGGAAGGGACATAACCCAGAAAAGGTAGCATCCTGGACCTTTTAGGTCATTTTACTTACAGTTATCAGAGGAGAGCCTCAAAGGGGCTGAAAAATCTAGTGGAGGAGCTAAAATGCTTGCTCAAATAGTTATCAACTAACACAAGTAAAACTGGCAAATATGGAGAGAATAAAAGCAAAACATTTTGGGGGATCCAAAGAAGGAAAAACTTGGGACTTCCCTGGCAGTCCAGTGGTTAAGACTCCACACTTTCAATGCAGGGTGCATCAGCTCGATCCCTGGTCAGGAAACTAAGGTCCACATGCTGCACAGTGCAGTGAAAAAATTTTTAAAAAAGGAAAACTCTTTTCAATAGGCATGAACACAGTAAAAGCAAGGGTGGGAAAAGGGGATTTTAGAGCCAGAAGAGCACAAGCGAAGCATAAACAAAGTGTACTGACTGGAGATGGCTGGTTTTTTTTTTGGAAGCCAGAGAGCATTTTGGACAGCTGTTAGAAAACAGGTACGAAAGGCGAGACTTGGATAGCTGAGGAAGGAGCAGAAACAAGATTTATTAGATAATGGGGAGGTGGAAGGTTTCTGAGCAAAGGAATGAGGTGATCAAAACTGAGCTTTTAGAAGATCAATCTGTTTACACCCACGTGCCCCAAAGGCTGCTCTTAGGAGGCACAAAGTCCCAATTTCCTGTACTTGATATTTGTTGATGCGGAGGCAGCCAATGTAAATGATTTCACCTCCTTTAGGGAACCCGTGTGGGAAGGTGTTGCATAGCTGAGGCTTCTTGCATTGTGCATATGCATGCAGAGTGAAGAATTATGGCAATTAGCCCCAAAATCTTGACTGTAAAACTCACATTCACTTGACAAATCCCAATTGTTCATGGAAACGGTGTGTGGGGGATTTTTTACCCCTTAGTTTGGTTTGATTTGAGGTTGTTTACTTGAATCATCTGGATAATTGCTTCATCTTCCCACCTTTCCTGTTTCCGCCCTCGAGGCCTTCAGGTGTCAGAGTTCTCAGGGGCCTGAAGAAGCCCTCCTCCCAAGATGTGTTAGAAGCTCCTTTCTCAAGGTGGACCCATTTCTGTTTCCCTGTCTACACTTAATTCTCAAGAGAGGAACTCAAGTCTAGAGCTCGGTTCACATTGAAATTCAGCCTTTTTTTTCCTTCTTTCTTCTTCAGAGAAGTTTTGGAATTATTTCCCTTGGTAGGTAGGGGTAGGAACAAACAAAAGTCAGCAGGAACCCACAGGATCATAGCCAGGAAAGTTGCCTTGCTTACCTGAATGTCACCTTCTCATGAGGTGGCAGTCAGTCAGTAGAGATGTGGATGCTCGAGGTCATTCTTTTTAATGTTTCTAAGTTCCTTTTAGGAGTGGGGGAAGACAAGGGAGGATATTGGTGACTTCTGTCTCTCCACAGGAGTTAGATGCATCATTCCTGAGTGTAGTTAATTAAAGAAACAATATCATTATTTTCCTTAATAAGACCTACCCTGAGTTCCCATCCACTAGAACCTTCAAAAGTTTCTATGTCTGCTGTGTTTTGGGTATCCGCTGTAATTGCTGCTTTTGAACTGTGGTGTTGGAGAAGACTCTTGAGAGTCCCTTGGACTGCAAGGAGATCCAACCAGTCCATTCTAAAGGAGATCAGCCCTGGGATTTCTTTGGAAGGAATGATGCTAAAGCTGAAACTCCAGTACTTTGGCCACCTCATGGGAAGAGTTGACTCATTGGAAAAGACTCTGATGCTGGGAGGGATTGGGGGCAAGAGGAGAAAGGGACGACAGAGGATGAGATGGCTGGATGGCATCACTGACTCGATGGACATGAGTCTGAGTGAACTCCAGGAGTTGGTGATGGACAGGGAGGCCTGGCGTGCTGCAATTCATGGGGTTGCAGAGAGTCAGACATGACTGAGCGACTGAACTGAACTGTGTTTAGAGAAGTTGTGTTTGTGTTTTGGGAAGTTTAGTTTCTTGGCTATGACAATTCTGAGGGGCTTACACAGTGCTCAGAAAAGATAGGATGTGCCTGGGCCTTAGTTTACAGTGGATGTCAATGCAGTATGGTCAGGTGACCCCATTATGCTCATGTGCCTTTTGTGAGGTCCTTAACACAGAGAATCTGTCTCTTGGTGTTGCTTTTACAACCTGACATTTAAAGCTCATCATCCAAAGGCACCCCACACTTAAGCCCAATCTGGGAAATTGCTGGTTGGCCCTTCGTTTCTGCTGCCATTCTCAGAAATACTCAAACTTCCATTCCTTTCTCAGTGTCTCTTCGTTGTCTGAATCAAGGCTCCTCTTTGTAACATTTCCTTTTCAGTGGCCTTGCAAGAAACAAAAAATACCTGTTTGCTTTTCCAGGTGTTTGTGAGAAAGAGAGAGATAGAGCAAGCCAGAGATGAGTTAGTTTTGGATTTTTATGAAGAAGAAAGATTGATTAGACCTTGTAGAAATACAATGCTTACCACTCATTCCTGTGGTGAACATTGTGATGTGAATATAAAACGAGGTTTCATCATTCCTTAGTGAGTTCACAGAAGCTTCCCTCAAAGCTCCAAAACACTTCTAGCAGGGTTTCTTTTGCTGGGAGAAGGGTGGTGGGAGGGGCTGGGGGTGGAGAGGTTGTCTGGTACTCTGAGGGGTTCTTCATAATACTTTACTATTTATATGTATGTTTGTTAAAAACAGTAATAAGTAAGGAACCAGGGCAAGAGAAAGGGTAGAAACATGAGACAAATATTTAGGATTGTGGGCCCCAGGGTCGCTACTGCATTTCTTGTTCCTTCCTTGGCTGCTGAATGTGATATTTCTAATTCTTGTTTCAGTAATAGGAGTAGGCTAGCTCTTCAAGGCTCCAAGCCTTAGGGAGGGAATTCATCGTCAGTCTACCATGAACTTGAGATCTGTCTCTCATACTCTCCTTCCAAGTTCAGTACCTAATCAACAATGGAGGTTTTTTGCAGGAAGTTAAGACCTCCATCTGGCTCCCATAACCCCTGACTTCCTTGCCTGTCAATACTCTGAAATTCCTCTTCATATTGAAGAGGAGAATCTTCAATCTCTCAAGAGATTCTCACCTTGAGAATCTCTTCCTGATTTCAAGCTGGCTTACATATTCAACCATTATTTTTTGTTGATCCAATACTTCCAAGTGTTTGAAAGGCCTGTTTATTGTGGAAAGTTCTTTGATTACAGATTCAAATGCTTTAATAGATATAGGGTTATTCAGATATTGTTTCTTGTGTCAGGTTTTGTAAGTCATTTAAAAGAATTTTTCCATTTAAGTTAAATTTATTAGCATATCAGTTCAGTTCAGTTCAGTCGCCCAGTCATGTCCAACTCTTTGCAACCACATGAATCGCAGCATGCCAGGCCTCCCTGTCCATCACCAGCTCCCAGAGTTCACTCAAACTCATGCCCATCGAGTCAGTGATGCCATCCAGCCATCTCATCCTCTGTCGTCCCCTTCTCCTCCTGCCCCCAATCCCTCCCAGCATCAGGGTCTTTTCCAATGAGTCAACACTTCGCATGAGGTAGCCAAAGTATTGGAGTTTCAGCTTCAACATCAGTCCTTCCAATGAACACCCAGGACTGATGTCCTTTAGAATAGATTGGTTGGATCTCCTTGCAGTCCAAGGGACTCTCAAGAGTCTTCTCCAACACCACAGTTCAAAACCATCAATTCTTCAGCGCTCAGCCTTCTTCACAGTCCAACTCTCACAACCATACATGACCACAGGAAAAACCATAGCCTTGACTAGATGGACCTTTGTTGGCAAAGTAATGTCTCTGCTTTTGAATATGCTATCTAGGTTGGTCATAACTTTCCTTCCAAGGAGTAAGTGTCTTTTAAGTTCATAGCTGCAATCACCATCTGTAGTGATTTTGGAGCCCCCAAAAATAAAGTCTGACACTGTTTCCACTGTTTCCCCATCTATTTCCCATGAAGTGATGGGACCAGATGCCATGATCTTCGTTTTCTGAATGTTGAGCTTTAAGCCAACTTTTTCACTCTCCACTTTCACTTTCAACAAGAGGCTTTTGAGTTCCTCTTCACTTTCTGCCATAAGGGTGGTGTCATCTGCATATCTGAGGTTATTGAGATGTCTCCCGGCAATCATGATTCCAGCTTGTGCTTCTTCCAGCCCAGCGTTTCTCATGATGTACTCTGCATAGAAGTTAAAGAAGCAGGGTGACAATATACAGCCTTGACAAACTCCTTTTCCTATTTGGAACCAGTCTGTTGTTCCATGTCCAGTTCTAACTGTTGCTTCCTGACCTGCATACAGGTTTCTCAAGAGGCAGGCATAGTTTCCCTAGTTTTATATTACTATATTTTGGTATCTGTACGATCTGTAGTGCTGTCCCCATTTTCATTTCTGACATTGGCAATTTGTGTTCTCTATTTTTCAAAAAGTGTTCTTGCTAGATATCTCTGAATTTTTAGAGTAATTTTAAGAAGGAAAAATTGACTTTGTTAATTTCCTTTATTATTTGTCTATTTTATATTTTATTGATTTCTGCTCTTATTGTTTGTTTTCCCCTTCTGCTTATTGTAAGTTTGCTCTAGTTTTTACAGCTCTTGAGGTAGAAACTTAAATAATTGATTTTTAAGCCTTTTTTCTCTTCCGATATATTTCAAGCTATAAATTCCCTCTAAGCATTGTGCAGTATTGTTCATCCCATGATTTTTGTCACTGTTTGAAATATTTTCTAATTTCTCTTATTTTTTCTTCTTTGTCCTATATATTACTTATAAATATGTTCCTTGATTTTTAAACATTAGAAGCTTTTATAAGATTATTACTAGTTACTAGTAGTTACTAGTTTCTAATTTAATCTTGTTTTGGTCATAGAATATATTATCTAAGGTTTTGACCTTTGATATTATTGAGATTTATTTTATGGCCCAGAACATGGTCTGTCATGGTGAATGTTCGTGTATGTTTGAAAAGAATGTGTATTCTGCAGTTGTTGAGTGTGTTCCCCATGACTAGCAGCAAAAGTACAGAAGATCCTTTAGCTTAGGAAGATTGTTATGAGTACTTTTTCATGTAATTAATTATTAATTAAAATATCCAAAATAGTTTGATACTGATCTGGATCCTAGAACTCTTAAATTGATAGGAATTGATAAGAGGCCAGATGAGAAATTCAGACAAAGCTTTAGTGGGACGTGTGCTGCAGCACAAGGGAGCAAAAACAAGTAACAGGTGCCCTTGTTCACTCTTCAGAGAAGGGCCGGCTGGTTCCTTAAATGGCATCATGATAGGGGTGGATCTTTGAACCAGGCCACCCTCTTGGTCGAGCTGTGTGCAGGGATCGAGCACCATACCCGCTTTTGCTCTCAGCACCTCAGAAATGACAAATGATTTGTGGGCTTTCTGTATCTTTCTGTTCGTAACTGCCCCAACTGCATGTGCCTGTAGTTTTCAGTCCTTTATAGCTTCTCTGTGGTCTGTTGCTTAAGGAGATGTCTGTCCAGGGGCAAGTAGAAGGTTCTAAGTCCTAGGTCCCAGCCTGTCTCAGTTTATCATGACTTTTATTTACCTATATCAATTTCATAAATATTGCCAAGTTGATCTTTTGGGCAATTCTACCAGTTTGACTTCGGATTAGCAGGATATCAAAAGACCATTACTCACACCCACATCAATATTTACTGTTGTTAAACTTAATATTGACATTCTGATGAGTGACATGAACATATTATTATTCTTTTAATTTCATTTCCCTGGTTATTGGTGAAGCTTAGCACCTTTTCATAGCTTATTAGATACTCAATTTCTGTGAATTGCTTGTTCATATTCCTTGCCCATATTTATTTTGAGCTATTTGATTATATTCTTAATAATTTCTAAAATTTCCTTAGCTCTTCTAGGTATTCTTATAGATACTGCAAAATTTTCTGTTGTTCTGTTGCTTGGCACTTAATTCAGTTAAAGGTGAACTTTTTCAAACTGACAGTTTTAATTTTGATGTGGTCATTTTCATCTGTTTCCTTCTCTGATAAGTACTTAGTGTTTTTCAAGAATTAAGTAACTACCAGAAATTATTTGAGTGGTCTATATTGTCCTCTATAAAAGTTTTAAAGAATTACTTTTATGTTATAATGTATCTGTACATTATTTTTTTATTTACTCTAAGCGGGATTCTTACTTTTTTTTTTTCTACTAGAAAGCCATTAAGTAGCCTCTCCATTCCTAATGACCCTCTTTGATTTATGATAGCATCTCTATTATGTACTATGATAGGTTTCATAAATGTATAAGTCTGTTCCTAAATTCTTTGTATTCATTTATCATCTAATTTCCATAAGTCTCACATACTTTTCATAATTATGGCATTATAACAACACTTGATATCTGGTAGAGAAACATCTTTCTCCTTGTCATTCTTTTATGAAATTGTTTTGGCTAATCCATTCCTCTATTCATATGAAACTTAAAATTTGCATATCATATTTTGTATTGTACTGATTTCAAAGATTAAATGGAGATTAAAAGACAAGTTTAGCATGTAGTGTCTTCATCTTTATAACACACTGTATCTCTCATTTTATTAAAGTTTTCTTTTTATGTCCTTCTGTAAGGTTCAGTATGTGGCAACCCACTCCAGTATTCTTGCCTGGAGGATCCCAGGGACGGGGAAGCCTGGTGGGCTGCCGTCTATGGGGTCGCACAGTTGGACACGACGGAAGCGACTTAGCAGCAGCATAATGTTCAGTAAATTTCCGTATAAAGTTTCTAATTTTTTATTGAATTTATTACTAATTATCTTATAGGTTTTGAATGAAATATTTTCTTCTTTAGCATATTATTGAATTTGGTTATCCCTGGTATAGTGGAATGCTAACAATTTCAGTTAATCCCAATGTTTTGAATATTAAAATATAACGTCAAATTATAATAATATAAATGAAAAACAACTCTTTACCTTCTCTATGATCGTGAGTTTTCAGTATTAGGCCCATAGCTTTTTTGAGGAGTGTATTGGTCATAAAATTGAACTATGTCAGAGAGGAACTAGATGGTCACTAATATTTCCTCCTCCCTATGTACATGTGTTAGCCTTTTTGCAATTTGGTTGAGGTCATGTGACTCCTTCTGGCCAGTAGAATATGAGCAGATGTAAATAATGGAGGCCATTTCCAGGCCTGGCCATAAAGTCACCTTCAGGGTCCTCCTCACTTCCTTTCTCCCTTGCTTATTGGCTGAATACAGAAAATCCAAGCAAGCACTTTGAGAAAATCCTATGGGGAGCATAGAGCCACATGAGGCTAGGGACTTAGTTTCCTGTTTATTTTTCAAACCAGAGCCACCAAGGAGAGTTGCCCAATCTAAGGATTACGATAGTTTTTCTTTGGTAAGCCACTGGGATTCTGAGATTGTTTCAGCAATTGGAGACAACTGTCCTAACTGATATGAAAGCTTTTGACAAACAATTTATCAAAAAACTATATTAGGGGATTCAGAGTCTGTCCATGATTAATAGCCCAAACATGAAGAAGAGGGATAAGCTGAATAATGAGCTTGGGTTCAGACTCTGGGATGAGAATTGAACCAGAGTACAGTTGCTAAAAAACAGGGCATTCTGAGCTCTCTGGTCTGGTGGATCATCACAGCAATTAGAAAAGGAGAATGATCTTTGCTGTAGTAGTTCCTTCTCCCCAAAAACCTGGAACTTTGAGGGAGAGGGCATGGCCCAAGGACCATCATATTACTCTATACCAAGCAGAAAGAAAAACCCCTTTTCTGTATGGAGCATCCCTGGTGGCTCAGATGGTATAAAATCTGCCTGCAGAGCAAGAGATCAGGTTCAACCTCTGGATTGGGAAGATGCCCTGGAATCGGAAATGGCAATCCACTCCAGTATTCTTGCCTGGAGAATCCCATGGACAGAGGAGCCTGGTGGGCTGCAGTCCATAGACTCTCAAAAAGTCAGACACAACTCAGCAACTGACACTTTCATTGTAAGTTAAAATATTGCATTCCATTCAGCAAACATGCACTGACCACCTCTTCTTGTATCACTTTACACACACACACACACACACACACCAGAATTATTTTCTTTCTCAGAGCTTCAGTTAAATCTTTCTAAAACCCTAGGGAAGATATTCCCGGAGTGTGGTTTTCCTAAAATTGATTTTCTAGACTCTAGTTGTGTAATGAAGAACACATCAGGCCCTGGAGACATTCTTGTCTATATCAGCCAGTACCAAAGCTAATTAATACACTGGAGAGCATTTCTTCTTTAGGAAAATATCAGCCCATTAGTGCAGATAAGAATAGTGATCTTACGTGTGTAAATTCTAGTCCCATGGAAATACTTAACCTTTCATGGTAAAATTGTTACAAGGAACATTAAGAAGACTGTGTTTTCTCTATCTAAATTCTTTAAGTGTACATTTGGGTAGAAGAGAAATTGAGAAGAGGATGTGACCTTAGCTAGGCAATGAAGTCATGTCTCATGAGGAGAAAATATGCTTTATTCATACTAATTAACCTGTCTTTGAAAGTCTTGCATCACAAGTAAAAGCCAAATGAATGTTCTGTCTCCTGTAATACTCAGGATTGGCAGTAAAGCAAACATTTTGGTTTCCACAGCATTCTGTTCAGTGCTTTAGAGGTCATTAGGGAGCACATATTATGTAGACAAGACTGAATGATGATGTCCCTATGCCTCAGAGGTGAAAAGAAACAAATTAGTTATTTGGAAAAAAAACTTTCAGCATACTGAGTATATGTGTACTAACCTATTGTGTGTACTGTGCCTCTTTCTGAAAAGCATTA
This sequence comes from Bos javanicus, assembly GCF_032452875.1. NCBI lineage: Eukaryota > Metazoa > Chordata > Mammalia > Artiodactyla > Bovidae > Bos > Bos javanicus. The sequence goes on along the minus strand of NC_083893.1, from coordinate 31,650,268 downwards.
ATAATAAAGCCGTGTGTATAATTAGAGACACTACACTGTTTATACCTGAACTGAGCAATCCAATCTATCCTGAAGCAATGATCCAGAGGCAAAAAAACCTTCCTACACAATATCACCCATTGTAATTGACGTATTTGTGCTCCACGTGTTTATGTACCGTCTGCTTTCACTCTGTGCACCGTACCAGGTGCTTGGATTCCATAGTGAGCAAGCAAACTAATGCTGAAGGCTTCCATGCTGGAAATGCGACAGTTCCAGAGACCCAGACACTCTCCTCTTACAAAGTAACCAAAAAAGTGCCACATAAAGTTACATTTTAAGGTAACTGCTTAAATAAATGAGTGAGCCTGGCAGAAAAGTCAGGAAAGGAATGAGATCATCACTTGGTAGAGGTGAGAAAGCAACAAGTCTGCAGGCTGCCCCGAGGTATATACCAATGCATGTGATAGGTTTTTATTTTTGGTTTTAACAATCTTATTAGCAAGAAACAGGTAACCAAAAAATTGGTCCAGTAAAGGGCATGGAGTCAGATTGGGTATCTTCTCCATAGGTAAAGTCTGAAACCACAAGAGATGCACGGAAAAACCTAGTTTTTTAAAACCTCTGCCCAACAGAGGCAGAAAGAAGAAATACAGCATTTCCTGTTTTAGCATTAATTTTGACTGGAGGTGAAGAAAAAGTTTTCTTTGAGAATCTGTGGCCTTTGTGTCAGCCCTCATGTGGGAATGGGGAATGAATTCATCCATTTGGGGCCTGAAAAGCCATAACCTGAGAATTATACTTTATAATACATGAACATCATACTGTTCCCAGCCATCTGGCAGAAGTAAATATAGATAATCCCTGAAAGAACTAAGAATCCATGAAGTTCTTAAAGATTTCTGTAAGTAGAGTTCCAAAAGTAGGAGTTAATAATAATAATACTAAATCCTACACAAAAGGAAACAAGATATCATGATTGAAAATAATGAAAAGAACTATAACTAGACCCATAAAATTTAATTATTTGGCACAGAAAGTAAAATAAGTGTTTTTAATCTGTTACAGATAAAAATAAAAGAGCAAATAAAAAAAAAAAAAACAAGATCAGGAACTAGATGTTATTCTTTTGGGACCAGAAAGATTGGGAAAAAAGAACTAACTAGGACTTCTAAAAATAAATGTATGACACTAAAGTACAATGGTTAAACATCAGATCATACAAAGCTGAAACAAGTCAACTACAGAAGGATATGAAAATCATATAGAATAGAATGTAGATGAAGGAAAAAAACTAAGAAAAATAGATTAAAATATAACGTGAGTAGAGGGAATAGGTTCAATATACATTCATTAAGGAATCTAGAAAGAGATTACAGACATAATAAAAGGTCAAAATTTGATAAATAATGGCTATGAACTTTCCTGAATTATTTAAAGACATAAATACTCAACTTCAGGAATCCCAGTGGATCCCAAGCAGAATAATTAAAACCATGTCCACTTGTAAGCACATCATCTTTGAGAATTTTGCAACTTAATTATAAAAATAAAAACACATTATAAATGTAGCTTGAGAAAAAGATTAAATATCTATTAGACTGACAACTAGCTTCAAAGTACTGAGAAAAAAGTAGTGAAAGTGAAAATTTATGATTCTATCCTTGATTGTATCCTTTCCAAGCCAGGCTTCAACAGCATGTGAACCGAGAAATTCCAGACGTTCAAGCTCTATTTAGAAAAGACAGAGGAACTGGAGATCAAATTGCCAACATCCACTGGATCATAGAAAAAGCAAGAGAATTCCAGAAGAATATTTATGCTAAAGTCTTTGACTGTGTGGATCACAACAAACTGGAAAATTCTAAAAGAGATAGGAATACCAGACCATCTTACCGGCCTCCTGGGAAACCTGTGTGCAGGTCAAGAAGCATAATTAGAACTGGACATGGAACGATGGACTGGTTCAAAATTGGGAAAGGAGTATATCAAGACTGTATATTGTTACCCTGCTTATTTAACTTATATGCAGAGTGCATCATGAGAAATCCTGGGCTAGATGAAACACAAGTTGAAATCAAGATTGCCAGGAGAAATATCAATAACCTCAGATATGTGGATGACACCACCCATATGGCAGAAAGCAAAGAGGAACTAAAGAGCCTCTTAATGAAAGTGAAAGAGTAGAGTGAAAAAGCTGGCATAAAACTGAACATTCAAAAAAGGAAGATCATGGCATCCAGTCCCATCATTGCATGGCAAATAGATGGGGAAACAGTGCAAATAGTGACAGACTCTATTTGGGCTCTAAAATCACTGCAGATGGTGACTGAAGCCATGAAATTAAAAGATGCTTGCTCCTTGGAAGAAAAGCTATGACAAACATAGACAACTTATTAAAAATCAAAGACATTACTTTGGCAACAAAGATCTGTCTAGTCTAAGCTATGGTTTTTCCACTAGTAATGTATGGATGTGAGTGTTGGACCATAAAGAAGGCTGAGCACTGAAGAATTGATGCTTTTGAACTGTGGTGTTGGGGAAGACTCTTAAGAGTCCCTTGGACTGCAAGGAGATAAAACCAGTCCATCCTAAAGGAAATCAATCCTGAGTATTGGTTGGAAGGATTGATGCTAACTTTGAAGCTTCAATATTTTGGCCACCTGATGGGAAGAGCAGACTATTGGAAAAGACCCTGATGCTAGAAAGTTTGAAGGCAGGAGGAGAAGAGGACGACAGAGGACAGGACAGTTTGTGACATCACTGACTCAATGGACATGAGTTTGAGCAAGTTCTGGGAGATGGTGAAGGACAGGGCAGCCTGGAGGGCTATAGTCCATGGTGTCGCAAGAGTCAGATAGGACTGAGCAACTCAACAATGACAGTAATCCTTTTAGAATCAATAATACAATCAAGAAATTTATACAAAAACTAAAACTGAACTCGTAATAGAACTTTGCCAAAAGGAACCTAGTTCATGTACTTCACAAAGAAGGAAATGATCCCAAACAGAAGGTCTAAGATATAAGGAATGTTGACTGTATTAGAGGATAAACATTCTAATAAACAAAGGAAACACTAAGAATTAAATAATTCTAATGTTAAATACTGAGAGTTAAGTAAAACAAGCAAAATTAGCATGATGGTATAGTTTGTGTGACACATGATTGGATTTATGTATTCTAAGATTCTTTTATTGTTCAACAGTAAAATGAAGACTTTAAACTTTTAAAAGTTTACAGGACAAAATGAAATTTCTGAGTCATCAAACTCATGCCTTCACAAACAAAACAAGGAAGACAGGAAGAAAAAAAGAAGAGTGAAGGAGCAGGGCAAATAACACAAAGCAAATGGCAGAAAACATCTGAATGTAAGACTATAATAAGTGAATATAAATTGAACTCTTCAGTAAGAACACAGAGATTATCAGAGAAGATAAAAAAATATGGGAATCAATTACATGTTTACAAGAGAAGTAAGGTACATTGAACATCAAACATAAAAAGTACATCAAACACAAAATGGTTGACCACAGAATGTAAAGAGAGATAATAGGCCAATACTACTGGAAGGTTACTGTGTCCGTTACTAACAGACAAGATAAACTTCAAAGCAAAAAGCATTGCTATAGATAAAGATAGTCACTATACAATAACAAAAATGTCGATTTATCAGATGCTTTTGAACTGGTGTTGGACAAGACTCTTGAGAATCCCTTGGACTGCAAGGAGGTCCAACCAGTCCATCCTAAAGGAGATCAGTCCTGGGTGTTCATTGGAAGGACTGATGCTGAAGCTGAAACTCCAATACTTTGGCCACCTCATGCGAAGAGTTGACTCATTGGAAAAGACCCTGATGCTGGGAGGGATTGGGGGTAGGAGGAGAAGGGGACGACAGAGGATGAGACGGCTGGATGGCATCACTGACTCGATGGACATGAGTTTGAGTGAACTCTGGGAGCCGGTGATGGACAGGGAGGCCTGGTGTGCTCTGATTCATGGGGTCACAAAGAGTCAGACATGACTGAGCGACTGAACTGAACTGAACTGAACCAGGAGGCCATACAAGCTAACAACATGGCTTCAAAATATGTAGATTTCAATACCTCTTTCTCTCTATAATTGATGTATCAAGTACAAAAAATTAGGAAGGATATGGGAGATTTGAATTATATAGTTACTAAGTTTGATCTTATGGACATTTGTAACATATCCACAACAATCAGAGAATGCGATGTTTTTAGCACATAGGAAAGATGTATGAAATTAACAGCAAATTCCAAAAATGGTGTTCTGGGTACAGTAAGATTCGTTTATTTATTAATGATGCCAAAAATCAAAAATAAAATAGCATCACTTGGAGATATTAAAAAGAACAAGCTCTAAAAACGCTCATGGGTCAAAGCAGCAATCACCATGGAAATAGGATCCTGAATGATGTAAAATTTAGTTTGAGAGTTCAGGGAAGAGTTCCTGGAGGAAGTGCTTATGTTAGAAAATAAAAAGGCTAATGAGTAACATGCTAAAGATTCGGGTTACAAAATTAGAAAAAGAACAATAAAATAAGCCTGAAAACATAGACAAGTAAAAAATATAAAATTGAAAACAAGTAGAATTAATAAAGCTAACAGTCATTTTTCAAATTTAAGACTAATGAAATCAACACATATCTAACAAGACTGACCAAGGTAATAACAAAAAAGACATAAAGACTGTTGGGGATGAAAATGAAGACATGACTATGGATAAAGCAGTGATTTAAAAAGATAATAAAAGTATTGTGGAAAATTTTATGCTGATAAATTTGAAAATTTAAATGGAATGAACAAATACCTAGAAAGATATTTAACCATTTGAAATAGTAATTGAGTCTTCTCTTAAAGAAAATAGTAGTCACAAATGCATTCTGTTAAACATTTGAAGGAATTTTATATCAATTGTACTTAAATTCTTCCAAAGATTGGAATGCATTAGGGAGCATTCGTTCTTTTTCTATGAGGTGACCATGACCTCAATACCAAAACCAGAAATAGTTGATAGGAAAGGAAAAGAAAATTACAGGCTCATTTAGCTTATGAACATGCATGAAATATTTTAAACAAAATATTAGCATCCTGAATGTAGCAGCGTACTGAGAAAAATAACAAATGTTAAACACATTGGTCAAATCTTAGAAATGCAAGATTATTTTAATATTAGAGTCTATTAAGATGTGAATTGCTAAATTAACAGATTAAAGGAAAAAGCCTGTATATTCATCTGAGTAGATATAGCTAAACCATGTGATAATTTCAATATCTGTTTATGATAAAAAATTCTCTGGGAAAACTAAGTGAAAAAGAAAATTCCTTAATCTAAAATGTTACTGCCAAAAACCTGCTAGAAGCATCATACTTAATGGTAAACTTTAAAAGCCTTCCCTTGAAAATTAGGAACAAGAAAAGAATACTTACCATCACTGTTTCTATTTAAAATATTGCTATAGATCCAATCAATGCAAAAATGCAAGACAACTTGATAGTGGGTACATGAACATTCATTTATTATTATATTTTACTATTTACATCTATGGTGTATGTGCTATTTTCAGTGCATAGAAATGCATTGATTGCATTTATATAAAAATAAATGCAAGTGCTTGATAAAGAACAGAAAGGAAGGAAAAGTAAGTGGAAGGAAAGATGTTTTCACTCACGGAAATTCTAATACTCTAGCAGGGGATATCAGTGAGTCATTTAGGCACTTGGAATACTGTATAATATATGCCATGACTGGTGGGTTGGTGAATGGGAGCTGATACCTAAGCTCCAATCTGAATATGCCAAAAAAGCTTCCTGCAGGAAGTGATTATCTAAGTTGAGGCTTAGAAGATAAATAAGAATTTGCCAGGCAAAGAGGGAGGAAGATTGAGAAATCAGGAGCTAGTAGGTGGGTTAAAACAATCTGTAAAGGGAGAGAGAATAGAGAATTGGGATCCTCCATGTACATCCTAGCACACCCTGAGCATAGCATTTCAGGTCAGGGCAAGCAAGAGAAGAATCTGGAGATGTAAACAAGGGCCGTCTTGCAAGAAGCTAGATTCATTGACTCTTGTAATATTATCCATATTATAAAATAAAAAGAAAAAATATGAAAATAATCCAACTATCTAGAGATTAGAGATGAACAAATAAAGAATGGGAAATTTGGTTGACTATAGCAAGTATTTTTTAGAAAATGATCATTATGAAGACTTTGTAGGAAACTGAAAGCATCTTTATGATTCTGGTGAAAAAATTCAGAACACTAAATCGTACTTTACCACTCACACTGTAATTATAAGTTTATAAAATATGCATGCATGAAGACAAAGATAGGAGGGAAACATATCAAAAAGAACATTGTGTTAGGAGATGGTAGCGTATGGCTGAGTTTTATTTTCTGTTTTCAAAAATGCTGTTTAATATCTTCTCATTTAAAAAAAAAAAAAAAACAGTAGTTAAACAGAGGGATAATATCAGTAACTTCAGTGAGCCCAGGGAATGAGGTTTCGCTCATTATGGAATCTGCAGTGCCTGGCACATAGTGAAGGCTGAATAAATACTTTTCAGATGAATGGAAGATGGACATTGTTCTGAAGTATTTTGAAAGAATTGCTGGTAGTATTCAAACAGTGTCAGGTGGGTCAGAACTGGACTACAGTACCAAACCAAAGACAGGTAGCAAAAACTGCTTGAATTTGAGTATCTTCAGGATGAACTGAGCTGTTTGACCTTGTGTAACCCAAGGCAGATATGTGAGAAAGAGGAGGCAATGCTTTTCCAACATAAGGTCTAGATATAAGAGTTGAGGTTTCTTCCTTTCTTTTGGGAGGAGGGTAGGAAAGAAATGTTGTTTTAGTTGATCATTTTTTTTTATTAGTATCAGTTCAGTTCAGTCCCTCAGTCGTGTCTGACTCTTTGCGACCCCATAAATCGCAGCACGCCAGGTCTCCCTGTCCATCACCAACTCCCAGAGTTCACTCAGACTCATGTCCATAGAGTCAGTGATGCCATCCAGCCATCTCATCCTCTGTCGTCCCCTTCTCCTCCTGTCCCCAATCCCTCACAACATCAGAGTCTTTTCCAGTGACTCAACTCTTCGCATGAGATGGCCAAAGTACTGGAGTTTCAGCTTCAGCATTATTCCCTCCAAAGAAATCCCAGGGCTGATCTCCTTCAGAATGGACTGGTTGGATCTCCTTGCAGTCCAAGGGACTCTCAAGAGTCTTCTCCAACACCACAGTTCAAAAGCATCAATTCTTCGGCGCTCAGCCTTCTTCACAGTCCAACTCTCACATCCATACATGACCACAGGAAAAACCATAGCCTTGACTAGATGGACCTTTGTTGGCAAAGTAATGTCTGTGCTTTTGAATATGCTATCTAGGTTGGTCATAACTTTCCTTCCAAGGAGTAAGTGTCTTTTAATTTCATGGCTGCAGTCACCATCTGCAGTGATTTTGGAGCCCAAAAAATAAAGTCTGACACGGTTTCCACTGTTTCCCCATCTATTTCCCATGAAGTGGCGGGACCGGATGCCATGATCTTCGTTTTCTGAATGTTGAGCCTTAAGCCAACTTTTTACTCTCCACTTTCACTTTCATCAAGAGGCTTTTGAGTTCCTCTTCACTTTCTGCCATAAGGGTGGTGTCATCTGCATATCTGAGGTTATTGATATTTCTCCCGGCAATCTTGATTCCAGCTTGTGTTTCTTCCAGTCCAGCGTTTCTCATGATGTACTCTGCATATAAGTTAAATAAGCAGGGTGATAATATACAGCCTGGACGTACTCCTTTTCCTATTTGGAACCAGTCTGTTGTTCCATGTCCAGTTCTAACTGTTGCTTCCTGACCTGCATACACATTTCTCAAAAGGCAGGTCAGGTGGTCTGGTATTCCCATCTCTTTCAGAATTTTCAACAGTTTATTGTGATCCACACAGTCAAAGGCTTTGGCATAGTCAATAAAGCAGAAATAGATATTTTTATGAAACTTTCTTGCTTTTTCCATGATCCAGCAGATGTTGGCAATTTCATCTCTGGTTCCTCTGCCTTTTCTAAAACCAGCTTGAACATCAGGAAGTTCACGGTTCACGTATTGCTGAAGCCTGGCTTGGAGAATTTTTAGCATTACTTTACTAGTGTGTGAGATGAGTGCAATTGTGCAGTAGTTTGAGCATTCTTTGGCATTGCCTTTCTTTGAGATCGGAATGAAAACTGACCTTTTCCAGTCCTGTGGTCACTGCCGAGTTTTCCAAATTTGCTGGCATATTGAGTGCAGCACTTTCATAGCATCATCTTTCAGGATTTAAAATAGTTCAACTGGAATTCTATCACCTCCACTGGCTTTGTTCGTAGTGATGCTTTCTAAGGCCCACTTAACTTCACATTCCAGGATGTCTGGCTCTAGGTCAGTGATCACATCATCGTGATTATCTTGGTCATGAAGATCTTTATTGTACAGTTCTTCTGTGTATTCTTGCCATCTCTTCTTAATATCTTCTGTTTCTGTTAGGTCCATACCATTTCTGTCCTTTATCGAGCTCATCTTTGCATGAAATGTTCCCTTAGTATCTCTAATTTTCTTGAAGAGATCTCTAGTCTTTCCCATTCTGTTGTTTTCCTCTATTTCTTTGCACTGATCGCTGAAGAAGGCTTTCTTGTCTCTTCTTGCTATTCTTTGGAATTCTGCATTCAGATGCTTATGTCTTTCCTTTTCTCCTTTGCTTTTCACTTCTCTTCTTTTCATAGCTATTTATAAGGCCTCCCCAGACAGCCGTTTTGCTTTTTTGCATTTCTTTTCCATGGGGGATGGTCTTGATCCCTGTCTCCTGCATAATGTCACGAACCTCAGTCCATAGTTCATCAGGCACTCTATCTATCAGATCTAGTCCCTTAAATCTATTTCTCACTTCCACTGTATAATCATAAGGGATTTGATTTAGGTCATACTTGAATGGTCTAGTGGTTTTCCCCACTTTCTTCAATTTAAGTCTGAATTCGGCAATAAGGAGTTCACGATCTGAGCCACAGTCAGCTCCCAGTCTTGTTTTTGCTGGCTGTATAGAGCTTCTCCACCTTTGGCTGCAAAGAATATAATCAATCTGATTTCGGTGTTGACCATCTGGTGATGTCCATGTGTAGAGTCTTCTCTTGTGTTGTTGGAAGAGGGTGTTTGCTATGACCAGTGCATTTTCTTGGCAAAACTCTGTTAGCCTTTGCCCTGCTTCATTCCGTATTCCAAGGCCAAATTTGCCTGTTACTCCAGGTGTTTCTTGACTTCCTACTTTTGCATTCCAGTCCCCTATAATGAAAAGGGTATCTTTTTGGGTGTTATTCTAAAAGGTCTTGTAGGTCTTCATAGAACCATTCAACTTCAGCTTCTTCAGCGTTACTGGTTGGGGTATAGACTTGGATTACTGTGATATGGAATGGTTTGCCTTGGAAACAAACAGAGATCATTCTGTTGTTTTTGAGATTGCATCAAGTACTGCATTTCGGACTCTTTTGTTGACCATGATGGCTACTCCATTTCTTCTGAGGGATTCCTGCCCACAATAGTAGATATAATGGTCATCTGAGTTAAATTCACCCATTCCAGTCTTAAATAAATGTACTACATTTTCAAGAGAGTGTCTTTAAATAGAGAAAAATCCGCAAAACTACAAGAGATTTTATGTGTTATGGGTTCTTTTCCAATTTTTTCCACACATATATCATTATCATTATGTGCCATGTGCTCAGTCGTGCCTGACTCTTTGTGATCCCATGGACCATAGCTCACCTGTCTCCCCTGTCCATGGGATTCTCCAGGCAAGAATACTGGAGTGGGTTGCCATTTCCTTCTCTATCATCCCATATATTTTATTTTTTATTCTACTTTCCCTACTTAATATTATTTTGTTAAATTCCTTTAATATTTTAAGGTCCAATTTTCACTTAATAATTTCATAAGTTTCAGCATTTTAAACTTACAATTTTCTTAACCCTCAGTCCTTTGCTGCACACGGAAGTTTTGGCTTTATTGTTTGGAGTTTTCTCTTTTACTACATTCGTTCTTTTCTTCCTTTGAATGATTTTCTTGAGACAGAATTTTAGAGAAGGAAGTTCTAGGTCAATATTTAGAAATACTGTTGTGATTTTCATATGTGTATCTAAATTCTCCTGCAAAAGAATAATAGGGAAAAAAATAAATCTGTTTTCTTGTATATATTGCTAGAATGGAATGGACTCCCTTAGTCAGGATTCTAGGATGAGGTGGTCATTCTCAGCACTTTGAGAGCTAAATTTTATAGATAAAATCTGATGAAAACTTTTGGGAATAGGTGAAGATAGGTAAAATAATAGCTGTGATAATCTATATTGTTTTTTCATTCATTTGCTATAAAATATAGTGTGTTAGTATTATACCCATTTTTTCAGCCAGTAAACTGAGGCTCATTGAGATTAAATAACTTTCCAAAGAACTAGTAGTGAGGCACAGCTGGAATTTAAGTCTTCTAATTTCTGGAGCACCGTGTCAAGGTAGCCATCTTTGCAAATCCAATAGTTAGACTTTTGTCAAGAAGTTAGAGGTTAAGAGGACCAAGAATATACTATTTTCTAGTGATATTATCTTGATCCAGTCCCATAAACATTCTGACCTTTAGTTTCTTGAACTGGAAGATGGGGGTGATAATGGGCTGCCCTGGTAGCTCAGATGGTAAAGAATCTGCCTACAATACAGGAGACACAGGTTCAATCTCTGGGTTGGGAAGATCTGCTTTATAATGTCATGAAAAGTAAATGAAGTGATGTATGCATTTGTGTAGTACCTGAACACAGCAACATCTAATGAGTGTTTCCGATACACTCAAGGTCCAGACTCTAAACGTGGGTAGTTAAGTTAGCTTGACTAACCATTAACTGTCATCAATGCTTTATTTCAAGTCAACTTTAGGACTTAGGATATACCTTGGAGATTTTTGCAATTATAAGTTTCTATATCTAGAGTCTGCAAATTTTGCATATGTAGTACTTGTCTTCCTTCTGCTCCAACAATATTCTAATTTATTAGAGAACAAACTGTCTCTTTGTGGGGAGCCACAGCTTTTATGCTAGTGGCGTGTATTGTTCCTGACCACCGTTTTCGTTCTTTATTTGAGATGCCAACAAGATTTCATTGTTCCCTGTACTTGGCCATCCTGCCTTGTCTATGGCTTCCAGACCTTTGCTGTGTTATGTCACTCTGTGACTGTGGACCAGACATGAGTCATAAAAGCAGGATTGTACTGGAGCTATTCTTCAGCATTTCAGGCTTATTGCTCTGTTTTGGACAGTGATATACTTTGTTTTACAGAGTTCCAATGAATGATTGTGTAAACAGATAATGTTGGTAAAATGAGCTTATAAGAACCATTCATTAAGTTACACCCTGCAGTTGGGAAGAGCTAAGATTTTCAAATGAAAGAAGTAATCTATTTCTGTGTATAATCTATGTTTACACGGCTTTGTACCTATGATTCAGAAAACTGTCCCAGATGAAAAAGCTATGATGATTTATTTATTAAGCTAACTGTATTTTTGTTAACCTCTAATATATTCAGGAACAGAGTGAACTGGATGCTTGAAGTATTTTTCTTTTTGCGTTTAGAGTTTTATTGTTATAACTGTCTTTTCTATCATGCACATTTCATTCGTAATTGATTTAGCTGGCTACTTTTAAAAATGTCATGTTCAAGTTTGAATTTCAGAGCAAATGAACAACCATTCATTTCTTCCATCATTCATTCCTCTCTTCCTGCCATCATCTTCACACCCACTGCAAGTGCTTTTTATTCCTCCCACTCCATTGAAGTTTCAAGATCAAGGTCAACCATTGTCTATATGTTGACAAAATTAACAGTCAAGTCTTTGACTTTATCCTACTTGACCTCTAGGCAGCATTACACATGCCTAGTCCTGTCCACCTACTTGAAACATGTTCTTTTCTAAACTTCAAGATACCATTCTTACCTGTGTTTTCTTGTATTTTCACTGTCATCTCTCAGTCTACTTGCTTGGCTACACAGTCTTTGCTGGTTACCAGACATTTGAATAGCAGTACCCAAGGATTTGCTGTGACTGTCTTCTCTCTCTGTTTACACCCACTCCCTAGATGATCTCAACTTCTTTTACAGCTTAATACCATCTGTTACTGACTCAAAATTCTGTCCAATCTAGTCCTCTCCCTATGAGCTTGAGCCTTATGGATGCACAAAGCTACTTAATTCCTCTATTTAATACTACAAATAGAATTTTGTTGTCTCTCCATCAAATTTACTACCCTGTTCAGTCTTATAAGCCTTACAAACTCATTAAGTGGTATTACCATTCATATTATTCCTTATACCAAACAAACAGAAATTCAGCCTTGGATAATCTCCTTCCCTATAACATAACATGATTATTTACTTACTTAATTTTAAATCTGCTGCTGCTGCTGCTAAGTCACTTCAGTCGTGTCCGACTCTGTGTGACCCCATAGACGGCAGCCCACCAGGCTCCCCTGTCCCTGGGATTCTCCAGGCAAGAACACTGGAGTGGGTTGCCATTTCCTTCTCCAATGCATGAAAGTGAAAAGTGAAAGTGAAGTCATTCAGTCATGTCCAACTCCTAATGACCCCATGGACTGCAGCCTACCACGCTCCTCCATCCATGGGATATTCCAGGCAAGAGTACTGGAGTGGGGTGCCATTGCCTTCTCCAATTTTAAATCTACCATCTCACTATTCACTTATATCTGTCCCTATCCATTCATTGTATTTGCTCCATCTTTTCTCATTTTATACCTTATTTTGGATAAATTGAATATTTTTTTGTGATTCAGTTTTACCTGTTTTATTGGCTTATTACTATTAAGTCTAGCCTCTTATAGTGCTGACTGCATTTACAGTATACATCTTTAATTGACTTCCCCAATGTCTCAGCGGGTAAAAAATCTTCCTGAAATGCAGGGGACATAGAAGATGCAGGTTCCCAGGTTTAGGAAGATCCCCTGGAGGAGGAAATGGTGGCAACCCTCTCTAGTATTCTTGCCTGAAATATCCCATGGACAAAGCAGCCTGGCAGGCTATAGTCCAAAGGGTCTCAAAGAATTGGACAGAACTGAATGACTAAGCACCACCTCTCTTTAACTTATCATTTTACTTTCAAGTAATATTGTACCACTTCATCTATAAGAACTTTATATTAGTCTACTTCCATTTTCCCTTTCTTGCTTTTATGCTGCTGTTGCCACAAATTTTATTCTAATATGTTATGAACTCCATGCTATATTAATATTTCAAGTAAACTATTATTTTTATTTTTAAATAAGAAAAACTCCTATATTTACCCATGTAGTTGTCATTTCTAATGCTCTTTAATCCTTGGTTTTTGTCCAAATTTCCTCTGATATCATTTTCCTTCTGGCTCAAGGACTTTTAAAATCATTCTTATATATACACCTGCTGGTATTAAATATTTTGATTTTTATGTATAAAAAAGCCTTTATTTTGACTTTGGTTTTGAAAGAATTTTTGCTGGATGTAGAATTCTAGATTGACAGATTGCCCCCCTCCCCATACTTTAAAGATGGCATTCCACTGTCCTTCTAATTATTGCCAAAGGGAAATCTGTCATCATTATCTTCATTCCTCTGCAGGTAACATGCTTTTTTTTTCTTTGTATCTTTCAAGATTTTCTATTCATTAATAGTTTTGAGCAATGTAATTATGATGTGCCTAAGTGTAATTTTCTTTTGTATTTCTAATCCTTAGGCTTTGTTGCAGATCTGTGAGTTTATTGTTTTCATCAAAATTAGAAAGTTTTCAGCAAATATTTCTTTTTTTTTCCTCTAATTTTATTTTATTTTTAAATTTTACATAATTGTATTAGTTTTGCCAAATATCAAAATGAATCCACCACAGGTATACACGTGTTCCCCATCCTGAACCCTCCTCCCTCCTCCCTCCCCATACCATCCCTCTGGGTCGTCCCAGTGCACTAGCCCCAAGCATCCAGTATCGTGCATCGAACCTGGACTGGCAACTCGTTTCTTACATGATATTTTACATGTTTCAATGCCATTCTCCCAAATCTTCCCACCCTCTCCCTCTCCCACAGAGTCCATAAGACTGTTCTATACATCAGTGTCTCTTTTGCTGTCTCGTACACCGGGTTATTGTTACCATCTTTCTAAATTCCATATATATGCGTTAGTATACTGTATTTATGTTTTTCCTTCTGGCTTACTTCACTCTGTATAATAGGCTCCAGTTTCATCCACCTCATTAGAACTGATTCAAATGTATTCTTTTTAATGGCTGAGTAATACTCCATTGTGTATATGTACCACAGCTTTCTTATCCATTCATCTCCTGATGGACATCTAGGTTGCTTCCATGTCTTGGCTATTATAAACAGTGCTGCAATGAACAAAAACACTCTCCGACATACATCACAGCAGGATCCTCTATGACCCACTTCCCAGAATATTGGAAATAAAAGCAAAAATAAACAAATGGGACCTAATTAACCTTAAAAGCTTCTGCACATCAAAGGAAACTATTAGCAAGGTGAAAAGACAGCCTTCAGAATGGGAGAAAATAATAGCAAATGAAGCAACCGACAAACAACTAATCTCAAAAATATACAAGCAACTCCTACAGCTCAACTCCAGAAAAATAAACGACCCAATCAAATATTTCTTTAAATATTTGACTTTTTTCTTTTGGGGGCATCCAATTGCATGTACATTTTAGGTTGCCTGAAATTGTCCCACTGCTCACTAATTCTCTTGTTTGTGGGTTTTTTCCCCCCCCCCAGCATTTTTCCCTTCTGTGTTTCATTATAAATGATCTTTATTACTAAATCTTAAAATTCACTCATCTTTTTTTTCCAACGTCTGTGTGCCATTAATTCTATCCAGTGTATTTTTCCCTCAATGTAATATTTATTGTTAGAAATTTTATTCCAAATCTTGTATCATCCAAGTTTCCACTCAGTATATTAAATCTTTTCTGTTAACTTTTCCAAACATATGGAATGTTTGTGATGTATTGATTTTTCTTCTTATTATGGGTCATATTTTCTGGCTTCTTTGCCTGTTTGGTGTGCTAGAGTATGAATTTTAAGTTATTTAATGCTGAATATTTTTGTGTTACTCTCAATATTCTTGCACTTGTTTTGGGGTGTACTTAATTTACATAGAAAGTTTAGTCCTTTTGAGTTTCCCTTTACAATGTGCTGTCCATGGAATTTTCCAGGCAAGAATACTGTAATGGGTAGCCCATTCCCTTCTCCTAAGAGTTGCTAGCAGGACAGAAATAAAAGTTGTTTCTATGGCTAATTCATCCTGAACCCTGAGGCAAAATATTTTTGAGTACTCCACCCTATGATTTCTGGGGTTTTCCAGTTTGGCTGCTGAGAATAAGAGCTATTCCCAGCTCTATGGCAGCATCAGTTACTATTCCCTGTCCCCTCTGATGGCTCATCTAATTCAGCACTCATGATGCTGCCTTTTGGAGTAACAACCCCATGATAGTTTGGTCTACCAGCTCCTAATCCCACCCCTCTGGACTTCATTTCAACTCTTGTTACCCAGTTTTATTTTATCTGAAGTAAGTTTCTTGTAGCTAGCACATAGATGGGTTGTATTTAATACATTTCGCTTACTCTGTATTTTTACATATATTAAATACATATATTTAATACATATATTAAATACATATTTTACAATATGTTTACATCTTTGATTTTTATAATTAAACTTATTTATTTTTAATTGAAGGATAATTGCTCTACAATATTATGTTGCTTTCTGCCAAACATCATCATACATCATTTATTTTAAGTAATTAATTAGTATGCTGGAGCTTAGGCCTGCTATCTTATTATGTATTTGTTTTATTTGTCATTCCTGTTTATCTTCTCTCATCCTCCTTTGGTTGTTTAAACATCTTCTAGGATTTCATTTTGATTTATGTATAATGTCATAGAGTATATTGTTTTATATCTTTTTTATTTATTGCATATATATATATGTGTGTGTGTGTGTGTGTGTGTGTGTGTATGAATTATCACTGCCTCCTAGTAGCCATGTTATTCTACTTCATAAAAACTACAGAAACCTCATTTATACATGTTTCTTTACCTACTTTTTAAGTAAAATTTACTTGAGTATTTTCTCCATGTTTATAATACATCCTGTCAAATGATGTTCTAATTTTTGCTTCAACTATCAGACATTTTAAAATCTCATAGTAAGATAGTTTGTTTACCTATATTTTACTTATTGCATTATTTTTCCTTCATTTCTGGAGTTCAGAGCCATCTTCTTTTAGGCATTCTTTAAAGATATATCTGCTGACACAAATTCTATCTTCTTTTTCCCTTTCTTTCAGGTTATCTTTCCTGGAGTAGGAAATGGCAACGCACTCCAGTATTCTTGCCTGGAAAATCTAGTGGACAGAGGAGCCACGTGGTCTACAGTCCATGTGGTCACAAATTCTATCTTCTTTTTCCCATTATTTCAGGTTATCTTTCAGTGCAGTTCAGTTCAGTAGCTCAGTTGTGTCCGACTCTTTGCGACCCCATGAATTGCAGCACGCCAGGCCTCCCTACCCATCACCAGCTCCCAGAGTTCACTCAAACTCACGTCCATCAAGTCAGTGGTGCCATCCAGCCATCTCATCCTCTGTCGTTCCCTTCTCCTCCTGCCCCCAATCCCTCCCAGTATCAGAGTCTTTTCCAATGAGTCAACTCTTTGCATGAGGTGGCGTAAGTACTGGAGTTTCAGCTGTAACATCATTCCTTCCAAAGAACACCCAGGACTGATCTCCTTTGGAATGGACTGGTTGGATCTCCTTGCAGTCCAAGGGACACTCAAGATTCTTCTCCAACACCACCGTTCAAAAGCATCAATTCTTTGGCACTCAGCTTTCTTCATAGTCCAACTCTCAGGTTATCTTTATTGCCTTTTAATTCATGAACAGTATTTTATTAGCTATAGGGTTCAAGGTTGAAAGTTCTCTTTCAGTCCTTTTGGCCTCCAAGATTTTAGATGAGAAATCTGTTGTCATTTGAATTGGTTTTTCGGTGTACAGAAGGTGTCTTTTCTCTCCAACTGTTTTCAGTATTTTTTCTTTACCTAGATTTCAGCAGTTTCATTACAATGTGCACAAGCTTGGATTTCTTTGGGTTTATTCTGTTTGGTGTTCACTTAGCTTACTGAACCTATAGGTTTATGCCTCATCCTAAATTTGGGAAATGTTTAGCTTTTAATATTTCAAGTGTTTTTCAGCCTCAATTTGGTTATATCCTCTGGTGTTCCAATGACATGAAAGTTGGATTTGTATTATTGTTTCACAGATCCATGAAGCCGTGTTTATATTTTTTACAATTTCTTTTCTCTTTGCCATTCACGTGAGTGATTCCTATTGTCCTATTGTATTAGTTTAGGCTGCATAATAGCACACAATGGGTGACTTAAACAAAAGAAACATATTGTTTCACATATCTGTAGGCTAGAATTCTGGAAATCTAAGTGTTGATAGGGTTGGTTCCTTTTGAGGACTATGAGTTTTTTATAGTGCTTTTTTTTTTTTTTTTTTTCATGTTAGAGTTGCTTGGGAACAAAGGTTGTAGATTTGCATGATGTTTTAATGAATGGGCTTCCCTCAGGACTCAGATGGTAAAGAATCTGCCTACAATGCAAGAGACCCAAGTTTGATCCCTGGGTCAGTAAGTTCCCCTTGAGAAGGAAATGACTACTCACTCCAGTATTCTTTTGCCTAGAGAACAGCATGGGCAAAGGAGCCTGGCAGGCTATGGGGGTTGCAGAGTTGGACACAACTGAGTGACTAACACTCTCACTCTTTAATGAATAGTTTTTATTGCCGTAGAGTATAAGGTGTCTTTCCCTTCTTCATGCATGAGATACATTAATCATTTTATTAAAATGTAGAAATTTTTCTTGATTAGACAGTGCTGGGGACAAGGCTATTTCTTGTTAGTTCAGAAATGTTTAATTTCTTCTAAACCAAATGCAATTATCAACAAGTTCCTGTTCACACTAATCAATGTGAAAAAAAATTTTAAGTCCTAAGGCACTAATTAGGTATAAAAATCTCTGCCCTGACAACCCCCAACACAAATGGTTCTTGTTTTTAATTTTAACATCATGGAATTGCCCCATCTGCCACTATTTGGAATCTGATCAGGGAGAATGGAATTTGTTTCAAAGGTTATTATTAAAATCACGAGTTTCTAAGATAATAGTTACATGGGTTTTATTTGAAAAAGCAACATGCCAATTTCAAGTGGTATACTTTAATTCCAAGTAAGATGGTAGGTGTTGCAAGAGGGCATCAGAGGGCAAACACACTGAAACCATACTCACAGAAAACTAGTCAATCTAATCTATGCCCCAACCAGTAACACTGAAGAAGCTGAAGTTGAATGGTTCTATGAAGACCTACAAGACCTTTTAGAACTAACACCCAAAAAAGATGTCCTTTTCATTATAGGGGACTGGAATGCAAAAGTAGGAAGTCAAGAAACACCTGGAGTAACAGGCAAATTTGGCCTTGGAATACGGAATGAAGCAGGGCAAAGACTGATAGAGTTTTGCCAAGAAAATGCACTGGTCATAGCAAACACCCTCTTCCAACAACACAAGAGAAGACTCTATACATGGACATCACCAGATGGTCAACACCGAAATCAGATTGATTATATTCTTTGCAGCCAAAGATGGAGAAGCTCTATACAGCCAGCAAAAACAAGACCAGGAGCTGACTGTGGCTCAGACCGTGAACTCCTTATTGCCAAATTCAGACTTAAATTGAAGAAAGTAGGGAAAACCACTAGACCATTCAAGTATGACCTTAATCAAATCCCTTGTGATTTGATTTAGTGGAAGTGAGAAATAGATTTAAGGGACTAGATCTGATAGATAGAGTGCCTGATGAACTATGGAATGAGGTTTGTGACACTGTACAGGAGACAGGGATCAAGACCATCCCCATGGAAAAGAAATGCAAAAAAGCAAAATGGCTGTCTGGGGAGGCCTTACAAATAGCTGTGAAAAGAAGAAAAGCGAAAAGCAGAGGAGAAAAGGAAAGATTTAAACATCTGAATGCAGAGTTCCAAAGAATAGCAAGAAGAGATAAGAGCCTTCTTCAGCGATCAATGCAAAGAAATAGAGGAAAACAACAGAATGGGAAAGACTAGGGATCTCTTCAAGAAAATCAGAGATACTAAAGGAACATTTCAGGCAAAGATGAGCTCGATAAGGGACAGAAATTGTATGGACCTAACAGAAGCAGAAGATATTAAAAAGAGATGGCAAGAAAACACAGAAGAACTGTACAAAAAAGATCTTCACGACCCAGATAATCATGATGGTGTGATCACTGACCTAGAGCCAGACATCCTGGAATGTGAAGTCAAGTGGGCCTTAGAAAGCATCACTACGAACAAAGCTAGTGGAGGTGATGGAATTCCAGTTGAGCTATTCCAAATCCTGAGAGATGATGCTGTGAAAGTGCTGCACTCAATATGCCAGCAAATTTGGAAAACTCAGCAGTGGCCACAGGACTGGAAAAGGTCAGTTTTCATTCCAATACTAAAGAAAGGCAATGCTAAAGAATGCTCAAACTACCACACAATTGCACTCATCTCACACGCTAGTAAAGTAATGCTCAAAATTCTCCAAGCCAGGCTTCAGCAATATGTGAACCGTGAACTTCCTGATGTTCAAGCTGGTTTTAGAAAAGGCAGAGGAACCAGAGATCAAATCGCCAACATCCGCTGGATCATGGAAAAAGCAAGAGAGTTCCAGAAAAACATCTATTTCTGTTTTATTGACTATGCCAAAGCCTTTGACTATGTGGATCACAATAAACTGTGGAAAATTCTGAAAGAGATGGGAATACCAGAACACCTGACCTGCCTCTTGAGAAATTTGTATGCAGGTCAGGAAGCAACAGTTAGAACTAGACATGGAACAACAGACTGGTTCCAAATAGGAAAAGGAGTACGTCAAGGCTGTATATTGTCACCCTGTTTATTTAACTTATATGCAGAGTACATCATGAGAAACGCTGGACTGGAAGAAACATAAGCTGGAATCAAGATTGCCAGGAAAAACATCAATAACCTCAGATATGCAGATGACACCACCCTTATGGCAGAAAGTGAAGAGGAACTCAAAAGCCTCTTGATGAAAGTGAAAGTGGAGAGTGAAAAAGTTGGCTTAAAGCTCAACATTCAGAAAATGAAGATCATGGCATCCGGTCCTGGCACTTCATGGGAAATAGATGGGGAGACAGTGGAAACAGTGTCAGACTTTATTTTTCTGGGCTCCAAAATCACTGCAGATGGTGACTGCAGCCATGAAATTAAAAGACGCTTACTCCTTGGAAGGAAAGTTATAACCAACCTAGATAGCAGAGACATTACTTTGCCAACAAAGGTTCATCTAGTCAAGGCTATGGTTTTTCCTGTGGTCATGTATGGATGTGAGAGTTGGACTGTGAAGAAGGCTGAGCGCCGAAGAATTGATGCTTTTGAACTGTGGTGTTGGAGAAGACTCTTGAGAGTCCCTTGGACTGTAAGGAGATCCAGCAAGTCCATTCTGAAAGACATCAGCCCTGGGATTTCTTTGGAAGGAATGATGCTAAAGCTGAAACTCCAGTACTTTGGCCACCTCATGCGAAGAGTTGACTCATTGGAAAAGAGTCTGATGCTGGGAGGGATTGGGGGCAGGAGGAGAAGGGGACGACAGAGGATGAGATGGCTGGATGGCATCACTGACTCTATGGACGTGAGTCTGAGTGAACTCCGGGAGTTGGTGATGGACAGCGAGGCCTGGCGTGCTGTGATTCCTGGGGTTGCAAAGAGTCGGACACAACTGAGCAACTGATCTGATCTGATCTGATCTGATACTTTAATTAGCAAAAATAAAATTTTATATAAAACAATTAACAGACACGTGAGTCCTCTTTCTGTGCCTGCGTTCTGATGATCTGTGTGAAATGTGCATAAGGTGAGGTATGTTCCATTGCTCACACCCTGAGTTTGGAGATATAGAATACACACATGAAATGATTGAGAATTCAGGACACTGATCAGCAGTAAAAAATAGTCCAGCCATGACTTCCCTGGCAGTCCAGTGGTTAAGAATCCACTTTCCAATGCAGGGAACATGAGTCCGATCTCTGTTTGCAGAACTAAGATTCCACATGCCTTGGGGCAACTAAGCTCATATGCCACCACAAAGACCCCATGTGCTACAACTAAGACCTGGCCCAGCAAAAATGAATAAATATATATATTTTTTAAGTCCAGAGAAGAAATTGCCAAGCCTGTTGCCTGGAGTAGTTGAGAAACACCTTTTTAATACTTTTTTATCATTATTATTTTATTTTGGCTGCACTGTGTCTTCTCTGCAGTGCCTGGACTGTCTAGTTGCTGCCCATGGGCTTAGCTGCCCTGTGTCATGTGGGATTCTAGTTCCCAGACCAGGGATCAAACCCCTGTCCCTTGCATTGAAAGGTGGACTCCCAACCACTAGACCACCACAGAAGTCCCAAGAAAGACTTTTAAGAGTAAAAGAAATATGAGCTGGAATTTGCTAGAAAATGAAATTTGGAATAGCATAAGGAAGAGAAGGAACACCCAGAGGGAAAGATGATAGACCAGACCCAGAAGCGAGAAGGAATTTGGTCAGTGTTTACTAAATAGAGAAGACCAACATGCTAAGGAAGGGATGGGGGTTTAGGGAATAAAGGTAGAGCCAGATCACCAGGATAACACCAGTGGGAAACCTCCTGATGTCCTAAAAGAAACTAATAATCATGCTTATCAATGGGTATGTGAGTTCTTTCAGGACAAGAGTTGACTTTTGGATTCAGTATCCCCACATCTAGCCCTCAAAACTTGTGCTGAATGAAGGGATAAATTTAAAGAACAATGGAAAATTTAAGTTTAGTCATTTCTTCATGATCATCATTGTCCTCTTCCACCTCCTCCTCTATCTTTTCTACGTGTTCTATTTCTAACTGCGTGGAGGCCAACCTTCCCCACGCTTACATTGTGCTGTGTGTGCAAAGCTCCTGTTAAGTGAGCCAAGCTCATTCACGTGAGGATTTTGAGTCAAAAGTTTTCTTTTACAATTCTAAAATGAGTTAATATTTTTCTTCCCTATGACTCATTTCCATGGTAATTTTCATTTTGTCTCATTGTTTTATGGAAAATCTTTGCTCTGAAAACCCTGTTCTGAAATCGATTTTTTTTTAATTATAAGGTTATTACTTAGAGTTTTAGGTTCACAGAAAGCTGAGTGGAAAGTACAGAGTGTCCACATATACCCCCTCCCACACACACTCAAAACTTCCCCCACCATCAGTATCCCACATCTGAGTGGGATCTATCTGTTACAATGGATGAATATTCATTAACATAGCCTAAACACCCAGAGCCCACTTTGGGTTCAGTCTTGGTGTTGTATTTCTCTGTGATATGAGAAATGAACAATGACATGTAGTCTTTATTTTGGAATCATACCAAACAATTTCACTGCCCTAAAAAACCACCACCACCAATTCTTTCTTCTCTCCCCAAGCACCTGGCAGCCATTGATCTTTTTTACTGCCTCTGTAATTTTGCCTTTTCCAGAATGTCGTATCGTTGGAAGCATATGGAATGTAGCCATTTCACTTAGTAATATCCATTTAAGCTTCTTTCATGTCTTTCTGTGGCTTCCTAGCTCATATCTTCTTAACACTAAATAATATTTCATTGTCAGGCTATGCCAAAGTGTATTTATCCATTCACCTTTGAAAACCATTTACTTCCAACTTTTGATCATTATGAATAAAGCTACTAACACCTAGGTGTAAAGACTTTTGTGTGGACATGTTTTCAACTCCTCTGGGTAAATAGAGTGTGATTGCTGGATTGTATAGTAAGAGTGTGTTCAGTTTTATAAGAAAATGCCAAACTATCTTCCAAAGTAGATGTACCATATTGCATTCCCTCCATCAATAAATGAGAATCTTTTTCATCAAAATATTTTAGTATTTAAAAAAACTGAGGGAGGACAGGGAACCCCTTCTTTAAAAAAAAATCACTTTTAAAAGCTAAAAGTTACTTGAAGTTAAAGACAAGGCATAATTTATCTTCCTGACCTTACACCCTGCCAAGCTCTTGGTGGTTGATTGATGAGATTTACCTATTTGAATTCTTTTATTTCCTTTGTAGTATTTTTTTTTTTCCCTTAGGCAGTATTGCCAGTTGATTGGCTCAGTGTTCAGTGCTGCTAAGTTATAAATGCCTGTTTGTTTTTCCTTCAGCTATGTTACCTCCTTGCTGGTTCTACCTATCTGAATAAGAAGTTGATTCAGTCAGTGTAGTCAACTCCCACTCAAATTAATTAATTGGAATTTGCATCAATAAAACATGTATTAGGCAGCAACAGCCAGATCCAGCCACGGATAGGAACCTGAGATGAAAGGAATAATGGTATTTCTCTTAGTTCAGTGTAGAGCTAGCATGATGCTGTGGAAGATGAAAGCCATTATCACACCATTATTGATATCAATCATTGTTTTGGAAGTAAATCTAATATTCACTTTTAATTCAAAATAATTGCTTTCGGCAAGTTTATTTTCCACTTAGCCACATAGGCTCAGCTTGTTTCATCTGCTGCTGCCATAGGAGCAAATAGATTAATACAGTTGTCTGGGCATGGTGCAAATGATTTCTTTGATGTATTGTTTTTCACTTGAGAATGGAAAATTTGTCAAATTAAAGGATGAGAATTCTCCAACCAACTTTAAATATTATAATTTTGACACTACACAATCCATCATTATTTTTAGAGATATTTGGAAATTTTAACCTTGATTCATGGACAAGCAGCCAGAGCTGTGTGCATAGAGCATTTATGTTTTATTTTCTTTCTCATGAATCTCATGGTAATCAGATGACTTCTCTAGATAAGATGCATTTTAAGCACTACATATAAGTACAAAAAAACATAGGAGCTTCTCAGCAAAATCTCAGGGGATCTCTAACATACTGGTAAAGCTTTTCCAATTAACTTAGTGGGATAAATAAACACTTGTCTAAAGTTCAAGTGAAAATTCAAGCCAAAGGACTTGAAAGAACTACTTCTACACATGCCTGTGGATTGAGGAGAGCGCCAAAGTCTGGTCCCCTCTTTGTGAATCTTGTAATTAAGTTGAGTAGCCCAGGGTTGTGGAGAAGGAAATGGCAACCCACTCCAGTGTTCTTGCCTGGAGAATCCCAGGGATGGGGGAGCCTGGTGGGCTGCCATCTATGGGGTCGCACAGAGTCGGACACGACTGAAGAGACTTAGCAGCAGCAGCCCAGGGTTGAAAGCAAGATCAATCACCCAAGGGTACGAAAACCCTCATGAACTCTTGACCTATCTTTAAAGATAATAACTTGGAGGGAGTGGGGAGGATCAATAATGTTAAGGTTATTTTAAAATTATTTAAAAATCAAATGGACCTACTTATAAAACATCTGCAAGACCAGAAACTATATGTGGAGTGATTAAAAGTGCAGAATCAGAGGTTACTCTACCTGAATATGCATCCCAGATTCACCCTTTGTTACCTGTGGGAGTTTGGACAACTTACATAGCCTCTCCAAGTCTCAGTTGCCTCTTAGAAAGTGGGATGTTTCCTAGAGTGAGGAGGATTAAGTGAAAGTGAAATGAAATGCACAGAATGTGTTTAGCACGGTGTCTGATTTACAGCAAGTATTCAACCAAGTTAGTGATGACTAGTACTATTTAAACAGACTCACATTTATGTGTTGTTCACTATCATTCCATCAGCTTTGTATGATAACACTGATAATCCTTTTCTGATCAGCCGTGGCTAGCAATTAAAGGTGACTTCAATTAAAATGGGAAAATTAACTCATGTCTCAATAAGTGCTGTGTAGTTGATGGGAAATGCCAAAATTCAATATTCAAAAATAAAAATGACAGAGGCAAAAAGAAAAAAAGGTGAGGGAGATTCTTGGTGACGAGAAGGTTGAAGATGTCCAAGGCAGAACCTGAGTGCAGGAGGGGGTGTGAAAAAAGGACAAGGAGCAAGACAGTCATGGTCATGGCCTCGCTGCTCGCCGTAATCCTTCTCATTCTCTGCCTTCTAGCCACACTGGCCTTGTTTCAGTTCTTCACATCCTCATTCCCCAGTTAAGGCCTTTGCACTTTCTTTCCACCCTCCCTGGAACAGTCTCCCTACCACTCTTCATCTAACTAATATTCTATCCTCAGGTATCAATTAAAACATCACTTTCTTCTAGAAACCTTCCTGATGCCCTGAACTAGGTCAGGTCTCATTGCTGAGTTCTGCCAGAGCACTGGGCACTGACTCTGTCATCCCACGTCGTTGTATCCACTTGCTCAGTTGTTAATACCTGTCTTCTCTACTCTATGAGCTCCCTGAGAATGGAAACGGTGCTGATGCCTCTGGCAGAGGGCCTAACACATAGGTGAGCTGTGCTTAGTTGCTTAGTCATGTCTGACTCTTTGTGACCCCATGCACTGCAGCCTGCCAAGCTCCTCTGTCCATGGGGATTCTCGAGGCAAGGATACTGGAATGAGTTGCCTTGGCCTCCTCCAAGGGATCTTCCCAACCCAGAGATTGAACCTGGGTCTCCCACATTGCAGGCGGATTCTTTACCATCTGAGTGGTGTTCAATAATTACAGGTTGGCTCATTGGTGAGGACCAGGGAACTCCAGGTCCTTCCTTATTCTTCTCTATCCCCCTCTTCCCATCTCCGGTGGTGACAGCAGTGCTCAGAACAATGCTTCTGTCTTGTAGGATGGAGAACAAAGGTCAGTGCCCACACGGCAGAGAATGGATGAGATTTTCCCTTTTTGTGTTTTCTATGTTTTTCTCGCCTACTCATATCGGAAGCCTATCAGTGACTTCTAGATTTCCCATTTGTGATTCTGAAGCTTTCTCCATTGGATTCCAGCAGCCCTGGAGGCTATGGTAAGAGAAGCTCTTGAGAACTCTGTGGTTAAGGCAGGAAACCAGGGACTTGGGAAATCAATCTCTAAGGATGTTCATTCAACAGTAATTTAATAATAATAAAAATAACTGACATCTATTGAGTGCTTGAGTCATATCACTTAATTTTCACTATGAGCTTATGAAGTAGTTACTATTAATATGCTCTCATACAGTTGAGAAAACCGAGGCACAGTACAGTGAAGCGACTTTGCCAACATCATAGGGAGCTGTGAAGCCGTGGTTCGAACATGAACTCTTAACCAGGTTGCAGTTTTGCATCTCATGGGTCTTCGTATAGGCAACCTTGTACCAAACATGAGATGAGATGCTGAGGATTCCAAAACAACCAAGTCTCAAACTCTGGTCTTTCAGAGCCTCTCCTTAGCTCAGCTGGTAAAGAATCTGCCTGCAATGCAAGAGACCCTCGTTTGATTCCTGGGTCAGAAAGGTTCACTGGAGAAGGGATAGGCTACCCACTCCAGTATCTTGGGCTTCCCTGGTGGCTCAGCTGGTAAAAAATCTGCTTGCAATGCAGGAGACCTGGGTTCGATCCCTGGGTTGGGAAGGGTCCCTGGGGAAAGTAATGGCTACCCACTTCAGTATTCTGGCCTGGAGAATTCCATGGACTGTATAGTCCATGGGGTTGCAAAGAGTCAGATACAACTGAGCAACTTTCACAATTGAATGGGGAGTTCAGGCAAAAACCTTATCAGGCCCTAAACTGAAGATTGAGATGGGATTTATTGCCTGATGGGATGTACAACAGGCCAGCAGGAGGGTATATGTCCTGCTATGGGAGAATGTTACCTGGCAGACATTCTAATCCAGTTTGCCACTGCACAGGCAGCCAGGTAAGGGCTTGTGGTACTTGGGCAATTTTGTGTTCTTGAGGCACCAGGAGGAAAATTAATCCTCAGGACTCCAGGAGTCTTTTTTCCTTTGGCCAATTGCCAGCTTCTTCTTGGACAAGAGTGTATTTCTTGACTTAAAAGGGAAAAAAAAATGGACTTCAGCTTTGGAAGCATATGGTGTAATTTTATGTTATTAGACTATTATTAATGTTCACAGGAACAGATCCAAACTGTTTCTCTAGGCCTTTGAATCAAAGAAAAACTATTGTATTAACCTGTTTTGCATTTTCTACTTAAAATTGACTAATTTGTGCAGCTTACAGTTTAACACTTTCAAAAACTCAAGAAAAGGAGATATTATTACCCACATTTTGCTAAATACATTAATGCTGTCCTTCTCTCTTCCTTTCATGAGATTCCAGAAATGTTTTCTATATAACCCTATGGCATATCATGTGATAACAGCAGAATGACTGTAATTCCTTTGCCTTCTCTCAGGGTTCACTAAATACATATGGGTTTATGGATGTCCATGATAACCAATAGATTTCATCATTTAGAAATGAAAGTTTTTAATTAGATATTGATTGACCAAACAATATAGAATAATGAATAGAGCATAAAAAGATACAGGTTTGAGCTCTTGACTGTCACTTACTAGCTACTGAACAAGTATTTATTGAGTATCTGCTCTGCACCAAGCACTATGCTAAGCTCTACCAACACAAAAGGGTACAGGACGACATGGTCCCTGCCCTTTATGGAACTTGCATTCCACACTATGGGAAAAAGCTTAATATTTTAGAGAACGAAAAAAATTAAACTGGCTGTAATGGAGTGAAAAGGTTGGGAAATAGCACAAGATGAAGTTGTAGTAAAAATCTGGAATGAGAGGTGCTTTGGGCATTTTTGTTGTTATTTTTTAATTAAAATAGAGTTGAAATAAAATATTAGTTTCAGGTATATATCATAATAATTTGATATTAACATATGTTATGAGATGATCCACCAAGATAATTCCTATTACAGTGTATCACCATTTAAAATGAGTACACTATTGATTCTGTCCCCACAACTTATTTATTTGATATTGTTAACTGGAAGTTTGTGACTGTTAATCCCCTTCATCTATTTTGCCCACCTCAATTCCTCTCTTCTCTTGCAACCACAAGTTTGCTCTCTGAATTTATGAATTGGTTTTGTTTTGTATTTTAATTTCCACATATGAGATCATGCAGTATTTATCTCTTTGTCTGTTATTTCATTTGGTATGACCTCTGAGTTTATCCATGTGGTCACATATGACAAGATTTCATTCTTTTATATTGGCTGAGTAATATCCCATCATGTATGTGTATGTATCATATCTTCTTTATTTACTCAACTATTGGAATCTTTGGTTGCTTTCATATCTTGGCTATTGTAAAAAGTGCTGTAATGCATGAGTGCATATATCTTTTCCAAATTAGTGTTTTTGATTTCTCTGTGTTATTGCCCAGAAGTACAATTGCTAGATTACATGGCATTTATGTTTCCTAATTTTTGAGGAACCTCTACATTATTTCCATACTGGCTGCACCAGTTTACATTTCCAACATATTGCACAAGATTTCCTTTTTCTCCACATCACTAATACTTGTTATTTGTTGTTTTTTTGATAATAGCCTTGCTGACAGGTATACGGTAGTATCTCTTTGTGGTTTTGATTTGTATTTCCTTTATGATTAGTGACGTTGGACATTTTTTCATGTCCTTGTTGGCCATCTGTATGTCTTTTGGAAAAGGTCTATTCAGATCCTCTGCCTATTTATTTTTGCTTTTTTTTGCACTTGCCTGGGGAGACAGACAGAGAAGGCAATGGCACCCCACTCCAGTACTCTTGCCTGGAAAATCCCATGGACGGAGGAGCCTGGTTGGCTGCAGTCCATGGGGTCGCGAAGAGTCGGACACGAATGAGCGACTTTCCTTTCACTTTTCACTTTCATGCATTGGAGAAGGAAATGGCAACCCACTCCAGTGTTCTTGCCTGGAGAATCCCAAGGACGGGGGAGCCTGGTGGGCTTCCGACTGTGGGGTCGCACAGAGTCGGACACGACTGAAGCGACTTAGCAGTAGCAGCAGGGGAGACAGATCCCCAAAATATCTCTAAGACCAACTTTAAAGAGCTAATGTGCTATGCTTTCTTCTGGGATTTTTATGGTTTCAGGTTTTATATCAAGTCTTTAATCTATTTTTGAGTTTATTTTTGCATGTGGTATAAGATTGTGATCCAGATTCACTCTTTTGCACGTAGTTCTCTAGTTTCCCCAACATTATTTATTAAAGAGACTGTCTTTGCCCGCTATATATTCTTGTTTCCTTTGCTGTGGGTTGATTGACCATATATTCCTGAGTTTGTTTCTGGGCTCTCTGTTCTCTTCCTTTAATCTGTGTGTCTGTTTCTGTGTCATTGCCACTCTGTTTAAACTCCATAACTTTGTAACAGAATTTGGAGTCAGGCAGCATGGTATCTCCAGTTTTGTTTTTCTTTCTCAAGAGGGCATTGGCTACTTAAGGACTGCTGTGGTTCCATACAAATTTTCAAATTGTTGTTTCAAGGTCTGTGAAAACTGCTATTGGTATGTGTTTGGGATTACATTGAATTTGTATATTGCTTTACAGAGTATGGACATTTTGACAATATTAATTCTTCCAGTATGTGAGCATGGTATGTCTTCCCATTTATTTGTGTCAACTTTAATTTTTTCATCAATGTCTTATAGTTTTCAGACTACAAGTCTTTCACTTTCTTGATTAAATTTATTCCTAGGTATTTTATTATTTTTGATGCAACAGTAAATGGGATTTTCTTTACTTTCTCTTTCAGATAAGTTATTAGTAAATAGAAATGCAACATATTTCTGTTTATTAATTCGGCACCCTGAAATTTTATTGAGTTCATTCATTTGTTCTAAGTTTTTTGGTGGCATTTTTAGGGTTTCCTATATACAATATCATGCCACTTGCAAATAGTGACAGTTTTAATTCTTCCTTTTCAATTCAGATGCCTTTTACTTCCTGTCTGGTTGCTGTGGCTAGGACTTTTAATAGTGTGGTAAATAAAGGTGACAAGAGTGAGCTTCCTTATCTTATTCTTAACCTTAGAGGTAGAATTTACAGTTTTCATCATTGAGTATGATGTGGATTGTGGATTTGTTATAAATAGCTTTTATTATGTTGAGATGTATTTCCTCTATACTCACTTTGTTGACGTTTTTTATCATAAATGTATGTTGAATTTTGTCAAATGCTTTTTCTGCATCTATTGAGATGATCGTATGATTTTTCCCTTCCTTTCATTACGTTATCAGGGGTCTCCAACTTCCGGGATCTAATGCCTGATGATCTGAAGTGGAGCTGATATAACAGTGCTAGAAATACAGTACACAGTAAGTGCAACGTGCTTGAATCATTCTCAAACCAACCCTCCGACCCTGGAAAACTGTCTTCCATAAAGCTGGTCACTGGTGCCAAAAACGCTGGGGACCACCGTGGTACACATCACAGTGACTGCTTTGTGTGTGTTGAACCATTCTTATGTCCCTGGAATAAATCCCACTTGATCATTTTGTATGATCCTTTTAATGTACTGTTGAATTTGGTGTCATATTTTGTTGAGGGTTTTTGCATCTATATTCATCAGGGATATTGACCTGCAATTTTGTTTTTAGTGTCTTTACCTCATTTTGGTATCAATGTTCTGTGGGCCTTGTACAATGAGATTAGAAGCTTTCTTCTAGTTTTTTGAAATAGTTTGAGAAGGATAGGTACGAAGTCTTCTTTAAATGTTTGGTACAATTCACCTGGGAAGCTGTAGGGTCATGTACTTCTATTTGTTGGCAGTTTTTTGATTATTGATTCAATATCGTTACTAGCAATTGATTTATTCAAATATTCTATTTTTTTTTGTCTGATTCAGTCTGGAAGCTGATATGTTTCTATGAATTCTGTTTCTTCTAAGTTATACAATTCTTTGACATATAATTATCTGTAATAGTATCATAAGATATTTTGTATCTGTAGTATTGCATGTAATTTCTCCATATATCTATGATTTTATTTGAGCCCTTTCTCTTTTTTTATTGATGAGTTTGTGTCAGTTTTGTTTGCTTTTTCAAAGCACCAGCTCTTAGTTTCACTGATCTTTTCTGTTAATTTATTAGTCTCAATTTCATTTATCTCTACTATTGTCTTTATTATTTGTTTCCTACTACTAACTCTGGGATTTATTTGTCCTTCTTTTTCTAGTTCCTTTAAGTATAATATTAGGTTGCTCATTTTTTTTCTTGATACAGGCCCATATTGCTATAAACTTTCTTCTTATAACTCCTTTTGCTGTGTCTTATCTATTTTGGAATGTGGTATTTCCATTTTCATTTGTCTCAAGGTATTTTTTATTTCTTCTTTGATTTCTTTGACACATTGGTTCTTTAGTAGCATGCCATTTACTCTTCATGTGTTTGTGCTTTTCAGTTTTTTTCTGTGATTTCTGGTTTCACACCGAAGTGGCTAAAAAAAGACACTTGATATGATTTCAATATTTTTACATTTATTGAGACTTCTTTTGTGACCTGACCTGGAGAATGTCCCATATGCACTTGAAAAGAATATATTCTGTTTGGTGATTAAATGCTCTGTATATATCTAAGTCAATCTCACCTAATGTATCACTTAAGGCCAGTGTTATTTATTTTCTGTCTAGATAATTATCCATTGCTGCAAGTTTAACCAGCCCCAGATGCAACAGTTTTGGGTGTGCTGGTGGGAAAGGTTGGTTCCTTGGGGTAGGAGCCACTTGGGTGGGGTGTGGACACCAGTTCAGGCCAAGGTCACCCACGTAGTGTGGCAGGACAGGCCATTTTGGAGGGGCACCGTTAGGGGTGGGCACGTTGGGTAGGGCAGGTAAATGCCTGGCAGGAGGAACAGTGCTAGCAAGTAGATGGTGAATATCAGAAATGGTGCTCACCAGTGCCAGGCCAGTTGGATAGAGGGAGAGTTAAAATAATGGTCCCTGCCAGTGCTTGAGTCTCCAAAGACAGTTCCAATCCCTGCCCCTTCAGTGTTCATCCTAAATCAAATCAGTGCATCTCCTTGTATGACCAGACACTTTCCAAATTGCTGCCTCTGCCCTGGTACTCAGAGTGAGTCAGTTTGTGTGGAAGCCCTTTAGGAGCAGAGTCCAAGTTTCCCGCAGTCCTCTGGCTCTCCTGGATGTAAGCCCCACTAGGATCTAAAGCCAGATGTTATAGGGATTGGTCTTTCTAGTGCAGGCGCCCAGGACTGAGGTGCTCCCTGTGGGGCTCAAACCCTTCACTCCTTAGGAAGGACCTCAACATTTGTGATCTCTCTTCTTGCTTCAGATCAGATCAGATCAGATCAGTCGCTCAGTCGTGTCCGACTCTTTGCGACCCCATGAATCGCAGCACGCCAGGCCTCCCTGTCCATCACCAACTCCTGGAGTTCACTCAGACTCATGTCCATCGAGTCAGTGATGCCATCCAGCCATCTCATCCTCTGTCATCCCCTTCTCCTCTTGCCCCAGTCCCTCCCAGCATCAGAGTCTTTTCCAATGAGTCAACTCTTCGCATGAGGTGGCCAAAGTACTGGAGTTTCAGCTTTAGCATCATTCCTTCCAAAGAAATCCCAGGGCTGATCTCCTTCAGAATGGACTGGTTGGATCTCCTTGCAGTCCAAGGGACTCTCAAGAGTCTTCTCCAACACCACAGTTCAAAAGCATCAATTCTTCGGCGCTCAGCCTTCTTCACAGTCCAACTCTCACATCCATACATGACCACAGGAAAAACCATAGCCTTGACTAGATGGACCTTTGTTGGCAAAGTAATGTCTCTGCTTTTGAATATGCTATCTAGGTTGGTCATAACTTTCCTTCAAGGAGTAAGCATCTTTTAATTTCATGGCTGCAGTCACCATCTGCAATGATTTTGGAGCCCAGAAAAATAAAGTCTGACACTGTTTCCACTGTTTCCCCATCTATTTCCCATGAAGTGGCGGGACCGGATGCCATGATCTTCGTTTTCTGAATGTTGAGCTTTAAGCTAACTTTTTCACTCTCCACTTTCACCTTCATCAAGAGGCTTTTGAGTTCCTCTTCACTTTCTGCCATAAGGGTGGTGTCATCTGCATATCTGAGGTTATTGATATTTCTCCCGGCAATCTTGATTCCAGCTTGTGTTTCTTCCAGTCCAGCGTTTCTCATGATGTACTCTGCATATAAGTTAAATAAACAGGGTGCTTGGGGGTCACTATACCAAGAGTGTGGATCCTGACTGCATCTCTGCACCTCTTGCCTGCTGTGAGGCATCTTCCCTTATACATCCTTAGTTGTAGAACAGCTATTCTGCTAGTCTCGTTGTTCTCAGATAGGGTTGTTCAACGTGTAGTTGTAATTTTGGTGTGTCTGTGGGAGGAGATGAGCTCAGGATCTTCCTATCCCCATCATCTTGATCCCTCTCCAAGATTCTATTGAGAGGTGCTTCAACTATGATAAAAACTTTGGCTTCTATTCCTTGTGCAGTTAGGAAGAAGCTGTCAGTAATATGGATTGTTCCAATTCAGATTCTGCTGGTTTCAAGTAATAGTAATTCATAGGAACTAGCTCAAGGAAAGATGAGGCAAAAGAGGTGTCTTTTGCAGCTCTGTTAATGATCTTGAATTCAACTGGTTAAAGTGATCTTGAATAATTTAATTTCCAAACTCTAGTTATAACTAATTATTTAGATAAACATTATGTTCCTTTCAAAATCCTGTATCACCATTTGGGCATTTGGGACAATTCAATAAGAGGAGGAATACCTAAAATCTGATTTAGTAACTAGAATATGCCTTTACAAAAATGAGGATGAGAAGTCAATGTTAAAAGAATATAGGAAATTTTTCTTTTGTTCGTGAAAGATATCACTCCCAACAAGTGGGTAGCAGTAGCTATTATTCTGTTACAGCGAGTGGTTCTAGGAATCGAAGTATCTGTTTAGTGATTCATTAAACCCTTTACAAGAATACTTCAGAGATTTGTTTTTTAATGCTCTCATCAAAGCAGAGAAATTGGGAACACAGTTTGTGTAACACAGAACCACCTATTGTTAAGGGTTCTTGGAAAACTGAGGGTAAGTGTAATCACTGAGGTAATCAACATAGGTGTTGCTTACTTTAATTGTTTGCTTGTTTGTTTGAGTCATCCCTTAGGATTCCAGCATAGGAAGAAATATTGTATAGTAATATATGTTGTATATATTACATATATACAATATATGTATATGTAAATATATATTGTATAATAAAACTAGGTTCAAAGTTCCACAGCCTCTTATCTATGGGACCTTGATGTGATGACTATTAATCTCTTCACTGTAACTCCTGGGAAGTTAAGCTTATCTTTCCTATTGTCATGACATTTTGGCTGAGGTCCAGTAGCTGGGACACAAAAAATATGAAATGCTTATGCATATTAAAAAATTAAGCCCAGAGTATATATTTAGAATTTGCTAAGGAATGATTTTTTAAAATTAGTAGTTCATCTGCATTTTCCAAGTCTCTTGTAAACGTGTTAGCATACTTCCATAATTGAAAAAAACAAAAATTAAAAAAAATTAGTAGTTCATCATCTGCTTTAAATATATATAACAGAATATGCAAGATAAATAGAATTTCTTTGAAAAAAGCGGAGCAGAAGAGTAGTTTTCTCCCCACCTCAAGCCCACTGCTTGTAGAAAAAACTATGTTTCCAAGAGGGAGATTAAGCCCTCACCCCACCTAGACGCAGTGGAGACGGGGCCCAGCGTCACAGGGATACGAGTGCCGGATGTGGGGAGAGAGTCTCCATCCAGTATGCCTGTCTCCTCCTGGCATTCTTGGTGACACTCTCCTGACTGTCGAACGTTGCGGTTCCCTCTCAGTGATCTCCATTCCCCTGCTTCATTTTTCTCTGTAGCATTCATCATTGTCTAATATATTCCATAACTTATTAGTTCTTTAGTTAATTATCTGTCTCACTACTCAAGAATGCAAATTCCCTGCAGACAGGGGCCCTTATTTCTTTCACTGCTCTCATCTGAGTCCTTTGAACAGTGCCTGGCAAGTGGGAGGGGCTCCATATATTCTTAAGGTGAATTAAATTGTGAGGACCTCTGGGAATCCCTCAGAGTTTGGGTGATGAAGGGAGCCTCTCTCAAGGGGACAAGCCAGTATGAGAGGCTCTGAGGATGGGCGGTGCATAGGGCAGTCAGGACAGGCACGTAGGCTGTGTGTGTGCAGAAGGCAGTAACTGGCTTGGGTGGTCACAGAAGGTGTCCCACCAGGAGGACAGCCTCTGGAGTGAGAGTGCAGTCAGAGGGGCCTAGGAGTGGTCAGTGACCAGGAAAAGGGACATCATAGTACCAGGCTGGATTATAACTACATTTTCCTGTGAGACCTCCTTCTCCTCCTCTGGCTCCAGCTGAGGAAAGGGAGCTGGTTAATGACCATGAAAGAGGGTGGAAGAGAAGGTGAGGACACTGACCTCACCACTACCTTCCCACTGTGGGTTCCAAGCTTGAGTCCAGTGCAAGGTCAGAGCAGGGAATTTAAATCTATTGAGGGAACTATATTCCATATCCTATGATAAACCACAATGGGAAAGAATATGAAAAAAAAATATGTATATCTATCACTTTGCTGTACAGTAGAAATTAATACAACATTGCAAATCAGCTAACCTTCAATAAAATTATTTTAAAAGAATATCATAACTCTATTGAGAAAACAATAGTTTGATCTTAGAAAACAAGGAATTTGTTGAAAGCCTCCTTTACATGAGACTCATTCTGTGTGAGGGTAACAAGAGAAGATGAGGAATCCACTTGAGATTGTGTTGAAGCTTAATTCTAAGGTCAGGTTTAAAGGACAATGATGAGGGGAAATTTTTTTCTTTCTATTTGTACCCTGTTGAGTCAGCCCTTCCATTGAGCCTGGCACGTGTAAAATCAGTGAGGTGGGTGTACCTGGCCCAGCACACTGCCAGGCACGTAGGAGACCCTCAGTACATGTTTATAGTTAGTGTAATGTCCTTCCATGCAAGAGACATCCTCACTTAAGCTTCCAGCTTCAGCCTCATTTCCCTACTCAGTGTGTCTTTTTTTTCTATACTTACTTGTCTTTTCCATGGAAATTTCTCTGGGTCTCCATTAATTCACCCTAGGTAGAAACTATAGATTTATCTTCATCTGTAGTCTCACAATTCCTAGTGATGATAATGATGATTTTTAAGATAGCCACAACTACTGAGAACTTATTAAAATACCAGGCACCCTTCCAAACACTTTGCATTCATTATTTTGTGTAATCCTCCTCACAACCCTAAGAGGTCATTAGAGACTGCGAAAATGAGGCTTTTCAGAGTCTCTAAATCATTCAGCTGGTGTCAGATGTGGTATTTGAACACAGCACTAAACAACAAGCAAAGGAAATTAGCCAGGGCTGCCCTGCTTCCTGCCAGGTGACCCTAAACCCTGTTGGAACAGGTGTTCATCCCAGACTGCACACCTCATCCAGAGAGTCTTTCTCTGTTGTGAGACCAGGAGGGCTAATTCAGTCCCCAGCACTGTGTTCCTTGCACAGAAAGTCTGTTTTGTAATCACATCACACGTCTGCAGGATGAAAAGCAGCTTTCCTGGTTCAGCAGGTAAAATCAATGCTTCCAATAAAAATCTTGAGCCTCAATTATTGAATGCAATGGTCCAAACACAAATGCTGGTTGTCCAGGCAAAGATATTACCAAGAGTCCCTTTGTCTGTTTCTGCTGCTGCTGCTAAGTCACTTTAGTCATGTCCGACTCTGTACAACACTTCAGTCGTGTCCGACTCTGTGCAACCCCATAGACGGCAGCCCACCAGGCTCCCCCATCCCTGGGATTATCCAGGCAAGAACACTGGAATGGGTTGCCATTTCCTTCTCCAATGCATGAAAGTGAAAAGTGAAAGTGAAGTCACCGAGTCGTGTCCGACCCTCAGCGACCCCATGGACTGCAGCCTTCCAGGCTCCTCTGTCCACAGGATTTTCCAGGCAAGAGTACTGGAGTGGGTTGCCATCACCTTCTAATTAAGCATATTTCCAGACCCTCTGCCCTATTCATCCCACTTGGATGTGTGTTTATATAATGAATCAGCAGGTACCATTCAGTTGCTTTTGTTTAGTTAATTTCTCCACTATCTTATGTTCCCAGAGGCAGACCAGAACCCTGAGACTGATGGCCACCAGGTTGGTAACTCCCAGAAGTGCAGATTATGTGATTTAGCTGTTGGTAAATGCAGGGCTTGCTAGAACTCTTAACACACCTTAGATATGGTATTGTACATATCTCTCTATTGAAACTCTTACTAAGGCATCTTCCCAGTTAGTGCCATTTGATTTAATGAGGGGCTAGTCAAGAGTGTAATCTCACCCAGAGAATGAGAAAGTACTTCTGGAGAACTATTTTTCATGGCTTTTACTGGAGTGGTAGCACTTTCTTGCTTAGAGTGCTGCATTCTACCCAGCTGATAAAAAGATTCTGTTTTGATTTTCCAGTTGTGGGTATGTGGAATTTTATTTGCTCTTCATTTGCAAGTGATTCCCTGGAACACAGGTGCAGTAATACATGCAATAGGCATATCCTCAGGAAGAATATGAATAACAATTCAGATTTTTATCTGCTTATTGTTTGTGGATCTGCTCACATTGTCAGGAAGATTCTGGACCACAGTCTGATTTGGATCTGCCAGTATATGGGACCATATTTTTCAAATTCTTCCTCTGGCCCGGAGCATGGAGATTAGACTGGGTTTCATAAACTACTGCTACTTATCCCTCCCTGCCTGAAACCAGGATACTCATCAGGCAGCAGAAGAGGCCTGGCAATAGATATCCATAGTTTTGGCTGCAAAATGGGGATGGGATGATGTGGCCTTTGCTTTGCTTTGGCTTTTGTGCAGACTGCCATGGTGATTAGGAAGAGAAAACTACTAATCCTCTGGAAATGACCCATGCTACGTTTTCCTATAAACACCCAAGTGATCATGTTCTGAACATGAGTACATTTCAGGGAAAATACAGGGAATTATTCTCTGGCTTTCGACAAACATCCCGTCTTAATCCCTTTGAAAATTCCTCTTGGATCTACTCTTCTGAACATTTCATGGTTGTACATATTCCTTTAATTTATACTGCCTTTCTGGCATCATTAGTAATGCATTTGTGATATTTATTGTGTTAGGTATCTTGGTTAATGATATCAGGGGCAGACTCAAGGCCTGCTGGAAGGCTGTATTCGATTTGGCTAATGATGAGAGCTACTCCGTGCTGAGACGCCAACCCCGTGAGACACAGAGCTAGGCAATATAGTGTGTTACATCTGTTGCTTATCACAATCAGGCCAAATGTATACGATCATCCACAGTTGTAGAAGAAGGAACTGTGACTCAGATCATGCAAATTCTTTAGCACAGTCATCCACTGGCAAACTGGCAAAGCTAGAATTCCAGCCCACGTGTGTCCTTCTAAGTCTTACCATGGAGTTGTGTGTGTGCGCATGCTCAGTCATGCCCAACTCTTTGCAACCCCATGGACTGTAGCCCACCAGACTCCTCTGTCCATGAAATTTTCCAGGCAAGAATACTAGAGCAGGTTGCCATTTCCTACTCCAGGGGAACCATGGAATTGACACCTGTCAAACTCCAGAAAGATTTCTGAATCTCTGAGCCTCAATTTTTCCATCTGTACAAATGGGGAAAGAAGACTTGTGCTGTTTATTTTCCTGGGTAAACACAGAAAGCAATTGAAATGAGGAATCACTTTCTAATTTCATGGTACTATAGACTGGGAGGTATTACTAGAATGGAAGTATCAAAGGCATACGTAATCTCCAGGCAAGATAGATTCCAGAATCTTTATAACCACCCAAAGCAGATACCACCAACAGGATAACTAAACATTATATCTCCTTCTGCAGAGAGTGCTTATACCCTGGCTGAAATGAAATGTTTTTCTTGCATAGCGTAGGAATTAAACATTTTAGAGTTAATGTTGCTGACTCTGTTGGTGACCTTCTAACTGATTTTCTGCAGGGGTCTTCCTTTCTACATATACAGACAGAGGTCTTTCAGTATTCTACTTGTGCAAATAAACCAATTTCTCCTTTAATTTTTGTAACAAAAGGTAAGATTAATTGAAAATATTATCCATGTATGCAACACAGGTTAGGGACGCTTTAACACACCCTCCTCCCCAAGCCAAAAAAAATAATGTCAAAGCAGCTGGTGATTTTCAGACTATTATCATTCAGAAGAGCACGGTTTCTGCCCATCCCCCACTCCATCAGCATCCATAAAACATGAGCGGCTGCATAATTCTCTCCTTAACTCCCTCACTTCTCTAATCATATTTCCCTTTAACACATTCATCAGGATACTCTGCAGAGCTCTGGGTATCTCTGTGGCCTTTGATTTGCACATTAAACTTTCCAGCTTTTGCATTTTTGAAATAAGTGGTGATGCTAGCAGGGAGGATGAAGGAGGAAGAGCAGGCATGGTTTCAGCATACACCCCTCACTAGATTTCCATGGCATGTGCTGCTATCTGAAGCCCCTTCGAACTGATAACAGTAAACAGCCTCAATGAGAACCTACCATAGGCGTGAGAGATGGCGTGTTTGAGAACAGCTTACTGCCTGGACTTCCCTGGTGGCACAGATGGTGAAGAGTCTGCCTGCAGTGCAGGGGACTCAGGATCCATCCCTGGGTCTGGAATATCCCCTAGAGAAGGGAATGGCAACCCACTCTGGTATTCTTGCCTGGAGAATTCCACGGACAGAGAAGCTGGCAGACTACAGTCCACGGGGTCGACTGAGTGACTAACACTGCTGCCTGGGAGAGAACAGGTGCCTTCCTGGACCCACTTTCTCCCTCTACTCATCTTGTTACTTTTAGTCTGTGTTGGCCTTGGGGTGTTGCCCTCACGTGGCTTATCAAGAAACAACTAATGCAGCAAAGAAAATGGATCATGAAAAAGGAAGATGTAATTTTAATGAAGGAGATATTTTAGAATAATATATTTTTTTAAATTAGACCTATCAATTTTAAAAATTAAGATGAAGTGGACAATTTCCTAAAAGAAATGAACTACCAACTAAGTCAGAAAAAATAGACAACCTGGTAGACTGATAAATATTAGGAAAATTTATGTGGAGGGTGACTCTAAAGCTCATCTCCAACATTTGTAGTGTTAGTTGCTCAATCGTGTCTGATGCTTTATGATCCCACAAATTGTAGCCCACCAGGCACCTCTGTCTATGGAATTCTCCAGGCAAGAATGCTGGAGTGGGTAGCCATGTCCTTCTCCAGGGGATCTTCCCAACCCAGCGATCAAACCTGGGTCTCCTGAATTGCAGGTGGATTCTTTACTATCTGAGGCAGTGCCCTGTTCAAAGAGCTTGGGCGCAAAAAGACATCCATAGTGTGGTCCCTGTACCACAGGGAACTGACGTCACAGGAGACAGTAGATGGTACACATGTCCTGACATGAAAGGTGAGCCATTGCCTGAAACCATCTCCACGTAAACCTGAGAGTATCAGCATCGATAATAACAGTAAAATGTTACTGCTAAAACATAATAGCAGTAAAATGACTGTTATGATCATAGTATCAATTATCAGTATCAGCTATTGAGCACTTGGCCATGATTTGGGCACTTTGCATACATTATTTTGTTTCATTTATTACACATATTAAGCCTATGAAAAAGACAATTTTATAGATGGAGAACTGGTGCTATGAAGGGATTTACCTCAGATCTTCGTGCTCATGGTTAGAAGATCTGCATCTGGACCCAGACTTGACCTCAACTTGGAGTTTGGGACTGGATGATCGGATTTAGGAGCTGTGTTCGTTCTCTTCAGGACCCAAGAAGGCAGAGTAGAGTACACCATAAAAGCTCTGATTTGGGACCGCTGACAGAAAGTGCATTTAATCAGTTTTCGTGACTGAGAAATTTTTCTCTTGATTCCACTGAGGATTGTGATGAATCCCATTGCTCTTATACCTGGAAATACTATCATTTCAATGTGATTACAGTGACATTTTGCACACGGCACTGGGTAAAACTGTACTTTTGTTCTCCCTCCAGTGTCAATTAATATAGACGTAATTGCTTTCCTCCAGGTTTCTGTTACTAGGCTCTTAGCATGCCTCATCACCTGGAGTATGCAAACCTTAAAGCTTGAGATAGCACCTATCTGTTTTGACTGAATGGTAACTGTTTCATTATTTCATTACTACTGTGTGTCCCAGAAATACAGGGGCTGTATTTCAGTGCCTGCCACCAGGCCCGGAATACAGTAGGTGCACAATAAATGTGCAATGAGGCATACAGTAGGTGTACAGCAAATGTGGAATGAAAGTATACAGTGCCTCATATGATGCTGAGCTCAATGAATACAACTGACATGTTTGCTCAGAGTGAGACTGAAGTCCTAAAACAAAAGGGCTGTCTCGGTCCCTATCACCTCATTTGATTTCTCCAAAGACAGAGTCACCTAAGAGAGTGCAAGTAAGTCCCAGCATTGTGGTTGAAGGTGTGGGGAAATTGCCTGGGGAGGAGTCCTGATAAGAAATGAAGTTCAGTGTTGCCCTTGAAGACAAAGGAGAGCAAGGAGAGAGTGTTGATTGTTTTTTAGTATTTTGTAGCATTTTTTTTTATGGGTTAGCCTCCACGAGATTGTGAACTCCTTAAAGATGGGGATCATGCAGCAAGTGCAGTGCATTGCCTTAAGGGTGTACTAAGTAAATGTTTGTTCAAAGGACATGAGAATATCCACCCAATATTTTCTGAGCACTCACTCTGGACTGGCCTGGTCTCTGCCGTGGCCACTGCCACCAGGAAGTCATTACCCACAAAGGAGCTAATTGGTACTATGTATTAGAACTGATTGCAAATATTGATGGAACAGTTTTTAGATGGAGCAGAGATTGGGACCAAATGTTTTTAAATTAAGTATGGTTAGGAAGTTTTGGAAAGTAAGTCAAATAAAGATGCTAAGATGACACACCTCCTACGACTTGGAATGCAAAGTCTAGCATGGTCTTGAGTCTTTGCCCTCCTCCCCTTTTCCTGTCTGCTTGTCTTCCTTTTTTTCCCTCCAGGACATCACAGAGCCTAATGGGTTGTTAAACATTTGAATTTCTTGGAAAAAGAATCTCAGCATTTTTAAATGTCTTTTTTGTTGTTGTTGTTCAAAGAACATGACAGAATTGCAAATGAGCCTATAGAAGCAAGAAAATGAGATGCAAGAATGAAATAGGAGAAAAGAATGGAAGGCTCCAGAACAAAGAGTTAGAGACCTTGTCTGCAGCAGAAGGGCCACTAACAAAACTGAAAGGAAACAAGCGTGAAAGACCGTTGTCTGTGGTCCTGAATCCCTTACAAAGTGTTTTTCCTTTTTCACTCTGTAGAGTACTCTTCCTCTGTAGACGCTCTGTGCATATACACACAGGCACATCACCCTAACCTGGGCCAGATGAAAACCTTTAAAGACTCTGAGTACAACAAAGATGGCTGTGCATAGCCATGTGATACAGAAATTAAAAATAGTATGAAGTGACAGAACAGTTTTTAAGTGTAGTTTTTCAGAATTTCACTAAATGCATATGTAAGTCAACATTAAAATATTTTTCTATTCTTTTGTCTTCTATTTTTGGAACTCCTGCCTTTCTGAGACCCTAAGCACATGTTCAATTTGCCAGTTGAGTATTCCTTTTGTTTTCTCTTCTCTGTTCTCCACTCTACTTTCCTACTTTACTTAAAACAAGGCATCCATGCAAATCACCCCCATTCCTTTATTTACTGATGGGTTCCTCTCATTTCTCTAGCCCACATTTTATTTCCCTCTATTGCAAAAGACAGATGAATCTGGTGCCCTCTGAGTTAGGTTATTGCTTTATTTGAAAGGTATGTTTTATGCCTTCTATCTATAAGCCTTCTCAACTACAAAGATAAATCTCTTTCAGAGTTTTTTATTTCTTGGAGAATCCTTGGAGCACACATAGAATCAATTTCCTCTTCTTGAGTTCATGTGCATGCATGTGATTGAAACAGATGTAATTTTAGATAAAGACCATCTAATAAAGTTCTGTACCATTAGGATATTCATGTGAAAGGAAGTTAATAGGGAGCTGGAGAAGATCAAAGAGCCTTCAGACTGCTATAGGAGTATGACCCTTAGCGAAGGAGAGAAGAAGAGGAGGTGGGATACAAGTGTCTTAAACGGCTCTGCAGTTTAAGGAGAGAGTGACAGAGTCATGGGGGTATCTTCCAGCCAGCGCTGGCAAACAAAGACAACTCCCTGTCCTGCAGGCTGGAGCCTGCCTTAGTATCATCCCCACCTTCAGTCTTTCGTAAATGCCACAGTGAGTTTCTTTTTTCTATTTTAATTAATTATTTTAATTGGAGGCTAATTACTTTACATTAATTGTGGTGGTTTTTGCCATACATTGACAATGAGTTTCAAAGTGAAGCATCCAGAGTGCCCAGAGACCACACTTCCTGGGCATTAGACATACTTGCTTGACTTCCACAATCTTCCCTTGTCCCTCAAAGTTGTGCTTCTCCATACAGGCTCAGGGAGCAACTGCTCCATGATTTTATGGGCCTTTCTTCCCAAGGGAATCTCAGGAGGTGGTTAGCAGGATGAACTATAGACCCCATGGCTGCTGTGTACCTTGGGGCTACAGTTCTTCCTCATCCTCTCCCTTACCTACTTACTGCTCATTCTAAACTCCCGTCATCCTGATCTATAGTCCCAGCAGTTGATTGTGGTTTATCTGGTGGTATGATCCAAATCATTATACCCAAACCATTTGAAAACTTGATAGTCACATCCTTCTTGTCTGGGGACATTGCACACGTTGGTCCACAGTTACCAGGCAACACCAGGAGACACCCGCATAGATTACTTGGGTTTCTTATGTATCTTCTCAGCATCCTTTCTGTAAAAGCAAACTTCCTTCCTCCTGCTGATCCGTATCTATTACTCCTGTCAGTATGGTGACTCTTCTTCATGTCCTCATTCCTGAGCACAAAAGTACCCTGTGACAGCCAGAATCTGTAGTTCACTGGACCCTTCACTCCTTTCTAGAGTGCCCCTCTTATAGGACCTCTCCTCCAACCCTGTGAACCCCTCATGGCCATTGTGGAGACATATGTGGGGCCACTTCTGCTTTCATCCTTTGGTCCTGAACCTATGTGTCCTTCCTGTTTTTTTAATAAATGTTCTATATCCTGAGGGCTTCCAAGGTGGTGCTAGTGGTAAAGAACCTGCCTGCTAATGCAGGAGACAAAAGATATTTGGGTTTAACCCCTGGATCAGGAAGATCCTCTGGAGGAGGACATCACAAACTATACCAGTATTCTTGCCTGGAAAATCCCATGGACAGAGGAGCCTGGTGGGCTACAGTCCATAGGGTTGCAAAGAGTCAGACACGACTGAAGTGACTTAGCATGCACACACATACTGTATCTTGAAGGACATTCCCCATCCTCTCAGAATATTTCCTCTGAGCTGGCATTTCAGTTGTACCTCCTAAAAATCTGCCCCACTGATTTTTGGTGGTATGTGTTCAGTGGATATGGTGTGTTGGTGGTATATGATGTGTTCAGTGGATCTGAGGGTCATGAGTCCATTCCTGTGTCTTCTTCCATGTAAAATGT
This sequence comes from Bos javanicus, assembly GCF_032452875.1. Classification (NCBI taxonomy): domain Eukaryota; kingdom Metazoa; phylum Chordata; class Mammalia; order Artiodactyla; family Bovidae; genus Bos; species Bos javanicus. The sequence goes on along the minus strand of NC_083893.1, from coordinate 31,605,588 downwards.
GTGCCTTGGTCAGATGCTATGCTATTGAGGATTTTATTTCCTAAGCCCAGGACAGTGATTCTGGCTGAGGCTGTGTGAGCATGAAAGGCAAACCCAGACCTAGGAAAGATCTCTGTCCCTGTGAGGATGAATCACTGAACTTTCCATCTTTCATACAGGTGATGAGGGACTCTCTAGTACCATGGAAGCCATCTGGTTCTCACTTTGGCTATTAATGGCTTATTAACAGCTCTCCAACTCTCATTATCTTTATTTAGGTTACTGACACAATTTAGCAACAATCAGCCGACCTCTCTTTGAGAGCATTTTTCTCTCCATATTTCAAATGCCTGTACCATCATACCTGCCCCAGCACTTCCCTCCACTGGGAAATGTTCCCAGCTCAACACAGGTGAAATATTTAGCAATTGTATGATCCTTGTCCCAAGATATATCCATGCCCCACCTACCATTCAGGACAGCACCCTCTTGACCTGCTGGGTGGAAAGCGAGTAGGACCAAATCCCATTTTAACTCTCAGTGCTATGTGAGTTAGTGTGGGCCCTCTGAGAACCAGATGCCAAGATGGGATTGAACATGCAAGAATGTTCTTAAGGGAAAGAGCGAGAAAAATGAAGGGAGGAGTCAGGACTGGGAGAGCCCTCAGAACCTTGTTCAAAACGTATCTGGATGTAGGTAAAAGAGACTTCATTCAACAGGAAGAGGTGCCAATCACCAGATCTTTAAGGACTTGTCTTTTGCAGGGAAAAGAAAACAAGGCTAGAAAGATGGAGTGTGGAGAGCGGGATGAGTGAGGGCTTGCTGGAATCATTGACAGGGGACGTTCCTTTCTGAGGTGAGTAGATTCTTAGGAGGGGCAGTTAAGGAGAAGTTGTTCTGTTTCCCAATGCTCAGTTAACGTTAGTCGCTCAGTCATGTTCGACTCTTTGTGACCCCCACGGACTGTAGCCCATCAGGCTCCTCTGTCCATGGGATTTCCCAAACAAGAATACTGGAGTGAGTAGCCATTCCATTCTCCAGGGAATCTTCCTGACCCAAGAATTGAGCCCAGGTCTCCTGCATTGCAGTCAGATTCTTTACCGTCTGAGCCACCAGCATTTGTTCAGGTGGGCCAAATTTCAGGATCCTATGGGAAGGAAAAATGCTTCATAAAAGTTGGGTCAAATTAAGGTATCAGGCATGACATTCAGATTGGTTAGTAAGGATAAACTGTTCGGCTAACCGTATATGAAACAAGATCTGAGAAGTCTGTGTCTGGTCTTGTCATCGGTAAACAAGGCGGTCACCCATAAGTCTTGTCTAAGTTATGTCGTTGTTCAGTTGCTCAGTCACATCCAACTCTTTGTGACCCCATGCCATGCAAGGCTTCCCTGTCCTTCACCATTTCCTGGAGTTTGCTCAAACTCATGTCTATTGAGTCAGTGATGCCATCCAACCATCTCATCCTCTGTCATCCCATTCTCCTCCTGCCTTCTATAGGGGAAGGGTGACTCTCTGCAGTAAGCTGTTTCACAGAACACTAAAGGGTAGGGAGTAGATTTCTTAACTGTTGCTGGTTTCTAGGAGCACAGGGCTCAGGTGAGGTTCAACATTGTCACTGTGATGCAAGTCTGACCCTGGAGAGGGGGAGAGGGTCAGGGGGAAGCATCCTAGATCGCATGCAGACTAAGGCAGTTTCAGCAAAGCAATCAGGGAGTCCTTGAGTCAAAACTAGCCCACAGTGGAGTTTCTCTGCATTTTCCAGGAATGGGTCTGCCCTTGTATTCCACCCACAAACTCTGATATTGGCAAGGAGGAGCCTGTGGGAGGTTTGACACATGGAGATGGATTTCAGAACATAGCAGCTGGGGTCCTTGATCAATTACACTTTCTGCGGAAGAAGGTCTGCCAGGTACATACTCATGGTTGCAGAGCTGGGATTCTGGATGCTGTTTTATAGTCAGAGATTTACAAGCCTGGCTTTCCGAAGCCTTCATTAGTGATGCCTCTGCCTCAAACTGGTCAAATATCTGTGGAAATTGGAAAAGTGTGAGCTCCTGGTGAACAGACACAGACTTCCTTAACACTCATAAAGCTCCTCATCACTTGGAATGATTTGCTATGTGTTCCTGCTTTATCCAAAACAATTGGAGTCACTTAGACAATGTTGGAGAATAATGAATCACTATCAACATAAATACATTACAAATAAATAATGCTTTGCAGCAAAGGTCATTCAACCACTGCTCATAGAACACTTTAAATACCTTACAATTTTATTTGTCAATTATACCTCAATAAAGCTTAAAAAAAATTCCAGGAAGCCCAGCGGGAATCTTGTCCACTGCTCTACTGAAAACTAAACAAAACACAGCTACTACTAAATCTGGCTCTTCACCTACATCTGAAAATAACATTTTTTGGAACACGTCGTCATCCATTCACATTTAGTTGCTTTTGCATTACAGCAGCAGGACTGAGTGAGTGGCGTAACTACTGTAAGGCCTGCAAAGCCTATAATACTTACTGTCTGGCCCTTCGAAGGAAATATCTGCCTGTCCTTGCTTTAGAGCGAGATGACAAAGAAATAGACCCATCTCATATCCCAACCATGCTTTCTTCTTTTTGAAGTATGTTTACATGTATTATTTGATTCTCGTGATAATTATGAACCGCTTGGCCTAACTTGACACTTTTGCATGAATTTTTAATGTCGTTGTTTGATCGAGTCCCACATTGCCCTCCAGTTTATCCGGAACTCTGCCTAAGTCTCAAGGGTTCTTCAGGGAAAAGGTGCTGATGCTTCAGGGAGCTTCATTGTGTAAAGTGCTAGCTGCCAGGTTCGAGGTACACTCCACTGTTTTTTCACTATACTTTTAATCTTCATGTTGGGCCCTTCAAAAGTTTAACCTAAGACAAGATTTGGGTTTAGACAGCTGAATTGAGAGGTAATCTCAGGAAGCACTGGGAGAGAGCGGGAAAGTGAGTCAGAGACAATGACAAAGCTTTTGTGATGAAGAGCAGTTATCACTTGGTAATAGGGACTCAGTCCAGTTCCTTCGGACACTGCCGCAGTACTTCCCTGACATTCCAGTGGTTATGCACTCCAAATGTAGGGGGCATGGGTTGGATCCCCGGTTGGGGAACTAAGATCCTGCATGTCACAAAATGTGGCCTATGAACTTTTACAACTTTAAAAATTGAAAAGACTGTCCCACTGAGAATAAAGAGCCTGAGATATTATTTATCCTCTACATTCTGGCCCTTGTCATTTGTGAATGGTCCCTGAGACTTTAATTCCCTTTCTGACTTTTTATGGGTGAAGAAAGCCTTCAGACAGAGTAACACTGGTGCTTGAGGTAGGAAGCCATCAGCCTATACAGGAATGGTCCGTCAAGCTGCCGCTGACATTCAGGGTGAACCCAGAGGAAAGACGCTGCGCTGGCTCTTGACATTACTGCTCAGTTTCTTGAGAGTCTAAGTTCCAAGCATCTCCCTATAAATAGAGGAAAATTCATGATGTAGCTTCATATTGCTTGCCTTTTAAAAATAATTTTTATTTTTTCAATTGGCATTCTCCTTGTAATCAGCTTCTAACTAATTCTAAATCTCTCTCTCTCTCGTCAGAGCCTTAGAATTGTAGCACCATAGAATTTCCAAGCTAAAATGGACTCCCCCAGTTTTATTGTTTTTTTCATTAGCAGATACAGCTAACGTTAAGTTTTACAGCTTCTTTTTTTTTGTCACAGAAACCCCACTTAGAAAGGGAAATTGATTTAAAATTTGGAGAACATGAAAGTAAAACAGTCCACTCTTGAAACAATGGCTGCATTATGTGGTTAGAGATCCTATTGTCTGCCTTGCTCTGGGTATCGAGCTGTAAGTTATGCAAGGGATTTTGCTGATCAGAGGAAAGAGAAGGGGAGAGAGCAGGTATGAAAATATACCTTCCCAGTGATTTTAACATCAGGATCTGGACATTTCTTGACCAATACATATAGAGAGTCCTGGAAACTTCCTCACAATGAAAGAAGGAATTAGATGTCCAGTGATGTGTAATGATGTATTGGGCACAGCTGTCAGAGCTCATGATTAATCTACATTCTGTACTGCAAGGCTGCCCAACTGGTCCCTTTAGCCAGCCCACACCAACCAGAGTCAGTAGATAGAGGAAAGCACACATTCTTGCAAAGGCAGGGACCCCATTGGCTTGATTTATCTCCCAAAGGAGAAAAGGAGTAATTTAAATGGTGGATTTTCTTGTCTTACATGTGTTCCTATAACATCAGTGAATTTAGATCCCAAAAGGGTTCCTACAGGGTGCAGGCTCTGAAGATCTGAGGTTCAATTTTGTCTTATTTAAGAAGCCCAGGATCCACTTAGTAGATGAAATCAATAACAAGGGAGGTGCTTTCTGCTCTCAGATTGGAAGGTACTGGGGGACAAGATTCATAGTTCCATTTTCAGGAGATTTTCTTTTTATGTATATTGAAAAACTGAGCACATATTTTTTCCTGGCTGCAGAAATTGGATCCATGTTCCTTTAGGTAAAAGGAAAATTGTTTCTCAGTCTTTTTTCCGGCCTGAATTATCAAGTATAGCTCCGTGAGCATAGCTTCTGGGTCACCCAGTAACTGAATCACCATTTATAATGAGAAGTTAAATTACTAAAAAGTTACCAGATTCCCTTTTTAAAATTTAATCTGCTTATTTATGTTTTATAAATTATATGAAGTGTATGGATAGATTACACTTATGTTACTAAGTAATGGTAGATACATGATTAATACATAGAACTGTGGAAAATTCTGAAAGAGATGGGAATACCAGACTACCTGACCTGCCTCTTGAGAAACTTATTTGCAGGTCAGGAAGCAACAGTTAGAACTGGACATGGAACAACAGACTGGTTCCAAATAGGAAAAGGAGTACATCAAGGCTGTATATTGTCACCCTGCTTATTTAATTTATATTCAGAGTACATCATGAAAAAAGCTGGGCTGGCAGAAGCACAAGCTAGAATCAAGATTGCCAGGAGAAATATCAATAACCTCAGATATGCAGATGACACCACCATTATGGCAGAAAGTGAAGAGGAACTAAAAAGCCTCTTGATGAAAGTGAAAGAGGAGAGTGAAAAAGTTGGCTTAAAGCTCAACATTCAGAAAATGAAGATCATGGCATCTGGTCCCATCACTTCATGGGAGATAGATGGGGGAACAATGGAAACAGTGGCTGACTTCATTTTGGGGGGCTCCAAAATCACTGCAGATGGTGACTGCAACCATGAAATTAAAAGACACTTACTCCTTGGAAGGAAAGTTATGACCAACCTAGATAGCATATTCAAAAGCAGAGACATTACTTTGCCAACAAAGGTTCGTCTAGTCAAGGCTGTGGTTTTTCCAGTGGTCATGTATGGATGTGAGAGTTGGACTGTGAAGAAGGCTGAGCACCGAAGAATTGATGCTTTTGAACTGTGGTGTTGGAGAAGACTCTTGAGAGTCCTTTGGTCTGCAAGGAGATCCAACCAGTCCATTCTAAAGGAGTTCAGCCCTGGGTGTTCTTTGGAAGGAATGATGCTAAAACTGAAACTCCAATACTTTGGCCACCCCATGTGAAGAGTTGACTCATTGGAAAAGACTCTGATGCTGGGAGGGATTGGGGGCAGGAGGAGAAGGGGACTACAGAGGATGAGATGGCTGGATGGCATCACAGACTGGATGGACATGAGTCTGAGTGAACTCCGGGAGTTGGTGATGGACAGGGAGGCCTGGCGTGCTTTGATTCATGGGGTCGCGAAGAGTCAGACCCGACTGAGCGACTGAACTGAACTGAACTGAGGGACACTATTCTGTTCCCAAGTTATTGATGAAGTGAATAACTGAGACATGGAACAATTAAGTAATTTGTGTGAGGTCATGTGACAAACTGGTTGAACAGTTGGGAGGGAAATCAGAGTCTGTACTTTTAACCACTACACCACATGCCCTTTGTCTGTTAGAAACTATAAGGGCAACACGCAAGGCTATACTCCATACCGTCAACATTTATAATCTACCTGTCACCCAATCAGAAAAGAAATTATCTACCTTTATAAATCACTAAAGTCAGACTCAAAATGGCTTCAGCTGGCTTCCTAATCCCCCTTGAGTGGTGGTTGCTGCCTGGCAGGCTGGTGGAGAACTGCTTCCAGTTGTTACAGGAAAGGCCACAGTGGCCAACCCTGCCAATTCCTCACCATAGCCCGTCAGCTCTCTATCTGTAGATTCCAAATGCAGATGGTTTCTTGTGGCCTCTAGTGCTTGGTACTTGGTGGGGGCCAGGCAAGAAGGGAAGGCAGAGAGTGCTTGGCCCTTATTACCCCTAGAAACAGAGGAGAATCGGCGGGGATTTGGTGCAGGTACCCTCATAGAGGACAACTCTGCAGCCTTCTCCACGTGCCCTCCCCGAGGGTTCAAGCCTGACCTGGCCACCGAGCTAAACTGCTTATGAATGCTGCATGCCTTGGCTGCCTTTGGGTTTCCCAGGTGGCACAGTGGTAAAGAACCTGCTTGCCAATGCAGAAGTTACAGATTTGATCCCTGGAACAGGAAGATCCCCTGGAGTAGGAAATGGCAACCCCCTTTGGTATTCTTACCTGGAAAATTCCATAGACAGAGGAGCCTAGTGAGTTACAGTCCATGGGGTCACAAAGAGTTGGACACAAAATACTGGCTGCCTTCACTTCTCTGCCTGGACTGCCGATTTCCTTTCCCACAATGGGATCAACTCCAGATCAATTTCTTGTACTCTTATCTTCTTCTCACTGTTTGTTTTTGGGGGAGAAGATATTCTCCTAACCTAAGACAAATATCATTAGTGGTGCTTGACATGAACACAAAGCAGAGAAGTGGCTGCAGGCCACCAGGTGCCTGCAGTCCTGAATTCGCATCAAGAAGAGAAGTCTTAGATGCATGGCTGTGCAGCATGATGCTGTTATTTGTAAAATCAGGTGATAATAGCTATGTCACAGGTTTGCCGAAAGATTTACATGACTTTCATACAGGGGCTTTCTTGTCAGCAACATCAGATTGTGTTTATAAGTAAAGTTTATAAGTCCAGTCGATCCCTCTGTCCAATGACTGAAATCTGTTATCGTTTACTTGCTAAGTTATGTCCAGCTCTTCACAATTTCATGGACTGCAACACTGCCAGGCTTTGCTGTCCTTCACTATATCCCGAAATTTACTCAAACTCATGTCCTTTGAGTCAGCAATGCCATCCAACTATCTCATCCTCTGTTGCCCGCTTCTCCTCCAGCAGGAAGTTGATCCTTCTCAAAAAATGGTCAACAGGCCCAGTCAATCTTGGTGGCTCTAAGTCCTCAGGCCTCCAGGGAAAATTATTGCCATCGTGAGATGGTTAGAACAAACGAAGATGGATTAAGTTATAGCGTGTGTTCCACGTCATCCTAGATGAGAAAATATTAATGATTTTCCAAACGTGAAGGATATAGGCAGCTTATTATTGGCAAAGTATCAATATTTAAGTCTCTTGATCAGTCCAGTGACAGAGGGGAAGCAACATAAAAAAGTGCTAAGGGATCCTAGGAGGTGGGGAGACTGGAAAAAGAGGAGAGACAGAGATTAAGATCTGGCTATCAAGGCTCACTGAGCCTCAGTTTGACTGTCTGTAAAACTGAGATAGCATGTGACTCCTAAGGTTGTAGCAAGGAATAAATGTTAATGCAGTTCCAGACACATGGTATTCACTCCATGCATGTAAGTTGTATTATTAACATTATTAATATTGGGCTTTTTCCATATTTTTCATGGGGCTCTCAAATCAAGAATACTGAAGTGATTTGCCTCTCCCTCTCCAGTGGACCAAGTTTTGCCAGAACACACTGGAAAAGATGCTGATGCTGAGAAAGACTGAGGGTATGAGGAGAAAGAGGTGACAGAGGATGAGATGGTTGGATGGCATCATCATAATGGACATGAATTTGAGCAAACTCCAGCAGATAGTGAAGGACAGGGAAGTCTGGTGTGCTGCAGTCCATGGGGTCACAAAGAGTTGGACATGACTGAGCGACTGAACACAACTATTTGGCTAAACCTACATAAACTAGCCTTCTATCATCCACAGGTTGTACTTTAGTTTGCATAAATACATCAGTTTATTTGCATGGACAACTGGAGTCTCATGCTCAGGAGCTCACCAACTGCGTCTCACTGCTCTGAAGTTTCCTTAGTTATGGCTGCAAGATTTACTCCCTAGTGATCCTGTGTGTTTTCTCCAACAAAGGACTCTTGTGAGAAGTTTATTCATTCCTACTGCTCCTGTAGGATGACATTGTTTGGAGAGGAGGATGTTTTCAAGGGGATGGCAGTACCAATTCATCCTCCAGGCCTCTGGAAATCAATTAAATTGATCTTCTTTGTAGAATCTGAGGAGCACCTGTGGTTAATGGGGCGGCTGTGGCAGAGTAAAGAGGTGAATGTTTGTACCCCTCCTTCCTAGAATTCATTGACTTAAAATGGTTTTCTTGAAGCAAAGAAGATGAAAGAACCTGAGGAGGAGGCTGGAGCTTTTGATGGTCTGCAGAGGCCAGCCCGGTTCTCTGCTTTTCAGGATGAAGATGGCATGGCTCATGAGTTGAGCCAGGGAAAGCTTTGCTGCAAAACCATCTGTCACTGTGCAGAAGCCACTGCCTCCTGAGAGCTTGCTGTGTGTATCACAGAGGTGTAATATCTCTCACAGCACTGCAATTCACAGGGATTTCTTGCAGGATGGCTCTCAGTGGTTTCGTTTTTAAATAACATTTCTATAAATATACACATTTTTATATATCTATTTTAAATTACAGTATAATTATTTTCTTTCTGTTCTCTCCCTGTCTCTATACAATCAGACACATGCATACACACACACACACACCTTTTTATAAAATAGAAATATTTGAAAAATAAGAGGAATAAATGTCCCAAATCCCATGACTCTAATACTCTAATACAGTATTTTTCAGTGTTCACCCTGACTCTTTGTGACCCCATGGACTATAGCCTGCCAGGCTCCTCTGCCTATGGAATTTCCCAGGCAAAAATATTGGAGTGGGTTTCTATTTCCTTTTCCAGGGGATCTTCCTGACCCAAGGATTAAACCCGGATATCTTATGTCTCCTGCATTAGCAGGTGGGTTATTTACTGCTAGTGCCACCTCGGAAGTCCCAATGTTCACCAGATCTTTTTTAAAGTAAATTTTTACAGTTATAAGCGTGATTTCATGTACCCTAACTTTCAGAGAACATTCCGTTGTAAAAAGTTGTCATGTTTCCAGACAGGTGGTATAGTTCTTAGTTTGTCAGCCACATAACCCATGAAGTGGATGTCGTCACCGTTTTCTGCACTGTTCACTAGGATTGGACACTGAAGTTGCTTCCAAATTGCTTGTTGTTGTAACTACTGTGGCAATGGGCATCTTTCTCAATGTCATTTTTCTAGACTTTAGGCTCTTTCTTTGGGAGAGATTTCATCAGTTGGATGATAAGACAGAACATAGGACGATTTAGAAGGATGGAAACAAAGATGGAATCAGTGAAGTAGGTGGAAACACAGCAGCTGAGAGCGGGGAGTGGGGGGTTAGCCTGAGAGTATGGAAGCCCAGAAGTGGAGTTACACAGGGTGTCATGTACAGAGTGGTCACCTGTGTCAAATGCTGCTGAGCGGAAAGGGAGGAGGATAGAACTGACCACTGGGAATTTCAGATGCTGCGGTAGGCACCGAGGTGGGCGACAGGGAGCTCAGAGCCACGTTCCTACTTTCCTGGAATAGACTCTCTGGTGGAAGACACAGAACCACCAGTGAGCATTTAATGATGATATGAGACAAATGCCTTGATGGAAAGGCATAGAGTTCTATGAGAGTATATGACAAAAAGAACTGGACCTAGACTTGAAATGCAAAGAACATTCTAGGCAAAAGAGTCAGCATATGCAAAGGCCCTGAGGACGAAGAGAGTGTGACACATTGGAGAACAGAAGCTCAGTGAATCTGGAGCCAGGCAGAGGGGAGAACTGTCCTAGGCAGGACTGGAGGGGCAGGTGGGGGCCAGACTGCGCACAGGCTCACCGACCCTATTAAGGAATTTGACCTTTACTCTGGAGAGAGCCAGGGTCAGAAGTGTACTTTGAAAAGATATTGATTATAAGGTGGTAGGTGACAGGAAGTTGGTCTCAGGACACTGTAGTATTCCAATAGTAATCATGGAAGAACCTGTGTAAAGTTAATGCCATGTATATGTCCCAAAGACTAAAGCTAAGGCCACTGGTTGCTTCAGTACTATAAGGATCATACAACTGTAGTTACTGGGCAGCATGGGAGAACTGTGTGCAGAGCGATGTACTGAGAAATATGCTCACATATGCTCACAGTGTTCTTTATTTCATCTCAAACTCTGAAGCAAGCCTTGCAGCTTTTTACCAGCAATTTGCAGCATGTTGATTTGAAAACAGTATTTTTTTCTCTCTTTAAGTTTCCATTTAAGTTCAAGAAATTTGGAAACACAAGCCTTATGTAAATTTTTCTCAATTAGGATCCGTTGACTGCAAGGACGTGGTCAGGCTGAAATAATGAAAAGAATGTTAGGGATGCCCTGGAGGAGACTGATAGAGATGCTTGACCACTTGGACTTCTCAAATGTCCTTTTACTTAATATTTCACTTTATATTCAGCAAGAGAAAACCCGACAGAAATATTAGTACTTGGGGTGGAATAATAGACAGAAGTTCATCTGTTGCAAATAACTTAAGTCAACAGCACAGTCCATAAGCCAACTGGTTTGACTTTTAGGTGGATTCAGGAACTCACATGAGATAATTGGATAGCATCCCCACTCAATGGATAAGAACTTGGACAAACTCTGGGAAATAGTGAGGAACAGGGAGGCCTGGTGCACTGCAGTCCATGGGGTCGGAAAGAGTCGGACATGACTTAGCAACTGAACAACGAAAAGGAACATAAAGAATGTTGCATTGAGATATGTGTGTTATTTTTTTCAAAAATGTTCATTTCACATGAGGTGGCAAATGGAACATATAATGACTACTGCGTTCCCATTAAAACCTTCTGTCCAAAGCGTGTCCCCTTTGCTTTTCCATCTTGCTGCTCATTCTTAGTCTCTCAGGCTCATGATTCAGCTTCATTGCTCCTCCTGAGACATCAGAATTGGGTCCAAGACAGAGAAGGGAGTGGCCTCTGATTTAGGGAAGACCTAAACCTGTGTGCTTTTTGCTCTGTTGATCTGTGGGTGGAGTATTTGTTTAGAGTCACCGACTGGATGGTGCATTTACTTTTTCTAGCAGCTTGTTTAGAAAAATCATCAAAGTCCCTCAAAAGAAACCTCTTCCTTCACTGATCACATTAGCTGAAACAGCATTTCTCTGTTCACCACTCACAAATCAAGCCCAACAGAAAGTGACAGATGTCAATTAAATGGGAACACCTTTACACTGTGCTTTGCTCTTCTTGTCTTGTCTTTCTTGCATGCCTGTGTGACCAGCTCAGTCATTCTGACCCAAGATAGTTCTGCTGCCAAAACCATTCTTGTTCTTGTTCTGGCTAGTTTGCTGCTACCAAGCAAACTAGAGATTAAATTGAAGGTAATGGAAGAGATGAGAAATAATCATACCCTTGATGTTCCAGCTTTTGTCTGACTTTTCTTAGTAATTTACTTGGCTGAGCATTTCATCGCTGGTCACGGGTAAAATTATGCCCCAGCTTCTTCTTATCCATCTTCAGGAACATCTGAAGGAAAGCCTTAGTCTTTGCTTTGCTCAAGAAGTGACTTTGCCATCCTGATGTTTTGTAGACTTGCAAGGCAATCACTTTAGATGAAGTAAGGTCTGCTCAAAGTTTGAATAGAAAAGGAAAGGGGAATTGATTAATTGGCCCAGGAGTATCTCTGCAGCCGAATAAATGGGATGGTCATTTAAAAGCAACCGGCTTGCACCCAGCTTCTCATTCCTTGTGGATCCTTGCCCAGGAAACTGCTTTAATTAATGACTGATCTCCCTTTTCCAGATCTTTTCATGTCTTTAAAATACCCTAAGTCCAACTGCTGAAGGCTATGGTTCACTATAGAGGCAAGGAAAAAACCTATCTTTTAAAACCATTCTTTACCCAGAGTCACAGGAGAGCATGTGTATAGCATTATACATTTCTTCTTATAAACATGCATCGAGAAGAATGGTGGATACTTTGTTTTGTGGAAGGTAGGGTGATATGGTCCTAAATCCATATGAGTTTTGGCCAGACCAATCTAGGTTCAAATTCCCACTCTACAGTTAATGTCTGACAAGGGACAAGCTAGTTTCACAGCTATCTACAACATATTTTTCACTATATTTTTATTAATAAATAAATTTATAAAACCTAGAATATGATAGCTGTTCAACAAGTATTAGTTATTGTACTACCATTATTTTATTTATAAAGTGTATTTGACTGAAGACACACAAAAAAATTCCCAAGTGGCATTACATAATACCCATTATTTTAGTGAGGAGGAGTTTCTCTAGTTATCCCATAGACTTCCACTTCCTTGGGGGCTCAGATGGTAAAGAATCTGCCTGCAATGCAGGAAACTTGGGTTTCCTGATTCCTGAATCAGGAAGAGCCCCTGGAGAAGGAAATGGCAACCCAATCCAGTATTTTTGCCTGGAAAATCCCATGGACAGAGGAACCTGGTGGGCTACAGTCCATGGGATAACAAAGAGTTGAACATGACTGACTAACACTTTCACTTTTCACTTCCATGTCTGGAGTGTAGAATCTCTGGAATTGATTACTTGCTTCGTAGTACCCTCTAAGACCAGGCATAGAAATAAAAATCTCTTCTGCTTATTTACCTAGTACTGTCCTTTCTTTCCAGCTCCCTAGAATTTTCTTGACCAATTTAAGATCTTAGCATGAAATCATACATACAGGAAAACTATGAGTAGTCACTAGATTGCCCTGAAATTCCTTGATCATTAGACGCAACCCTTCTCAGATTACAACATTCTTCAGTCCCCCTGGTGACTCCCCTGGGGGATGAATGGTGGTTGGGATACTGTTTTCTGTTGGTTTTGTTTAAGCTGGAAGACAAGAGATTGGATCCTCAGCCCCACACTCCTTCAGTGCCTGTGTTACCAGAATCTAACAATGAATATCGGTCAGCACCATAAATAATCCATCATAAGATGATGTCTGTCTGCATTTTTCTCATTTGTATAATCTGTCCAACCAAGGAGCTTTGGGGTGGGAGGGAGGACATGAATGGGTAGCTGTGTTTTCTGAGGGTCACATGACCTTGGGTGCACCTTTGCTCTTGTGAAGACTGTTTTTGTGCCTCAAAAATGGAGATGATAGTAATTTCTTGTTCTGACCTGTCACCATGACCCTGAAATAATCATGGGTGCTTTAATCTTCTCAAAAACTGCTTGTATGATTCTAGCCATTGGTGTCTTTCATGGTAGTTTTTCAGATTCAGATGGACTGCCTATTTTATGGATGAGTTTTTCAAAGGTCTCTATGATGACCGATGATTACATGTCAAGGGAATTTTCTGGTGATCCAGTGGTTAGGACTCAGTACTTCCACTGCTGTGGGCCCCAGTTGATGGTTAGGAAACTAAGATCTCAGAAGCAGCATGTTATGGCCAGAAAAAGGCATGTTGAGTTGAAATGAAATCATACAATTTATTGAGACTCATCTTTCTCTAACACATTGTCTTTGATCTATTGATACTTCAATCATTTCTTTTTCTTTTTTTGAAAGAAAAATTTGCTGTATTTTGGGTGCCAGCAAGATGGGGGAGGGCAGCTGTTTTGTCGCTCAGTTATGTCCAACTCTTGTGACCCCATGGACTGTAGCCTTCCAGGCTCCTCTGTCCGTGGAATTTCCCAGGCAAGAATACTCGAGTGAGTTGCAATTTCATTCTCCAGGGGATCTTCCCAACCCAGGGATCAAACTTGCATCTCCTGCATTACGGGCAGATTCTTTACCACTGAGCCACCAGGGAAGCCCTGTTCAATCATTTCCTGAAAATCATTTTTAACCCACATGCATTTCTTCCTTCTTCTGGCATCCTTTCTCCATTAAGTGCTTAAAAATGTACTTTTGTGCCGCTTTTAGTAAACGATAGTACTTATTGCTGTGGTAATTTCTGTTCATTTACTTAATTTTGCCAATTAGTTGTTAGCTCCCAGACAGTATTTTATAGCTACCACTAGGTGGTCCTGGCTAGGTATGCTGAAGGCTAAAAACTTTCATGATATAAAACAGGCTTTGAAGGCTTTATTTAATGGTGCTTTTTCTTTTTTTCCTCTTTTATTTTTTCTTCTCAGTCCAAGATAAAGTAGTGAAAGTTTATGTTTTCATGCTATTTATCTTTTATCTCTTACCTTATTCCAGCTCAAAGACAGTCCATGATAATTCTACTGAAAGCTGACAGTCTTCAGAGTCAGGCAGACTTGGTGTGAAATCTCAGCTCTGACATTTTCTTCCTTTGAAATATTGAGCAAGTTGCTCAGCCTCTCAAGAACTAATCATTTCTTCATCTAAGAGCTGTTTTCAAAAAATAAATCAAGCACCAGACATAAAATACATGCATCTCATAAATGGTTACATTATATTGGTTTCTTGTGAAGCTTTTCTTGGGGAAAGTTGAAGGTATTTGAATTGATATTTATGGCTTTTGAGGGGTCGCTTAAGACATGAAGATTAAATGACAGAATTTTTTAGTTAGAATTTCTTCAACCTCTAAGTTTTGCTTATGGAGGACTTATTTTACTTTTTAAAGAAAAGTCTCTTTAGAAAGCTCAAGTATCTTTAGCAGTGATTCTGAAAACTCTGAATTGAATTTTCCTTAAAACATACATGTGTTTAAAATTTGAAAAGAAGGAGAGGCTCTTTGGCAATAAGGCGTTTAGAGATTTGATCAAAACCTCAAATATTTTGAAACCTAATGCAACCCATACCTAGATTATTTTTAGCTGTCCAAAGTCCAGTTATTTAATCTCTTAATCAAACTGCTTGAAGTTTCCATTTTCTAAATAAATGAAATGATAATAAATAATGAGCCAAAAAATAAAATACACCCATTTAAGGGAAAAAATGAAAATTTGATGGAAAATGAATGTGCATTTGAATAACATGAAAATATCATCTCCTTTGATTTTTCAGCTCCAAGTAAGTGAAGGATTGAAGTAGGAGCCAGCAAAAGTGCCTTTTGTCAAATTCTTCAGTGTAGAGTTCTTCAGTTATGTCAAGTAGATTACATTTGTTCAGGGATTAAGGGAGACCTGGAGAATTTAAGGTCTGTTAACCTGACCATGACTGCCTAGATTGGCATAAACTCTACTCCCAAGAGTCATCCCTTTTTATTCCATGCTGCCATTATTTCTTCCTTACATGGCCTGATAAAATGGAATCTGGATAGAGTGTAGAGTCCTTGTGGTTAATTGAATCAGCTGGAGGTGACTATGGAAAAGCCTATGAGTATCAGGCCCCAAGTCAGGTTAAGGTGTAATCTCTGATCTGGAGAAGACTGTGTTGCAGAGTGAAAAGTAAAGTTTTAATAGGAGTGAACAGCAAATAGTGGAAATTAACAACTGTTACAAGATCATGGAGAAACCCAGTGCAGTGAAGAGCGCACACACTAGCAATCACAAGAATTGGGTTACTGTCATTAATTAGCTCTATGGATTTGATACATTATCTTCCTTTTTTGCTTCTTCCTTTTGCTTTTGCTCCTCTTTCACCCTGTCTCAAAAAATGAATAGCCAGAGAAACAAAATGAAAGACCAGGCAATCGCTAAGAGTTCTCCAAGTGTGTTCTGTCTATTTATCCTCTATATAACTTTTTTATTGATGGAAAGAGTCCTGTCATAGCCTGGGAGAGTCGGTAAAAGTGATATTGAAACTTCTCAAAGGATGGAGTAACAAGAAGGGAAAATTGTACAGGTGTGCCCTGCTAGGATAGAGACAAGCCTTCTCAAGTGGTCAGTTTTGATCCTAGCCAAGGCAATCAATCACTGCCCTCCTAGACATGGTGCAAATGAATTGAAACCCATGAAGTAATGCTCCACTAAAGGGAAACACAGTATACTGCCTTCCCTTTTGATCCAGGTACTTAATCCACTGAACTCACTCACTAATCTTAACACTTAGCAGGACACAAGACAGTAGATAGAGATATAATCTGCCCTTCAAGAGTCTCAATTTTTTTGAGGTAAATGATAATTTACTTATCCATAGGGTCCTAATACTTTGTGTTTATACCTTTTTATAATAAACATACTGAAAAGCACACAAATCATATGTGCATACTTCAGTGAATTTTCATAAAGTGTGCACATCCATGCAACCAGCACATAGATAAAACACAGGCTATTGCCAGCACCCCCAGAGTTTTCTCTGGTCCCTCTCAATCTCTG
The DNA here is from genome assembly GCF_032452875.1 of Bos javanicus. Taxonomy (NCBI): domain Eukaryota; kingdom Metazoa; phylum Chordata; class Mammalia; order Artiodactyla; family Bovidae; genus Bos; species Bos javanicus. The sequence continues at coordinate 31,589,150 of NC_083893.1, read as the reverse complement.
ACCTCCACCCAATATCCTGACTTAACATTTGTCTGTTTGGGAAGTTTCGTATAAATAGAATCATGTGGTATATATTCTCTGGGTCTGCCATCTTCTTCTTGTGTTCCTGAAACTCATTCATGTTGTGGCCTATGGCAGTAGTTTGTTGCAGATATATATACTGGTTTCTGTTGGTGTATACATTGAAATGGAAATGATGGGCCATAGGGTTCAACCTTAGTAGCTGCTGAACCCCAACCAGTCTCCCAAAGACAGGTATTAGTATAAATAAGGAACAATTAGAAATTCCTCGTGCCACTGATAGGAGGTAAACCAGTTGCTCCATGTTAACACTTTGTCTTTTCATTTTAGCTCTTCAAGTGGGTATGTCATGGTACTGAGTTGTGATGTTAATTTGCATTTCTCTGAAGACTAAACAAGATATGTGTATTGGCCTTTGGGAATCCTCCTTATTGAAATATCTTGAGGCATCTTTTACTCATCCCTCCCCCATTGGGTTAACTGTATTTTCCTACTTGCTTTGGTGGAGTTTATATATATTTTCCTTGGTTGGAAAAATATATTGCAAATATTTTATTTCACTTTCTCCTTTGCCTATTTATACTTTTAATGGTATCTTTTGAAGAACAGATTTCTTAATTTTAATGTAATCAGATTAATATTTCTTTCCTTTATTATTGGTGCTATTTTATCCAACTTAAAAATTCTTTCTCTAGCCATAGATCATATTATATTCTTTCATATTTTGCTTTTCAATCTGCTCAGGATTGATTTTTGTGTATCATGTAAGGTAAGGGTCAGATTTTTTTTTCCTTGGGTATATTCAATTGACTTATTAACTGAAAAGACCATGCTTTCCCCACTACACTGAAGTTTCATCTTTGTCATCATTGTTCTGTTTCCGGACTCTTATTTCAGTCCATTGGTCTAGTTGTCTATGATTATGCCATGAAGCTTGATAATAAACAGTGGTACCCATTTCAGAGGTCACTATTGCAATATAGTAAAACAGTTTATTAAGTGCTTAGCGTAAGACCTGGCAGGTTGGGCTGTTGGCTCAGTTAATGTAAACCATTAAATACAAAACAAAAGGTCGTCTGACATCTTACCACACTAGGCCTCCGTGCCCTCCTGTTGGCTACACCATACTACTTCCTTTAAAACATTTCTGATGTTATAGGGTCAACTAAGCAATAAAATGCACTTAGGTCATGAAATTTTTCCAACCATACACCCATTCTGAGACTAGGTCTGTTGTGAGAAAGAGAAAAGAAAATCTGTCTACAAAGTACTATAACCTACCTCTATTGGCTTCTTGCCCCTCAAGTTTGTGAAGGAAAGAGAAAAATGTTTTTTTTCATATGACTTCTATCTCCTTAGACTTCAGGGAATTCTTGTCTCATTGTGGCCCTATTTCCTTCAGTACAGAACTGAGACTTCTTGGCTTTTAATTTCCACTATATTTAAATGACAGATACAAGAATCCCCATCAAGAGAGGAGCCTGCAGGTCCCCTAGGGCTCAGTTCTCTAGTAACATAATTACTCCTAGCATCAAACGTCTTCCTTCTTCAACTTTACTCACCTGAACAGTGTAAAACCATAAAAGTAAATCATATCTAGAGTGTAGCACATCAGAGTTAAATTGTTTCTTAACTGTTACCAATTTAAGTTTATCACAGGTTCTGATCTGTGGGTGCGGAATGGGGTTGGGCGGGCCAACAATGTATGTAGTATTCAGTTCAGTTCAATCACTCAGTCCTGACCGAATCTTTGCAACCCCATAGACTGCAGCACCCAGGCTTCCCAGTCCATCACCAACTCCCGGAGCTTGCTCAAACTCATGTCCATTGAGTCAGTGACACCATCCAGCCATCTCATCCTCTGTTGTCCCCTTCTCCTCCTGCCTTTGATCTTTCCCAGCATCAGCGTCTTTTCCAATGAAGTCAGTTCTTTGAAACAGGCGGGCAAATTATTGGAGTTTCAGCTTGAGCATCAGTCCTTCCAATGAGTATTCAGGATTGATTTCCTTTAGGATTGACTGGTTTGATCTCCTTGCTGTCCAAGGGACTCTCAAGAGTCTTCTCCAACACCACAGTTCAAAACCATCAATTCTTTGGCACTCAGCTTTCTTTATAGTCCAACTCTCACATCCATACATGACTACTGGAAAACCATAGCTTTAACTAGACGGACCTTGGTCAGTAAAGCAATGTCTCTGCTGTTTAATATGCTGTCTAGGTTTGTCATAGCTTTTCTTCCAAGGAGCAAGCATCTTTTAATTTCATGGCTGCAATCACCATCTGTAGTGATTTTGAGGCCAAGAAAATAAGGTCTCTCACTATTTCCAATGTTTCTCCATCTATTTGCCATGAAGTAATGGGACTGGATGCCATGATCTTCATTTTTTAAATGTTGAGTTTTAATCCAGTTTTCTCATTCTCTTCTTTGACTTTCATCAAGAGGCTCTTCAGTTCCCCTTCACTTCCTGCCATAAGGGTGGTGTCATCTGCATATCTGAGGTTACTGATATTTCTCCCAGCAGTCTTGTTTCCAGCTTGTGGTTTATCCAGTCTGGCATTTTGCATGATATACTTTGCATATAAGTTAAATAAGCAGGGTGACAGTATACAGCCTTGACATATGCCTTTCCCAAACTGGAACTAGTCCATTGTTCCATGACAAGTTTTAACTATTGCTTCTTGGCTTATATTCAGATTTCTCAAAGGTCAGTTAAGGTGGTCTGGTATTCCCATCTCTTTGAGAATTTTCCACAGTTTTTTGTGATCCACATAGTCAAAGGCTTTAGCATCATCAATGAAGTAGAGGTAGATGTTTTTCTGGAATTCTATGATTTTTCTGTGATCCAACAGATGTTGGCAATTTGATCTCTGGTTCCTCTGCCTTTTCTGAATCCAGATTGAACATCTGGAAGTTCTTGGTTTACATACTATTAAAGACTCTCTTAGAGAATACTGAGCATTACTTTGCTAGTGTGAGAGATGAGCACAATTGTGTGGTAGTTTGAACATTCCTTGGCATTGCCTTTCTTTGGGATTGGAATGAAACTGACCTTTTCCAGTTGTGTGGCCACTGCTGAGTTTTCCAAATTTGCTGGCATATTGAGTGTAGCACTTTCACAGCATCATCTTTTAGGATTTGAAATAGCTGAGCTGGAATTCCATCATCTCCTCTAGCTTTGTTCATAGTGATGCTGCCTAAGGCCCACTTGACTTCACACTACAGGATGTCTGGCTCTCAGTGAGTGATCACACCATGGTTATCTGGATCATTAAGATCTTTTTTGTGTAGTTCTTCTGTGTATTCTTGCCACCTCTTGTTAATATCTTCTGTTTCTGTTAGGTCTATATCGTTTGTGTCCTTCCTTGTGCCCATCTTGCATGAAATGTTCCCTTGGTATCTCTAATTTTCTTGAAGAGATCTCCAATCTTTCCCATTCTATTGTTTTCCTCTGTTTCTTTGCATTGATCGCTGAGGAAGGCTTTCTTATCTCTCCTTGCTATCCAATGGAACTCAACATTCAGATGTGTATATTTTTACTTTTCTCTTTGCCTTCAGCTTCTCTTCTTTTCTCGACTATTTGTAAGGTCTCCTCAGACAACCATACTGCCTCTTTGCTTTTCTTTTTCTTGGGAACAACTTTGATCATGGCCTCCTGTACAATGTTATGAACCTCCATCCATAGTAGACAGGTACTCTGTCTATCAGATCTAACCCCTTGAATCTATTTGTCACTTCCACTGTATAATTATAAGGGACTTGATTTAGGTCATATCTGAATGGTCTAGTGGTTTTCCCTACCTTCTTCAGTTATATCTGAATTTTCCAATAAGAAGTTCATGATCTGAGCCACAGTCAGCTCCTGGTCTTGTGTTTGCTGACTGTATAGAGCTTCTCCATTTTAATCTGCAAAGAATATAATCATCTGATTTTGGTATTGACCATCTGGTGATGTCCATGTGTAGAGTCTTCTCTTGTGTTGTTTGAAGAGGGTGTTTGCTATGACCAGTGTGTTCTCTTGGCAAAACACGGTTAGCCTTTGCCCTGCTTCATTCTGTACTCTAAGGCCAAACTTGCCTGTTACTCCAGGTATCTCTTCACTTCCTACTTTGGCATTCCAGTCCCTGTGATGAAAAGGACATCTTTTTTTGGTGTTAGTTCTAGAAGGTCTTGTAGGTCATCATAGAACCATTCAACCTCAACTTCTTCAGCATTAGTGTTGGGACATAGACTTGGATTACTGTGATATTGAATGGTTTGCCTTATAAATGAACAGAGATCATTCTGTCATTTTTGAGATTGCTCCCAAACACTCTATTTTGGACTCTTTTGTTGATTATGAGGGCTACTACATTTCTTCTAAGGGATTCTTGCCCACAGTGATAGATATAATGGTTATCTGAATTAAATCCACGCTTTCTGGTCCATTTTAGTTCACTGATTCCTAAAATCTCAGTGTTCACTCTTGCCATCTCCTGTTTGACCACTTATAATTTACCGTGATTCATGGACCTAACATTTCAGGTTCCTATGCAGTATTGTTCTTTACAGTCTCAGACTTTACTTTAATCACCAGTCAAATCCACAACCTGGTGTTGTCTTTGCTTTGGCTCAGTCTCTTCATTCTTTCCAGAGCTATTTCTCCTCTCTCCTCCAGTAGCATATTGGGCACCTACTGACCTGGGGAGTTCATCTTTTAGTGTCATATATTTTTGCCTTTTCATAATGTTCATGGGGTTCTCAAGGCAAGAACACTGAAGTGGTTTGCCATTCCCCTCCCCAGTGGACCACATTTTGTCAGAACTCTCTACCATGATCCATCCATCTTGGGTGGCCCTACACAGCATGGCTCACAGGTTCATTGAGTTAGACAAGGCTGTGATCCAAGTGATTGGTTTGGTTTGTTAGTGCTTAGTCGCTCAGTCATGTCTGACTCTTTGCAACCCCATGAACTGTAGCCCACCAGGCTCCTCTGCCCATGAGAATTCTCCAGATAAGAATACTGGAATGGGTTGCTATACCCTCCTCCAGGGGACCTTTCCAACCCAGGGATTAAACCCAGGTCTCCTGCATTGCAGGCAGTTTCTTTACTATCTGAGCTACTAAGGAAGCCTAAGAATACTGGAGTGGGTAGCTCCAGGGGTTCTTCCTGACCCAGAGTCAAACTGGGGTCTCCTTCATTGCAAGCGGATTCTTAATCAGCTGGTTAGTTTTCTGTAATTGTTGTTTCTATTGTGCCTGCCCTCAGATGGATAAGGATAAGAGGTTTATGGAAGCTTCCTGATGGGTGTGACTGGCTGTGGGGGAATCTGGGTCTTGCTTTGATGGGCAGGGCCATGCTCAGTAAAGTTTTATTCCAATTTTCTGTTGACGGGTAGGGCTGTGTTCCCTCCCTGTAGTTTCTTTCATTTAGCATGTTTTGAAGGTTCATTCAAGTTTAGCATACATCAGTACTTCATTCCTTTCTATTACTTAATAATATTGCATTATTTAGATACTCCATGTTTTGTTTGTCCTTCCATCCACAGACAGATATCTGCATTGTTTCTACCTTTGGCTGTCATGAGTAATGCTGCACTAAACATTCAAGTGTGGACATGTGTTTTCATTTCTCTTGGACATATAACTAGGAGTTGGATCAGTGGGGCACGTGGCGGCAGTGGTGTTTGTTGTTCAGTGGTATCTAACTCTTTGCAACCCAACAGCAGCCCTCCAGGCTCCTCTGTCCTCCACTATCTCCTGGAGTTTACTCAAATTCATGTCCACAGAGTCAATGATGCTATCTAACCATCTCTTCCTCTGCCACCCCTTTCTCCTTTTGCCTTCAATCTTTCCCAGTGTAAGGGTCTTTTTTAATGAGTGGGCTCTTCGCACCAGGTTACTCTACATTTAATTATTTGAGGGACTGCTGGACTGCTTTCCAAAGTCACTGAACTATCTTACAATGCTAGAGGTTTACTATTAAAAAGATCTCAGCACTTTTCTTTCAAAACCTATAAAAAACATAAAACCCAATGTAGCTGACAATATACAGCCTTGATGTACTCCTTTTCCTATTTGGAACCAGTCTGTTGTTCCATGTCCAGTTCTAACTGTTGCTTCCTGACCTGCATATAGGTTTCTCAAGAGGCAGGTCAGGTGGTCTGGTATTCCCATCTCTTTCAGAATTTTCCACAGTTTATTGGGATCCACACAGTCAAAGGCTTTGGCAAGTCAATAAAGCAGAAATAGATGTTTTTCTGGAACTCTCTTGCTTTTTCCATGATCCAGTGGATGTTGGCAATTTGATCTCTGGGTTCTCTGCCTTTTCTAAAACCCGCTTATACATCTGGAAGTTCATGGTTGACGTATTGCTGAAGCCTGGCTTGGAGAATTTTGAACATTACTTTACTAGCATGTGAGACGAGTGCAATTGTGTGGTAGTTTGAGCATTCTTTGGCATTGCCTTGCTTTGGGATCATCATCATGAGAAACATCATGAGAAATGTTGGGCTGGAGGAAGCACAAGCTGGAATCAAGGTTGCCGGGAGAAATATCAATAACCTCAGATATGCAGATGACACCACCATTATGGCAGAAAGTGAAGAAGAACTAAAGAGCCTCTTGATGAAAGTGAAAGTGGAGAGTGAAAAAGTTGGCTTAAAGCTCAACATTCAGAAAACCAAGATCATGGCATCTGGTCCCATCACTTCATGGGAAATAGATGGGGAAACAGTGGAAACAGTGTCCGACTTTATTTTTCTGGGCTCCAAAATCACTGCAGATGGTGATTGCAGCCATGAAATTAAAAGATGCTTACTCCTTGGAAGGAAAGTTATGACCAACCTAGACAGCATATTAAAAAGCAGAGACATTACTTTGCCAACAAATGTCCATCTAGTCAAGGCTATGATTTTTCCAGCGGTCATGTATGGATGTGAGAGTTGGACTATAAAGAAAGCTGAGCTCCGAAGAATTGATGTTTTTGAACTGTGGTGTTGGAGAAGACTGTTGAGAGTCCCTTGGACTGCAAGGAGATCCAACCAGTCCATTCTGAAGGAGATCAGTCCTGGGTGTTCATTGGATGAACTGGTGTTGAGGCTGAAACTCCAATACTTTGGCCACCTCATGGAAAGAACTGAGTCATTGGAAAAGACCTTGATGCTGGGAAAGATTGAGGGCAGGAGGAGAAGGGGACAACAGAGGATTAGATGGTTGGATGGCATCATCGACTCGATGGACATAGATTTGGGTGGACTCCAGGAGTTGGTGATGGACAGGGAGGCCTGGCATGCTGCAATTCATGGGTCGCAAAGAGTCGGACACAACTAAGTGTGTGAACTGAACTGAATGTAGCTGAAATACACTCTGAAGCTTAGAATCAGCCAATCACCGTTTAAATATTATACCTATGAGGAAAGATAAACTGAGAGACAAAGGGCTGACACATTGACTTCTGGAATATAGCTTATCTTTCAGTGGGGACTCCCTGTCTAAGAGTGATATACTTTTCCAAAAACACCATCTGAGGAAAGCACTCATGGCTAAAATTAGCTCAGAATGTTCCTGAACGAATGAATTTTAGGACATGAACTCCTCATTTCATATGGGCCTTGGCAGGGGGGAAGCTAACATCTTTTTCAGAGAAATAAACTTTTGAGATGAATTGGGGAAACTCTGGGCAAAATGTTGGCCCCACATGAAGGTTCCACATCCACTCAGCATTTTTTGAAGTGTGCTTTGGAAGCACAATTTCCTTTGTGTGTAAAGGAAGTAATTAAATGTAAAAAGTGTGCAGTGGAAAGAAGGTCCAGTACAGAATATTTCCAGCAGGAGGGACCATTACAGCTCAAATTGAGGCTACAACCCTTTCAATAATCTATGCTCTTTCTGTTTGACTGAGAGGAGAGTATTGCCTTACCTTTCCAAGGCACAAGCAAAGGAAAGTTTGAGATCAAAGTTATTTGTATTGTGCTTCTCTTTTTACACTTTTTTTTAAAAGTTACAATAATTTGTTCTAGGATATTTTCATGTCCTACAAAAGGTAAATGAATTATTCCTTTTTCTTATATAAATCATCATCTCCAAAGATAAGAAAATTGGTTTCCGTCCTGTTTCTTGTTTGGGTTAGAGATGTAAATGCGGTAAATTATTTGAGTCTTTTTTTTTTTCTTTTGTGTGAAGAGCAAATTATGCTCCCAATAAACATCTTTTCACTATTACTTCAGACTGATTGGAAGTGAAATGCTGCAAGAGATTTACTCCCATTGCTATATTAAGTATAATTTCACTGTTCTCTAAAGCAATTGTTTCTGTCATATTTCTTGAAGAAGCAAGTTGAAAATTGAGTCTGTAAAAAAATATGGAAACCTTTGCAGATGTCAAGTATTGATTTCTTCTACCTATTCTAAACAGATACGTTTTAAAGGATATATTGTCTCACTGTCTAACACCTTCAAGTCTTTTAGTGCAGAAATCTGCATTTTTAGTCAATGTTGTACTAAGAATAAACTTTTTCTTTTTTTTTTAACTAAGATCTTCAAACACTTTGGTGCTTTGACCAGGGTCCCTGGAGGGGAAAAGGAGTTTAAGCTGAACTGTACTTATTCAGAGTCAGCAGGATAATTTTAATGCCTAGCATATGGAAACAGGCTGGCCTCCCGACAGATTTCCCAGGTACTTCTAAAGGGTTCATGTGTCAAACTCACTAACCTGAGGTCAGTTTCTGGGTGGTGAGGAGAAAACCGGAAAGCTTTCTTTTCTTTTCTTTTTTCTTTTTTTTTTTTTTTTTACTAATACATACTTTATGAAAGAAGACTTCCCTGGTGGCTCAGACGGTAAAAGCGTCTGCCTACAAAGCGGGAGACCTGGGTTCAACCCCTGGGTCGGGAAGATCCCCTGGAGAAGGCAATGGCACCCCACTCCAGTACTCTTGCCTGGAAAATCCCATGGATGGAGGAGCCTGGTATGCTGCAGTCCATGGGGTCGCTAAGAGTCTGACACGACTGAGCGACTTCACTTTCACTTTTCACTTTCATGCGTTGGAGAAGGAAATGGCAACGCACTCCAGGGTCCTTGCTTGGAGAATCCCAGGGACGGGGGAGCCTGGTGGGCTGCCGTCTATGGGGTCGCACAGAGTCGGACACGACTGAAGTGACCTAGCAGCAGTATGTCTTTAGGGACCTTTATAAAAATATGTCGGTGATAGTAGCAATTGTTAGTTTGTTTAATTTGTGATGTGATTAAACTCTATGTTTATAATCTTAGTGAATTCCTACAATAGTTCGAAAATATCAATTCTTTTTTTCTCCCAACTTCTAGATTATGAAACAGATGATGAGAGGAGTAGAGCTCTTGTTTAAAGTAACACAGCAGTGAATTACTGTGAGAATCCGGGATTATGACTCTGACTGAGTTGCATTATCTCCGTAATTCTAACACACTATTCTTAGATAAAAGTGAAAACGAAGTTGCTCAGTCGTGTCCGACTCTTGGCGACCCCACGGACTGTAGCCTACCAGGCCTTTTGGTACATGGGATTGTCCAGGCAAGAGTACCGGAGTGGGTTGTCATTTCCTTCTCCAGGGGATCTTCCTGACCCAGTGATCGAACCTTGGTCTCCTGCATTGCAGGCAGACGCTTTACCGTCTGAACCACCACAGAAGGCCCCATTATTAGTTAGGTAGCTACCAAAGAAAAAAATAGTCCAGCTCCTTTATTCTGTCAGACATAAAGTCCACAGATACAGTAGAGACTAGAATCCAGAGATGGCAAGGTAATATATCTAGTGAGAAGTGAAATTCAGCCCAGAATCAGGCTTTCCCATCTCAAGATTTATGCCCTTCCCACCCCCAAATCATTTCCGTATCTTTATCCTTTGCTTGGAGATGTTTGATATTAATCCTCTCATTTAAAATCTATAATTGGTATGAATAAAACAATGCCAAAACTTTGGGGGTCTTGAGCCATCAATTCTTTATTTTAAAAACTCTCTCTGGGTTTAATCAGTGGGATGAAGGTAAATTGATTTCAAAGCCTTTACAGTTCTGGGAATAGTTGAGTCAGCTCATTCCCAGTATGGACACCAAGGTCTGCTGATTACTCTCTTCAAGAATCAGAAGGACTGCAGCCTCTTCACCCAGATTTCATAATGAAGCAAGGGATGAGGCAGAGCTGAGAGGCATGCTTGTTCAAGCAAGTCTTCTCAGAATGTATTGTGAGCATGGGAAACTTGGTTCAAAATAAAAGCTTGCCTGTGATTCCCCTACAGCTACAGCCTTCAGAATTCTTGTAATCAGTGCATCTCACCTTTATTAGGGTCACCCTGACTTTCACAGTTAAAGGACTGTGAAAGAGTTAGTGATGTATTAATCAGAATCTTCTCAGCTGCAGGTGATGGAAAATGCACTATAAACTCATTTATACAAAAAGAGATTTCAGGGATCACTTAGGAGATATCTTCTAGAATTGGGGCATGCCGGATAGCTCAGATGGTAAAGAATCTGCCTGCAATGCTGGAGACAAAGTTTTGATCCCTGGGTTGGGAAGATCCCCTGGAGGAGGGCATGGCAACCCACTCCAGTATTCTTGCCTGGAGAATCCCATGGACAGAGGACCCTGGTGGGCTATAGTCCATGGAGTTGACTCGCTTTGCAACTCCATGGACGAGTCAGACACGACTGAGTGATAACACCTTCACCTTTGAGGATAGGGCTCATTACAGGGCATGGCTTGGCAAGTTTATGTCTTTCTGCCTTTTTTCCTTTATCTTTCACTGTGTTGACTGCATTTTCAGATGAATTCTTCCCTTTCAACACTAAAGGGATGGTAGCAGCTCTAGTTGAAAAACAATGGGAGAAAGGAGTATGCTTCCCCCAGAAGCACAGCTAAATTCTGGAACTGAGTCTCATGTCCTTATAATCTAAATCAAGTCTTCACTTCTGGAAGACCAGGGGTGAAACACAGTGAGGAAATAGAGCATTTACTAGAAGGCAACCAGAGTTTTTGACTAGAGTTACTTGATAGGAGTATATCCAATTAACAATGTTGTGATAATTTAGGTGCACAGCAGATGACTTGGCCATTCGTACACATGTATCCATTCTCCCTTAAACGCCTCCTCCCATCCAGGCTGCCACATAACATTGACCTACATGCTATGCAGTAGGTCCTTTTTGGTTATCTGTTTTAAACACAGCAGTGTGTACATGTTGATCCCAAACTCCCTAACTATCCCTTCCCTCCTCCTTTCCCTCTGGTAATCGTAAATTCATTCTCTAAGTCTGTGAGTCTGTTTCTGTTTTGTAAATAACTTTGTTTGTATCATTTCTTTTTTAGATTCCCCATGTAAGCAGTATCATATGATATTTCTCTTTCTCTGTCTTCCTTCACTCAGTATGATAATCTCTAGGTTCATCTGTGTTGCTGCAAATGGCATTACATTCTTTCTATGGCTGAGTAATATTCCATTATATATATGTATCACATCTTCTTTATTCTTTCCTCTGTTGATGGACATTTAGGTTGCTTCCATGTCTTGGCTACAGTAAATAGTGCTGCAATGAATATTGGGGTGCATGCATCCTTGTGAACCATGTTTTTCTCTGGATATATGCCCAGGAGTGGATTGCAAAATAATCTAAGAAGTGTTATAGGCAGAAGTTACAGACTTTATCATGGGACCATAGGACCCAAAAGAGGGAAGGGAAGGGCAGCTTGACCAAAAGGACTTGAAATTAGGGAAAGTTATCAGACCAAATTAGAAACTGTGGACAGAAGTTTGATGAATAAATCCTGGACAGCTTAAATATAGTAAAAATTCACTAAAAACAAAACAAACCAGAGGCCAGTATGTACCAGTGACCATGATTAAAACCGATATTACACTGCTATACATTGTCATAAAGGAATTGGGTTACAAAACATTAGGACTTCATATTTCACCTAAAGTTTTGTTAACTGAACAATGATTTTTCGTCAAGGATTAACTCATATCCCACCTCTTCTTTTCAACTTTTAACTGAATAGTGTTCTGCATTTTGTCACTACAGGCACTGCCTTTACTATGTAATTCAGTCCTTCACAATATAAAATCTTTCTCTTCTTTGAGAGGGTGTATTATATATACCTGTTGGTACAGTCGTTCTTGACTTGACCACAGAGCATCATCACCCCTACAGATTATGCCTTCATTTTAAAAACAGTATCTTCTGAGATCAGATGAGATCGGGCGCCTTCAGGCTGATATGGCCGGAGACACACATGTATACCTGTGGTGGATTCATTGTGATATTTGGCAAAACTAATACAATTATGTAAAGTTTAAAAATAAAATAAAATTAATTAAGAGGTTAAAAAAAAATAATAATAAAAACAGTCTCTTCTCTTAACCACCTTGTTCTCCTTATTGTCCTTTATGCTTCTGGATATTTTCTCCCATCCCTTTTCTATACTCCTCTCCATCTACTTCTTTAAATGTTGCTGTTCATCAGACTACTGTCCTAGCCCCACTTCTCACCTCGGTTCTCACACTGTCCCTACACTCACACCTCTGTTTTTAATTATCATTCATTTCCCTAAAACTATGTTTCTGATCCTACTTTAATCTTTTCCCCAAAGACTAAATGTGTATGTGTGTGTGTGTGTGTGTATATATATATATATATATTTTTTTTTTTATACCAGATTTCTCTACTTGGATCTTTGGTCACCAGTTCAAACTCCAAATATCCAAAATTAAATGAACAAATTCTCACCATCTCTGCAAAACCAGACCAACCCATTTCTCTTCATCCTGGTTATCCTGTCTAAGTAAAGGTGATCACATCCTGTTGCCCAAGTGCAAAACCTGAAAGTCATTTCTTACTGCTGCTTTTTCTACAACATCCAATCAGTCACCAAGTTATGTGAATTCTGCTTTCTATATTTCACTTCAAGTTATGCATGTCTGCATTCTACTACCAATACATTAATCCAAAGCCATCATCTTCTCTGTCCTGTGGCTCTTCAGGATCCTACCCCTGTTACCACTTCTCAGGGTTATCATTCCTTCCTGTCCCCAATTCCAACTATACTCTTTGCTGCTTCCAGATAAAGCTTTCACAAATGCAGGAAGGAAAGTAGACTCCTCCTTGCCCCTGCTTAAAAGTGATTGGTGACATCCCATTTTTTAAGAAAAATATTTATTTATTTATGGCTGTGCTGGTTCTTCACTGTCACCCGGGCTTTTCTCTGTGAGAGTGGCGGCTACTTTCTAGCTGTGGTGTGCCTGGTTCTCACTGCAGTGGCTCCTCTCATTGCAGAGCATGGGCGATAGGTGTGAGGACTCAGTAGTTGGGGTTCTCAGGTTCTAGAGCTTAGTTAGGTTCAGTAGTTGTGATGCTTGGGCTTAGTTACTCTGCGGCATGTGGGATCTTCTTAGATCAGGGATCGAACCCTTGTCTCCTGCATTAGCAGATGGATTCTTAACCACTGAGCCCCCTGGGAAGCCCTGATCAAAGTTTACAACACATTAAAAAAAACATATTTTAATCAAATTTTATTAAACTATAGCATTTTAAGGGCTCTTGTTCCTCAAGCCATTGAAGGAGTCCTCCAGCCTAGAAAAGAAGATAAAGACCTCAAAGGCCTTGGCCCTCGGGCCTGGAAAAAGAAGATAATGACCACAAGGGCCCTTGCTGAACCACCTGTCTTTGGGGATAACAAAACTGAACTTTAAACCCCAGCCCAATGCTCTGGGCAGATTGCATCAGCCAGGGACCCTCTACCCTCTGCCTGACCTTCCTGCCCCCTGCTCAACCACAACTGCCATCTCAGCTAAAGATTACCCAAAACACCCCACTTGACTAAAACCATCACTTCCACAAACCTCCCCTTAAAATATGAAGCCTCCCTGATCCCCTTGAGTGCTCAGCCTGGTCTTTAGACCAAATGTTCCCCTCCTTGGCTAAATAAAAGTAACCTGTCTCCATTGAGGTTGTCGTCCTTTCTTCTTTGCCTTGTCTCGAATTATACCTTACAGCCATAGTCTTATGGCAAGGCACCCTTCTGGACTTGACAATGATTCCCAAAATTTAAGATATGAAAAAAATCAGAAGGTTTCTAAAAATAAAAAAATAAAATACAAACCCTAATATCTAGTCCTATAGATTCTTATTCAGTAGGTCTTAGGTAAGGCCTAAGAGTCTGCATTTTATTAAGCTCCCAAAGAAACTCTGATTCAGGAGCTGCAAAGATCCCAGTCTGAGACAGTTTTAAAGGAGCTGGCATTGTCCTGCTATTTGCAGATGGGTGCTTGCATCCTGACAATGCAGGGAGTCACTGAAAAAAAAAAAAATGTGCTCTAAGATTCACTTTTTCCAACCCTTGCATGTGTATTTTAACTAGTTTTCCTGGACAAGGAGTAAACTTCTTACAGGCCTAGCTCCATTCTTGTCTCTTGTTCCAGGGTGGTATTTGATTAATATTTGCTGCCCCTGTAAACCACGGCCCCTGTAACCATGGGCTCCTACCCTTCATTTGTTTTCTTTTTTCAGGATGAAGAAGGTTTTATAAAATATACTTATATATGCATATGGGTTTCCCAGGTGGCTCTAGTGGTAAAGAACCCGCATGCCAATGCAGGAGACGTAAGAGATGCAGGTTCGATGACTGGGTGGAGAAGATCCCGTCAGTCACTACTGAAGTGACTTAGTGCACACACACTATATATGTGTATAAAATACATGCACTGTGAATGTGTGTGTGTATATATATATGTACATGTAATTTGTAATATATTAAAGTTTCTAATCATATTCTCAATCATTTTTGAAATGGGCTTCTCCTCCATCTTTCCCACTGTCTCTTTCCCTCAGTCATTCATTTAGCAAACATTTAACAAGGGCCTGGGCTACTGCTTCCAGCTCTATGATGGGCACAGGGAGATGTGAGAGTGAAGAAGTCAAACTTCACCCTCAGTTTGCACAGAGCTGCTAGTCTATCAGCAGAAGAAAGAAGAGCATTTCACAGCAATAGTATAATTACAGTTATGGAAGTGCTGTGAAGAGGAAAATGTGGTGTTCAATAGCAGCGAATACCAAGGGGGTCATGCACAAATAAACATAACCACATGCTGATGTAACCATCTCCTTCTCCAGTTTCTGTAGCCTTGTAGGGAGAAGAGGATCTCTTTGATATAAACACTGGATGATGTTAGATTATGTAGTTAATCAAGGAATATTGTCAGCTGCATGGGGTTGTCCTGGGTCCTAAAATACCTTCTTTCATTGTTTAGGGAGAAGTTGAAAATGGTGCTATTATTTTTTTTCACATTTGATTTAAAGATTGTTGTTCAGTCGCTAAGTTGTGTCTGACTCTTTGCACCCCCACGGACTGTATCACGCCAAGTTTCCCTGTCCTTCACTATCTCCCGGAGTTTGCTCAAACTCATGTCCATTGATTTGGTGATGCTATCCAGCCATCCCATTCTCTGTTGCCCCCTTTTCCTTCCTCGATCTTTCCCAGCATCAGGGTCTTTTCCAATTAGTTGGCTCTTTGCATCAAGTGACCAAAGTATTGAAGCTTCAGCTTCAGCATCAATCCTTCCAATGAATATTCAGGACTGATTTCCTTTAGGATTTGACTTCCTTGCTGTCCAATACCCAATAAAACAACTTGACTGTTAGAAAACTTTGTAAGACAATGGAAAGAACTTAAACCTATGGTAGGTATGTGTGCCATTTACTCAGCCTAGAAAAGAACATTTGTTATCTGCTGTGGAATCAAACTCTTTACAGTATAAAGATAGAAAAATGACTCAAAAGGGTAGATGGAATGAATGTGTTGCACATTTGGAGGGTGATGTGGATGGTGTGAATCTGCCTGTGATGCAGGAGACTTGGCTTCAATCCTTGGGTTGGGAAGATCCCCTGGAGGAGAGCATGGCAACCCACTCCAGTATTCTTGCTTGGAGAATCCCCATGGGCAGAGGAGCCTGGTGGGCTACATTGATGTTTGGGACCCCATGCAGTCCATGGGGTCGCAAAGAGTTGCATGTGACTGAACTGACTAAGCACAGTGGATGGTGTGATGTTTTGATTCCTTTTGGGTGTCTCAGTTTTCAGGTTTCATGATTCATGATGAGGTCTCCTAGAGTTGACCCTTCTTCCTCTACTACCCCTGGAGGGGAGGGAGGTCTATTCTGGGGGTGGGTAACTTAATATTTGAAACTTTGCAACTGTAAAATAATAATAATGCTGACAGTGATAGGGAAAATGCTATCGTGTCTGAATACAGCTTTTGATGAACATTTTTTACTATGCTGAAGCCTTTGTGCATTCCATACACACATGCTTCCTGCTGAGCAGTGCGGTTCCAGCTGTGGCTGCAGAGAGAAGGGCACACCAGCCCTTGTTCTGTGGCCTTGTCCAGAGCGACTGTTCTTTCTTGTTAGCTGGCTGGCTGCCAGACTCAACAAGAAGGCGTGCTGATTTCCCAAATACAATGCTTTGCTGGGGCTGGAATCAAAGCTGTCAGTAGTAAAGAGCTCTTTCATCTTTCTTTTCTCTCTTCTTGTACATTCAGTGGGGATTCAGCCATGAAAACAGGACCAACAAAAGGCAGAAGCCCTATACTAGTCTTTACAACTCAGAAAGATGGCTTTCAGGTCTTAATTGTCTGAAGATGCCATGCATTATTGATTTAAATATTGGCTTCAGGGCTGCAAGTTAGTTATAAGAACATTCTTACCTATCTGTTGAGTCTGCTGGTCTCTCCCTCTGCAGGCTTACAAGTTTTGAGCTTAAAGACTTATTTCAGCTTGGAACACAAGAGGAAACCCTAGTTTTTCTGTGAAATGTGTTAGTAGTTTCTAGAAGTTATGAGTCAATTATAAAGAGGTAGCCCTATGAGTTATAAAATGCAAACACTTGAAAACAAAAATCAAGCCAGCAGTATTTTGTTGGTCAGGAATCTGTTGGTTGAAAGTGACAGCAAATAAATGTGGCCTAATCTCTATACAGTCAGCAAAAACAAGACCGGGAGCTGACTGTGGCTCAGACCATGAACTCCTTATTGCCAAATTCAGACTTAAATTGAAGAAAGTAGGGAAAACCACTAGACCATTCAGGTATGACCTAAATCAAATCCCTTTTGATTATACAGTGGAAGTGAGAAATAGATTTAAGGGCCTAGATCTGATAGACAGAGTTCCTGATGAACTATGGAATGAGGTTCGTGACATTGTACAGGAGACAGGGATCAAGACCATTCCCATGGAAAAGAAATGCAAAAAAGCAAAATGGCTGTCTGGGGAGGCCTTACAAATAGCTGTGAAAAGAAGAGAAGCGAAAAGCAAAGGAGAAAAGGACAGATATAAACATCTGAATGCAGAGTTCCAAAGAATAGCAAGAAGAGATAAGAAAGCCTTCTTCAGTGATCAATGCAAAGAAATAGAGGAAAACAACAGAATGGGAAAGACTAGGGATCTCTTCAAGAAAATCAGAGATACCAAAGGAACATTTCATACAAAGATGAGCTCGATAAAGGACAGAAATGGTATGAACCTAACAGAAGCAGAAGATATTAAGAAGAGATGGCAAGAATACACAGAAGAACTGTATAAAAAAGATCTTCACGACCCAGATAATCATGATGGTGTGATCACTGACCTAGAGCCAGACATCCTGGAATGTGAAGTCAAGTGGGCCTTAGAAAGCATCACTATGAACAAAGCTAGTGGAGGTGATGGAATTCCAGTTGAGCTATTCCAAATCCTGAAAGATGATGCTGTGAAAGTGCTGCACTCAATATGCCAGCAAATTTGGAAAACTCAGCAGTGGCCACAGGACTGGAAGAGGTCAGTTTTCATTTCAATCCCAAAGAAAGGCAATGCCAAAGAATGCTCAAACTACCACACAATTGCACTCATCTCACACGCTAGTAAAGTAATGCTCAAAATTCTCCAAGCCAGGCTTCAGCAATATGTGAACCGTGAACTTCCTGATGTTCAAGCTGGTTTTAGAAAAGGCAGAGGAACCAGAGATCAAATTGCCAATGTCCACTGGATCATGGAAAAAGCAAGAGAGTTCCAGAAAAACATCTATTTCTGTTTTATTGACTATGCCAAAGCCTTTGACTGTGTGGATCACAATAAACTGTGGAAAATTCTGAAAGAGATGGGAATACCAGACCACCTGATCTGCCTCTTGAGAAATTTGTATGCAGGTCAGGAAGCAACAGTTAGAACTGGACATGGAACAACAGACTGGTTCCAAATAGGAAAAGGAGTTCGTCGAGGCTGTATATTGTCACCCTGTTTATTTAACTTATGTGCAGAGTACATTATGAGAAACTCTGGACTGGAAGAAGCACAAGCTGGAATAAAAATTGCCGGGAGATGACACCACCCTTATGGCAGAAAGTGAAGAGGAACTCAAAAGCCTCTTGATGAAAGTGAAAGTGGAGAGTGAAAAAGTTAGCTTAAAGCTCAACATTCAGAAAACGAAGATCATGGCATCTGGTCCCACCACTTCATGGGAAATAGATGGGGAAACAGTGGAAACTGTGTCAGACTTTATTTTTGGGGGCTCCAAAATCACTGCAGATGGTGACTGCAGGCATGAAATTAAAAGACGCTTACTCCTTGGAAAGAAAGTTATGACCAACCTAGATAGCATATTCAGAAGCAGAGACATTACTTTGCCAACAAAGGTTTGTCTAGTCAAGGCTGTGGTTTTTCCAGTGGTCATGGATGGATGTGAGAGTTGGACTGTGAAGAAGGCTGAGCACCAAAGAATTGATGGTTTTGAACTGTGGTGTTGGAGAAGACTCTTGAGAGTCCCTTGGACTGCAAGGAGATCCAACCAGTCCATTCTGAAGGAGATCAGCCCTGGGATTTCTTTGGAAGGAATGATGCTAAAGCTGAAACTCCAGTACTTTGGCCACCTCATGCAAAGAGTTGACTCATTGGAAAAGACTCTGATGCTGGAGGGATTGGGGGCAGGAGGAGAAGGGGACGACAGAGGATGAGATGGCTGGATGGCATCACTGACTCGATGGACGTGAGTCTGAATGAACTCCGGGAGTTGGTGATGGACAGGGAGGCCTGGCGTGCTGCGATTTATGGGGTCGCAAAGAGTCGGACACGACTGAATGACTCAACTAATCTGAACAGATAAGGAAACTTAAGCCTCATCGAAGTTAAGACACTTGCCCATAATTACCCAGATAATAAGTGGTAAAGCTGGAATTTTAACCAATATCTGCTTGATTCCAAAGTCTGAGGTGTTTTTCACCATGCAAACTGTCTCTTAGCCTTAGCCTTAAATGGTGTTTGCAAATGGGTGACTGCTCAGATATCAATGAATGCCCCAAAGATTTACCACTCTCCCCCTCTTACCCTCACCCTACCACCCCATTCTGTCCCTACTGGCAACAGACTCTGCTTTGGGATACAGCAATAGATTAAGAGTTGAGGTATCTTCTGTGCCATTTTTTTAAGCATCCTTATTTCCTATTTTGCAACTGATCCATCCACGAGAACCCTGTCCTAATGGACTGGAATATTATTTCTATAATAAAAGTTCACACTATAATTGACATTATTTTTCAAAATGCGTGTCATTCGTGGAGATCATGTTGGCTCTTTCTTACATAAACTTGGCAGTCTGACTTGTATCCAGCGGGTGTCACTAGACTTTCCTCTCCCGGGTGTGGCTGAAAAGGACTATGGAGTTGTTCCCTTACTAAGCAGCTGCTGTTGCATTGCTTCCTGAAAGCTGAGTCATCCTGGATAGAGCAGGACTCTTCCTTGACTTGCACTCACCTTTCTCCCTGTCATAGAGTGTGGTCCTACAGATGCAGTACCCATACCTGGGTGCACAAGAGGGATGCATCGGCAGTTCCCACAGCCCACTCCTCCGGCTGCTGGCTTGCTAGCACTGGGTGTTACTTAAAGCTGATGCTGGGGAGGTGAGATACAAGTGCATTTCAAGGCATTAGGAGCAAAATTACCTCAAACTCAGAAAAATCTGTGTTGGAGAGGTAGACTATGCCAGGAAATGTTTTTCTCTGCATAGTGAAGGCAGCAGAAGGGCTTGATTAGAGATAGTGTCTAGCCATTCAACCAACATTTCCTGAATCTCTTCTAAGAACCCAAATGTTTGAAGAAGCTAAACAACGGATAAATGTGGAAATAACATGGTTCTTGTATATCAGGAGTTTAGCAGCACTAATGCCCGTTGATTCAGCCAGTACTGATTGGGCACTTCTGAATAACTGGGAGTAGAGCTCTAGACTACACAGATAGGATTCCTGCCCTGATGGAGCCCACAGCCTGGGAGAGAATACAAACATTATGCAAGTAATGACACAACACTGGTGGGTACTGGTAGAACAGCAAATTAACAAATGTTATGGGAACATATCGGAGAAGGCGATGGCACCCCACTCCAGTACTCTTGCCTGGAAAATCCCATGGATGGAGGAGCCTGGTAGCCTGCAGTCCATGGGGTCGAGAAGAGTCAGACATGACTGAGCGACTTCACTTTCACTTTTCACTTTCATGCATTGGAGAAGGAAATGGCAACCCACTCCAGTGTTCTTGCCTGGAGAATCCCAGGGACGGGGAAGCCTGGTGGGCTGCCGTCTATGGGGTCGCACAGAGTCGGACACAACTGAAGTGACTTAGCAGCAGCATGGGAACATATAGCAAGGAACTCCAGTGGATAGTGTGCCATGCAAGGTCTCCTAGGTGAGGTTACTTTAAGAGGGGATCCAAAGATAAGTTGGAGTTGATAGAAAGAATGGAGAAGGGGAGAAGGAAGAGATCATATGAGATAAGAGTCTGTTGGAAAGTCCAAAGGCAGGATGGATAAGGTGCCTTGAAAGAAAGGAAGGAGGAAGGAAAGTCTTTCAGGGGCTAGAGCTAAGTGGTCAGGGAGAAAAGTGGCAGAAGACAGAGCTGAAAAGCTTGATGGTTGGGGCCAGATGACACGGGACCTTGTGGACCACTTTAAGGAATTTAAAATGCATTCAAGAGCAATGGGAGCCATTTATGAATGTTTTAATTGACTTATATTAGAATATAGTTGACTTACAGTGTTGTGTTATTTTTTACTATACAGCAAAGTGAATAGGGGGCTTCCCTGGTGGTTCAGTGGTAAAGAATCTGCCTGCAATGCAGACTCAGGTTCAATCCCTGGGCTGGGCAGATCCCCTGGAGAAGGAAATGGCTACACACTCGAGTATTCTTGCCTAGAGAATCCCATGGACCAGAAGAGCCTGGCCGGCTACAGTCCACAGAGTCACAAAGAATTGGACATGACTGAGCAATTAACAATTGCACTTAAAAAAAAATGCATTAGTGACATGTTTACTTATATCCCCTCTTTTCTAGATTTCCTTCCCATTTAGGTCATCACAGAGCACTGAGTAGGTTCCCTGTGCTGTACAGTAGGTTCTCATTAGTTATCTAGTTTATACAGAGTATCAATAGTGTATATATGTCAATCCCAATCTCCTGGTTCATTCCACATCTCTCTTTCCCCTTTGGTATCTATACGTTTATTCTCTACGTCTGTGTCTCTATTTCTGCTTTGCATATAAGATCATCTATACCATTTTCTAGATTCCATATATATGCATTAATATATGATATTTGTTTTTCTCTTTTTGATTTAACCATGCTGCATGACAGTCTGTAAGTTCATCCATGTTGCTGCAAATGACACAATTTCTTTCCTTTTTATGGTTGGGTAATATTGTATGCAGGTCAGGAAGCAACAGTTAGAACTAGACATGGAACAACAGACTGGTTCCAAATAGGAAAAGGAGTTAGTCAAGGCTGTATATTGTCACCCTGTTTATTTAACTTATATGCAGAGTACATCATGAGAAACGCTGGACTGGAAGAAACACAAGCTGGAATCAAGATTGCCGGGAGAAATCTCAATAACCTCAGATATGCAGATGACACCACCCTTATGGCAGAAAGTGAAGAGGAACTCAAAAGCCTCTTGATGAAAGTGAAAGTAGAGAGTGAAAAAGTTGGCTTAAAGCTCAACATTCAGAAAACCAAGATCATGGCATCTGGTCCCATCACTTCATGGGAAATAGATGGGGAAACAGTGGAAACAGTGTCAGACTTTATTTTTCTGGGTTCCAAAATCACTACAGATGGTGACTGCAGCCATGAAATTAAAAGACGCTTACTCCTTGGAAGGAAAGTTATGACCAACCTAGATAGCATATTCAAAAGCAGAGACATTACTTTGCCAACAAAGGTTCGTCTAGTCAAGGCTATGGTTTTTCCTGTGGTCATGTATGGATGTGAGAGTTGGACTGTGAAGAAGGCTGAGTGCCAAAGAATTGATGGTTTTGAACTGTGGTGTTGGAGAAGACTCTTGAGAAAGTCCCTTGGACTGCAAGGAGATCCAACCAGTCCATTCTGAAGGCGATCAGCCCTGGGATTTCTTTGGAAGGAATGATGCTAAAGCTGAAACTCCAGTACTTTGGCCACCTCATGCAAAGTGTTGACTCATTGGAAAAGACTCTGATGCTGGGAGGGATTGGGGGCAGGAGGAGAAGGGGACGACAGAGGATGAGATAGCTGGATGGCATCACTGACTCGATGGACGTGAGTCTGAGTGAACTCCGGGAGTTGGTGATGGACAGGGAGGCCTGGCGTGCTGCGATTCATGGGGTCGCAAAGAGTCGGACACGACTGAACGACTGATCTGATCTGATCTGATCTGAATATTTCATTGTATGTATGTTCCACATCTTCTTTATTCATTCCTCTGTCAATGGGCATTTAAGCTGTATCCATATCCTGGCTATTGTAAATAGTGCTGCAGTGTACATTGGAGTGCATGTATCTTTCTGAATTATGGTTTTCTCTGCCCAGGAGTGGTATTGCTGAGTCATATGGTAGTTCTGTTTTTAGTTTTTTAAGGAACCTCCCTACTGTTATCCAAAGTGAGTGTATCAGTTTACATTCGCACGAATAATGTAAGAGGGATTCCTTGTTTCCACACCCTCTCTAGCACATATTGTTTGTAAATTTTTTTGATGATTTCCATTTTGAATAGTGTGAGGTGATACCTCCCTTGCAGTTTTGATTTGCATTTCTCTAATAATTAGTTATATTGAGCATCTTTTCATGTGTTTGTTGGCCATCTGTATGTCTTCTTTGAATAAATGTTCCTCTAAGTCTTCCACCCATTTTTTATTGGGTTGTTTGGTTTTTGATATTGAACTACATATTTTAGAGATTAATCCCTTGTCAGTTGCTTCATCTGTAAATATTTTCTCCCGTTCTGTAGGTTGTCTACTCATCATTTTTATGGTTTCCTTTGCTCTGCAAAAGCTTTTATGTTTAATTCGGTCCCATTTGTTTATTTTTATTTTCATTATTCTGGGAGTTGGGTCCAAAAGAGCTTGCTATGATTTATGCCAGAAAGTTCTGCCTATGTTCTGCTCCAAGAGTTTTATAGTGTATGTCCTTATATTTAGGCTTATAATTCATTTTGCGTTTATTTTTATGTACAGTGTTAGGAGTATTCTAATTTCATTCTCTTACATGTGGCTTTCCAGTTTTCCATCACTGAGCTCAGTAAAGCAAATGATGCATTTTTAAAAGAAGAGTGTTATTGTATTACGTATTCATTTGCTTACTCAGCAGTATTTATTGCATACCTATATGTGCCAGTATGCCAGGTGCCAGAAATTAATAGAGAGATAAATCACAATGAAAAGTATAAAAAGTAATCCTGGTTCAGGAAAGAAGGGGATGGGAAAGTCATCTGAGAATTAACAAAGCTATTCATGCAATAAAAATGTATTGGCACCCTGGCCTGCCTTAGAATCTGTTCTAAACCTTGGAAATTCAGTAGCAAATCAGACTGTCATCATCATAAGGAATATTCATAGTACGCATTGAAGATCAGGGCAGAAGATACAGCAAATCAGAGAAAAAAAACTTTTTTCCAGTCAATGGAAAGACATGTTCTAGTAGACAGAGTATGCCGTGGTAGAAGCAAATATCAACAAGGATTCACGCACTCTCATGATAAGTTTTCATTCATAATTCTGTTTTGTAAAAACTGACTGTGCCCCATTAAAAGGAACCACAACTCTGTGGCTGCTGCTGCTGCTGCTAAGTCGCTTCAGTCGTGTCCGACTCTGTGCGACCCCATAGACGGCAGCCCACCAGGCTCCCCCGTCCCTGGGATTCTCCAGGCAAGAACGCTGGAGTGGGTTGCCATTTCCTTCTCCAATGCATGAAAGTGAAAAGTGAAAGTGAAGTCAGAATGGCTAATACCAGGTCTGGGGCAGGAAATGTACAAGATGAGCCTGGGCCACTTTTCTTGTACCAGACAGCAAAAAGCCATCAAAGAGTAATGGAGTCAGAACAAAAGGACCCAGGAACCAGGAACCAGCCTCAGTGGTCTCTTGCTGAGACAATCTGAACATCAAACAAATAAACCTCAATAAATTTATAAAAATCTAAAGGTTTTTTAAAATGTTTAGCTCTCCCCACCAAAAACATCCTAAAAGCCTCATTGGTCAACTTTGAAGTAACTCGTCATTCTGAAAATCACCAAGTAAGGGGAAATAATTAAACATTTATTCTGTATTTCTGGATAAACAGTATTTCAGGGTCATTAAGTAGCCTTCATTGAACAAGAAAGTACTTTTGTAGAAGAAAATTCCAGCTAATGAATCTGAAAAGACTGGGGAAAAAATGACAAAATTAAGAAATCAACATTCAGAAAATTCTAATGAAATGATTTATTTAGGTAAAGAATATCAATAAGCAAAAATATTTTAAAAATATACAGAAAATTTTGTGAAAGAGGTATCAGGCTCTTAACCACTTGAACCCATGATTCATTAAAGCATTACTCCTAGCAGCAAAATAAGACAGTCTTACCTCCCAAGGCAAGACGAAATACACAGTACCAGCCATGAGATATTAGTTGAAAAAAATGTCAAATCTGAATATAGTTGACCCTTAGAGCTAAATTTTTGTTTACAAAAATATGAGATTTAGAGAAACAAATGTCACTATGAAGAAACAAGCAGAAAAATGGATACTGTGATAGTTTCTAAATCATTTTCTTCAGTAAGACAGTAGAATTAAAAATTAGAATGATGGAGGGGACAGTGCTTTGGATTAAAAGATTCTGAGAGACATAACCAAATGCATTGTGTAGATCTTTTTTGGCCATTGTTTTGAACAATTAAACTATCAAAAGACATTTTTTATATAATCATGAATTATGAATATAATGGATCATAAAAGAAATCAAAGAATTATTATTAATTTTGTTAGGATTGTTAACGTCATTCAAGTTACATAAGAAAAAAAATTTTAATGTATACTGAAGTATATAATGGAGAAGGCAATGGCACCCCATTCCAGTACTCTTGCCTGGAAAATCCCATGGACAGAGGAGCCTGGTGGGCTGCAGTCCATGGGGTTGCTAAAAGTTGGACACGACTGAGTGACTTCACTTTCACTTTTCACTTTCATGCATTGGAGAAGGAAATGGCAACCCACTCCAGTGTTCTTGCCTGGAGAATCCCAGGAACGGCGGAGCCTGGTGGGCTGCCGGCTATGGGGTCACACAGAGTCAGACACAACTGAAGCGACTTAGCAGCTGCAGCAGGTAATAAGGAGGCCTTCCCAGGTGGCACTAGTTGGTAAAGAACCCGCCTCCCAATGCAGGAGATGTAAGAGATGCGAGTTCAATCCCTGGGTCAGGAAGATTCCCTGGAAGAGGGCATGGCAACCCACTCCAGTATTCTTCCCTGGAGAATCCCATGGAGAGAGAAGCTTGGTGGGCTATAGTCCATCAGGTTGCAAAGAGTCAGACATGACTGAAATGATTTAGCACAACACAGCTAATAAGGAACAGAGCTATAATTAGAATCCTAATTCCAAATCTAATGTTCTTCCCATAATATCTCCCACTGTGTTTTTCTAGAATCTGTTCAAGAGCCACTGACTTTGGCTGAGGATTTTATGTTGGAAGCAAACAGCCACCACTTTGTTCATAAATCTTGCCTTTTTCTTTTGAACTGGAAAATAAAGCTGTGGTTTAACAGTAGGTGTCTGGGGGGAGGTGGTTTCCGGCCACCAAGTGAATGAATGATCAAGCATTATTAGTAATGAATTTATTCACTGGTTAAAAGTATACAAGACTCGGGTTTCTGGCCTTTCTCAAGTCACAGCCAAATCTCAGGGATCTCATCAGATGCAAACATGTTTCTACTTGTTCTCAGTTCTGCTTTGAACATCAACTACCTTGTCTCAAGTATGAAAATATGAAATTCTTTAATGTGGGTTAAAAGAAAGTCACCTAGTCACATATAAGCAAATCCATGGGGAAAAATTCACATTCAGATAGTGTCTATAATTTTCTTTCCCTCCATAATTTGGAGAGGTCCCCTCTGGATCAGCAAAGAGTTGGGAGTACTAACACTGCTGAAATGGAACTATCTCTATTTTCAGTAAAATGGCACTAACTGGCCTTACTGCCTACTGCATGGGAGGCACCTTGTGAGTGACTTTCCAAAATTTAATGTATTCAGTTCAACCTAAGTTTTAATTAAAAATAAAACAGTCTAGAGAAATGATTTTAGAAAACTCAAGGTCTAAGAGAACACCGAATGTCTATTGTTTACTTTCCCTTCTCCAGAAACTCAGGGAGAATGGCTGCAGAAACACCATGTACTTGTGATTCTATAACAATAAATTAAATTTCTAGGCTGGCACCCGAGAGTTTGAATGTTATAGAGTAGACATAAGGGCGAAATCCCTGTTTGCATTGGATAAGAGGGTCTATGCATAATTTGTGAGGAAATTTGTTAGGATGTGGTTTTACAGGCGGTACATGTCACCAAGAAGAAAACACAGGGTGCGTTAGTTGAAGATGTTGAAAAATTATCACTGCACTGTAAGCTTCAAGACAAGCCATGTCTACCTTACTTCTAATTGTTAGTAGCACCTAATACAAGTTCTGGCCTAGAGCAGATGAGCAAATGAAGGAGTGCTATAAATACATTGGTCTTTCCCAAATTTTGGCAAAAGTGGCTAAAATCTATGCATCATTCCTCTCATTCATCCTCTGATTCAATTATTGTACAGGTTTGCCCCTTCTTTCAGAATCATTCCATTTCGAATCCAGATGCTTACCGGCTGAGCTTGGGCTTTTGAGATCTCCTCTTCCCGATCTAGTCCCAACAGATACCTCTGCCCCAACCAAAGTAATGATCAATAGTTAGGCTTGCTCCTAGTAGGGCACAACCATCAGCAAACACACATAGAAGGAATGAGGCAGCTGGACTTATTACCTTCATTTTCCCAAATGCTTAGGAATTCTGTTTAGCCAGAAACTCCATTTGTGATGATTCATACTTATACATACTTTATATATAAAGTCGACTACTGACATTCTTTGCTAACATATCCATACTCATGTGAATGGGTATGTTCTTAAAAGGAGAATCTGACTTTATTAATCCCTTCATTTTCCAGCTGCCCTCCTGTATTAATTACCTCAACTGCCATAAATACCATCATACTCTGGGTGGCTTCAACAATAGAAATTTATTTTCTTAAGATTCTGAAGACAGGAAGTCTGAGATCAGGGTACCAGCATAGTTGGGTCTCAGTGAGGACTCTCTTCCTGCCTTTGCAGGCAGGCACATTCTCACTGTGTCCTCACGTGGTGGGAAGAGAGCTCTGTTGAATGAAGGTGCTATGTTTATGACCTCACTCCATCTTAATTATTTCCTAAGTTCCCTGCCTCCCAATATGGTCACATTAGGGATGAGAGCCTTAACATATGCATCTGGGGGGACAGCGCCTCTGTATCATTTCTACCATCCATCATTCTAATCATTTGAGTGTCTTTTTTGAGAACCAAATCTTAAGCTACAATACGCTTCATGTATTATCATAATTGGTCTAAAACCAGAATGCTCAATATTGGAGATTTCCAATGACTTTAATTTTTAAGTCTTTTACATTTGTTTCACAAGGACTCAGAGAGACCCGACATATCTTTAATTCATGGAAATGTTGTCCTACCAGAGCAGCAATTGAGTCGGTGATTTGAGGAACCAACTGTATCATTAGCATGCATGTTCAGTCATCACCAGCTCTTTCAACCCCATTAGACTCAGGTTCAAATCATGGCTTATGACTTTGAGGACTTTATTTAGGATCTTTGAAGTCCACTTTTCTTATCTGAAAGTGGGGATAATAATACCTAACTCACTGGACTGTTATGAGAATTGAAAATAGACATGGTATCAAGTGCTTGGCATGATGCTCAGTACATAAGAAATAATAATAACTTGGTAGGTATTAAAAAGTCAACACTTATTGAGAATTTACTGTAATTGACATTCTGCTAAACTCCTTATTTACATTACTTAATTTACATTACTTAATTACTTAAAAACACATTAAGTATATTCTTATAGTATATCCCAAGGAGGTAAGGTGAGGTATACCCTATATTCTAAAGAGTATATCCCTATTAATTCCATTTTATAGAATAGAATTGAGTCCAATATATATATTTTTATCACTCTGTTGTTCTACCTCTCAAGGCACATGGCAGTACAGTTCTTGGGGACTATGTGATGTTTGGACTCCATTTGAGGAAATGTGTAGACTGTTATCGATCAAGTATTGTTTCTGCCCCTTTCTCTCTCCTCTCTTCTGGGTCTTCCATTATGTATAAGGTGATACACTTTATGGATTTCCCAAAGATTCCTGAGAATCTGTTAAAAATTTTTTTTTCCTTACTGGAATAACTTTTCTTACCCCCCCCCTTTTTTTTTAAAATTTTATTTTTAAACTTTACAACATTGTATTGGTTTTGCCAAACATCGAAATGAATCCGCCACAGGTATACATGTGTTCCCCATCCTGAACCCTCCTCCCTCCTCCCTCCCCATACCATCCCTCTGGGTCGTCCCAGTGCACCAGCCCCAAGCATCCAGTATCGTGCATCGAACCTGGACTGGCGACTCGTTCCATATATGATATTATACGTATTTTAATGCCATTCTCCCAAATCATCCCACCCTCTCCCTCTCCCACAGAGTCCAAAAGACTGTTTTATGTATCAGTGTCTCTTTTGCTGTCTCGTATACAGGGTTATTGTTATCATCTTTCTAAATTCCATATATATTTGTTAGTATACTGTATTGGTGTTTTTCTTTCTGGCTTACTTCACTCTGTATAATAGGCTCCAGTTTCATCCACCTCATTAGAACTGATTCAAATGTATTCTTTTTAATGGCTGAGTAATACTCCATTGTGTATATGTACCACAGCTTTCTTATCCATTCATCTGCTGATGGACATCTAGGTTGCTTCCATGTCCTGGCTATTATAAACAGTGCTGCGATGAACATTGGGGTACATGTGTCTCTTTCAATTCTGGTTTCCTCAGTGTGTATGTCCAGCAGTGGGATTGCTGGATCATAAGGCAGTTCTATTTCCAGTTTTTTAAGGAATCTCCACACTGTTCTCTATAGTGGCTGTACTAGTTTGCATTCCCACCAGCAGTGTAAGAGGGTTCTCTTTTCTCCACACCCTCTCTAGCATTTATTGCTTGTAGACTTTTGGATAGCAGCCATTCTGACTGGCATGAAATGGTACCTCATAGTGGTTTTGATTTGCATTTCTCTGATAATGAGTGATGTTGAGCATCTTTTCATGTGTTTGTTAGCCATCTATATGTCTTCTTTGGAGAAATGTCTATTTAGTTCTTTGGCCCATTTTTTGATTGGGTCATTTATTTTTCTGGAATTGAGCTGTAGGAGTTGCTTGTATATTTTAAAATAATTCCCTTTTTATTTTTCAGAATAGATATCTCAATGGACCTATCTTCAGGTGTGCCAATTTTTAATCATGCCTGCTCAAATTTGCTGTTGAATCTGTCTAGCAATTTCTAAAATTTCAATTGTTATACTTTTCAACTTCAGAATTTCTATTTGACTTATTTTCTTCCTAAAATTTGCATCACTTACTTGCTATTAGCAGAATAATTCCTCTTTCCCCCAATGATGTTCATGTCCTATTTTATGGTACTTTATATGGCAAAAGAGACTTTGGCAGGTATGATTAAGGATTTTGTGATAGGGAGAATATCCTGGATTATCCAAGTGGGTCCAATGAAGTCACAAGAGTCCTTATCAGAAGGAGGTAGGAGGTCACAGTCAGAGATGGAGATGGGACTATGGAAAGAAAGGTCAGATGCTAGATACAAGGCCATGAGCCAAAGAATGTGGGCAGCCTCTAGAAGCTGGAAAAGACAAAGATTCTCCCCTACCACCTTTAGAAGTTCTGTTGACCTGTTTTAGATTTCTGACTTCTAGTGCTGTAAAATGATGTTTTTCTTGTTTTAAGCCTCTAAGATTTTGATAATTTGTTATAGAAGCAGTAGGAAACAAATACATTATTGATGTTCTCTATTTGGTTGGACATCATCCTTATACTTTGATCGTTAGAGATAATAAAAATTTGTTCTATGAACATATTTATAATAGGTGATTTAAAGTCTATGTAAGCCCAGCATCTGGCTTTTCTTCAAGGTAATGTCTATTGACTGCTTTTGTTCCTGTGTTTAAAAATATTTTTCTGTTTCTTTGTACATTTCATAATTATTTTGTTGAAAACTTGACATTTTAAATAATGTGCAACCCTAGAAATTATATTTCCCCCCATTTCATTGTTGTTGTTCTTGCTGATGTTTGTTTTGTGTGCTTATTTAGTGACATCCTTGGACTAATTCTGGGAAGTCTGTTTTCTTTACATGTGTGTCCACTGAAGTCTCTGCTTAGTGACTGGTAATGACTGGACAGAGATTTCCTTAAATGCCTTTAACCAATAAGTCTGCCATCTTCCATCCTCTTTTGAGTGTGTGTGTGTGTGTGAGAGAGAGAGAGAGAGAGAGAGATGTGTGGTGTGCTGAGATGTGTCTTCACTGCTCTGGCAGTTTACAACTCTGCCTCAGCCTTCACTTCTGCTTACACTGGGACAGAGAGGGTACATCTCTCTCCACTGTTTCCTGGGCATGCAGACAGCCCAGCTCATGTGCATAGCCTTCCAGATCCTAAGATTTTTCAGAGCTTTTTCAAATCCCTCTAGGGACATCTCATTCCTCCAATTTTCCTTTTAAGTTTTTTCACCACCTCTTGTTTATCACAAGCTGATATTGACTCCTCATGTAGATTCCAGTGTTAAGCCATTGATGCTGACCATTTTTGACAAACACCCTGAGATTGAAAAGCTTTCCTCACTAAATGACCTCTGATTCAAATCACATAAAAATTAGCCCATGGCATGGGACTTTCCTGAAGAGCTGTCAGGTAGGTCAAGTAGTGACAGTGCTGTGAGGAGGGACTTTTTGAGGGGCCCTATTCAGCCCTGGGATTTCTTTGGAAGGACTGATGCTAAAGCTGAAACTCCAGTACTTTGGCCACCTCATGCGAAGGGTTGACTCATTGGAAAAGACTCTGATGCTGGGAGGGATTGGGGGCAGGAGAAGAAGGGGACGACAGAGGATGAGATGGCTGGATGGCATCACTGACTCAATGGACGTGAGTCTGGGTGAACTCCGGGAGTTGGTGATGGACAGGGAGGCCTGGCATCCTGCGATTCATGGGGTCACAAAGAGTTGGACACAACTGAGCAATTGAACTGAACTGAAATGAACTGAAACCTGATATGCCTCCTCCTATGGTTACAAGGCTATTGGTCTTCAAGGCTAACATGGAACTGAGGAGAGAGAGAGAGAGGTGGAAATAAGGTAAGGTAAAATGTCACAAAGCTCATTGTTCTTAATGAGATCCAGTCATTTTTCTTAGATGAACATTCCTTGTATGTTTGAAAGTCCTTTATTAATTTCCAGAGTTTTGAACATTTTGATCTTCATCATTTTTGTCAGTGTTCCTATTGCTTTGTGGAAGAGCCAATTTCTGGAGTTCCTTACTCTGCCAGATTCCAAAAGAGCTTCTCAAGGCTTTATTTTGGTAACAGATTTTTCCCTCCCTATTCCTGATGAGAGTTGAATCTAGACCCTTTAATTTCATTGTAAAAAATGCCTCACTAGATATATAAAACTGCATATAATTAGAGATAATCTATTCCCTATCCAAGCCATTTTTTTTTTATTCTTTATAGAATAATGCTGTATGTATTTGATCACCAAAGTGAGACAATTTGAGACCATAGATGGTTTTGCAATCACCTAAGTGAGACTATAGATGATGTTCTATCCCCAAAACAGTCTATTCCTGGGACCTAATATTCTGTTCCTATTTGTTTTGATTAAATATTGTTGAATCTTCCCCTCAATCTAATATAGAGATAAAAACTTCCCTAAAAGGCTGCATTTACAACTGAATAGATTTGGGGGAATGATCTCTGAACTATAAGAAGATACAAATTGGGACTCTAGATGAACAAAGTGGTTGGAAGAACTTAAGAGAGGCTAAAGGAACAGAAACCAGTGTACTTACTTCACAAATTTGATTGGGTATACACTTTGCAATTTTACTGGGACCATGGATCTAACAGAAAATATGGTTCTTGGATCCCATTTTTTCTTTCCTCTTTTCCATTTCAATCTGAGACCATGTTATTTCTTTGGGGGCAACAACTTACATTTTAATAAAAAACAACGTGGCCTGAAGCAATACTTTGACAATCAAGGTCTAAGAGGGCATTGAAAATCCATCATTCACGTTTCCTTATCCAGAAACCTGCCTTTTTCTCAGAAATTCAGAGAAAATGATTACAGAAATGCCATGTACTTCATATTCTTTAAATGTTGATGAAACTATCACCTCTCATTTTCCTGCCTGCCCTCCCCACCCCTCATCCACCCCCTCCACTTCCGTTTAACAGTTCAGTCAACACACTGCTGTCATGGTCAGTCAGTCAGTCAGTTCAGTCGCTCAGTCGAGTCCGATTTTTTGCGACCCCATGAATCGCAGCACGCCAGGCCTCCCTGTCCATCACCAACTCCCGGAGTCCCCTCAAACTCATGTCCATCTAGTCAGTGATGCCATCCAGCTATCTCATCCTCTGTCTTCCCCTTCTCCTCTTGCCCCCAATCCCTCTCAGCATCAGAGTCTTTTCCAATGAGTCAACTCTTCGCATGAGGTGGCCAAAGTATTGGAGTTTCAGCTTTAGCATCAGTCGTTCCAAAGAACACCCAGGACTGATCTCCTTTAGAATGGACTGGTTGGATCTCCTTGCAGTCCAAGGGACTCTCAAGAGTCTTCTCCAACACCACAGTTCAAAACCATCAATTCTTCGGCCCTCAGCTTTCTTCACAGTCCAACTCTCACATCCCTACATGACCACTGGAAAAACCATAGCCTTGACTAGACAGACCTTTGTTGGCAAAGTAATGTCTCTGCTTTTGAATATGCTGTCTAGGTTGGTCATAACTTTCCTTCCAAGGAGTAAGCATCTTTTAATTTCATGGCTGCAATCACCATCCACAGTGATTTTGGAGCCCCCCCAAATAAAGTCTGACACTGTTTCCACTGTTTCCCCATCTATTTCCCATGAAGTGGTGGGACCAGATGCCATGATCTAAGTTTTCTGAATCTTGAGCTATAAGCCAACTTTTTCACTCTCCACTTTCACTTTCATCAAGAGGCTGGTTAGTTCTTCTTCACTTTCTGCCATAAGGGTGGTGTCATCTGCATATCTGAGGTTATTATTTCTCCTGGTAATCTTGATTCCAGCTTGTGCTTCTTCCAGCCCAGCGTTTCTCATGATGTACTCTGCATAGAAGTTAAATAAGCAGGGTGACAATATACAGCCTTGACATACTCCTTTTCCTATTTGGTGCCAGTCTGTTATTCCATGTCCAGTTCTAACTGTTGCTTCCTGACCTGCATACAAATTTCTAAAGAGGCAGGTCAGGTGGTCTGGTATTCCCATCTCTTTCAGAATTTTCCACAGTTTATTGTGAACCACACGGTCAAAGGCTTTGGCATAGTCAATAAAGCAGAAATAGATGTTTTTCTGGAACTCTCTTGCTTTTTCCATGATACAGAGGATGTTGGCAATTTGATCTCTGGTTCCTCTGCCTTTTCTAAAACCAGCTTGAACATCTGGATGTTCATGGTTCACATACTGCTGAAGCCTGGCTTGGAGAATTTTGAGCATTACTTTACTACCGTGTGAGATAAGTGCAATTGTGAGGTATTTTGAGCATTCTTTGGCATTGCCTTTCTTTGGGATTGGAATGCAAACTGACCTCTTCCAGTCCTGCGGCCACTGCTGAGTTTTCCAAATTTGCTGGCATATTGAGTGCAGCACTTTCACAGCATCATCTCTCAGGATTTGGAATAGCTCAACTGGAATTCCATCACCTCCACTAGCTTTGTTCGTAGTGATGCTTTCTAAGGCCCACTTGACTTCACATTCCAGGATGTCTGGCTCTAGGTCAGTGATCACACCATCATGATTATGTTGGTCATGAAGATCTATTTTGTACAGTTCTGTGTATTCTTGCCACCTCTCTTAATATCTTCTGCTTCTGTTAGGTCCATACAATTTCTGTCCTTTATCAAGCCCATCTTTGCATGAAATGTTCCCTTGGTATCTCTAATTTTCTTGAAGAGATCTCTAGTCTTTCCCATTCTGTTGTTTTCCTCTATTTCTTTGCACCGATCGCTGAAGAAGGCTTTCTTATGGCTCCTTGCTATTCTTTGGAACTCTGCATTCAGATGCTTATAGCTTTCCTTTTCTCCTTTGCTTTTCACTTCTCTTCTTTTCACAGCTATTTGTAAAGCCTCCCCAGACAGCCATTTTGCTTTTTTGCATTTCCTTTCCATGGGGATGGTCCTGATCCCTGTCTCCTGTATAATGTCATGAACCTCAGTCCATAGTTCATCAGGCACTCTATCTATCAGATCTAGTCTCTTAAATCTATTTCTCATTTCAACTGTATAATCATAAGGGATTTGATTTAGGTCATACTTGAATGGTCTAGTGGTTTCCCCTACTTTCTTCAATTTAAGTCTGAATTTGGCAATAAGTTAATGATCTGAGCCACAGTCAGCTCCCAGTCTTGTTTTTGCTGACTGTATAGAGCTTCTCCATCTTTGGCTGCAAAGAATATAATCAATCTGATTTCTGTGTTGACCATCTGGTGATGTCCATGTGTAGAGTCTTCTCTTGTGTTGTTGGAAGAGAGTGTTTGCTATGGCCAGTGCATTCTCTTGGCAAAACTCTATTAGCTTTTGCCCTGCTTCATTCTGTATTCCAAGGCCAAATTTGCCTGTTACCCCAGGTATCTCTTGACTTCCTACTTTTGCATTCCAGTCCCCTATAATGAAAAGGACATCTTTTTTGGGTGTTAGTTCCAAAAGGTCTTGTAAGTCTTCATAGAACCATTCAACTTCAGCTTCTTCAGCTTTACTGGTTGGGGCATAGACTTGGATTACTGTGATATTGAATGATTTGCCTTGGAAATGAGGCTGAGATTGTCTTACACTTACCATACCATAACAGAATTCTATGCATGGAAGGGGCTTAATAGGATTAACAGATAAAGTGATTTCTGGTTGTTGATCACAATTCTTGAACAGTGGGGAGGCCCTTGTGACAACTGCCATGAGTTTACCATTCAACTCCAAGTCTAGACCAAGTCAAGCAGCATAGAAGCTTCCCAGACTGTCACAACTTATGAATATCTTGAATCTGTGGACAGAATAGGTATGATGGCCTCTGGTCTCTCTTCTATTATTCTCCCCTCACTGCCTCTGTTCCAGGCACACTCACCTCCTTAAGTGAAAAAAGTGAAAGTGTGCTCACTCCTGTCCAACTCTTATGGCTCCATGGACTGTGGCCCACCAGGCTCCTCTGTCTATGAGATTTCCCAGGCAAGAATACTGGAGTGAGTAGCCATTCCCCTCTCCAGGGGATCTTCCAGACCCAGGGAGCAAACCTGGGTCTCCTGCATTGCAGGCAGATTGTTTACCTTCTGAGACATTAGGAAACATTCTTAACTCTTCATGTAAAACTGCTTCTGGGTTTATGCTGTTCCTTCTGCCTGGAATGCTCTTCCTCACACATCCATATAGCTCCTTCCCTTTCTTTATTCAAGTCTTTGATCAAATTTCACCTTCTCCCTGACTGTCCTATTTAAAATGGTGAGCCTTTCTCCTCCCCTTATCAGCATTTTCAAGCTCTAATTTTTGTTCTCCCAACTCTATTTTTTCCTATTACTTTTATTGCCTTCTAACATGTAATATAATTGGTATATTTAAAATGTCTTTTTTCTTTCCTGCCCCACTAGAAGGTAAATACCAACAGCACAAACATCTTGTCAGATTTTATTCACTGATATATCCTCCATAATTAAACAATGCTTGGCACATAGTAAGTAATCAGTAAATTTTTGATGAATGGAGAAACTTTGAATGAGGGCTCTGTGACAGTTAATTTTACCTGTTAACTTGGATACCTGGACATTTGGTGAAATATTATTCTGGCTGTGCCAATGAGGGTGTTTCTGGGTGAGGTTCACATTTGAATCAGTAGATTGAGTAAAACAGATTTCCCTCCCTATCGTGAGTGAGC
The DNA here is from genome assembly GCF_032452875.1 of Bos javanicus. Lineage (NCBI taxonomy): Eukaryota > Metazoa > Chordata > Mammalia > Artiodactyla > Bovidae > Bos > Bos javanicus. Next base: position 31,552,536 of record NC_083893.1, on the reverse strand, counting down.
CCCATCCAACCCATTGAAGTAATGGACTAAGACTTTAATTTCCTTTTGTCTCAAAGTCCTCATCTGTAAAATGGAGACAGTGAAATCATAGCACCAACTGCTAGGATATTGTGAAGATTAAATGAGTTATTGTAGGAACTGAAGTATCAATATTAAATGATGTATGATTATATGCAGAATGGTATGAATAGGGCCCAGAATATAATGAGCCCTTCATTTTAGCTTCTATTATTCCGGTCTCATCACTTCAGTTTCCTGGACCATATATGGGAAAGTTGGACTACAAGAGCTCTGGGTGTCCCGCCCACTTTGAACACTCTAGGATTCAATGACTCCATTTTTTCTTGGTATATCTCCTGCAGAATTGGCAGTGCCCTGTCTCCCTAGAAAGCCGTCTATTTCCACCAAGGCAGGCAGCCTTTCTGAGCCCTCTGTTCTCACTGGTATTTCCTTCCCAGGTGCTGACTCACTGCATTGATTAAACAGGCTGCCACAGCTCAGTCCTTCCCTGGGACTGGATGTCCTAGTGGAAGGTATCTTTGTTCTCTTGGGCTACAAGCCCCCCTTTCTCTCTTTTCACCAGGAGAGATTTTAATATAAAGTATAATGCGTGCTGTTTATGCTTTCATTGATGCGTGCATTTATTCCAAGACGATGCTTCCTTTGGTTAACGGTTGCAAAACCGTGATGTTATAGAAGGTGATTTTTTGACTGTGCCTACTTAAAGGTACAGAAAAGCCACTCTCCATAATTACCTTCAAATTCAGAAGAGAATTCTACCTTATGAAAAACTGAAAAAAGTGAGTGCCTTTATTTATCTCCATCTGGCTTTGAATGGGCTCTATAAAAATTGTATTGGTTCATGCTCAGAACCAAAAGGAACAAAACGGTTCCTCATGGGCTTCCTACTTTTCTTTTTTTTTAGAACATGCAATACAGTTCTACCTCTAGATGTACTCCCTTTGTTCAGCATTATTGCCTCTGCCACCTGCCTTGAAATGGCTCCTCAAGGGTTTTGATAAATCAGTTGCAAAGGTGTCTGATTTCACTGGAACATCTATAAGTGCCTTTTCTGAAAGGCTCCTTTTATGCCACCTAGAGAAATTCACCTCTGTGAGTCCTAGGAGAACCCTCAAATCAGTTATAATATATCAGAAAGAAGAGAAAATTATTTTTCTCTATCTATGCTTTGGAAAGACATTGAGGGCATTTCCAAGGAAGGAAAGCAAGTAATGAAAGGAAAAATGATCATTTTGAGAGAGACTTCTGCAAATGTCTTTTTCTTTTCTTTTCGATACTGTGAAGCTAAGAAATTTACATGGGACCTTGGGGACCTAGCCCAGCATTCATTCATTCAACCCTGCTGAAGTGTTTCCCCTTTTCACTTAAGACAGCTGAGTGAGGAGACTGAACAGACACTGACCCCCCAACCCCAGCAACTGATGCTGACATTTCTTCTTTGTCAGGTCACCTCCAGGAGCACAGGGCAGAGCTCCAGGACAGATGCCCCTGGCAAGGTTGGAAGGAACTAAGGGTACCATCTTACTGTCTAGGGTTCTCAGGGCATAATGGTATGCATAGGTCCACCAGATCATTCAGATCAACTTACAGATTACTGGTGTCCAGCAGAGACCCACAGAACTTTAACCAAGTGGCTGTTTGTTATTGTTCAGTTGCTCAGTCATATCAGACTTTTTGCGACCCCATGAACTACAGCATGCCAAGCTTCCCTGTCCCTCACCATCTCCCGGAGCTTGCTCAAACTCATCTCCATTGAGCCAGTGATGTCAGCCAACCATTTCATCCTCTGTCATTCCCTTCTCCTCCTGCCCTCAATCTTTCCCAGCATCAGGGTCTTTTCTAAGGAGTTCAGCTCTTTCCATCAGGTGGCCAAAGTATTGGATCTTCAGCTTCAGCATCAGCCCTTCTGGTGAATGTTCAGGATTGAATTCCTTGATTGATTGATTTCCAGGATTGACTTGTTTGATCTCCTTGCAGCCCAAGGGACTCTCAAGAGTCTTCTCCAACACCACAGTTCAAAAGCATCAGTTCTTCAGTTCTCAGCCTTTGGTCCAACTCTCACATCCATAGGTGACTATTAAAAAAACCATAGCTTTGATTAGATGGACTTTTATTGACAAAGTCATGTCTCTGCTTTTTAATATGCTGTCTAGGTTTGTCATAGCTTTTCTTCCAAGGAGCAAGTGTCTTTTTAATTTTATGGCTGCAGTCACCATCTGCAGTGATTTTGGAGCCCAAGAACATAAAAGTCTCTCACTGTTTCTATTGTTTCCCCATCTATTTGCCATGAAGTGATGGGACCAGATGCCATGATCTTCCTTTTTTGAATGTTGAGTTTTAAACCAGTTTTTTCACTCTCCTCTTTAACTTTCTACTATAAGGGTGGTGTCATCTGCATATCTGAGGTTATTGATATTTCTCCCGGCAATCTTGATTCCAGCTTGCGCTTCATCTGGCCTGGCATTTCTCATGATGTTCTCTACAAGGATTATACCAAACTATCTAGACATTAAAAAACCAGCTAATCCTGGCTGGTCTGTGATTTTCCAACTGATGAGTCCCTGAGGGTAAGACCAGAAAAATAGGGAGAGATGGCATTTTCTCCCTGAAGGAAACAGAGATCAACTATACTGAAAAGCTAATAATTTAGGGCCAGGAAATTAGGCAGTCCATGAGACTAGAATATGGAGAGACTGTCTTCTTTCTCAGCCCGGGCTTCTGAGGTAGGGAGAGAGCTAGGCCACATAGGCACATCACGGCCTTCATACACAAAGTACAACTAGATAGCACCTCAGCACTAAGCTTGTGTTAAGCTTCATTCATTGATTAACCAAATAGCTAATCTATTTGTCAGGAATTAGCACAGCATTCGGAGAAGGCAATGGCACCCCACTCCAGTACTCTTGCCTGGAAAATCCCATGGACAGAGGAGCCTGGTAGGCTGCAGTCCATGGGGTCGCTGAGCGTCGGACATGACTGAGCGACTTCACTTTCAACTTTTCACTTTCATGCATTGGAGAAGGAAATGGCAACCCACTCCAGTGTTCTTGCCTGGAGAATCCTAGGGACAGGGGAGCCTGGTGGGCTGCCGTCTATGGGGTCGCACAGGGTCGGACACGACTGAAGCGACTTAGCAGAAGCACAGCATTAATGAAGTAAAGGTATAAGATGGTTGTGCGCATACATATATATATATATGTATATATACACACACATATACATATCAGATTATAATCTGAAAAAATAAATTAATACTTAATGAATCTAAATTTTAATAGTAAAAATTCTAATGAAAAGAGGAAATAGCCCTTGAGTTAAAGAAGCCACAGAGACAAATTAGAAGTCAATGGATAAGAACGTATAAAAAGGCAACACTGTGGCTCTACTATGTAGGCTTGACTTAAATAGCTGTGGTAGGAGTTGTACAATCAGGCAGATATCCCCAGGGAATGTTCCACCACCACCACCACCACCCCCTCCCCCGACTCCCCGCCACCCCGCCCCTGCTCCACCTAGCAGAAAGTCACACTCTCCTTTACATCTACCCACACTGTATTTCTTCATGGGCCAGAGGATCAAAATTTGGACTCACCACAAAGAATATGTTCAAATACTTGAGAATAATCACAGCTCTTTTCCAAGAAAAAGATACACTTTTTTCCAGCAAGTCTGTGCTGAAATAAGACGGTCTCTGGACAAGACAACAATTCCACATCTTAACCTCCTACCCTAGAGGGCCAACCCAGCCTTTCATGACTGGCCATTCAGAGTACATTTTGACTAATAGTCTCCACTCTCTGCGTTCTCTGAGATTTGTACTTTCTGAAATTGACTGCAAGTCAATGCCTACCAAAAGCTCGCTTTAAGGAGTTGTAATTTGCTAGAAAGGATCTAATGGGCATAAGAAATGTCTTCTTTCTTCCAAGTCCTTTAAGTGGATTCCCTATCATAAAGCAAAGTACGTTCCCTATCATAAAGCAAAGTACGGGGACCACAATATCTCGGCTTCCTACAAAAATGGCATTGTGGATTTATACAGCTCTTAACTTCTGCAGATAGCAGGCCCAAGAAACATTTCTTAAACTACATCTCTGTCTTTCCTTTAATATTTTTACAGATCACATTGTCCATTAGATAACCAATGTCTCTTATACAAAAATCTACAGCATAAATTCCTCTTTCAGTGGGGTTCAAAGCAAAAGGTTTGTCTCTACAGAGTGATTCTGATATTTTCTTGTTATCAGATAATAAGCATCACACCACTCCCCTTCTTTCCTCAGTTCCCAGGAAATTCAGGGACAGAATTCAGTCAATGAATTTGTCTATTGTAAAGTCATTTCCTTCTGAGGGATAAAGAGATTTGTACCCTCTTTTCCCTTCCCTTTATTGCTTTATTTTGTGCAGTATTTAATTTTTGAAGTGGTCTCAAATGCCTCTGTAATATGTGGGGGATAAACTTTAAACCAAAACAGATACAATTTCTGATCCTTCTTGCATTAATTCAAGCTTCTGTAAAGATCCAACATCAGGGGTAGTATCTCCTTGAGTGCTTATTCAAACACTATTTGGCATTGGGGAAAAGTAAACTGTGTTTTACTTTCTTGGAGATGCAGCCAATAAAACCATTTGTGCATCAATAACAATTAGATCTTAACTGTAAAGATATGTGCCAAGAAACCTTCTGCTCCCAAAGGACAAGGGTAATTTAAACCTCAGATTCTTTTTGTCATTTTCCATGAAAGTCATGCTGAAATGGATTCTAACATTCAAAGTGATGAGGCAAACGTATGGATCCTGAGCTTATGTCAATCCATTGAAGGCTCTTTCCATTAATTAGAACCAAACATACAGAACAGAAATGTTATGTGCTTCCTGTTTTATTATGTTCTTTTTGCATGTAATTATATGTGTAATTCAGAATTATAGAATAATTATTCTGTAAGATTAGCCATTTCGTGTAACTCAAACCATTTCAGGCTCTTTGCTCATCTCTCTTGACACTTAGAATAAAATCTGAATGAACTCTCTGTCATGGCTGACAAGTCCGTGGGACCTAGCCCCTGCCTGGCTCTCCAATGTCAGTTCTTTCCACTACCTCTGACTCACTTGGTTTATTCATACTGCAATCCCTTTCTGTTTCTTTAATTTTGTAATCTCTTTCCCATCTCAGATCCTTGTGTGTTTACTGTTCCCTGTGTTCTCAGTTGCTTATTATGTCCGACTCTTTGCGATTCCTTGGACTGTAGCCTGCCAGGCTCCTCTGTCTGTGGGATTCTCCAGGCAAGAATACTGGAGTAGGTTGCCGTGCCCTCCTCCAGGAGATCTTTCCAATGCAGAGATCAAACCTGGATCTCCTGCATTGCAGGCAGATTGTTTACTGTCTAAGCCACTAGGGAAGCCCTTACTGTTCCCTAGTCTTTCGTTTATTCTCCTATCTCTCTCTTTCAACCTCAGCTGAAACAACACTGCTGCTTCTGAGAAGATGCCTGATCATTACCTATCACAACACTGTCTTATTTCCATCCCAGCTCTCATTGCATCTGTTAATTCATCATCTCTCACTCCCAGCAGACAGTAAGCTCCATGAAGACAGTGCCTTATATACACGTATATCCTTGCACCAAGCTCAGAGCCTTGTTCCTCTCCTTTGTTTACTTTGTGGAGTGATACAATTTGATCTCTCCAACTCTCCAAGACAGAACAACCCACAAATCAGAAATTATATTAGCACTAGAACATCCCTTAGAGTAATCAGGTCCCTCACCTCAGAGGGAGAGAAATTTAGGCATCTAGAGGTGATGTCACAATGATGAAACTAGATCAGGCTCTACTTACCTTTCAATAACGTATCTATTTCCTTACTACATGCCACCTTTGGTCTTTCAATAGGTGAAACGTGGCCCATTTAGGGTGATCTGCTTGTACCAGTTGCCCAGAGCTTTCCTGGTTTTAGCTCTATGTTTCAGGACAACCCTGAGTCCTGGGCAAATTACATGCTTGGCCACCCTAAAGAGGCCAGGGTGTGTGTTGATATATCCTCCCTTCTCCCAGGTGTATGTGTTACTACAAGTAGGATAATAAAAAGCCTAAGACATATGTGCTCAAATTGACTGAGATGGATATGTCCTTGAGAGCCATAACTAGCAACTGATCATTGACAGATAATCAACACGTCCAGTGCCAGCAGACAAGCTTTGAATTCAAAAATGTCCCCTTTCTTATCAAGGTTCTAGTTTCCAATAGTCCATTCTCCTTGGACAAATATGTCTTAGTCTGCTTAGACTGTTATAACAAAATATCATAGATTTTGTGATTTAAGCAACAAAAATTAATTTCCTTAGTGTTTTGGAGGCTGGAAGTCCAAGATCAAGGTTCAGTGGGATCAGATTCTAGTGAGCACTCTATTCCTGGCTTGCAGATAGCTGCCTTCTCACTGAGTCCTCACCTGCCTTTGCTCAGTGCACATGTGTGCTGCTGCTAAGTCGCTTCAGTCATGTTTGACTCTGTGAGACCCCATAGAGGGCAACCCACTAGGCTCCTCTGTCCCTGGGATTCTCCAGGCAAGAACACTGGAGTGGGTTGCCATTTTCTTCTCCAATGCATGAAAGTGAAAAGTGAAAGTGAAATCGTTCAGTCGTGCCCTGACTCTTAGCGACCCCATGGACTGCAGCCTACCAGGCTCCTCCGTCCATGGGATTTTCCAGGCAAGAGTACTGGAGTGGGGTGCTGTTGCCTTCTCCGTTGCTGTTGCCTTCTCCACACATGTGTAGAGAGATCCATCTCTCTCTTCCTCTTCTTATAAAGCCACCAATCCTATCAGATTAAGACCCCATCCTTATGACTTCATTTAACCTTAATTATCTCCTTAAAGATCTGATCTCCAAATACAGTTACATGGAGGTGAGTAGGGCTTCAACATACAGCAAAACGCTACCATATTTCTAAGTGGTGATCACATCAAGTCTGCAGCCTGTGAGTTTATGTGGCAGTGTTAGCTTCTGGCTTCAGGTTCCCCAGCACCAGGAATGGTTGCCCTGCAGCAGTGGGTTGGAGCCCACCTCTTACAGGCCAGAGAAGTCGGATGAACAGCGTTGGAAGGGAGAGCAGGGGACTTCAACGGAGCCTGCCCCAGAGTGGCATATTTCTGACAATAGCAGCAGTGGCAGCCCTGGCAACCTTTTCCACCTGCAGTCCAGACACAGTTTACAACCACAGTGGGTACTGTCTACTGTTGCTAGTGAAGGGTGAGGGTGAGGTCTGTGACAAGCCCAAACCTCTTTCTGTTGTCTGTATCCTTTCCCCTTGGCTTTATTATTCATGAGGGAAATGAAGCCCCAAGTGTAGACTCAAGCCCTGGCACAATGTTTTCATCCTCCTTAAACATCCATCTGGCTTAAGCAATGTTTATGAGAAGCACATCTCAAAATTTCTTGGGCATGGAAATTACCTGGGGGTCTTGTTAAGATGTAGCTTCTGATTCATTGAGTCTGGATGTCTGATGAGCTCCCAGGTTTGCTGACGCTGCTGGTCTGAGACCCCACTCTGAGTGGCAGGGCTTCCAAAGATGTTAACAAATCGCCGCACAGACTCTCCCTAGATTGGTTTCTGGAGCTGGAAGTGGCCTGATAATTGTGCGCATAGATTTCTCTTCCCTGCAAGCCTTGCTACTGTTCTCTCCTTTGCTTACTCTTAAGATGACCTTCACCTGCAAACCCAACTTCTCTTCCCTAGATAGCCCCTGACCCTTTCTCCGCCTCCCTGTCTGATTCTCCAGGGAAGAGCATATTTTTGGAATTCAATTATGACTCATAGGATTTGGGCAGGACTCTGGGAAAAAACGTGAAAACAGTTAATCCCAAGCCGATCCCAGATTGCTGCCCAGGCTCCAGAAGGACCCAAGGGCAATGCCAATCCCAGAATATCTTCAAAGTGTTTTGCCCAAAACCAATCACACAGCAGCTCTTGGGATCCCACACTGGAATGGCATACCTGAGCACGTGGGGCTTATTTGAACTTCATTTTAATGTCTTCAATGAAACAATACACCCATAATTAAACTGACACAGAATTCTTAGGTCTTGATGAGTCAAGGACTTTAAGGAAATGCATCCAAATTAGACAGTTTTAATAATTTCCTAAGCACAGTGGTCTGGAGAAACATTCAAAAATTAGATTTTCCAGCTTCTATATATGGCATTGGATATTTTCTGAAAATCAGATTTTAAGAGGAAATAAATCTTTCAGCAGGACTTCAGCCAACCAAGTCTTAAAATTTGGAAAACATCACCTTCAGTGCTCCAGGTCCCTCCCCCGACCATACACCTCTTCAGAATCCCTTCTGTTACCAACACTCAGTTCCTCATTCTTTTTCCCATTGCTTACAGCTTGCTCTCAAGAAAATCATTTATACCTGCATATGAATTTGAACTATTGCTCTTTGTTTTTCTGCTGCGGGTGTGTGTTTAAACCTCACCTCTGACTATAGAAAGGACATGATTCCCAGAGATTATCATACTGAGTGAAATCAGACAAAGAAGGAGAAATATTGTATGATACTCCTTATCTGCAGAATCTAAAAAGAAATTATATAAATGAACTTATTTACAAATCAGAATTAGACTTACAGACTTAGAGAACAAACTTATGGCTCCAGGGGGGAAGACTGGGGGAAAGGGACAGTTAGGGAGTCTGGGATGGGTATTTTAAATGGATAACAAGGACCTACTGTGTAGTACAGGGAACTCTTCTCAATGCTGGGGATGGGGGGAGTTGTGGAGTTTAGGGCAGAATGGATACTTGTGTATGTATGGCTGAGTCCTTTTGCTGTCCACCTGAAACAATCACAACACTGTTAATAGGCCATACTCCAATATAAAACAAAAAAAAGTTTGTTTTAAAAAGGACTTGGTTGCTTAGCAAATAATTTCAGGGAGTAGGCAGCTCATAGCAGGTGACCTCTTGGCCGAGTCTTTGAAAGCAGCAATGAGCATTGATTCTTATTTGATATATTGTGTTGGTGCCTTGGAGTAGTGTTCTCAGGCTGCCATAACAAAATGCCACAGACCAGGTGGCTTAAACAACAGCAGCTTATTTTCTCACAGTTCTGGAGGCTCAAAGTCCAAGACCAAGGTGTGGGCAGGTTTGTTTCTCTCGAGGCATCGCTCCTTGGCTTGCAGATGGCCCCCTTCTGTGTCCTCACATGGCCTTTTCTCTGTGTACAGGCATCCCAGGCACCTCTTCCTTCTCTTATAAAAACACCAGACATATTGGATGAGGCCTTCACACTTATGACCTCACATAAAGGGCTGGGGTTTCAATATATAAATTCTGGAGACACAACTCAGTACACAATATGATTCTGTTCATGCCCTCGTCACTCATATGACTGGTTAGTGTTTCCTTTTGGAAAATAACTGTCTACTGCCTATTGTTTCCCAAACTTCTGAACTTGTTGGCTTGTGGACTCCTGGATGAGTTGGTTGATAGATTCCACCTCAATTAAATCAGCAAAAGATAAGCACCAGCTTGTTTCTATTGCTTTGACTCAAACCTCCTTTTCTCTTTAGGATAAAGAGAAGGGACAGAGAAAACACTGGAAACAGCAATGTGGTATATCACTCCCCTCAGAGAGTCTTCCTGCCAGTTGCCTCTGTTTGTTAGGGACCTGTTGAGTTGAGAGGCACAAAACCAAAGAAGTTGGTAAAGATAATTGTATAGGTCAGTGCCTGTCTGTCCTTAAATCCATTCTCTATGCTTCATCTGCCCTGTGTTTCAGGGAATCTTATTTCCCAGGGTCCCTTGCTCCCTGGCTCCTAGGTAGGTCCAGTTAATGAGATGCACTGGTGGGAGGCTGGATGGTGGGGGCTGGAGAGATGTCAAGGTATTCTCCCCCTTCTGTCTCTCCACTTCCTGTCAGATCTCTGGAAATAGCAGTATCTCTTCCAGTGTCAGTTCATAGAGGGCCCCTTCCTCTCAGAGGGCCCCACTTTTGAACTCAGTGACACCACCTTCTCTTGTGCCTCCAGCCCCACAGGGAGTAGAGAAGCAGCTTCCTGTTGTTGATAATCTCTTGAGTTGACTTCCTGCCCCCTTATTACTTTCTTAGCTCTCCCACTCTGATAGAACCAATTTCCCCAGTCAAATTCCTTCTGCTCAGAATCTTACAGTGGTTCCTGTTTCCTAGCTGATATAATGTTCATTGTACCTACTTTACATTGTAAGAGTTAAATGAGAGAGAGAGCGCTCAGCATATAAGTGCTTAAAACACAGAAAATGCTAAAAGAAACTGCAGAGCCATTAATGAAATTTGTCATTTTAGAAGAGTAATTTTAAAAATAATGAATTTCATCTATAAAATATTATTCAGAAATAGAACCATTAAATATAATTCTATGTATAATTCACCAATAATTCAAATCACCTCTGAAATAGTTTCATGCTTCTGAGTTTTGTCATTTCTAGAAAGAGAAGAATATAATACAAAAGACCCTGGATTTGGGGTTTCAAGGTGTATGATTTTGAGTTTCTCATTTTGTTTAATGGGCCTCAACCTTTACATCTGTAGACTGAGATGGTTCAGTGTGACAGTTTTTTAAGCTCCTGGAGCCCTAACTACTTATGATTCTGTAACTGGTGTGAGTTACTATTCAGCTTTGGGGAGAGTGGGGAGTGAAATAACATTTTTCCTTTACAAATAAAATGGCAGAGACTCTGAAGATTCACATGGCTAGGCTGGTAAGAAATCCAGATTTTTTCTGAGGATCTACTCATCAAATATTTCTAAGGATGACCCCCCATTCTCTAGCAGGGTTGGCTAAACTGGTCCATGCATTAATCCAGAATAGCACAAGATGTGAATTGGCAGAGAGGTAAAGGCTGAGTTGGGGAGAGGCATTCCCGACAAATGACTGTGCAATGAGGTGAATGAGAAATCAGTACATCTTCTGCTTCTGATGGGAGGACCTCAGCCTGTTAGTCCAAATGATGTATGTGGGGAAGGGAAGAAGTCAAGTTTGAATATGCAATAAAGAATATTAATTCAAGAGTTTAAAGACAAGCAAATCTAGGCTGATATCTTCACACTGTCCTTTACCAGCAAAGTACCTTTGGGCTAGTAACTGACTTCTTCAAACCTTGGGCCCCTTATCTGTAAATTCTGTCTAATGCAACAGTGTTCAACTGGGTACAGTAATGAAGCCCATCCACTCTAGGGACAGTGTCTGAAAACACTTTTGATTGTCATAACTGAGGGTAGTGAGAAGTTACTGGCATATCTGGGATGCTGCTAACCAGTCTAATGAAGAACTATCTAGCCCCCAAATGTTAATAGTACCAAGGCTAAGGCTAAGAAACCCTAGTCTAATGGTAGCACCTACTTTTTTTAATTGCGGTATAGTTGCCATACAATATTATAGAGTTTCCGGTGTACAACATACTGGTTTGACATTTATTACAAATTATTACAAATATTATATATTAAAAATATTACAAATTGATCATCATGGTTTAGTAACCATCTGTCATCATACAAAGTTATTACAATATTATTGACTGTATGCCCTATGCTATTTATTACATCCTCATGAATTATTCATTTTGTAACTAGAACTTTGTACCTCTTATTCTCCTTCACCTATTTTTTCCAACCCCATACTCCGCTCCCCTCTGGCAACCACTAGTTTGCTTTCTGCATGTAAGCGTCTATTTCTGTTTTGGTTTTTAGATCCCACATATAGGTGAAATCATATAAGTCAGAGAAAGAAAAGACCATTTCAATTAGAGTAATACCCTTTAGGTCCATCCCTTGCTGTCATAAATGGCAAAATTTTCTTCTTTTTATGGCTGAGTAATATTCCATATATAGGGCTTCCTTGGTGCTTGGTGGCTCAGTTGGTAAAGAATCTGCCTGCAAAGAAAGAGATGCAAGTCCCATCCCTGGATTGGGAAGATCCCCTGGAGAAGGAAACAGCAACCCTCTCTAATATAAATATGTGTGTGTGTGTGAGAGTGTGTGTGTGTGTGTGTTGAGCTTAGTCACTCAGTTGTGTCCAATTTGCTGCCAATGCGGGAGACCTAGGTTCAATCCATGGGTTGGGAAGATCCCCTAGAGAAGGGAAAGTCTACCCACTCCAGTATTCTAGCTTGGAGAATTCCATGGACTGAATAGTCCATGGGGTCACAAAGAGTTGGACACGACTGACCAACTTTCACTTCACTTCATATATATGTGTGTGTGTGTATATATATATATATCTCCAACCAGCCCATTCTGAAGGAGATCAGCCCTGGGATTTCTTTGGAAGGAATGATGCTAAAGCTGAAACTCCAGTACTTTGGCCACCTCATGCGAAGAGTTGACTCACTGGAAAAGACTCTGATGCTGGGAGGGATTGGGGGCAGGAGGAGAAGAAGACAACAGAGGATGAGATGGCTGGATGGCATCACTGACTTGATGGATATGAGTCTGACTGAACTCCGGGAGTTGGTGATGGACAGAGAGGCCTGGCGTGCTGTGATTCATTGGGTCGCAAAGAGCTGGACATGACTGAGCGACTGATCTGATCTGATCTGATATATATATGGATAAAGAAGATGTGGTATGTGTATATATAATATATAAAAGATGTGGTATGGGTATATATATAATATATAATTATCTATATTATACTATGCATTATATATTATATATACACCCATACTGCATCTTCTTTATCAATTTATCTACCAATGGATACTTAGGTTGGTTCCATATCTTGGCTATTAAAAATAATCTTGCAAAGAACATAGGGTGCGCATACATTTTAAATTAGTGTTTTCGTATTATTTGGATAATTACCCAGAAGTGGAATTGCTGGATCATATATTAGTGCTAATTTTATTTAAAATGGAGCCTCCATACTGTTTTCCATAGTGACTCTATCAGTTTACATTACCACCAACATTGCACAAGGGTTCCCTTTTCTCTGCATCCTCCCCAATACATTATTTGTGATCATTTTGATGACAGCAATTCTGACAGGTGTGAGATGATACCTCATCGTGGTTTTAGAATGCATATCTCTGATGATTAGTGATGTTGAACATCTTTTCATGTGTCTGGCCATCTGTATGTCTTTCTAAGAAAAATGTTTATTCAAGTCCTCTGCCCATTTTTAAATTGAATTGTTTCCTTTGATAATAAGTTACATGACTCCTTTATATATATTTTAGACATTAGCCTCTTTTAGATATATTATTTGCAAATGTATTCTCCCATTCAGTAGGTTGTCTTTTCATTTTGTTAATGATTTCCTTTACTAGGTAAAAGCTTTTCAGTTTAATGTCATCTAGTTTGCTTATTTTTGCTTTTCTTGCCTTTGGAGGCAGATCCAAAAAAATATTGTTAAGCCCAATGTCACAGAGCTCAAAGAACCCAATAGCAAAGAGCTACCTACTATTTCATGTAGTTGGAGGATTAGATAATGGGTATAATAAGCATCAGTGCGTTCTTGGCAAGAAAGCAATTCATAAGATGCCACTAGTAAGTCCTTCAGTTCAGTTCAGTTCAGTTCAGTCGCTCAGTCATGTCCGACTCTGCGACCCCATAAATCGCAGCACGACAGGCCTCCCTGTCCATCACCAACTCCCGGAGTTCACTCAGACTCACATCCATTGAGTCAGTGATGCCATCCAGCCATCTCATCCTCTGTCGTCCCCTTCTCCTCCTGCCCCCAATCCCTCTCAGCATCAGAGTCTTTTCCAATGAGTCAACTCTTCACATGAGGTGGCCAAAGTACTGGAGTTCCAGCTTTAGCATCATTCCTTCCAAAGAAATCCCAGGGCTAATCTCCTTCAGAATGGACTGGTTGGATCTCCTTGCAGTCCAAGGGACTCTCAAGAGTCTTCTCCAACACCACAGTTCAAAAGCATCAATTCTTTGGCGTTCAGCCTTCTTTCACCTGACAATAATTACTCTAAATTAACATTTCTAATCAAAAGATGCAGAGTGAACGGATGGATAAAAAATAAGAAACAACTAAATGCTGCCTATAATAGATTCACTTCAGCTTTAAAAATACACACAGGCTCAAAATGAAGAAATGGGAAAAGGTATTTCATGCAAGTGGAGACCAAAAGAAAGTGGTAGTAGGTATACTTATATCTGACCAAAAAGGCTTTAAGCCAAACATGGTAACAAGAAACCATTGTTGTATTAAAGGGGTCAGTTCATCAAGAAGATGTAACAATCATAAATATATAAACACCCAACATCAGAGTACGTGAATATATTAAGCCAAACTAATAGATCTGAGGGAGGAGACATACACAAATAAAATAAGAGTAGAAGACTTCAACAGGCTTCCCTGGTAGCTCAACTGGTAAAGAATCCTTCTGCAATGCAGGAGATCCCGGTTCAATTCCTATTCCTAGGTCAGGAAATTCCTCTGGAGAAGGGCTAGGAAACCCACTCCAGTAGTCTGGGGCTTCCCTGGTAGCTCAGATGGTAAAGAATCCACTTGCAATGCAGGAGACCTGGGTTGGATCCCTAGGTTGGGAAGATCTCCTGGAAAAGGGCATGGCAACACACTCCAGTATTCTTGCCTGGAGAATCCCCATGGACAGAGGAGCCTGGTGTGCTACAGTCCATGGGGTCACAAAGAGTGAGACATGACTAAGTGACTAAGAACAAGTAGAGGACTTCAACACCCTATTTTCAAGAGTAGACCATTCAGACTGAAAATCTATAGCAAATGTTGGACTTGAACCATTTTTGGGACCTAACAGACATGTATAGAACATTCCACTAAATAGTACCAGAATACACATTCTTCTCAAGTGCACACAGAAGATTCTCCAGGATAGATCACACAAGGGAACAAAACAAGTCTTAGCAACTTTAAGATTGAAACCCTACCAAGTATCAAAAGGAAAATCAACAAATAAATGAAAATAAAAGCACAACTTACCAAAACTTATGGGATGCTACAGAACAGTTCTAAAAGGGAAGTTTACAGCAGTAAATGCCTGAAATAAGGAAAAAGATCTCAAATAAACAACTTAACTTTACACTTTAAAAAACTAGAAAAAGAAGAACAAACTGAACCAGTTAGTAGAAGGAGGGAAATAACAAAGATTAGCGCAGAAATAAATGCAATAGAGACCAGGAAAAAAATAGAAATGGCCAATGAAACTAAGAGCTGATTATTTGAAAAGATAAATGAAATTCAGAAATCTTTAGCTAGACTAAGAAATAAAGAGAGAAGACTCAAATAAAATCAAAACTCAAAGAGGATGCATTACAACTGATACCATGGAAATACAAAGGATTGTAAAAGACTGTTATAAATGATTATACACCAACAAGTTAAATAACCTAAAAGAAGTAGACAAATTCCTTGAAGAAAAAAAAATACAATACACCATGACTAAATCACTAAATAGAAAATCTGAACACATTGGCAACAAGTAAGGAGACTGAACTGATAATCAAAAACCTCACAGCAAAGAAAGCCCAGGACCAGATGGTTTTGCTGGTGAATTTTACTAAACATTTAATGGAGAATGAATGCCAGTACTTACTAAACCCTTCCAGAATTCTGAACAGGAAGGAACACTCCTAAACTCATTTTACAAGGCCAATGTCACCCTGATACCAAAACCAAACAGGGACATCACAAGTAAATAAAATTACAGGCCAATACTTCTGATGAACATATATTCATCTTTCATGTGAAACTGCTGCTGCTAAGTCGCTTCAGTCATGTCTGACTCTGTGCGACCCCATAGACGGCAGCCTACCAGGCTCCCCCGTTCCTGGGATTCTCCAGGCAAGAACACTGGAGTGGGTTGCCATTGCCTTCTCCAATGCATGAAAGTGAAAAGTGAAAGTGAAGTCACTCAGTCATATCCAACTCTTAGTGACCCCATGGACTGCAGCCTACCACGCTCCTCTGTCCATGGGATTTTCCAGGCAAGAGTACTGGAGTGGGGTGCCATTGCCTTCTCCACATGTGAAACTGATTATCTTCAAAAGGATTGTAATAGAGGTCCAGTTGTTCTCTATCCCCTCCAACACTTGGTCCTGTCAGTTCTTCTAAATGTAACCATTCTTTTTTTTTTCTAATTTTATTTTATTTTTAAACTTTACATAATTGTATTAGTTTTGCCAAATATCAAAATGAATCCGCCACACATATAACCATTCTTAAATGTGTGTCCTGTGTCTGTTTGCCTTAGGAGGAGAAAACTGTTTCCAGAAACCTCCTAGCAGACTTGCTGGTATAGACCATGGCTAAGTCTCATGCTTACACCTTAGCAAGTCATGGTACTTTCAGTCTCTGCAGTGGGAGAGGCTTCTCCAGCAAAAGAGAAGGGGAATGGAATGAGTGTTAGTTGGACAACCAGTAACGCTTCCCTGTTATACCGTGGTTCACTGGGTTAGCTCTATTGCAAGCTGCTGAATGCAATGATAAGGACCTCATAACTAAGTTCCTTTGAAGAAAATAGGAAAAATGAAAGCAGACCTAAGTTTTGAGCTTGAGTTATTAGAGACAGGTGACACTGGTGGGAAAGGTATGGAGCCAGGTTTGTTTCTGCAAACACTCTTTGCAGAACCTGACCTCTTTGATCCACTGCCTTTTCAGTGTTTCCTAGGATTTTGAAATAGTAATACAATTCAGTCTTCCTGGGTCTTTCAAGAACTTTGCAAGTCATCTGGAGCGGACAAAATGACCCCTACCTTGGAAAAACTGGAGAAAATGTGTGGACCAGAATTGGTAGTGAAAGTGTTAGTCATTCAGTCACATCTGACTCTTTGCGACTCCGTGGACTATAGCCCACCAATCTCCTCTGTCCATGGAATTCTCCAGGCAATACTGGGGTGGGTAGTCATTCCCTTATCCAGGGGATTTCCTGACCTAGGGACCAATCCCAGGTCTCCTGTATTGCAGGCAGATTCTTTACCATCTGAGCCACCAAGGGAGTGATCACTGTGTTAATTCAAGCAAGAGATACAGCAAGATTTCATGCCCTCCCTCCCAAACCCTTTGAGTCCTGACGAACACTAGGCCTCTTTCATATAAAAGCACTGACATTTGAATGAAAACCTCAGGAAAAGCTAAGCTGAAATTCTTTCAACAATTTCCTGTGTGTTCCCCAAGTTTTAAGCCAAGGATTTGCAGAGAAAGACTGCACCTACCTTGCTACTACATTTCAAGTCAATCATCTCTCTCTTTTCAGGATGTTTCAAATGATGGTGACAGTGTAATGTAAAAAGCAATCATTAAAGTTCATGTCACATTAAAACTATGAACATAAGAGTAAATGATCTCTATTAACCAGAGTTCGATCTCTAGTTCTATTTATGCAAATACAAAGGGCTATTTGGATTAGTAATTATGTTTTTGGCATTTCTTGGTGTTTCAGATTACTTACTGGAAACAGCCTGCTAATTCAGATACTGGATTCTAAATCCCTTATTCTTCTATAAGCCATTGCTCAACATGGATAATAGAAATGCTGTTACCAGTAAGTAGCGACTTGGAATGGAAAGAGGTTCGTTGGAATTCAGCATGGATTTTAGGATTTTGGTAATAGCTTCTTGAAAAACTTAAGTGGATGTTCCCTGTGACTGAGATGGACTTGGAAGTTTTAGTTTATTTAGTTTATTTTTTCCTTCTTTTTCACTTCTGTTATTATGAAATTATTTCTGGGGAAAATCCAGGATTTTTTTTCAAGTCTTGCCAAGGATATATTTGCTGTACTTAACTTACTGCAGTATGCCCCAGTTCAGTTTTCAAGTCTCCCATCGTGCATAGTGCCCTGTCAGCTGTGTGTGTGTGCATGTGTGTGCAGAGAGAGTTTCAAAATTGCCTCGAGAAGATGCTTAATATCCAGCCAGAAATGAAGGATGAAAGCCAATTTCTTGACAGGGAAATAGATAATTATGAACATACCTATAGCACGGTGGGACTTCCTTCTCTCAAATCCCCTGGAAACTTGTTCTCAGAGCCCAGAGGGAGATTTTTGTCCCCCACTCAGCATGCCCTCTACTAACAGGCAGACTCTGGGATAAGGAAAAACATCCTTCCTCAAGCGGTCCTCTCTCTACCTCCTGTTTATGATAATGGCAGCTTGGACTCGCTTTAATAATCTACTCTGAGAGGCATGTGTGTGTGACTAGCCTCTGCACAAAATGAAAAACTGTAATGTCACTCCTTTCCTCCCATTACAACTGGGTCCAGTTTCCTGGGTGAGAGAGAGGGAGGCTTCTTAATCATTGGAGCATCAGCTCTAGGCAAAATATTAATGCCATTGCATTTTAATTGTTGTCCCTTTTTTCTGCTCCTTTCTCTTCTCCAGTGTTCTGAGCATATACATCCTCATTCTCCTTTCCCCTATTACTAGGGGTCTATTCAAGTACCCTTTCCTGTCATAGGTCCCAGTGATGACATTCCCAGATTAGACACATCCTGCTGAGGATAAGAAGGGCTATACATAATCCCCAGCCCACTAGGGAGCTGTAAGTCCTCCCTTTTATCTCAGAAGCATAAAAGAAAATCTAAATGAAAGTGAATAAGAGAAAACTATTGCAGGGGTAATGTTGAATCTGCTTTAATTTACAAAAGAAAGTAATTTGCAAACTGCTTTACTTTAAATGTGATTAGCGACAAATTACTCCTGACTCAGCCCTCCTGCTGACTAAGTCCATCTGCCTTTCCAGATCCTCTGTCCACTCTTCCCTGTCCTGTTCTGTGCTCTGGGAAGGGGCACTTTTGCATTACTTCACCCATGTAACCTTGACCTCTGGCCAATGGAGACATCAGGGTACTGGAGGGCAGGAGGAAAGAGAATGTATTTGTTGTCATTCTTTCTTTGCTGCCTGAGCTCCTCTTCCCAAAGCCTCCCAACTTCTGGCAGGCAGTCCTCTTCCATATCTGCAGCCTGAGTTGCAGCTATAACTCTCTCAGGGATCCAGGCATGGTTTCCTCCCTCCTCATTCCAGGGGAGCAAAGGGAGAACATGGAAAAGAGACCTCCCTCTTACTAAGCCCAGGGTACTTAACCAACCCTTATCATTTCCTCTTAGCTTTGCTCACACCTTTGTAATAACTCCCAGTTGAGTGTGCCATCATACTATCACTCTCTGGTCAGAATCCTCACAAACCATGTGGTTAAGAACTCATTCAATAAATTTGTTACTACTCCTAAGATTTCAGACACTTACTAGGACATTCTTGTTGATAGCATAAAGACCAAAAACCCTTGATGACCAAATGGAATAGCTTTCAAATGGAGGATCTCAGCTTTTTGCAACTAAAAGTGAGCTGCTGCTGCTGTTGCTGCTGAGGCTGCTTCAGTTGTGTCCAACTCTGTGCGACCCCATAGATGGCAGCCCACCAGGCCCTGTCCCTGGGATTCTCCAGGCAAGAACACTGGAGTGGGTTGCCATTTCCTTCTCCAATGCATGAAAGTGAAAAGTAAAAGTGAAGTCGCCCAGTCGTGTCCGACTCCCAGCGACCCCAGGGACTTCAGCCCACCAGGTTCCTCCACCCATGGGACCTTCCAGGCAAGAGTACCAGAGTGGGTTGCCATTGCCTTCTCCAAAAGTGAGCTATTTGGGTGCAAGATACACATTCTTCACTAATACTGCCTATATGGCACACTTCTTCATAAACTCTCAAGACACTCCAAGGAACACATACAAACACATAATGATTATAATTTTCACATTCTAAAAATATAACTATCACTATTTGCCAGACTTTAGGACAAGAACAGTCATGGTCTAAATTTGTATCTTATGTAAACTAGTTTCATAATCTAAAATTTAAAAGCGTGATGTGAAAGTCACTCAGTCGTGTCTGACTCTTTGCAACCCCATGGACTATATACAGTCCATGGAATTCCCTGGGCCAGAATACTGGAGTGGGTAGCTTTTTCCTTCTCCAGGGACTGAACCCATGTCTCTCACATTGGGCACAAGGGAAGCCAAAGAATACTGAAGTGGGTAGCCTATCCCTTCTCCAGTGGATCTTCCAGACCCAGGAAGTCTAGGGTCTCCTGCATCACAGATTCTTTACCAACTGAGTTATCAGGGAAGCCCCTGACAAAAGCATGATACTGACCTTAAAGTCACATGGACTTCATTCGAGGCTTAGATCTGCTGCTAGCTACTGTATATGTACACACTAGTATAGAATTTTTCCATACCTTAGTTTCCTGAAAGGAAAATGATACAGTGTTCTCATAGAACAGTTGTAAAAACTAAATGAGATATTTGTCCTGCTGTTTAAGCATGTGGTGGTGGTTTAGTTGCTAAATCATGTCATACTTTTGGCAACCGCATGGACTATAACCCGTCAGTCTCCTCTGTCCTTGGGTTTCCCAGACAAGTATACTGGAGTGGGTTGCCATTTTCTTCTCTGTGAGATCTTCCCAATCTAGGGATTGAACCTAGGTTTCCTGCATTGCAGGTGGATTCTTTACCAACTAAGCCACTAGGGAAGAGTGCCTGTTGCATAGTTAATACTAAGCATTGGGTTGGCCACAAAGTCCATTTGGCTTTTTCTGTTCCCTCTTATGTAAAAATCCAAATGAACATTTTGGCCATCCTAATAAATATTAGCTAAAACAAACCTACAAAGACCAGACTGTGGTGCTTCCATTAAGCTTCTTGAAGGTAACAGCCTGTCTTGACATCTTTGTATTCTCCTCAGTAGATGTCCAGTATATATTGAGATGGATGGATGATGGATGATGGCTAGATGGATAGGGGGATGATGGATGAATGGTGGATGGATGATGGATGAGTGGATGAGACTGACCTCAAATGAAAGTTTCTTCAGGCTACTTAGAGTTTACTTGGAAGAGAGACATTAAGATTTCCAACGAGTCCTTTGGATCTCTGGATGTGAGGGTTTTTTTCAGCTTAATTCATTCAAATCATGGAAGTACATCCCTGTGTTTGCAGATTATTTTTTCATTTTTCTTTCAGTAAGAAGTTTAAAATCTCTCCTCCACGTTGTGCAATCTTCATTTTAGTTCTTTGGGCGCTTCCACAGGTATTTGTTCCCCTTGAGAATTATTTTGTGTTCCTTTCAGAACAAGGGTTGCAGTTTCTGCCAAAGCTAACAGCAGGAGGAGATCATTAGTTGACTAAATATTTCCACAACAAAAGTTGGGAAATTTAACCTTGAGGGTATTGGTATTTCCAACCATTCTCTATGGATCAACAATTAGGCCAAGTTCATCTATCAGTTATGAAACAGCCCAGGAAGAATTTGGACTTTTATTTTTGCCATGCAGCAAAATAAATAGAAAAGTATCAAAAATACCACACAAAAGCCCAGATTGTCTGTTCCTACATCTATTACCCTCTTAACCAGTCAGAAGTTACTTAATCCAATTACATTTTTTGTTAACCACAATGTGATAGGCATGCTGTATACCTGTTAAAATAATTCTTTTGCAACAAAATTTGGTTTTAATTAAAACAATCCCTATGACTCATTTGAATTATTTGACATATGTAATTACTTTTTCCTTTTTTGACCAGAATGACATGACTGACAAAGGCTTAATCTCCAAAATATACAAACAGCCTATACAACTCAACAACAAAAAATCGAATCAAAACACTGGCAGAAGACCTTAATAGACATTTCTCCAAAGAACATATACAGATGGCAGTAGGAACATGAAAAGATACTCAACATCACTAATTATTAACATCACTAATTATTAGGGAAATGCAATCAAAACTAAATGAGATAATCACCTCACACAAGTCAAAATGGTTATCATCAAAAAATCGAGTATGAAGAGAAGGAAACCCTCCTACACTGTTGGTGAGAATGCAAGGTGCTGCAGCCCCCGTGGAGAGCAGGATGGAGGTTCCTCAGAAAACTAAACATATAGAGTTTCCATGTGATCCAGAAAATCCACTCCTGGGCAAATATGTGGAGAAAACTATAATTGAAAAAGATACATGCACCCTTATGTTTATAGTGGCACTATTTACAAAAGCCAAGACATGGAAACAACCGAAGTATCCATTGGCAGATGAATGGATAAAGAAGATGTGGTGCATATATACAATGGGATACTCAGCCATATAGTACTATGGCCATAAAAAAAGAATGAAATAATGCCATTTTCAGCAACATGGATGCAAGTAGAGATTATCATACTAAGTGAAGTAAGTCAGAAAGAAAAAGACAAATACCATATGATTTCATTTATATGTGGAATCTAACATATGGCACAAATGAATCTATTTATGAAATAGAATCATAAACATAGCAGACTTGTCATTAAGGCGAAGTGGGGAGGGAGAGGAATGGACTGGGAGTTTGGGGTTGGTAGATGCAAACTATTGCATTTAGAATGGATAAACAACAAGGTCTACTGTATAACACAAGGAACTATATCCAATCTCCTGGGATAAACCACAAGAGAATATTTTTTTAAAGAAGAATGTATATATGTTTATAACTGAGTCACTTTCACTTTGCTGCACAGCAGAGATTGGCACTACAATGTAAATTAACTACTTCAATAAAAAATGAAATTAAAATATGGCACAAATGAAACTATACAAAACAGAAGCAGGTTCACAGACATAGAGATCAGATTTGTGATTGTAAAGTGGGAGAGGGGTGGTATGTAAGGGATAGATTAGGAGTTTGAGGTTGGAAGATGCAAACTGTTGTATTTAGAATGTGTAAACAATGGTCTTACTCTGTAGCACAGGGAATTATATTCAATCATAATAGAAAAGAATATTTTAAGAAAGAATGTATATATGTGTATAACTGAGTCACCGCTGTACAGCTGAAATTAGCATAACATTGTAGATCAACTATATTTCCATTAAAAAAAAAAACACTTATACAACCATACAGTGGATTTCTATTCAAGAATAAAAAGAAATGAGCTACTTTACCTGCTCCAACATGGGTGGGTGAACATTAAGAACATTATTCTAAGTGAAAGAAACCAGATACAAAATTGCATTTATATGAAATTTTTTAAATGACAAAATTACAAGGGCAGAATCGAAGGAGAGGATACAGGATTGAGCACAAAGGTGCACGTGGAAATATTTCAGGGTGATGTTAGTTACATAAGTGATTGTCAGAGCTTATGTAACTGCACACCCCAAATTTTGAATTTTGCCTTTGTAAGTTTCATTTCAATAAATTTGACTTTATGTAAATAAAGTAAAAAAAGATAATATGTCCCTAAAAGTGAATAGTTACGAGGTTTAGAGATCATCTATTTAAAGCATTCAGCCACACTCTTGCTCTGCTTGGTCCTCTCTGCTCCTCCTCACTCATAGAAGAAAAGAGAGAAGTCAGGATAGTTACTCAAGCACAAAGCAGGAAGTTACAAGAAGCAGTTTGAGTAAAGTTAAAAGTTAGCTCTCAATGGTGAAAGAAAACATCAATGTCAAGAGGAAAGGGCAGAACTCAAGCAGAGAGGAGGCAGAGGTGTGGTATCAGCAAAATTTCTGTATTGATACTAAAGCCATTTAGCATTGGAGCCATGGGAGAGGCTAGGAAAGGGATCAAAGGCAAGAGAAGTCACTTTTTACAGCACACACACTGTGCTCTAAGCTGGATGCTTTACTCACATTATCACACTTAAACTATACAACCATCCCATGAGGTAGGGATTTATTCAGCTATTTCTTCCACTATTACCCTCACTGTGTGGAGAGTGAAACTGAGGCACAGAGAGGCAGTGAGCAGGTTTCTTCTGACCGCAATTCTTTTGCTTTCTGGATTAGGTGGCAGAAAATTACTTCATCCATCATCCCCAGAGTATATACTTCTTTCACTCAAGAAAGCAACTAGGGACTTCCCTGGTGGTCCAGTGGCTAAGACTCCTCAATCCCAACGCAGGGGGCCCAAGTTCCATCCCTGGCTGAGGAATTAGATCCCACACGCCCCAGTTAAAGATCCCACATGATGCAACTAAGACCAGTACAGCCAAATAAATAAAAGCAACCAGCCTTGGATAAGAATTATTTACTTCCATTTCAGATTTTGAGTTTGGGTCAGGTGCCAACCATGGTCCAGACAATACTGATGAGGACAGGGAGGGAGAGAATGTGGTCCATCTGAATAAACATAGATGCTCTGCTGAATCCATATAGGTGGTTGAGGGGTGGGGTGCAGCAGCAATTTCAGGAGGCCCCATTCAATTTGATTCTGTTAAGAAAAATGAACCAAAATTACTAATAGATAACTTCATGTGCCCTCAGTGTCACACTTAGGCATTGTTTCCCTGGCTATTTAATCATCTGGGTAGGAGTTGGCAAGCTATGAACATCAGCCATATGTATGTGTACATAAAATTTTACTGGAACAACCACATCCATTTGGTTATTACCTAAAGTAGTTTGGGGGCTACAGTATCCAAGGTAGTAGCTTCAGTAGAGGTTGTATGATCTAGAAAGCCAAAAATACTTGCTATCTAGACCTTTAAAATATTTGCTACATCTGTGACCTGGGAGAATCTGCCTGTGTTTGAATTTTCTATTTACTAGTATTTGATTGACTTCCCTGGTGGCTCAGACAGTAAAGCGTCTGCCTACAATGCGAGAGACCTGGGTTTACTGACTGGTCAATTTCTATAAGATAGAAAACCAGAAGGCTATAGTTTTATTGCTCTGTAAGTCATTAACCAGTTTTATAACTTATTAACAAACTCATTTCAGTATCTCCTTGACTGAGTGACTGTATAAATTCCCTTCCTGATTCTCATCTGAACCAGATTTGCCATCCTAATGATCTCCTCATGAATTAATAAGCTGAATAGATTTTTGATTCAGATTCATTCCATTTGGTGTGAGTCATGTTTTTAACTTTTGTAACATTATACTTTGACAACTCCAAGGGACACCATTGAATACAATATGAATGGTGATAATTCTCAATACAGGAATGGTAGTACCACACAGACAACTCTATTTGTACCCACTATAATAAGCTGAAGCTCCAATACTTTGACCACCTGATACTAAGAGTTGATTCATTGGGAAAGACCTTGATGCTGGGAAAGACTGAGGGCAAGAGGAGAAGGGGGCAACAGAGGATGAGTTGGTTAAATGGCATGACCAACTCAGTGGACATGAGTTTGAGCAAGCTCCAGGAGATAGTGAAAGACAGGAAAGCTTGGTGGGGTAGCAAAGAGTCATATACGACTTAACAACTGAACAACAATAACAATATTGTAGCTCATTTAATCCACACAACAGTCCAAAAAAGTATGTTACCTTACAACATGGAGAAATTAAGGCAAATAACAAAGGAGAAGAAAGTAATTGGAATAAACATCTTGAACACACAGAATCAAAAGAATAGCTAAGCAGCTGATCCCCAGGGCTCTGTCCTGTCCACAGGGACTGAGGCTCAGACATGAAAGAGCCTACCATGTCTAAATATACAAGCACCTTGGTTTTGGAGGACTGTAAACCTTGATCAGGCAGGGAGCTGGCCTCATTTCTTCTACCCTGTAAAGTGAAGCAGAGACTTCAATGTCCTCACCTTTGTGTCCCCGTGTTTCTCAGCACAGTGCCTGCTACATGGTACACGCTCGATAAAAGTTTATTGAGCTAAATTACCAGCAGGTTGATGGGGATGATAAGGAGATATGACTGGCAAAAAAAAGTCGAGATTGTCCACAGAAATAGTAATACATCTGATCTGCTAGGCCAGTTGGAGGCCAGGTTAGGAGGGAGGGGGCTTCAGTGGTAGCCTAAGGCTACATTTCCTCTTCACCAACTATAAAATAAAATGAGGATAACATTTGCCATAGTCTGAGCATGCAGAAGTCATTTTGCGCTCTCTTCTTTGTCAGTGGAATCTTCCTCTGCTTCTGGGAGGAGCTGGGAGATAAGACCTGTTCCCCTAAGCCCCTCGGGGCACAAAGCCGGCCAGCTTTATTAAGTTACAGGAGCTGTCTACCTCCATTGCACTGACAAGCCGTGCCAGGCCTGTGCATACATCCTGAGCCTTCTAATCCCTTTAGTTCCATCACCTGGACATTTTATTTGAAATTGATTTTTAAATGTCTGAGTAATTGAGGTTTATGTGTAGTTGCCTCTCTGCCACAGAGGTAAGCAGAGGCCGCTTATATCCTCATTAAAGGCTGATTAAAAGTGATTGCATTACTGGAGGCCCCAACTGATGCCATTCCTCAGGGCTCCCACCCGAGAACGGCTTCCATACTTGGCAGGTATGACAGTCTGGAGAGCAGAACTTTGCACCCGCTGTGTGTCTTCAGTAGACGACCAGCTCTAACAGGTGGAGCTTCCCCAGCAGCTGAGTGCAAAAGAATCTGCCTGTCAATGCAGGAGACCTGGATTCAATCCCTGGGTGGGGAAGATGCCCTGGAGGAGGAAATGCCACCCACTCCAGTATTCTTGCCTGGAAAGTTCCTTGGACAGAGGAGTCTGGTGGGCTACAATCCATGGGGTCACAAAGAGTCGGAAATGACTGAGCATGTAGAGAGAGCTCTAACAGGAGGTTATTTTCCAGACCTCCCATGGGTTCCATCTCCGTTGGTCAGTTGCAAAGACGTGCCTGACTCCTCTGAAACCCCATGGACTATAGCCCACCAGGCTCCCCTGTCCATGAGATTATCCAGGTGAGAATACTGGAGTGGGTTGTCATTTCCTTCTCCATCTTGCAGACCTTCCATGGGTTCCATCTCTGGGACACATATAAACCATCAGGTTCTGGGGCAGCCAAAATATCCACTTTTCCCCAGAAACATGAGACTCTCACTGAAGTCAGTCTTACAAGCAAATTTTTGAAGTAGGAAATCTAATATCCTTCGATGCTGATCTTTTAACCTTAGACAAGTCCTGGAGCCTTCTTTTCTCTCTTCCCCTCTTTCCTGTTCCATCCATCCCCCACCCCAACCAGTGTCCTACTCACCGTGTGTGTGTGTGTGTGTGTGTGTGTGTGTGTGAGTGACAATAGACTTGTTCTTTACCAAAAATATTGGCTTTCATTTTTGGCACAGACCAAGGAAAAAAGAGACTAATAGGAAGGGTTGTGATCTTAAAAATGTCCTCTGTCTTCCATGCTCTTGAGAGTAGCTTTGCCACTGACCATTCCAGGAGAAATAGAGTGCTAGGGTGGAGGTGATGACAAGCTCTGATGCCGAAGTCAGAAAGACCTGGATTTGGGACTTCCCTGGTATTCTATTCCAGTGGGTAAGACTCCTCACTGTCAATGTAGATGGTCCAGGTTCAATCCCTAGTCAGAGAACTAGATCCCAAATGCTGCAACTACAGGCTGGCACAGCCAAATCAATAAATAATTTTTTTTTTTTAAATAGAAATACTGGGTTTGAATCTTGGCTCAAACCATTAAAACATAGGTAATCGTGGGCAAAATCCTGAATCTCTCTTGGTTCATTTTCTTCATCTGTGAAATGGGTATATCAAAACCAACTTCCTAGAGTAAGCATGAAGACATAATGAAATAGTGGACAAAGGAATGGGCATAAGAAAAGAGTTCACTCAGTGTGAGTTTCTTTTTCCCTGAAGGGATTGTTCAGTTCAGTTCAGTTCAGTCGCTCAGTCGTGTCCAGCTCTTCGTGACACCATGATTTGCAGCACGCCAGGCCTCCCTGTCCTTCACCAACTCCCGGAGTTCACTCAAACTCATGTCCATCGAGTCGGTGATGCCATCCAGCCATCTCATCCTCTGTTGTCCCTTTCTCCTCCTGCCCCCAATTCCTCCCAGCATCAGACTCTTTTCCAATGAGTCAACTCTTCACATGAGGTGGCCAAAGTACTGGAGTTTCAGCTTTAGCATCATTCCTTCCAAAGAACATCCAGGGCTGATCTCCTTTAGAATGGACTGGTTGGATCTCCTTGCAGTCCAAGGGACTCTCAAGAGTCTTCTCCAACACCACAGTTCAAAAGCATCAATTCTTCGGTGCTCAGCTTTCTTCACAGTCCAACTCTCACATCCATACATGACCAATGGAAAAACCATAGCCTTGACTAGACGGACCTTTGTTGGCAAAGTAATGTCTCTGCTTTTCAATATGCTGTCTAGGTTGGTCATAACTTTCCTTCCAAGGAGTAAGCGTCTTTTAATTTCATGGCTGCAGTCACCATCTGCAGTGATTTTGGAGCCCCCCCCAAAAATAAAGTCTGACACTGTTTCCACTGTTTCCCCATCTATTTCCCATGAAGTGATGGGACCAGATGCCATGATCTTAGTTTTCTGAATGTTGAGCTTTAAGCCAACTTTTTCCCTCTCCTCTTCCACTTTCATCAAGAGGCTTTTTAGTTCCTCTTCACTTTCTGCCATAAGGGTGGTGTCATCTGCATATCTGAGGTTATTGATATTTCTCCTGGCAATCTTGATTCCAGCTTGTGCATCTTCCAGCCCAGGGTTTCTCATGATGTACCCTGCATATAAGTTAAATAAGCAGGGTGACAATATACAGCCTTGATGTACTCCCTTTCCTATTTGGAACCAGTCTGTTGTTCCACATCCAGTTCTAACTGTTGCTTCCTGACCTGTATATAGGTTTCTCAAGAGGCAGATCAGGTGGTCTGGTGTTCCCATTTCTTTCAGAACTTTCCACAGTTTATTGTGATCCACACAGTCCAAGGCTTTGGCATAGTCAATAAAGCAGAAATAGATGTTTTTCTGGAACTCTCTTGCTTTTTTGATGATCCAGCAGATGTTGGCAATTTGATCTCTGGTTCCTCTGCCTTTTCTAAAACCAGCTCGAACATCTGGAAGTTCACGGTTCATGTATTGCTGAAGCCTGGCTTGGAGAATTTTAAGCATTACTTTACTAGTGTGTGAGATGAGTGCAATTGTGCAGTAGTTTGAGCATTCTTTGGCATTGCCTTTCTTTGGGATTGGAATGCAAACTGACCTTTTCCAGTCCTGTGGCCACTGCTGAGTTTTCCAAATTTGCTGGCATACTGAGTGGACCACTTTAACAGCATCATCTTCCAGGATTTGAAATAGCTCAACTAGAAGTCATCTAAAAAAATAATAACAACCCACCACCTGGCCTTGAAGACTTTTTAAATCTTACATTTTCCACTATGGATCATGACCTCTAAATTTTATGAAAGGACATTAACAAAATTCTGAAAGAAAAAGGAGGATGAAGAGTCAGGACTCTGATATCTCCAACCTTTCCTAGAACATACACTCTCTGGAGCTGCTCACTCTTTATCCATTTATATACCAAGGTTCTATGTAACTCTTACTTCGAAAAATTCACACTACTTTGAAAAGAACTGACTATGATTATTCTATTAGAAAATTCATGAAGTCCACAAGATTCAAGTAAAATCACCATTTCCCATCACACTGCAATGTACTCTGACCATACCAGCAGGCAGAAGCTCCTCAGCATGTGTGCAGGGAAATCTCACAACCTGTCTGGACTATTGTATTACTAAAGCTTTTGCAATAGAAAAAGGAAGATGCATACAGATCCAGATAATAAGGGCTAAATCTCTAGGACTTGAAGGTCCCCCTCTTCTTTTAAGCCAAAACCTAGAGCAGCAGAGTTCTCATTGTGTTTGGTCTTTTCAAAGTTGTTCCTAACACATTGTTAGGGTCTATTCCAGCACTTTGCACTGAGCTAGGCATTTGGTAGGAATTTGAAACATGTTAGTCAAAAGACCAGTCAATCCTAAAGGAAATCAACCCTGAACATTCACTGGAAAGACTGATGCTGAAGCTCCAATATTTTGGCCACCTGACGCAAAGAGCTGACTCACTGGAAAAGACCCTGATGCTGGGAAAGACTGAGGGCAGGAGGAGAAGTGGGTGACAGAGGATGAGATGGTTGGATGTCATCACCAACTCAATGGATATGAGTTTGAGCAAACTCCAGGAGATAGTAAAGGACAGGGAAGTCTGGTGTTCTCCAGTTCATGGGTCACAAAGAGTTGGACATGACTGAGTGACTGAATAACAACAAAAGTCAATAGAAGAATCTCCAGTCCAAGTAGATCAGACCTATGTCCTCATGGCCTGTGCTGCTCTGCCCTGAAGGATCCAGGAAGTGTATGGTCTGCACTGAATGTATGCCAAAAGAACAAAATAAGTCAAGGAAATCTGCCAGAGGTGGGAAGTAGCAGGCAGGATCTCACAGAGGGGATGAGATTGAAATGGGCCCTGCCAGAGGGTTAGGTAGGACCTGGGAGGCCAGATAGAAGGTAAATGATTCTTAGTTGGATGCAGAGTCAGAGCAAAAGTAAGGAGCAGGACTAAACAGAGTATGTAAGAAAAAGATGACCAGGCTATGAGTGAATGGGATTCAAGAGAAATATAAATATGTATCTCCCTAAAAGATGCTAGAAAATATTGGGTCCCTGTCCTCACTTCTGATCAGAGAATTCATAGTTACCATTAAGAAGTGCAAATATGGATCTCCTCCTCCAGTATCTAGCCACAATCTGTGCCCCTTCCCCAGTTGAAAAGAAAGAAGTGGGCCCAGACATTTAGTCCAATAAATTTTTTGGACCTTTGTATGTAGACACTTTAAAGTGGGCTCATTGAGCCCAAAGAACAATCCTATTTATCAGTTCAGTTCAGTCACTCAGTAGGGTCCAATCTTTGCAATCCCATGCGACGCCAGGCTTCCCTGTCCATCACCAACTCCTGGAGCCTACTCAAACTCACGTCCATTGAGTCGGTGATGCCCACTAACCATCTCATTCTCTGTCATTCCCTACTCCTCATGCCTTCAATCTTTCCCAGAATCAGGGTCTTCTCAAAAGAGTCAGTTCTTCGCATCAGGGGGCCAAAGTATTGGAGTTTAAGCTTCAGCATCAGTCCTTCCAATGAATACTCAGGATTGATCTCCGTTAGGATGGACATGTTGGATCTCCTTGCAGTCCAAGGGACTCTCAAGAGTCTTTCCCAACACCACAGTTCAAAAGCATCAATTCTTCGGTGCTCAGCTTTCTTTATAGACCAACTCTCACATACATACATGAATATTGGAAAAACCATTGCTTTGACTAGATAGACCTTTGTTGGCAAAGTAATGTCTCTGCTTTTTAATATGCTGTCTAGGTTGGTCATAGCTTTTCTTCCAAGGAGCAAGCGTCTTTTAATTTCATGGCTGCAGTCACCATCTGCAGTGATTTGGGAGTCCAAAAAAATAAAGTCTGTCACTGTTTCCATTGTTTCCCCATCTATTTGCCATGAAGTGATGGGACCAGATGCCATGACCTTAGGGTTCTGAATGTTGAGTTTTAAGCCAACTGTTTCGCTTTCTTTTCTCATTTTCATCAAGTGGTTCTTTAGTTCTTCTTCACTTTCTGCCATAAGGGTGGTGTCGTCTGCATATCTGAGATTATTCATATTTCTCCTGGCTTTTCTCCTGGCAAACTTGATTCCAGCTTGAGCTTCATCCATCCAGCATTTTTCATGATGTACTCTGCATACAAGTTAAATAAGCAGGGTGACAAAACACAGCCTTGACATATTACTTTCCCAATTTGGAACCAGTCTGTTGTTCCATGTCTGGTTATAACTGTTGCCTCTTGGCCTGAATACAGATTTCTCAGGAAGCAGGTCAGGTGGTTTGGCATTCTCATCTCTCTAAGAATTTTCCACAGTTTGTTGTGATAACCCTATTTATACATTTATTTATTCATTCAACATAACTATAGGCAATGTTAAATTGTTCTGGGCTGTGGTGATACAACACTGCATAAATCACTCCAAGTCCCTGTCCTTGTGGAGCTTATATTTACAAGGGGAGAAAAATAAATAAAACTTTATAGCATTAAGACTTGTGAGGTCAGCATGTTTCTCCTTTCCTTGGGGATAGGAGACTGAGCCATGGAGCATTTATACAAAATACCCAGGGACACCCACCATCCACAGCACACCCAGATATAGATGCCTTTCAATTCTGTACTTTTAAACACATGCCTTCTCATAACTAGAAAATTTCTAGCCTTCTCCCTTGAAGGAGAGGATGAATGAATGAATGAGGAGGAATGGATGAATCCTTTCATCCATTAAGCCAAAAGAACTAGCCAACATCCACCTAACACCTGTGAGAAACATGTCAGACCCATGCCTGCCCCTAGGATGATTTTGAGTCTAGAGGTCTTACTTCTTCCTGAAGTCCTGAACACGACTTCATTTTCCCACATTAGATCAGATCACATCAATGCTTTTAACCCATCTCAGCTCAACTCCAGGTATTAATTTACAAAATTGCTGCTTCTGGCCTGCTGTGGTGTCACAGTGACTTAATGACCTGATTTCATGGTGATTCTGGTTCAGTCACTTATTTGAGCTTTTCAGTGTTCTATGCCTGACCCACTTCTTAAAGGAACATGCTCATATTCCAATACAGAAATAAACACTTTAGAGTTGAAATCTAGACAATTAGGGGATCAAGGGTTCCCCTTTGCAGGCTCTGTCCTGGGAGTGAGCTTTCCACTCAAGTATCTTTAATGAGAATTTGATTTGACTGAACTAAACTGAACTTCCAGAAAAGAGATCTTTAAAATAAACAAGAGAGCAAATCTACCCTTCTCCTTCAGTTCAGTTGATCAGTCATATCTGACTCTTCATGACCCCATGGACTGCAGCATGCCAGGCTTCCCTGTCCATCACCAACTCCTGGAGCCTATTCAAACTCATGGCCATTGTATCACTGATGCCAGCCAACCATCTCATCCTCTGTCATTCCCTTCTTCTCCCACCTTCAATCTTCCCAGCGTCAGAGTCTTTTCCAATGAGTCAGTTCTTCCCATCAGGTGGCCAAAGTATTGGAGTTTCAGCTTCAGCATCGGTCCTTCCAATGAGCACCCAAGACTGATCTCCTTTAGGATGGACTGGTTGGATCTCCTTGAAGTCCAAGGGACTCTCAAGAGTCTTCTCCAACACCACAGTTCAAAAGCATCAATTCTTCAGCGGTTAGCTTTCTTTATGGTCCAACTCTCACATCCATATATGACCACTGGAAAAACCATAGCTTTGCCTAGATGGAACTTTGTTGGCAAAGTAATGCCTCTGTTTTTTAATATGCTGTCAGGTTGGTTATAGCTTATTTTCCAAGGAGCAAGTGTCTTTTAATTTCATGCCTTCAGTCACCATCTGCAGTGATTTTGGAGCTCAAGAAAATAAAGCCTCTCACTGTTTCCACTGTTTCCCCATCTATTTGCCATGAAGTGATGGGACCAGATGCCATGATCTTCATTTTCTGAATGTTAAGCTTTAAGCCGACTTTTTCACTCTCTTCTTTCACATTCATCAAGAGGCTCTTTAGTTCTTCACTTTCTGCCATAAGGGTGGTGTCATCTGCATATCTGAGGTTATTGTTATTTCTCCTGGCAATCTTGATTCCAGCTTGTGCTTCATCCAGCCCAGCATTTCTCATGATGTACTCTGCATATATGTTAAATAAGCAGGGTAACAGTATACAGCCTTGACGTACTCCTTTCCCGATTTGGAACCAGTCTGTTGTTCCATGTCCAGTTCTAACTGTTGCTTCTTGACCTGCATACAGATTTCTCAGGAAGCAAGTAAGTATTCCCATCTCTTTCAGAATTTTCCACAGTGTGTTGTGATCCACACAGTCAAAGGCTTTGGCGTAGTCAATAAAGCAGAAGTAGGTATTTTTCCGGAACTCTTTGACTTTTTCAATGATCCAGTGGATTTTGGCAATTTGATCTCTGGTTCCTCTGCCTTTTCAAAATCCAGCTTGAACATATGGAAGTTCATGGTTCATGTACTGTTGAAGCCTGACTTGGAGAATTTTGAGCATTACTTTGCTAGCGTGTGCAATGAGTGCAAGTGTGCAGTAGTTTGAACATTCTTTGGCATTGCCTTTCTTTGGGATTGGAATGAGAACTGACCTTTTCCAGTCCTGGGGCCACTGCTGAGTTTTCCAAATTTGCTGGCATACTGAGTGCACCACTTTAACAGCATCATGTTTTTTAGGGAATTTTTTTTTTTTTTTTTTTTTAGTTAGGCAAAAATTCACAAATTTTCTAATATATATATTATACATACCAAATATGTGTATATAAAAGCTTTTGTATTATGCTTGAGAAACTCTTGAGAAAGAACATAAAAAGATAGAGAAATTGGAAAGCATAAGCTAAATGAAATGGGAAAATATATTGATAAAAGACATTGTAAGGGGCTTTCCTGATGGCTCAGTGGTAAAGAATCCATCTGCCAATGCAGGAGACATGAGTTCAATCCCTGATCTGGGAAGAAGCCACATGCCGCAGGACAACTAAGCCCAAGTACGGCAACTAATGAGCCTGTTTTCTAGAGCCCAGGAGCCGCACCTACTGAGCCCATGACTACTGATGCTGCTCACCCTAGAGCCCATGGTCCACAACAAGAGAAGCCACAGTGACAAGCCCGAGCACTGCAACTCGAGATTAGCCCCTACCATCTGCAACTAGAGAAAACCCCATGCAGCAATGACAACCCAGCACAGCCAAAAATAAATGAATAAAAATTTTTTAAAAACAAGACATGCTAAGACATGCAGTATTTTAAGAGAAAAAAACCTTGTGTTAGACTTAATGTAGAACATTCAAAAATCATTGTCTCTGTCTACAAAGACTGGCCACCTAGCAGACCAGCAAATTCTATAGAAAGTATCAAGGAAGATACTTGGGTAAAGAAACTAAAAGCATTTATTATATTGAGGTATGTTCCTTCTATTCCTGCTTTCTGGAGAGTTTTTATCATAAATGGATGTTGAATTTTGTCAAAGACTTTCTCTGCAACTATTGAGATAATCATATGACTTTTATTTTTAAATTTGTTAATGTGGTGTATTACATTGATTGATTTGCGGATATTGAAGAATCCTTGCATTCCTGTGATGACAAACCCACAGCAAACATTATCCTAAATGGTGAAAAATTGAAGGCATTTCCCCTAAAGTCAGGAATAAGACAAGGGTGCCCACTTTCACCACTACTATTCAACATAGTTTGGGAAGTTTTGGCCACAGCAGTCAGAGCAGAAAAAAAAAAAAAAATAAAAGGAATCCAAATTGGAAAAGAAGAAATAAAACTCACTGTTTGCAGATGACATGATCCTCTACGTAGAAAACCCCAAAGACTCCACCAGAAAATTACTGGAGCTAATCAATGAATATAGTAAAGTTGGAGGATAAAAAATCAACACACAGAAATCCCTTGCATTCCTATACACTAATAATGAGAAAATAGAAAGAGAAATTAAGGAAACAATTCCATTCACCATTGCAACGAAAAGAATAAAATACTTAGGAATATATCTACCTAAAGAAACTAAAGATGTATATATATAGAAAACTATAAAACACTGGTGAAAGAAATCAAAGAGGACACTAATACATGGAGAAATATACCATGTTCATGGATCGGAAGAATCAATATAGTGAAAATGAGTATACTACCCAAAGCAATCTATAGATTCAGTGCAATCCCTATCAAGCTACCAACGGTATTTTTCACAGAGCTAGAACAAATAATTTCACAATTTGTATGGAAATACAAAAAACCTCGAATAGCCAAAGCAATCTTGAGAAAGAAGAATGGAACTGGAGGAATCAACCTGCCTGACTTCAGGCTCTACTACAAAGCCACAGTCATCAAGACAGTATGGTACTGGCACAAAGACAGAAATATAGATCAATGGAACAAAATAGAAAGCCCAGAGATAAATCCATGCACCTATAGACATCTTATCTTTGACAAAGGAGGCAAGAATATACAATGGATTAAAGACAATCTCTTTAACAAGTGGTGCTGGGAAAACTGGTCAACCACTTGTAAAAGAATGAAACCAGAACACTTTCTAACACCATACACAAAAATAAACTCAAAATGGATTAAAGATCTAAACGTAAGACCAGAAACTATAAAACTCCTAGAGGAGAACATAGGCAAAACACTCTCCGACATAAATCACAGCAGGATCCTCTATGACCCACCTCCCAGGATATTGGAAATAAAAGCAAAAATAAACAAATGGGACCTAATTAAACTTAAAAGCTTCTGCATGACAAAGGAAACTCTAAGCAAGGTGAAAAGACAGCCTTCAGAATAGGAGAAAATAATAGCAAATGAAGCAACTGACAAACAACTAATCTCAAAAATATACAAGCAACTCCTGCAGCTCAATTCCAGAAAAATAAATGACCTAATTAAAAAATGGGCCAAAGAACTAAATAGACATTTCTCCAAAGAAGACATACAGATGGCTAACAAACACATGAAAAGATGCTCAACATCGCTCATTATCAGAGAAATGCAAAGCAAAACCACAATAAGGTACCATTTCGTGCCAGTCAGAATGGCTGTTATCCAAAAGGCTACAAGCAATAAATGCTGGAGAGGGTGTGGAGAAAAGGGAACCCTCTTACACTGTTGGTGGGAATGCAAACTAGTACAGCCACTATGGAGAACAGTGTGGAGATTCCTTAAAAAACTGGAAATAGAATTGCCTTATGACCCAGCAATCCCACTGCTGGGCATACACACCGAGGAAACCAGAAGGGAAAGAGACACGTGTACCCCAATGTTCATTGCAGCAGTTTATAATAGCCAGGACATGGAAGCAACCTAGATGTCCATCAGCAGATGAATGGATAAGAAAGCTGTGGTACATATACACAATGGAGTATTACTCAGCCATTAAAAAGAATACATTTGAATCAGTTCTAATGAGGTGGATGAAACTGGAGCCTATTATACACAGTGAAGTAAACCAGAAAAAAAAAAAAAAAACACCAATACAGTATACTAACGAATATATATGGAATTTAGAAAGATGGTAACGATAACCCTGTATGCGAGACAGCAAAAGAGACACAGATGTATAGAACAGTCTTTTGGACTCTGTGGGAGAGGGAGAGGGTGGAATGATTTGGGAGAATGGCATTGAAATATGTGTAATATCATATATGAAATGAATTGCCAGTCCAAGTTCAATGCATGATACTTGTTGCTTGGGGCTGGTGCACTGGGATGACCCAGAGGGATGGTACGAGGAGGGAGGAGTGAGGGGGGTTCAGGATGGGGAACACATGTATACCTGTAGCAGATTCATGTTGATATATGGCAAAACCAATACAATATTGTAAAGTAATTAACCTCCAATTAAAATAAATAAATTTATATTAAAAAATTTTAAAAAAAAAGAAACTAAAAGCAAAACAAATATCCACAGCATCTCCCAGCTACTATACACACTTGTCTTAGCATAACTGTAAGAGGTCCCAAAGAGGATATGGTCCCATCAAGACCTCCCCCTTCAAGCACCACACAGATGCACCTGGAGAGCCTCCAAAGTGGTCAACTCTGTGCCCTATAGTGATTCTCAACTGTAAATGGAATAAAAGCTCAACTCTTCCTCCCAACCTGTAAAGTTTTCAAGGTTGAAATCCTACCTCTCTTCCTCCTTAATAAACTTCTCCTTCCTGAACTGCACCTTCTGTCTATCCTGTGACTCAGGCTTCAACCACCCCACTCCCTTACCTGCCCCGAGGATATCACTGTCTTGCAGATTCTCTGTAGCTTTTCCTACCTCTACTCTACATTATTCCCACTCATGAAATACTTTCTCTCTTCAACTGTCCCCTTTTCCCACCAAACAAGTTCATACACATTCACCTTGATCCATCATTCAAACTGCCTGGAACTTTAAATAAAATCTCTCTTATTCCCCTCTGTCTGACTCTACTGTGAGCTGCCTCTGCAGCATTTAGCAAATTCTGCTCTCTCAGACTCTTATCTCCAGGGTGTGAACCCTCAAAGGACAGTCACATTTCTTACACCTCTTGACATCTCCCATAGAATCTAGCACATTTCTCACTACCTAGAAACCTAAAAGAAATTGGCTTCACTGAATTCTGGAGGCCAAGGACAAGCTCAAAAGGATAGCTGTATAATATTATTGACCCAAATGTCCATTAGCAGAAGAACAGATGAATAAACATCCTATAACCACTCAATGAAATATAATACAGCCTTGAAAAGAATGGCAATACAAAAGATTGGAAGCAGTTTGACACACTTTCTATAAAATTAAAAACCAATCAAATAAAATACATGCTTTTATGCATGCCTAAGGATTTAATAGACTGATACAGAAAGGAAAGCAAAAGAAAGGTGAACACAAAATTTGGACTACAGTGAGCCTGGCATGAACCAACCATGAGAGGGTGTCATTAGCCACAGATTCTGATGACTCCAATGAACCCAAGGTCTGTTTAAACAGTGACAACAACTGTTTAAAACTTTTTTAAACCAGAAAAACTCCTGGCTCTTAGCCGCCTATGACCATTTGGAATAGACATTTCTATCCACTTGTAGAACATCTTCGTATTTTCTCAGGAGAAAAGGAAAAGCAGATGTAGTCTTTCTCAGATTTTCTCCCAAAATGATCTCCGCTGATCCTCATATGGCATACACATACCATCCCTTCATCTACTTCAGATTTGTACATGTTCTTAAAGAACACATGGGCACAGGATTCTCAATAAGAGCAAAGAAATCAATTGAGTCACACAGGACGATATTCGTGCATTTTTTCATTCAAAAATATTTATGTATCAGGCACAGTTACTCACTGCAAGCATATGGTGTTCAGAATGGATATGAACCCTCTCTCCCAGAGCTTAGAGACCAATGGAGAAGAAGGAGGCGCACATAGAAACACACAAAATGACGACATAATTACATAATAACAGGTTCAAGAGTTCAGTAAAAAAAAAAAAAGAAGAAGAAGAAGAGAACTGGGAGCCAAGGAGAAGGCAATGGCAACCCACTCCAGTGTTCTTGCCTGGAGAATCCCAGGGACGGGGGAGCCTGGTGGGCTGCCATCTGTGGGGTCGCACAGAGTCGGACACGACAGAAGCGACTTAGCAGCAGCAGCAGCAGCAGGGAGCCAAGAGAGAACAAGAGAATTGTCTTTTTTGCTGTTTGAAACAATGCCTTTAAGAAAGGATAAAGAGAAAGATTGATGTTGCTGTGGTGACCTGCAGTTGACGATCTGTGCCCCTGCATGAATACACACATCTGTCAATTTAAAGAGTGTGTATCAGAAGGGGCTTAGCTGAAGCATCATGGTAACCTTGTGAAGTTCTCTCACCACCCTCGCCAATGCAGTTGATTTTCCTATTCTCCAATATTCTGATTCCTGCTTAGTTTGGCTGGGGAAGAGAATGATAGAATACAGGATACAAAAGTAGGTCAGAGTAATGAAAGTGAAAGTGAAGTCACTCAGTCGTGTCTGACTCTTTGCAACCCCGTGGACTGTAGCCCACCAGGCTCCTCCGTCCATGGGATTCTCCAGGCAAGAATACTGGAGTGGGTTACCATTTCCTTCTCCAGGGGATCTTCCCGACCCAGGGATCAAACCCAGGTCTCCCGCATTGCAGGCAGAGCTTTAACCTCTGAGCCACCAGAGGAGCCATTATGGGGGCGGGGAGTGAGAGGATAAGCAAGAAGATAACATGTTCTCATTTACATCCTTAAGATTTTTACCCTAGATGTTGTTGGAAAGATGGAGTGAATGGAAGAAGAAATAGAAGCAGGAAAGCCAATTGAGAATGCAGAGATAAATCTAGAGAAGAAGGGCTGGGGTATCTGTGGAAAGAGAAAAAGGAGGGCAGGGTTGGGGTATGTTTTGAAGTCAATAAATCTTACTAAAGGATTAAAAGTGAGAGTTAAGGAAAAGAAGAGAAACCAACAATGATTCCTAAAATCAAGGCTTAAGAAATTGGATAGTTTATGGTAGTAAGTACTGAAATTTGAAAGAACTGGGTGAAAGGAGGATTCATGATCAGAGAATGCTGGAAAGATGTATTCTGCTTTTGAGAAGTTAAATTGTTAGATACTTGTTAAACATTCAAATGTAAGTTCAGGCAAGAAGGTAAAATTTTAACTTGCTAACTTTGAAGAAATTAGGCCAGAAGACATAGATTTGAGAGCTAACTATGCATTTTCATTGTTGTTCAGTCACTGAGCCATGTCCGACTCTTTGCAATCCAATGGACTGCAGCATACCAGGCTCCCCTGTCCTTCACTATCTCCCTGAGTATGCATGATATTTAAAACTTGCACCTTGGAGAAAAAGTTATGACAAACCTAGACAGTGTATCAAAAAGCAGAGACATCACTTTGCTGACAAAGTTCTGTCTAGTCAAAGCTATGATTTTTCCATTAGTCATGTACGGATGTGAAAGTTGGAGCATAAAGAAGGCTGAGCACTGAAGAATTGACACTTTTGAACTATGGTGTTGGAGAAGACTCATGAGAGTCCCTTGGACTGCAAGGAGATCCAACTAGTCCATCCTAAAGGAAATCAGTTCTGAATATTCATTGGAAGAACTGATGCTGAAGCTGAAGCTCCAATATGTTGGCCACCTGATGCAAAGAGCTGACTCATTGAAAAGACCCTGATGCTGGGAAGGATTGAAGGTAGGAGGAGAAGGGGATGACAGAGGATGA
Source organism: Bos javanicus (assembly GCF_032452875.1). Lineage (NCBI taxonomy): Eukaryota > Metazoa > Chordata > Mammalia > Artiodactyla > Bovidae > Bos > Bos javanicus. Next base: position 31,512,036 of record NC_083893.1, on the reverse strand, counting down.
GATAGTTGGATGGTAACACTGATTCAATGGACATGAGTCAAGCTCTGAGAGGTGGCAAGGACAGGGAAGCCTGGTGTGCTACAGTTCATGGGGTTACAAAGAGCCAGACATGACTGAGAAACTGAACAGCAACAAGAGATTAGGTAAGCACACAGGGAAGCAGAAGAGACCCAAGCTGAAGCTCTAAATAGTGGCCACTCCAATATGTGGAGGTCAGTCATAGCAAAAATAAAAAAGAGAGAGAGACTGAGGAAGAGCTAGGCCTGAAAGGAGAGGAAATATAGGAGAATATGGATCTCAGAGGCCAAGAGAAGACAGAATTTTAAGAAGCAGGGAAGGTCAGCTGTCAAATGATGCTGAGACACCAAGAAAAGTGAGAAAAGAGACATGCCGGTTGGCAGTGGTAACATGTACATCACAGAGTTGTTGTCACAGGATGTGGGAGCAGAAAACCCAACCAGGAGAGTTGGAGGGAAAAAGGCAGATGAGGAAGTGGGGTTATCTTAGGAATTACACTGCATGGGGCTGGAGAATCCCAAGGACAGGGGATCCTGGCATGCTATGGTCCATAGGGTCACAAAGAGTCAGACCCAACTGAAGAGACTTAGCATGCACACATGCATGGGGCATTTTACAGGACAACCAACCATAGCATAGAAAAACAATATATGTTTTTGATTGAACTTTTTTAAGACTGAATTCTGTTTAAAAGATAAAGATCAAATGCATTGTAGGAAACTTGCTTGGGTTGTTTTTCAACTAAACCAACATAAGCTATTTGGGGAATAATTGAGGAAATATGAATCTAAGCCGGATATTAGTTGACAGTAAAGAATTTTTGTTCATTCTGTTAGGTATGGTTATGTAAGAAAATGCACTTAAGAGATGCACTAAAATATTTATAAGTGAAACGTCATAAGGTCTGATATTTGCTTTAAAGTGTTAAAGCAAAAAATAATGAAGAAAATATGACCAAAAGTTTAAAATTTTTAAATATGTATGGAGAGTACACACAGGTTCATTTTGTAGTTCTTTTATATATATATCTGAAAGTTTTCATAATACAAGTTGCAAAACAGTTGTACTGTGAAAGAAAGCAAATAGACAGTAGTTAGCAGAAAATGTAGGTCAAGGAAGTTTGGGGTTTTTTTAAATGACTTTTTTACAGAGAAATTTTTGATTCACAATAAAATTAAGAAGAAGGTACAGAGGTTTTCCAAATACACCTATCCCCTCACATGCATAGCCTCCCCCATCTTCAACACTCCACCCGCCCCCCTCCCCCACTGCCAGAGTAATGCATTTGTTACAAGTGATAAGCATACAATGACATATCATAAGTGCCCAAAGTCCATAGTTTACCGTAGCGTTCACTTTTGATGTTGTACCTTCTGTAGGTATGGACAAGTATATGACATGTCTATCATCATATCATACGGAGTTTACCGTAAAAGTCCTATGTGCTCTCTGTCCTTCATCCCCCACCACCCCTGCCCAACTATGGAAACCCCTGATCTTTTTACTGCCTCCATAGTTTTGCTTTGGAATAGTATTCTATGTAGCCTTTTCAGGTTGGCTTCTTCCACTTAGTAACAAGATCCTTCCAGGTCTATTCATGGTTTGATAAGCTCACTTCTTTCTAATGCTAAACCCATTTCTGAATAAATGAGTTGTACCAGTTTTTGGTACAACCAAAAACTGATGTACCAGTTTTTATTTATCCATTCACCTACTGAAGGGTATCTTGGTTGCTTCCACTTTTTTGCCAATTATGAATAAAGCTACTATAAATATCTATGTGTAGGTTTCTTGTTTGGACATACATTTTTAACCCCTTTAGGTAAATACAAGCAGCACAATTTGCTGGATCCTATGGTAGATGTTTATTTTTCTAAGAAATCCCACACTATCTTCTACAGTGGCTTTACTAGTTTGCATTTCCACCAGCCGTGAATGGGAGTTCATGCTAATCCCTACCTTGTCAGCATTTGCTGGTGTTGGTATTTGGATTTTGGCCATTCTAATAGGTATGTAATGATATATCATTGTTGTTTCTTTTCTTCCTTTGCTTTTTTGTCTTGTCTGATTGCATTAGCAAGGGCTTCCAATATGATTTAGGGGACAAGCTTGCTTTGTACCAGATCTTAATGGGAAATCTTCAAGATTTTCACTATTAAGTATGTTGTTAGCTGTAGATTTTTTTGTAGATACTCTTTATCAGTTTGAAGTTCATCCCTATTCCTAATTTACTGAACGCCTTTTTTAATATTTTAATTTTATTCAAGTATAGTTGATCTGAAAGTGTTTATCATGAATAGGTCTGGATTTTATTTAAATACTTTTTCTGCATCTATTGATATGGCCATGTGATTCTTTGTCATTAGTCTGTTGATATGACTGGATACATTAACTGATTTTTCCAAAGTTGAAAGTCTTGTATCCCTGGGATAAATTCTACTTGGTTGTGGTGTATAATTCTTTTTACACATTGTTGGATAGGATTTGCTAATATTTTGTTGAGGATCTTTGCATCTATGTTATTGAGAGATATTAGACTGTAGTTTATTTTCTTTTAATGTCTTTTTTCAGTTTTAATATTAGTGTAATGCTGGCCTCTTAGAATGAGTTAGGAAGTGTTCCCTGTGTTCCCTGTCCTACTATCTTCTGAAAGAGAATTAGCATAATTTCTTCCTTTAATATTTAGTAGAAGTCACCAAGAAATCCATCTGGGGCTTTGAAAGAAGTTTTTTTTTAATTGTTCATTACAGAAGAAACACTAGACTATTTCCATGATGACAATGATCTGAGAGGGAGAAAGAGAAATTGATGATATAGGAAAGACAGGGAACTATTATGGTCCCAAGTGCCTAAGGAGACTAGAGGGGATTCAATCAGGCTGACACGCCTAATCGGCCTCTGAATCTTGAGAACAGAAAAGAGTCAGTGTAAGCACAGAGGCAAGTGAAGCAGGGGATTTGGTGGTGGAAAAGAAGATAAAATTCCTCCTTGTTGATTCTGCTTTCTCAGTGATCCATGAAGTGAAGTCATCAGCTAAGGAATAGTCCATGATGGCCGTGGAGGGTAAGAGGAGAGAAGAGCATGTATGAAACAGATAATTTGGAAACAAGAAAGTGCAGTTAGATTGCCAAGTGGTGTTATGGATTTGTTAGAGATGTTGATTCATGAACTGCAGCTGAATAGAGTCAGCACTCTCGGTGGTTTCCACCTGCAGTCTTCCTTGTTCACGTGAAGTCATAAAGCTGGTGTTTGGTTCTAATCAGCTTGGAGCTTTGCTACATATGTACACATATATATTAGGGATAATAGAACGAAGGGATTAAGGTGTTTGGAAAGAAATAATTATAAAGATGGACAATGCAATTTACACTATTTAAGAAGTAAACTATGGACATACAAGAGTGAGGCTGTGGAGAGTGAGAAATATTAGCTCCCTCCGTGAACTGGAGAACTTGAGGTGGCCTCCGCATTTACTGAGCAGATGACACATGCCTGGCACTGTTTGAAGCATTTTATATGAATTAACATATTGAATTGTTTCAGTAACCCTGAGAGGTAGTTGTTATTATTGTTTACCTCTTGAAAATGAAAGTGAAAGTCTCTCAGTCAGGTCCAACACTTTGCAACCTCATGGATAAACAATCCATGGAATTTTCCAGGCCAGAATACTGGAGTGGGTAGCCTTTCCCTTCTCCAGGGCATCTTCCCAACCCAGGGATTGAACCCAGATCTCCCACACTGCAGGCAGATTCTTTACCAACTAAGCCACCAGGGAAGCCCAAGGATACTGGAGTGGGTAGCCTATCCCTTCTCCAATGGATCTTCCCAACCCAGGAATCAAACCAGGGTATCCTGCATTGCAAGCGGATTCTTTACCAACTGAGCTATCAGGGAGTAAACTGAAGGAAAGAGAGACTAAGAACTTGTATACACAACCACTGCTGTTCAATGCTGGAATTTGAAGCCTAACAGACCAGGTCTCAAGCCCCCATTGTACTACTAACAATACAGCCTCATTCACAATTTTTGGAGTCAAAGCTCTGAAGCAGGCAAGTTGGGAGGCTAGGAGGTGATGGTCAGAGAACAACATGCTTGAAATAGGGAATGAAAGAGTTTAGACATAAGAAGATGAGGACAAACAGAAAAAAAAGATCACTAGAGATTGGACGGTTAAGAAACTAAAGAGCACAGATGTTTAGGTGAACAAGCATCAGAGATACTGGGGCCTTCAGGAAGGATGATAAGGGTTAAGGAAACAGATTTCTCTACTGCGGGACTTTTGAAAGAGAGTCTTCTTACCAACTTATTTTACAACAGGCCAAAAAAGAGGAGCACAAGTTGGCTTTCTCATATTTATTCACCCTGATAGCCTTCCTCTCAAAACACATAATAATATATTCATAGGAATCTGGTCCAAGAGACAATGTAGAGAAACAAGCTCCAGGGCAAAGCTCAGATCACATCTCCATACACCTAACCTTTATCCCCCTGAAAATTGACCAAGAAACAGTTATGAAAATATTCATACCCCACTGAAGGGCAATCATGTGCCTTTGAAGAATTATTCATTACAAGACTGCATTTTTTCATCTTCCTTCATCTGAGCAGCTTCTCTGTCCACATTCAGCTTTAGCCCAAATGGTGACATGAACTGCAATTCTGATTGCCAGAAAAATCTCAGCTGCAAGCCGTTCTTCTAAAGCAATCCTGGCCAGCTTTCTGGGCTTCAGAGTTTGAGATGAGGCAAATAATCTGCAAAGTCAACATCTGACATTCTCCCTTACTGAAGCCAACCTGAATCCGTGCTTTCTGAGATTCACTCAGCACCAGTCATTTATGGCTACAGAACTCTGCACTGTCTTATACTTGGGAGACCCGACCACACGTCAAATAATAAACAAAAACAACCTGCTTTTTTCTCCCCTTTCCTCTGTGAATGGACACCTTTCAAACTGAACATTTATTGGCTATTTGTTACTGTCATTTGCCATTGTCTGTTCCCAAGATGATGCATCTGTCACTAAATCCACATCTCCCTAAGCCTTGGTGGGAATTGAATTGACATTCAAGTGCAAACGGCCCAGCTGCTGACCACAGGACAATTTCAGTCACCATGATCCCACGTCCAGATTCATTTCAGTCATTTGGAAACAATAGGTGAGTGGTAAAGTTGAAGTCACTGAACAAAGAGGATAATATTGACACTATCCGGAATTGATCATTCCCTCAAGCCACTCCCAGTCTGCTCCCCTTCCTTGCTACATATCATATCACCAACTAGAATGCATTTTGTCTCCACAGTTTCTTGTGGTATCAAATTAGCTTTGAATGGCCATTCTTCATACTGCTGTGCAACAATTACAATCACAGTATAACTCTATGTTATGGCTACATTTTTATTGGAATTTCTAAAACATAATTATCTCTCTTTTATGTTTCCACCAAAGAGGAGCCATAGAAAACCTCTAATAAAAAGTATTGAACTGCATTTCATAGAACTGGGTCAATAGAAATGTCTATCAATAATTTCTAGCAAATAAATCCAATGCCGCTGGTTTCTTCACAATGTTTTTTTTCTAACAGCAAACCACTGTGAATCAGTCTATGTATCTTCCTATCTATCATTTTGTTAACAGTCATTGACAGTATATTGGGAAAACTACACTGAACACAGAATTCAGCTCAATGATCTCAATGAATTCTGCTGTCAATATAGGATGGACTTCAGTTCAGTTCAGTCGCTCAGTTGTGTCCGACTCTTTGCGACCCCATGAATCGCAGCACGCCAGGCCTCCCTGTCCATCATCAACTCCCGGAGTTCACTCAGACTCATGTCCATCGAGTCAGTGATGCCATCCAGCCATCTCATCCTCTGTCGTCCCCTTCTCCTCCTGCCCCCAATCCCTCCCAGCATCAGACTCTTTTCCAATGAGTCAACTCTTCGCATGAGGTGGCCAAAGTACTGGAGTTTCAGCTTTAGCATCATTCCTTCCAAAGAAATCCCAGGGCTGATCTCCTTCAGAATTGACTTAGAATTGTCAAAAAAGCTTTGTGGAAAGAAAGTCCTCTAATATTCCTCCACAGGAAACATTCTAAATCATATTTTGAAATCAACATTGAAAGTGTTAAGTCACTCTGTCCTAACTCTTAGCAACCCCGTGCACTGTAGTCCACCAGGCTTCTCTGTCCATGGAATTCTCCACACAAAAATATAGGAGTGGTAGCCAATCCCTTCTCCAGGGGATCTTTCCAACCCAGGGATCAAACCCAGGTCTCCTGAATTGAAAGCAGATTTTTTACCATCTATGCCACCAATTAACACTATTGAGATGCAATTGACAAACAATAAAAAGCCTATATTTGAAATATTCAATTTAGTGAGCTTTGAAAAATATGTAAATCTAAGCAACCACCAGCAAAATCAGGATAAAAATATTTCCTATCATCTCAGAAAATCCCGATGTCCTTTTCCAGTCAATGTCTACCCCCAAAGGCAACTGCTACTCTAAATTCTGTCTCCATTGAATATTTAGCCTGTTGTTTTGCTTGTGGCCCATTTTATATAAATGAAATCATATAATATATACTGTCTTATATCATGACTCACCATGATGCTTGATATTGTTGCTTAGCTTTGACTTTAAGTCCATGTTCTATTCTGAATTAATCTTTTTATATGGTGTGAGGGCATGGTTAAGGTTCATTTTCTTCCCATAGGAATAAATAACATTTTCCTTCTGTGTAGAATTATGTTAGTACCTTTGCTGAAAATCCATTAACTACATGTGTGGGTCTATTTCTGGAATATCTATTATGTTCCACTGATATAAATGTGTATTTTTTTTGTAGATCATTGCAATAATGGTTTTATTGACTTTTATAATACAAACCATTCTTTTATATTTTGTTCTGCTTTTAAAGTGCTAAAATCACAGTGGAACTTTTTTTCCTTCTTCCCTACCCATTGGTCACTCTTCTAACTTGGCTTTGCTTCGTCTCAACCCGAAAAGAGCAATCTTTTATTCCAATGATTTAACATATGGAATGCAAACCATACATTGTTAGAATTCACAAATTCTAAATATGTTCATGACATATTAGAGGATTTTCTAGATTTCTACTTATGTCTCATGAGTTGCTTGATTATCTATTTTATACTATTTTTTAAACTAAATATGTATATTTACAGAATATCACACTGCCTTGATTACTATAGATCTCTGCTGCTGCTAAGTCATTTCAGTCTTGTCTGACTCTGTGCCACCGCACAGATAGCAGCCCACCAGGCTCCCCCGTCCCTGGGATTCTCCAGGCAAGAACAGTGGAGTGGGTTGCCATTTCCTTCTCCAATGCATGAAAGTGAAAAGTGAAAACGAAGTCACTCAATCATGTATGACTCTTTGCCACCCCATGGACTAGCCTACCAGTCTCCTCCATCCATGAGATTTTCCAGGCAAGTGTACTGGAGTTGGTTGCCATTTCCTTCTCCAATAGATCTCTGCTGCTGCTGCTGCTGCTGCTGCTGCTGCTGCTGCTAAGTCGCTTCAGTCGTGTCCAACTCTGTGCGACCCCATAGACGGCAGCCCACCAGGCTCCCCCATCCCTGGGATTCTCCAGGCATCTTAAAATCAGATAACATAGGCACTCCAACTTACTTCTCAAGGTCATTTTAGCTATTCTAGATCTTTTGCATTGCTATGTAAATTAACTTGTCAATTTTAAAAAAGCTGATAGAATCATGATTGTGATTTTGTTGAATCTACATGTCACTTTGTTAAAAAAAAGAAAATATCTACTTATCCTTTAATTTTGAAGGATGATTGACAATTTTGAAGAAAAATTGACAATAATATTGTATTGTCCAATCCATGAATATGATATAATCCTCCATTTATTTACTCTTCTTTAATTTCTTTCAGCAATCTATTATATTTTTTTACTATAGGGTTTTTTGTACATATTGGGATATTTTTATGATACAATTTTTAAATTTAAAAAATTGTTATTTTGTTTATTGTGAATATATAGAAATACAGTTCATTTTTGTATTATGACTTTATGTCCTGTGGTGTCATTGAATTCCTTCATTCACATAGCTTTTTTTTTTTTTTTTTTTAGATTATTTAGGAAGATAGTGGAATGACAGCCTGAAGAGTATCTTTCAGGTTTGATGATGATCAATTCTCACAGCCTTTATTTTTGTGAAAATATCTATAGTTCACTCTTATTTATGAAGGACATTTTCTCCATATATAGAATATGTGATGTCAGGTTTTTCTATTTTCACCTTTAAAATGTGATTCATCTTCTACTTCTATTTTTCTAACGTTATCAGCTTTCATTTATTCTTATCATTCTCCTGTATGTATTTTGCTTTGTCTCCTCTCAAGATATTTTGGTTCTTTACTTTTAATTTCAGCTGTTTGAGTCTGAGTGCTTACATGTCACTTTCTATTTCTCTTGTTGCGAGTCCATCAAGCATCATAGATCTGTAACCAGTGTTTTTCAACAAATATAGAAAATCTTTGGCCATTAATTTTCAAAGTTTCTGTGCTGCTGAGGTGTTAATTACATGTTTGAAAAAGTGTCTAATATTCCAAAAGTTCCTAATGTTCTATTAATTTTGTTTTAGTCTATCCTTTTAGATTCTGCGAAGGCAGATCTAGAGTGAACCTTATTTTAAAATACAACCCTTACTTGTAAGGGAAGACTTTTCTGATGTCTTAACCAGATGCTAGAGTGTTAACAAGACTTCTGCACTCTAACTGGGCTGAAACTCCAATGTTACCCAGCACTGCTTGATATCTAGAATCTCTATTCTTTTCTCAATGCCATTAACATCCAGTTTTACATATGCCCCACCATGTAATCTCACCCTGTCTTCAATCGAGGATTCATAAGGAATGCCTATGCAAACAAACTTTCACCCCCAGCCCACACACCCACCAAGGTGCAGCTTTCTTCTCTATGATGAATACCCTGGAGAATACGGCTCTTTTAGCTGCCCTGAATTCTCACCTTAGCAGTTTCATTTTTCTCAGGGATTGTGGTTTTCCATGCCTGGCATCCAATGCTTAAAAACAATTGCCTTGTATATGTTATTCAAATTTTTTGTGTGTATCTGTGTGTGTGTGTGTGTGTGTGTGTGTGTGTGTGTGCTGGTTGTTTATGCAGACTAATTTGGTATCAAATTAGTCCATCATAGCCAAGTGTTAAGTTTCTCTCTGTGTGTATGTGTGTGTGTGGTTTTAAATCAAACTGCCTAGAGAAGAGGTCCCAAATAAAAATCTTTATTCATTTGCTATCTAGTTCTTCAAATCATCTTCATGTAAACTCAAAAGTATAAGATAAGATGGCCAAAGTGTTCTTATCATGAGAAGAGAAAAGGAAAACCAAGAAATGTTTTTAGCTTATACCCTCAAAATGACTATGTTTCTATATGTATTCCCCATCCTCTGCAGCAAAAGAATGTGTAAGTTTTCCATACAGTGACTCATTTTTTAAATTTTTGGTTGTCAGTTTTCTCTAGAAATTCTAAGAGTCTATTGGTCTAAGCAGGACAGATTTACTGCTTTTGTAGTTTCTTTTAGATTTTCAGTAGCATTTTCCCTTTTTGATAGTTCAGGGCCCTCTTCCTGGAGATGTCAGTGCTCCTTCCTAAACCTTATCCAGAATGTTGTAGGAAAAGGAATGAGTGGCTATTTCTTTTGAGCATTTTGTTTGAATAAAAAAAAAAAAAAAAAAACAATATTCTTGAGGTATCTCTTCAAACAATAAGAATAAGGACAACATTCTTGACTAATTGGAGTCCTTTCTCTTGTGGTGTTTTGTTTTGATCACAGTATCATTGGATAGATATCAGGACATTTAAGCAGGTTTCAAGTAGGAGCTAATTATGCTGACAGTCACCTACTCATCAATAGACAGTGGAGCGAAAGCCAGCAAAAGACAAGACTCATTGAGTATCTTCATCAGGCCAGATGGTCAAAGCGGAAGGTTGAGCCACCTGAATACACTGTATTATTTTATTGCCCATTAAGCAAAGTGAAATTTTGCAGTAATATTTAACAATGTGTGTGTGTGTGTGTGTGTGTGTGTTTTTTCTCTCTCATTTAAAACCACCAGGCCTAAAATGTGTCAAATGAGATTTCAACGCAGTGTAGTCTGTGTTCCAGGAAATGTCACTAAGGGTTTTGAAACAGCTGTCACCGTCATTGCAGTTTTACAAGAGCAAGATTCTAGAGTTCAAGGATTCCCTGCCTGATCAGATGAGACGCATATATGTGAAATCTCCAGTGTTGATTTTATTATTACTTCATCTCCAAGAAAGAGACCATGAAAGTACCCCCTAACATCACCCTTACTAGAAAAAGACACAAACAGAAATTCTAAGACTTTGTATCACTTGAGACTGAAATAGAACCCAAACTTCAGCCATTCCCTTTGTGCAGCTACTGCTCTCTGCCTGCACCCAAATGACAATCATGGGATTTATGTTATATATCCCAGACCTCCCTAAAGTCTCTTTCACCAGAATAGAGAATGTTTGTGTCCTTTTCATGTTGATGTTGTCAAAAGGATTGTTCCCAAGACGATGCTCGAATTGGCTTCAGAACTACCATGAAATATCAAGAGGGCTGCTAGGATCTGGATATTCTGTTTCCTGCCACTCTCCATGCCATGTGTTTTGATCGTTCTTCTTGTGCTGCCGCTTCTCTGCTTCCCCTCTTCCTCTCTGGGACGTCAGGGTCCTCACCAGCTGGTCCTCATGGTCACTTCTATCTTCAGCATGAATCCCCTTAGTCATCTTTAAGCGGCTTCAGATACTGCCTTCAGGTAAACGTCTAATGTGTATGAAAGACGGGAAAGTTTTCTATCTTTATACTTTCAGTTTACTGAGTTGGAAATTCAAATTTCTAGCCAAAGACCAAGAGGCTCCAAGTGTCAAACAATGATATGAAAAAAAAAGAAAAAAACTTTTCTGAAATTTCACCCAATTCTCCTGCCCAGAGAATGTACCCAGATTCTGTATTCCTGGGTTTGGATTCTGGATAGCATCCATTCTGGCTAGCATCCATTCTGGCTAGCCCATTATCAGGGGCTATTTTTTCTCCTACCTCATCCTCATCTGTAGAATTCCAGGCTGAAAAGAGAATAAGGAAATGAATGCCTAAGTATGAATTTTATGTGCCATGTTAAAATGCAGAACCTGATTATTCATACTGATGATAACTTCACTGACTGCATTCAAGTTTCTGGTGCAATTTCAATAAACATTCTAGCACCAGCCAGCCAGTGTGATGCTGGTGCTAGGGACACCAAGATGAATGGGATGGAGTCCTTGCCTGTAGAGTGTCCACACATAACTCACCCATTCCCTGTTTGACAATAAAAGTTCTAAAACTTTTTATTAAGTCTGTTTGAGTGTACAAGAGATAGGAATCTGCAGAAAGAAAAGCCCTCTGCTGGATCACATTATTTTTATACTGTCAGATGCCTCATGCCTCCCGCCTCCATCCTAAGAGCTTCTAGGTTCAAATTTGATATGCTACATTTGCCCTATCTCAGTTTTCCAGAGTGAAATTGCACTCATCTTTATCATCTAATACTCAGCCAATGTTGTGCTACCCGACCACTCTGCTCCAGAGCAGAAAATTGCTTCTGCTTTCTTAGAAAATATAGAGACCAACATGGCATGCTCTGAAACCATCTTAGGATTTCATAGGTTCTTTGAATAAGGAAAGCAATGCAACTTAAATGGCTGTGTAATGCCTGTGGCTGGTTAGCCAGACACCAGTGCTAGGCACCAGAGTGGATGAGGGCATGAATTTCCCATGAAGCTCATGAGGTTTACACCTCAGCAGCCCTCACTTGAGTAGTCTTGGCAGAAGTCCTAATAATATCTCAAGGTCACTATGTAATTTTCTCTCTAAAATAAGGCTATCCACAAATGTGTTTCTGTTCCTACAAAACCTGTGTCTATGATTAGGTATGTGTAAAATCAAATCAATAAGTAGTCTCCATTCTTAAGGAGACTTTTTACTTTTAGCAAGTGAAAAATAAAAACATGAATGCAACAAAATAAGGGGACCCCAAGTATAAGGCAATGCTTCCATTTTCCCACTGACAGTGTTTGATGAATTTTAATCTTTAAATGCTTAGAGGGTGGTTGAAATGATCAATATTTCATTTCTAATTTTACTTACAATAGATATTTAAATTCATGTTACCTAATACAGTGATACAGAAATAGTACTTTTTCTATGCTCAAACTTCATGGAACAATTCTATTCAAACTTTTCATATGCACCTTTGACATCACTGTCCTAATCATCACTAGTATCCCTTTTGAATCACCTAATGAAGTTTTCTCGCATGTCATACTCACTGCTGCCTAAGTTGTTCCAACTATGGCACTTTCTGATTCCATGCATAATTCTGCCACTGGAGATTTATCCTATGCCACCAAAACCATCTAGCATAATATAAGAATGTACTTTTCATTTATCCTGCGGATGTATGTTTGAGCTTTGTACAACTTATAATAATGATATTTCCTATCAAACTGATTTTTTTTAAAGCTTTTTTTTTTAAAGAAATAAGTAATGATAGCCACCATTGGCAATGATGGAGACTTTCTCCTCAGGAATACTCACTAAACCTGTGTTGAATCCCTGCTTCCATCCGATGACCTTTATAAACATCAAGCTCCAGCACTAAGTTTGTTTCAGGTTAACAGTAATTTTCAGAATTACTGCTACTGAATCACCTGCAGAGCATTTAAAAAACACTAATACCAGCCCCAGGCTTCCCAGGTAGCACAGTGGTAAAGTACCCACCTGCCAATGCAGGAGACGTGCGTTTGACCCCTGGGTCAAGAAGATATCCCTGGAGAAGGAAATGGCAACCCGCTCCAGTATTCTTGCCTGGAAAATCACATGGACAGAGGAGCCTGGAGGGCTATCATCCATGGAGTCACAAAAGAGCCGGACACGACTTAGCGAATAAAAAACAACGATGCCAGTACCATGCTGTCTTAATTACTGTAGCCCCGGCATTAGTGTTTTTTAAATGCTCTGCAGATGAAAAGACAACCCTCAAAATGGGAGAAAATGTTTGCAAAGGATTAATCTCCAAAATATACAAATAGCTCATGCAGCTCTATTAAAAACAAACAAACAAAAAAAAACAACAATCAAAAAATGGGCAGAAGACCTAAATAGACATTTCTTCAAAGAAGACATAGAGATGGCAAAACAAAGCAAACAGAGGAAAGGATACTCAATATCACTAATTATTATAAAAGTCCAAATCAAAGCTACAATCTCCTCACACCAGTCAGAATGGCCAGCATCACAAAATCTACAAACGATAAATGCTGGAGAGGGTAGGGAGAAAAGGGAACCCTCTTGCTCTGATGGTGGGAGTATAAATTGGTACAGCCGCTACAGAGAACAGTATGGGGGTTCCTTAAAAAACTAAAAATAGAACTACCACATGACCCAGCAATCCCACTACGGGACATATACCCAGAGAAAATAATTCAAAAAGACACATGCACCCCAGTGTTCATTGTAGCACTATTTCCAATAGCCTGGACATGGAAATAACCTAAACGGCCATCAATAGAAGGATGGATGAAGAAGATGTGGTGCATATACATACAATGGAATATTACTCAGCCATAAAAAGAAATGAAATTCGGTCATTTGTAGAGACCTGAATGGATCTAAGATTGTTATACAGAGTGAAGAAAGTCAAAGGGAAAAACAAATACCATATATTAATGCATATATGTGGAATCTGAAAAAAAATTAGTGTAGATGATATCTACAAAGCAAAAATAGAGACACAGATATAAAGAACAAATATTTGAATACCAAGAAGAGGGAGGTGGGATGAATTGGGAGATTAGGATTGACATATATACACTATTGATACTCTGTATAAAATAGATTGCTAATGACAATCTGTTATATATAGCACACAGGACTCTACTCAGTGCTCTGTGGTGATCTAAATGGGAAGAGAATCCAAAACAGAGGGGATATATGAATATGCATGGCTGATGCACTTTATGTTAGCAGAAACAAACATAACACTATATGCCTATAAAAATTTAAAAACAACAACAACAAAACCCACTAATGCCAGGACACACTTCCATAGATTCTGATTCAATAGCTTGCGATGCAGCCTGGACACTGCAATTTTTAAGTCCTCTGAGTGATCTGAATATGCAGCCAAGGTTGAGATGCCTTGTCTTCCCCAAACAATCCTTTGTTATTCAAAATAAAATAACTGGGAGAAGGACAAACATTCTAACATGAGACTTCATAAGGACTCAAATAGGAAATAGCTATCTCTTTTCTAAGTGATAATTCAAAGAAATATGTCACATAAAGACAAATATGTATAATATATAGAGACATATAAATATATTATGCATATACATGTATATATTATACCTTTACAGTATACACAATACTTAGGTACAATGTTTTTATATATGTGTATATATATACACAGAAATTATTTTTTAATATAGTAAAATTTTAATATTTTAAAAGTTACACATTTTCTAAATAAAATTCAGAAAAAGTCAGACTGGGAGGTGGGTCATAGAGGATCCTGCTGTGATTTATGTCAGAGAGTGTTTTGCCTATGTTCTCCTCTAGGAGTTTTATAGTTTCTGGTCTTACGTTATGACCCACCTCCCAGAATATTGGAAATAAAAGCAAAAATAAACAAATGGGACCTAATTAAACTTAAAAGCTTCTGCACGACAAAGGAAACTATTAGCAAGGTGAAAAGGCAGCCTTCAGAATAGGAGAAAATAATAGCAAATGAAGCAACTGACAAACAACTAATCTCAAAAATATACAAGCAACTCCTGCAGCTCAATTCCAGAAAAATAAACGACCCAATCAAAAAATGGGCCAAAGAACTAAATAGACATTTCTCCAAAGAAGACATACAGATGGCTAACAAACAATGAAAAGATGCTCAACATCACTCA
This sequence comes from Bos javanicus, assembly GCF_032452875.1. Classification (NCBI taxonomy): domain Eukaryota; kingdom Metazoa; phylum Chordata; class Mammalia; order Artiodactyla; family Bovidae; genus Bos; species Bos javanicus. The sequence goes on along the minus strand of NC_083893.1, from coordinate 31,496,999 downwards.
TTATCAGAGAAATGCAAAGCAAAACCACTATGAGGTACCATTTCACGCCAGTCAGAATGGCTGCGATCCAAAAGTCTACAAGCAATAAATGCTGGAGAGGGTGTGGAGAAAGGGGAACCCTCTTGCACTGTTGGTGGGAATGCAAACTAGTACAGCCACTATGGAGAACAGTGTGGAGATTCCTCAAAAAACTGGAAATAGAACTGCCTTATGACCCAGCAATCCCACTGCTGGGCATACACACCGAGGAAACCAGAATTGAAAGAGACACGTGAACCCCAATGTTCATCACAGCACTGTTTATAATAGCCAGGACACGGAAGCAACCTAGATGTCCATCAGCAGACGAGTGGATAAGAAAGCTGTGGTACATATACACAATGGAGTATTACTCAGCCATTAAAAAGAATACATTTGAATCAGTTCTAATGAGGTGGATGAAACTGGAGCCTATTATACAGAGTGAATAAGCCAGAAAGAAAAACACCAATACAGTATACTAACGCATATATATGGAATTTAGAAAGATGGTAACGATAACCCTGTATGCGAGACGGCAAAAGAGACACAGATGTATAGAACAGTTTTTGGACTCTGTGGGAGAGGGAGAGGGTGGGATGATTTGGGAGAATGGCATTGAAACATGTATAATATCATATATGAAACGAATCGCCAGTCCAAGTTTGGTGCATGATACTGGTTTCTTGGGGCTGGTGCACTGGGACGACCCAGAGGGATGGTATGGGGAGGGTGGAGGGAGGGGGGTTTGGGATGGGGAACACGTGTATACCTGTGGCGGATTCATGTTGATATATGGCAAGACCAATGCAATATTATAAAGTAATTAATCTCCAATTAAAATAAATAAATTTATATTAAAAAAAAAGAAAAAGTCAGAGTGCCTCAGTTGAGGATTCAAAGATGGAGGCAAGTATGATTTCAGTTAAAAGAATCTGACATCAGTAAATTCACCTGGATAAAGCATTAGGATTCATATAGGCAGAGATATTAAGGGGAGGCAGTTGTACCAGGCAGAGGAAATAAAAATATAATACTCAAAGTCCCCCAAACTGCAGTAGTTTTGAGGTGGTAATGAGAATTCCTTTAAAAGAATAAAGACATATGTTTTATTTATGAACAAAGTTACGTGCCAGCTTATGGAGATGACTATTACTCCAAAATGACTAATAAGTGTGGGCAAACTAACATAACATCTGGAAATGATCAACCAATCATCAAGGGTGCTATTTACTGCTTTACCCATGACATAAATGCAGTTTCCTGCCTGGACAGCTCTGAGTTCATGGGTAATGTCATCCTTTGGCCATTAGAGTATTAGAAATTTGTCTCCTTTCCTGCCTCTTTGCTTTGGTTTGTAAGACCAGTTGACAGCAAATGATAAAAAAGCGAGAACTGATCAGCCTAAATATCTAAATTGAGAAAAGTCATATCAAGCTTAGTCACTCCTAACATGACAGCAGATGTTCCCAGTTGAAATTCATTTAGAAAGAAAAAAAAAGGAGAAAATAAATGCTATGGGAGATCTATATATTGATTTTCTTTGTAAAGAGTAGAGACAAATAAGAAATAAGGATGAAAAGGGTTATAGTTCATAATGAATCAGTGTCCAACTCAATTGGCTTCATCTTCAAGAAGGAGTTAAAAGGGACAGTTTAAGCTTTAAAAAGGTAAAAACTTGAAACAGAAAGGTAATGTATGTTTGTAAATCACTTTATCATTTTCAAAGTCTTTATTCAATCTTACATGATGTACTTATTAGTTAATGAGGTGATCTGTCAAATATTGCTCTTGCCATTTCCAGGAAGAAACAAGAGATCAAAGAAGTTGAGTGAGTTTTCCAAGGTCACAGGGAAGGAGAAGACCCAAATCCCCCAACTCTCAGTTCTGTGCCTTTTCTACCACCCATAACAGATTTGTACAGTTTTTATTCTACCAGTGGGACTAATTTAATGAATACCCAGAGAGGTAACCTGTAAAAAGGATGAGAAAATGTAGGAATAATCATTTTCAATAAACTAAATGGTTTATCTTTATTGTTAAAATTTTTTATACTTATTAAAGAAATATTAATGGACTGAGAGAAAATATCTGCAAATGATGTGACCAACAAGGGCCTAATTTCCAAAATACATGAAGAGTTCCTACAATTCAATAACCAAAAACAGATAACCCAATCAAAAAATGGACAGAAGACCTGAATAGACATTTATTGAAAGAAAGAAATGAAGACATTTCTCTATGAAAAGATGCTTATCATCACTAATTATCAGAGAAGTCCAAATCAAAGTGCAATAATGTACCACCTATGCCTTTCAGGATGGCCATCACTAAAATGTCTACAAATGATACATGCTGGACAGGGTGTGGAGAAAAGGGGATCTTCCTACACTGTTAGTGGAAACGTAAATTGATTCAGTGACTAGGGAAAACGGTATGAAAGTTCCTCAAATAACTAGAGTTGCCATACAATCCAGCAATCTCATTCCTAGGCACACACCCAGACAAAACTGTAATTCAAAAAGATACTTGCACCCATATGTTCATAGCAGTAATATTTTTAAAAAAAACCAAGACATGAAAGCAATATAATCTGTCAATTCACTGAATAAAGAAGATGGATAAAGAAGATGTGGTACATCTATACAAGAGAATATTACTCAGCCATTAAAAAGAATAAAATAATGCCATTTGCAGCAATATGGATGGACCTAGAGATTATCACACTAACCAAAATAAGTCAAAGACAAATACCATATGACATCATTTATATGTGGAATCTAAAATATGACACAAATGAGCATATCTATAAAACAAAAACAACTCACAGATACAGAGGACAGACTTGGGACTACCAAGGGGGCTGAGGATGGCAGAGGGAAGGATTGGGAGTTTGGGATTGGCAGATGCAAACTATTACATACAGGATGGATAAACAATAAAGTCTTACTGCATAGTCATCAGGGAAGCCCATTGTACAGCACAGGGAACTATATTCAATATCCTGTAATAAACCATAATGGAAAAGAATAGGAAAAAATACATATATATATATGTATATATATGTATATCTGAGTCATTTTTTTGTACAGTAGAAATTAAACAGCACTGTAAATCAACTATAGCTCAATAAAATTGTAAAATTATTAGATAATATGAGAGACAAATACAAATCAGTACTACTACTACTACTAAGTCGCTTCAGTCATGTCCGACTCTGTGCGACCCCAGAGACAGCAGCCCACCAGACTCCCCCATCCCCGGGATTCTCCAGGCAAGAACACTGGAGTGAATTGCCATTTCCTTCTCCAATGCATGAAAGTGAAAAGTGAAAGGGAAGTCCCTCAGTAGTGTCCGACTCCTAGAGACCCCATGGACTGCAGCCTACCAGGCTCCTCCGTCCATGGGATTCTCCAGGCAAGAGTACTGGAGTGGGGTGCCATTGCCTTCTCCAATACAAACCACTATAGTTCTTTTAATAATACATTTTCATTTTGCATTTTTTACATATCCTTCAGTCCATTTTTCTATTTACAACTTTTTTTTTTTTTTAAGTGAAATCCTGGGCTTCCCAGGTGGCTAAGTGTTGTGAAGAATCTACCTGCCAATGCAAGAGACCTGGGTTCGATCTCTGGGTCAGGAAGATGCCCTGGAGAAGGAAATGACAACCCAATCCAGTATTCTTGCCTGGAGAATTCCATGGACAGAGGAGCCTGGAGGGTTACAGTCCATGGGGTTGCAAAGAATCAGACACAACTTAGCAACTTAACAACAACAACAAAAGTGAAATACAATATTGTTTCACTTTTACCATAGCATAAACACTTCTCCTTGCTTTTATACAGATTTCACAAATATTAATGGCACCTTACTAGCACTCATTTTTGAAATGTCCACCATATTCCAGGCACAATGCTATAGCCACAGGTAGAAACTACAATGACCTAATTAGGCAAGAGTTGTCCCATTAAAGAAATAAGACAGTCACCTCCCTGAAGGAGAGGTGTTGTAGAATTCATCCTCCAGGGTTTTGCTAACCTCACTCTCCTACATAATATAGAATCATGAGGATATTCTCTGGTCTATTCAAACATTCCCACAGAGTTTAACATTCAGATTGTTTCTAATATTACTTATTACAAATGATAGTGAAATAAATATTTTAGGACTGGTAATATTTTCTCAGTAAAGCTGAAGAAGCTGAAGTTGAACGGTTCTATGAAGACCTATAAGACCTTTTAGAACTAACACCCAAAAAAGATGTCCTTTTCATTATAGGGGACTGGAATGCAAAAGTAGGAAGTCAAGAAACACCTGGAGTAACAGACAAATTTGACCTTGGAATATGGAATGAAGCAGGGCAAAAGCTAATAGAGTTTTGCCAAGAAAACGCACTGGTAATAGCAAACACCCTCTTCCAACAACACAAGAGAAGACTCTACACATGGACATCACCAGATGGTCAACACCGAAATCAGATTGATTATATTCTTTGCAGCTAAAGATGGAGAAGCTCTATACAGTTAACAAAAACAAGACCAGGAGCTGTAAGAAGAGGTGGAAAGAATACACAGAAGAACTGTATAAAAAAGATCTTCACAACCCAGATAATCACAATGGTGTGATCACTGACCTAGAGCCAGACATCCTGGAATGTGAAGAGAAGTGGGCCTTTGAAAGCATCACTACGAACAAAGCTAGTGGAGGTGATGGAATTCCAGTTGAGCTATTTCAAATCCTGAAAGATGATGCTGTGAAAGTGCTGCACTCAATATGCCAGCAAATTTGGAAAACTCAGCAGTGGCCACAGGACTGGAAAAGGTCAGTTTTCCTTCCAATCCCAAAGAAAGGCAATGCCAAAGAATGCTCAAACTACCGCACAATTGCACTCATCTCACATGCTAGTAAAGTAATGCTCAAAATTCTCCAAGCCAGGCTTCAGCAATACGTGAACCGTGAACTTCCTGATGTTCAAGCTGGTTTTAGAAAAGGCAGAGGAACCAGAGATCAAATTGCCAACATCCGCTGGATCATGGAAAAAGCAAGAGAGTTCCAGAAAAACATCTATTTCTGCTTTATTGACTATGCCAAAGCCTTTGACTGTGTGGATCACACTAAACTGTGGAAAATTCTGAAAGAGATGGGAATACCAGACCACCTGACCTGCCTCTTGAGAAATCTGTATGCAGGTCAGGAAGCAACAGTTAGAAATGGACATGGAACAACAGACTGGTTCCAAATAGGAAAAGGAGTACATCAAGGCTGTATGTTATCACCCTGCTTATTTAACTTACATGCAGGGTACATCATGAGAAACGCTGGACTGGAAGAAACACAAGCTGGAATCAAGATTGCCGGGAGAAATATCAATAACCTCAGATATACAGATGATACCACCCTTATGGCAGAAAGTGAAGAGGAACTCAAAAGCCTCTTGATGAAAGTGAAAGTGGAGAGTGAAAAAGTTGGCTTAAAGGTCAACATTCAGAAAACAAAGATCAGGGCATCCGGTCCCATCACTCCATGGGAAATAGATGGGGAAACAGTGGAAACAGTGTCAGACTTTATTTTTGGGGGCTCCAAAATCACTGCAGATGGTGACTGCAGCCATGAAATTAAAAGACGCTTACTCCTTGGAAGGAAAGTTATGACCAACCTAGATAGAATATTCAAAAGCAGAGATATTACTTTGCCAACAAAGGTCCGTCTAGTCAAGGCCATGGTTTTTCCAGTGGTCATGTATGGATGTGAGAGTTGGACTGTGAAGAAGGCTGAGCGCTGAAGAATTGATGCTTTTGAACTGTGGTGTTGGAGAAGACCCTTGAGAGTCCCTTGGACTGCAAGGAGATCCAACCAGTCCATTCTGAAGGAGATCAGCCCTGGGATTTCTTTGGAGGGAATGATGCTGAAGCTGAAACTCCAGTACTTTGGCCACCTCATGCGAAGAGTTGACTCATTGGAAAAGACTCTGATGCTGGGAGGGACTGGGGGCAGGAGGAGAAGGGGACAACAGAGGATGAGATAGCTGGATGGCATCACTGACTCAATGGACGTGAGTCTGAGTGAACTCTGGAAGTTGGTAATGGACAGGGAGGCCTGGCGTGCTGTGATTCATGGGGTCTCGAAGAGTTGGACACGGCTGAGCAACTGAACTGAACTAAACTGAACTGAACTGAATATTTTCTCAATATGAATACTAACCAAGCATTTCCATAGGATAAATCATAGAAATAGAATTCTATGGAGATTAAAGACATAAAAAATGTAATGTGATTTGCCATTTACTTCCAAAGCATTAAAATAATACCCGTTTATATTGCCAGCTAAGAATCAGAATGCCCATTTCACAGAATGTGTGTCTACATCAGAGTTTAGGTTAATATTTCCTTACTTTTTCCCATCTGTTAAATTACTGGTTGAAAAAAAAGTAACTTTATTCATTTTTTTACAGTGGAGAGTCAACTCACTGGATAAAATCGTAATGCTGGGAAAGATTGAAAGCAAAAGGAGAAGAGAGCTGCAGAGGGTGAGATGATTAAATAGCATCATCGCCTCAATGGACATGAGTCTGAGCAAAGTCCAGGAGACAGTGAAGGACAGGGAAGCCTGGCATGCTGCAGTCCATGGGATCACAAAGAGTCAGACATGACTTAGTGATTGAACAACAATGAGGAACTGATATACAAAATATGCACATATTTTAGGTATGCAGTTTTATAAATTGGACATACACATAATCCCCATGATACCCTCACTAAAATCAAAGTAATAAACCTATACATTACCTCCAAAAATGTCCCTGCATACTTTTGCTTTTTGTGGGTTGTAAGAATACTTCCCTTGTGGCTCACCTGGTAAAGAATCCACCTGCAATGCAGGAGACCTGGCTTCGATCCCTGGGCTGGGAAGATCCCCTGGAGAAGAGAAAGGCTACCCACTCCAATATTCTGGCCTGGAGAATTCCATGGACTCTACAGTCCATAGGGTCACAGAGTTGGACACAACTGAGTGACTTTCACTTTCAAGAATACTTACCCTAAGATCTACTCCCTTAAGTTTTTAAATGCCATACTGTTAACTAGAGGCATGATGTTGGACAGCAAATCTCTAGAACTTTATTCATCTTGTAAAACTATAATTTTATACCCACAGAACAACAGTTCTCCATTTCTTGCTCCCTCCATCGCCTGGCAACCACCATTAGATTTTTTGATTCCATTTGTTTGACTATTTGAACTGCATATAGTGGAATCATGCAGTGTTTGTCCTTCTGTGATGGATTATTTCACTTAGCATATCTCCTAGGTTTGGTCACATGATTGCAAATGGGAGATTTCTGTCTTTGCTTAAGGTTGAATAATATTCCATTGTGTGAATATACCATATTTTATCTATTAACTTGTCAATGGAGGAAGAGAATGTGACATATACATACACTAGAATATTTCTTGGATTGTTTCTTTATCTTTGACTATTGTGAATAATGTTATAATGAACCTTGAAGGGCAAGTATCTCTTTGAGATCCTGATTTTGACACTTTTGACTATATACCCAGAAGACAATCACATGAAAGACAATAAAATGAGACCCCGTATCTTAAACCACACACAAAAATCAACTCAAAATGGATTAAAGACTTAAACACAAGATCCCAACATATAAAATTCCTAGAAGAGAACCTAGGGGAATATCTACATGACATGAGTCTTGGTAATAATTTCATGAAAATGACACCAAAAACACAGGCAACCCAAACGAAAATAGATAAGTAGGACCACATCAAGCTAAAAACTTTCTGCACAGCAAAGGAAACAATCAATAGACTGAAAAGGCAACCTGTGCAATGGGAGAAAATAACTGCAAATCATATTCTGATAAGCGGTTAATTTCCAAAATATATAAGGAAGTTCTACAACTCAATAGCAAAAAAAAAATCAAACAACTTTATCTTACAATGGGCAAAGGACTTGAAGAGACTTTTCTCTAAAGACACACAAATGTCCAACAAACCTATAAAAAGGTGCTCAACATTACAAATTATCAGGGGAGTACAAATCGAAACCACAAGGAGAACTTCCCTGGTGGTCCAGTGGTCAAGAATCTGCCTGCCAATGCAGGAGACAAGGATCAGGAAAATTCCACATGTTACGGGGCAACTAAGCCCATGTGCCATAATTGCTGAGCCCTGATGCCTCAAGCCTGAACTCTGCAACGAGAGAGAAGCCACCACAATAAGAAAGCTGCACACAGCAGCAAAGAGTAGCCTCTGCTGCACCAACTAGAGAAAGTCTGTGTGCAGCAAGGAAGACCCAGTGCGGCCAAAAAAAGGAAAAAGAGACTACAGTGAGATACACCTCATACTTGTTAGGATGGCTATTATAGGGGAGGAAATATCTTTTTCCTCTACCCTTCTAAATTCTTGACTGGGACCCCTGTAAAAAAAGACAGATTAACAAGAGAAAACTGTACCACTTTATAGTAAGCTTTATGTGACATGGGAAATTTCGTAAAGAAATGAAGACCTAAAGAAATGGTTAAAGGTGAGTGTTTTTCTGCTTAGGTTTGGTGAAGAGCTGTGGAAACAGATGATAAAGGATAAAGGTGAGCTCAGTATAGTAAACTCAGGAAAATTTAGCAAAGACCATTCACTCAGATTCCTCTCTGTGTCCCTTTATCTTGGAAGATAAGGATGCTGCTTCTCTGAATATAGGAGGGCAGCTGTCACATGAGGACTTTACCACCTGCTTCAGGGGAAGGTCAGAAAATCCTTTCTGTCCATGCCATTTCTCAAATTCTTTCAGCCTGAAATACTGACTCTGCCAAGGTACCATATGTTGGGGTAGTGTGTCCCGAACCCCATCACTATTAAAAACAAAAGATTCCAGTGACTGATTCATGTTGATGTTTGGCAGAAATCAACACAATTCAGTAAAGCAATTATCCTTCAATTAAAAAATAAATAAACTTTTAAAAAAAGATAGCAAGTGAGGATGTGAAGAGGCAATGTTTGTGCACTGTTGGTGGGAATGTAAATTGGTGCAGCCACTGAGGGGGAAAAAAGTTATCGAGATTATACAAATAATTAAAAATAGAACAACCATATCAACCCGCAACCCCACTTCTGGGTATTGCTATTTATTTAAAATATATATATTCTGACCTAAGTTGCCAGCATCAGCACTTGCCTTTTCCTCCCACACATACTTTTATCTCTTTTACTTAGGATTTTTTTTTTCTCTACTCTTCTTATCATTGTGAACAAAAATCGTTTGCTAATCTACTATTTGCAAGGTTTTATGGACGATGCAATTTGAGGACAGTTTGATATATAATGCAGCCACCAGCCTGGAAGAACTTAATGTTTAGTTGACATAAAGGAAGAAAACTGGGGAAATGATTGCCCAGAGAACTCATAGTGCTCCTCACTCCTCCTCTCCCTCTCTTCTCTTCTGTCAAGGGCAAATTTCCTCCCCTCCCCTCCTCCAACCTCCTTCCAAACTGCTGAGTCACGTTCCTAAATAATTATGAAGCAGATGCCAAATGCCAGGAGATTATGTATATATATATGATTACGTATTTTTCTAATTGGGAGAGGGTGAGTGTGAGAAGGGTGATTGGGAGGTCTGCTCATCATCTAAGTAAAGGTTCTGGAAAACTCCTTAGTATAATAGATGCTATTCATAATAAGAGGTTATTAGAATAAGCTCAGAAGCTTTCCCTAGTGAAGTATAGCCCTTAAGAAGTACAGATTATGCCAAACTCAATTGCAAATTGGAAAGTGTCTATAAGGCCACAGGAGAAAAGATGTTGCTGGGGGTAGGGAAAGGTTTTCCTAACTGTCTTCATTACAGAGAGCAAGGACAGTAAGTGGGGCTATTATGATGATTTAGCATCCCAGAGCAGCCTGGGGAAGATAAGCACCCTTGCTGTTACAAGGGCATGGATTGGCACACAGGAATCAGCCACTGTAAAAGAAATTACCTAAATATGGAGTGGCGTCACTTATTTCGCTCTCTTTGGATGGTGATGGGATGTGAAAGGAGGAGCAAGTCATTTAGAGTAGAAATGGGGAGACAGCAGAGTCCAGGGTCTGTGGCTGTACTGGACGAGGGAGGGAGCCTCTAGGGAACAGGCGAAGGAGTCAGGGGTGATGGTCAGAGGCAAAGGAAGGAGAACAGGCTGACGAATTCTAGTCTGAGTGGGGAACAGATGAAGACAGGGATGCACGCCTTTGTGAGGGCGGGTCTCCCAGGGGCCCATCACAGTGCTGGGCACAAGGTCATCCCCACCATTATCTGGGTACAAGGTCTCCCTCCCCTGTCTCTTGGTTTACAAACTTTTACTCATCTTTCAAGTATCTGGTTGCATGTTTTAATTCTCTTTTCCTTAAAGAAGCCTTTTCTGACCCCCAGGAATAGGCTTGTTACCCCCTTAGGATCCTACCCCCATAGGATGCTGTATGTCCAGTACCATGACAGCACGTTTCACACAGTATCTTCACGCTTTCATTGCCCTTCATCCTCTCTAGACTGTGAACTCATAAGAGTATGAGGGTCTTGTACATGTGTCCCCTAGGGCTTAGCACATTGCCTGACACATAAGGGCTTAAGAAATACGTGTTGACTAAGTGGAGTGGTTTATGCAGCTCAGTTGTTCTCTCTATAACCCACTTCTGTGACCACAAGGGTGTGAGCAGCCCAAGGGGGAGGTCTTATGGGACTCATATTCACCCCCGAGTTCCTGCTGTTCTTCCTGGGACCTGGCAGGCACTCAGCGATGTTGCTGAACCAAACTGAACTTGTGGCAGCTCAAGGATGTGATGGGGCAAACTACGACAGTTGACTACCTACTTTACTTTTCCTTTTAAAATTCAAACACCAGATTTTCCAAAGATTACAAAGCAAAGTTCTCTGGACAGTTTGCGCCTGGTTCGGCAGGTCTGGTGAAACCCACAGAAACGGAGTGAGGAGGTGCTTTAAAAGAGACAGCCATACTAAAGTGCCTCTTCCCACAGATAAGTTTTGCCATTATTGATTTTGCACAACGTTTTTGTTTTGCAAAGAAAGTGCTGAGCAAAACCAGTTTTTAGGTATGGTCATTCTGGCTTATTTGACTGTATAATTAAAAGTCCAATTATTTTGGCTGAAGGCTAGATTCTATTCAGTGATGTGATCAATATTAGAGAACTCAGGATAATGTAAAAAATCTGGTAAAAAATTAGTGTGAAATAGTAAATTCAAATCTCTGAAGAGCTGAAATTTTTTAGTAATTTTAGGAGACCTAAAAATCTTTTAAAAGATTAAAAAAATTTTTTTTAATTTAAAAAAGATAAGAAGAACTCTCCTATATCTTCATAAAAATGAATGTGAGTCAGACCTGAGTTAATGATCTACACATTAGCCAAGGTCTGGATGTGAGATGCAACATCAGCTATCCTTTCAAGTAATTGTATACTCAGAAATGTACCTAATTAACTAACAGATCAGTCTCTGGCATTGACATTTCCAAGGATAAATCCTAAAAGGGGAATAAGAAGATTGCTGGAAAGGAGGAATGCACAATTATATAATGTTAAAAAAAAATGCTTAGATCAAGCTCTTTGTAGGCATGAGCCATAATCTTGTATACTTGTGTGCTTAGATTTTTTACTTACATCTTAAGCAATTTATTATTGTTAATCATACAAGTGGGCTTCCCTGGTGGCTCCGACAATAAAGATGCTGCCTTCAATACGGGAGACTGGGTCAATTTTCTTACAAAAATCAAACAAATAATTCTACCAAAAGATCGTCTTTGCTACTCCAATCTCACAGTCTTCTTCAGAAATAATTTTATGCACTTTGGTGTGTGTGTGTATATATATATATATATATATATATACACACATATATACACACACATATATATACATACATACATACATAGGAGAAGGAAATTGCAACCCACTCCAGTATTCTTGCCTGGAAAATTCCATGGACATAAGAGCTTGGCAGGCTACAGTCCATGGGGTTACAAGAGTCAGACACTATTTAGAGACTAAACATCACCACATATATATACACATATATATGAACACCTTGTTCTACACATTCATATGTAGATACGCTTCAACTTAGAATTAGGTATTTTCATTTGCTTTTTATATAAACAGCATTATATTGTGAATTGTTTTATGAACTGCTTTTTATTTCAAATGACTATGTGTATTAAGAGATCTATGACGGTATACATAGATACCCCATTCTTTTTCATTACTGTACAATGGTTCATAGAATGGATGTGTTATATTTCATATATTACTGTACCTACCTGATGGGACAGTTAATCATACACAATTTGTCACTATAATAAGGAATATTGCAATGTATACCTTGCATTGTGTACATGTGGAAATATATTTCTAGGAAAATCCTTAGATTTAAAATTGCCAAATAAGAGGAAATACATATTAAGTTTTGAAAAACATTGTGAACTCTATCTCCAACAGAGGCTATGTCAATCAATATCAACACCAACAACAGTGTATACAAAAATCTTCATGGTCTTCTTTTCTCCCTATCTTACTTCTTTTCCTCCTTGTTTTCCAAATTGGTGGGGTAAAATTGACATTTCATTGCTGTGTAATTTGTATTTTTCTAGTGATAAGTGAAGTTTTCTATCTTTTCATGTTTCTGGTCATTGAATTTCTTTTTCTATGTACTACCTGCTCATATTTCTTGGCCTCTTCATCAATTTTTCTTATTAATAGAAATTCTTTATATATTTCAAGTATTTACCCACAACCCTGAAAGAAAATGTTTGCAACATATACGGTATTGAATTTTGTTTAGTTAATCCACATAAAGTCAAATTAATGAACTTCTGTGTTTACCTTAAAATCTTCCATGTCCCAATATTTATTTTTAACTCTTTCCTATATTTTCTTAAATGATGCTTATAAATTTTTATTTTCAATTTATCTGGAATTAATTTTGCACACTGTTTTAGATATGGATCTAATTTTCTTTTTTCTCAGATGGCTAGCCAGTTGCCCCAAAGTCTTTTCTCAGTTATGTGAAGCATTATCTCTAGAATATCTTTATCCCTAGTTTAATTTATCTCTGGATCCTTATGTATTCCACTGAACTTTTTAAAAAGTCTACCTCCATCCCAATATCATATTTTATTCATTATTATAGTTTGATAGCATATTTTGATGTCTAACAAGACATATCCCCGTCACCGTTTTCCTTTTTCAAAAAAAAATAACTCATACATTTTCTATTCCACAAAGATGTTAGAATTAATTAGTTGAGTTCTATAGAAATTTGATTGGGAATGTACTAAATGTTTAATTTATGAAGAATTTATTTAGTCTTCCTAAGCACAAACATGGCATATTTCTCTTTCATCAAGTCTTCTTTTCCATCCTTCAATAAGTTTTATAATTTCCCTCATGTTCATATTAGAAAAGTATTCTTTATAACTATTACCAATGTATAGAAATAGGTGATAGATGAACAGTATCCACTGAACTTGCTAAATTTTCCTGAGTTCTAATGGAAGATTCAAAATTACCTAACAACTACTTAGATTTTCACATAAATTCCAGATAGTATCAGTTGTATCTCTTTCTTTTTAGTAATTATTACCTATTTTCCATGTCTTATTGTATTGTCTAGAACTTCCATTATAATGTTGAATAGTAGCAATCATAATGGCCAAACTTCTCTTATTTCTGATTTTAATAAGAATGCTTCTAATATTTCAATATTAAGTGATATGTGTGCTAAAGTACACATACACTTTAAGTGTATGATACACTTAATATTGTACACTTAATATTGTGTACACTTTACACAATATTAAGTATATTAAGTGATATGTAGTGCTAAACTACACTAGTCTTTGTGTAGTTTATGTCCCACAAAGGAAGGCAACCCTGTGCTGGGGGGGCGAGGGGCGGGGCAGAGGGAAAGAGGAAGTTTGACTTCAGTCTCACAGGCAATATTGGAAAATAATTAATTTTGAAAAGTTTCCCAATCTTCAGCCACATCCTTTCAGCACTCTGTGAAGACAGCCCTCATTAACAAATTCTACCACTTCTTAATGTTCTAAATTCTTTTCCCATGAACCCATGGACAAATAAGCATCATTCCCCTTTGATTAAAATCACCAGAATTGACCTCATATGTTGTTCCGTCTATATTTCAGATCTGTTAGCACTTCAACTTAATGCTTTAAAGCACTCTGATGGCATCATTGCAGGAGCCCTCCAGACACCATTCCCAGTCTCCAAAGAATCCCTCCTCCACCACTGTTATGACTCTTGAATTTTTTAAAGAACTCTCCAAGCTATGTCTGGATAGACCTGATGGTTATCTCCCTGACTCTGGAGAATCTCTGTTCTTCACATCTCACCATTCTAGGCAGCTAGCTTTGATGTATACATGACCTATTGTTTCAAGTTATCTATCAGGGAGATTCATTCTGCATGCGTATCTCATCACTCACTGTATGCCCGATACTACACTAGAATATTTAGTGGATAACAAAGACATAAAAGACATTGCCCTTTTTCTACAACTTTTTCTACAACTGCTTAAAAAATGCAAATAAGACCTGTTTCTGTGGCTAGAAAATTCTTCTTGGAAGAGGGGCATTCTTGAATTAGGTCCTAAAGAGCCAAACCAACCTAGTTCAGTACAAAAGGTCTGGAAATGTGTTGATTTTTTATCTTAATTAGTGTGTCTTGGCTACAATCTGACTGGGATACACATTACTATATATGTGTCTCTCCATATTGAAGCCCTCTCTGTAAACCACTTCCACATAATCAGACACTCAGTCCCATATTCTTATCTCCTTCGCATTCATATTCTGACAGGCACCCATCCAGCCTGCTTAGGGCATCGCAATAGAAAATTTATTTCTATAATAACATTTATCCTCACCTGAATTGTTTCAGTGCCCATCTAAGTGGCCTCTCCACCTCCAATTTCTCATCTCTCCAAGCCATCAAACACAGCTAGCATCTCAATGTTAGACAGAAACTACAAGCATCCCAATCCACTCCTCAGAACCTTAATGGTTCCCCACTGTCTTCAGTATCACACTAATTTTTAAAATCTTGGGTGGCTTTTCCACCTCCTTACTAAGAGCTAGTTTTCTATGATCCAACCACATGTAACTTTTCAACTAAGTCCTATCTTTTGGAGTAGCCTCCTCTCTTATCATTCTAATGACTAATCTAATATCAAAGTATTTTCTGTATTATTTCCATCTCTTAGTAATTCCACCTTTCACTGGATTTTACAGCCCACTCTAACTATGTATGGCAATTAAATTATTAACTGCATCACTACTATATTTTTAGAATGATCACAGTACCTAGAACACAAAGTAATAAATTCCTTCTGAATTGAATTAATCATGCTAAAGAATAACTGAGACGATAAGTGGTCATAAGTCTACCTTGTTCTGGGTAAATTTCCATTCATAAGATGTTGTGTTTGTGCTCCAGAAGAGTATGTATAAGCCAGTTTTAGACACTGAGTAATTCAAAATCAGAATTGTCAACTTTTCCTACAATGTGCCTAGACCAATCCTTGTTTATTTCTTTTTCCTTTATTTTTCCCTAGAATATCTACAACATTGTCCTTCCCTCATCTTTAGGGAATGCCACAGCTTCTTTCACTAGCATTCTAATTTTAATTTTAAAAAACCAACTATTCATTTGGAGAATCAGTTGCATTTCTTTTCTTTTCAAATTTTAATAATACTCAGTACAATACACAGTTCTAAAAACAAGACAAACACTAAACCCAGAAGGAATCAGAGAGAACACCTTGCACCTATTTAAATGTCATTCTGGGTGTTATTCAGACATGCTACACAGAGGATGGACACCCCAGACCATGCCAACAACACTGGCTTTTACCCTCTTCCTTCTAACTGTGCCTCAATCCCAGAGAATCCCATAGCCACACATTTGTGTTGTTCAATACAAATGAAAAGGAAATGGTTAAAAGGGACTTCTGAGTTCATTGCTTCTCTTCAAGTATTTATGAACAAAAAGTTGAAAAAAATTCACAGCATAAGTGTGTTTAGAGAAGACTAAGAGCAGCAGAAAACCAGATGACACATTCTGGAATGGTAGCAATCAAGGTTCTATTCAATCCTTCCCCCCAACCTCATGCATCAGAATATTTTCGTCTTTGAAACTTCTTGCACAGTTGCACAGGTGTATTGAATTCACACTGATCCACCAAAAAAAAGGCAAGAAAATTGTTCGTATGTCAACAGCATCTAGAAATTTCAGCAAATTCTTTAAAATGCAAAGATTAAAAATAATCCACTAAGGATTATTTCCTACTATCATAACAATGGTGATGCTTTTCAGCTGTGAATAATCTGTTGCTCTAACCTTAAAGTATTTGTAGAGTGGGGCAAAAACTATGGCTTTTCCTTCACCAGGTACTGGGAAGGTACATGACTAGGCCGGAAGTCAGCAAACTTTCTATAAAAGGCTACAGGTAAATATTATGGGCTTGGCAAGATATACAATCTCTCTTGCAGCTACCCAACTCTGTCTTGTAGCTTGAAAGCAGTCATAGACATAGTAAATAAATGGGCATGTCTGTGTGCCAATAAAACTTTATTAACAAAATAGCCAGACAGCCAACAGTCAAAGTTTGCCTTGGGTTAAACTGTATATTCTTTAACTATAGTGATATCTTTCTTTATGATATGTAACCATTGCATCTCCAGTGCCTGGCACACAGCAGTTGCCAAATAAATACTTGTAAAAATGAAAATGAATTAATTTTTAAAACATATTTCTTGTCCTAAAAAAGCTTAATATCTAGTTTTTTATTGAGAACAAAAGCAAGAAAATACAGAAGAAGAAGAAGAAAAAGATGACTGTAAATTTAAGCTGCTTGACTCACCAATTCTACCAACTATAATGACAGTTTATATTTTAACTGATCGTGTCTTCATATCTTAAGGACTCAGTTTTCCTAACTACTAAGGTTAGGTTTAGGGTTAGGTTATAAAGTCACAGTACTTGATAGCTTTTCAGGTTGCTTTTGTAAATTTCAGTCAGAAACTGAAAAGAAGCCCCATGAAATTTACAAGATAAAAAGGAAGAGAAAGAGAGAGACTGAGGTTGACCAGATAACCAAATCCCCCACTCTATTCACCTCATCTGTCATTTCTGATATCATGTACTTTTCCCACAGCATGGAAGATAAATAAGACACCATTCCAATCATCAACAAATCTCTCTAGCCAGAATACTAAGAGGCCTAAGTAAAGGAGATACAGCAAGAAAGAAGGCATATTCAGAAAGACAGTGTTACTTTATACAGGATTTGCTTCCTAATCAACACAGTTTACCTCTAGCTAGATCTTGGTTTGACACAAGGTGATGACCAGTGTATCAGTTAGAGTCCCAAAATAAAGTACATGGCACACTCAGGATAATTCCAAAGATAGTTCATTTACAAAGGGAGTATTTACAAAGATGTGGACAGGATCTAGGAAACCCACAAAGGATGTTATAACACCCCAAGGTAAAAAGAAAAGAGTCCAAAGTGGAGAGGGAAGGAAAGGCTGTGTTGGCTCCAAAGGACAGAGTCATCTAGAACAGGTCACCTTGTGAGGAGCAGTCACCTTGTGTTGAGCCACATGGCTAGATGGAGGCGACCTCACATAGAGAGAAACCATTCACTATTTCCACTTTTCCTTCTTCTCTCTGATTTCCCCCTGGGGCTCTTGATTGGTTGAACTGAACCATAAGCCAAAGGGCAAGGAAGCCTACTGGTGTGGTCTACACTTCAGCTTCCAGGTCAAAGAGCAGAGTGGGGATGAAAGATACCAGATCTGGAGGGACAAAGAGAAGATGACCAGCACAAATGGAGCCCAAAGGAGTTGAAAGCTCATTACACTGAGGCTGTCCTCTACGAGGACTAACATCAGGGTGGCACCAGATTGATCACCCACACACTCCCATTTTTCTCCTGAATGAGATTTTCACCACTGTCTATGAGGAAATGAATTGAGCAATTTTCTGTTCCCTGCAGCATAAGGAGAATCTCTTGCCAACCACTCTTATTTAGCAGATGGTAGGTGATACCGTGAGGCCTGTTTGGCTCCTTGTAAGGCAAACAGCCAGGCAGAGAGCTCTGGAGATGGGAGTCCCAGTTCCCAGCTCTGGCTCTGCTCCTAAGTGACTAAGTGACCATAAGGGGGTAACTTCTCTTGGGGCTTAGTCCCATTTTCCTAAGCTAAAAAAAAAAAAAATAAGTCATTGGATATAATGACCTGTACGTAAGCATCTTAACCTAGAGTTTTCATGAAATTATGTAAAATTTTTGAAAAAAAACTGTGCATATGAACATTTTCCACTAGAAAACCACTATCAATTAGGCACTCAGGTGTTGTGCTTAGTTTGTTCATTCTTTCTCCCACTCTCTCTTTAGAAAAATCTCATTGACCTCACAACAGCCTAGGAAATTCAAGACTCTTTTTCTATTGTATCATTGAGCGATTTGCCCAAGACACCCAGTTAGGAAGTGGCAGAGCAGGGATTCTCACCATGCTCTCTAAACACCAAGATCATGCCCCACCCTCTCGCCTGAGGTCAGACGCACATGGTTAAGGATGTCAACAAGCTCTTTTATTATTAACTGCTCTTACAGGACCAGGGCATCATGAGACGGCTTTGTCCTAGAGTGAGAAGGCTTGAGAGTTTGGGTGCTGAGGTTCTCACCTGTGCCTCATAGTGTGGGAAAGGTTAGGGAATGGAAAATTTGGACTAAGGGAGTCATGTCCTGAGAAGAGTTCTGATGGTAAGACAGACACCACAGACAGTAGACTCAAAGGCCAAGAAGGCCTTGAAGCTGAGCAGGAGTGCTCCCTCTCTCATTGAACATGATCACCCCATCCTCTCTGTAGTAGCCTCAGAAGGCTCCAGAGGAGAAGCTCCTCTATCCTGAAGGGAAAACTCATCCAGACTTTCAAGAGAGCAGAGGCAGCAGAAGGTTGGGGTTCTTGGTGCCCTGTGATCTGGCGTGTCCAAGCTTCTTGAACGACCAGAGTCCCATGCCTGGAGCACTCCTGGCTTTTTTTCCACCATCTGGAGAGCCTCTCCACCAGGTCTGGCTGCCCTTTGAAAGCCAAGCTGCTCTATTGTTTATTCCAAATGGGGAGAATGCTTAAACAGCAACTGTGGGCCAAGATGTCCCATCTGGTCCCAAGACACTTTGAGACCAAGAAGGGCTCTTCTGACCTATCCTCTAAGCTCTGAAGTGGGAACAATCCCTCTGTTCAACATGCCAATATGCAGCCTTCTTGCTAGCCTGGTCAGTGAACATCACCTTCTGTGAGACACCAGGGACACAATTCCCCTGAAGAAATCTCATTTCAGGGAGGAAAGGATTTACTGGCCTCCCTGAAAGGGCAACGAAGACCTTAGAGTTGATCAGCCCCACACGTTGGGAGTGGGTACTCCACTGGGCGCAGGCAGCCAGCAAGCCAGGCTCATTTCCTCTGTGCTGGCACAGCCAGGACAACAGCAAACCTTGGCA
Organism: Bos javanicus; assembly: GCF_032452875.1. NCBI lineage: Eukaryota > Metazoa > Chordata > Mammalia > Artiodactyla > Bovidae > Bos > Bos javanicus. Next base: position 31,477,409 of record NC_083893.1, on the reverse strand, counting down.
GCCCTGTCTGACCTGGATCACAGATGTGAAATGCTCTGCATGACCTGGCAAGGCCTCTAGATCCCACTTTGTTCTGCCAGAGGCCTTCTCTGCACAGCTCATCAAGCCCTGTAATCCCTCCCTTGTTGCCTGGCTGCACGGATGGCTTCGGTTGCCTCTGAGCTGCCTGAAGCCTGCAGTCTGCTTCCAGAACTGGTGCCAGAAGCCTCAGTCTAGTACCCAGGGGATGAGAGACTCTGAGGCTCTCCATCTGCATGCCAGGATGGGAAAGAGATTCCTGGCATTGCCCTTCTTGACCTAGAGAAAAATGAAGATCTTTTTGAATAGCCCAACAGTAAGGAATCAGTTGATGTATCAATATATATACTGGCGCCTGATAGCCTGCACTGATGTGGAAGCGAGAAAAAGATTTTCTTTCAGCTCTTTGGCTGATTCCCACAGCTTCCTCCCAAGAACAGTGACTTTGAGATATTTGGGGACTTAATTTCATCTGTAAACTTCAGCACCAGGCTACTCAAATTCTAGTTGACCCTTGAACAATTCCAGGTTTGAACTACATGGATCCACTTATCCATGTCCTTTAAGCCAACTCTGACCATCCTGTCTGTGAGAGGCAGCAATAAGGACCCAAAGGAAGAGGCTACATCCTCTAGACGTTTTCAAGTAGCTGAAAAAACACCCAGAATTTCCACTCCCGTAGGAACTCTTACATGTGGGAAGCAGGAGACAATTTCAAGAATTGCCAGTGGAGCATGAAAGTGATGTTTTTAAGTGAAATAGCCCAAATATACCAATAATAGAATGTACACATTCAGTGCAAGAAAACAATACATGTAACATGACCCAACTGTGACAGCTGAGTTAACTACAACCCTAGGGATCAGTGAAGATCATCTCTGAAGCCATAATGTCGAGTGCAAGGAGTCAGAGAAAATATATAGATAATACATCCATATTACATTGAAAGTATGGTGTTGAAATAGACAACTGAATTGAAATAGGATCAAGTCCAATATGTAGATGGTAAAACTGTAAGGAAAAGCAGACACATGATTAGCATACTGGCTAGGATGACTGGTCCCTCTGGGCTTGGGGGAACTGGAGCAGGTGTGACTGAGAAGGCACACTGAGGTCCTTCTAAGGGAAAAACGTTCTACCTCTCTTCACTTGAGAGGTAGGTACCAAGTTGTCTGTCATATTCTCTCTCTCTCTGTTTATTGAAGTATAGTTGATTTACAGTATTATGTTAGTTTCAGGTGTGCAGCAGTGACTCAGTATTTTTATAAAGTATATTCCAGTAAAAGTTTCAGGTAACGGATATAATTCCCATCGCTGCATAATACATTCTTGTTACAGATCCTTCTATGCCTAGCAGTTTGTATCTCTTAATCCTATACCCCTATCCTGCCCCTCCACACTGCCCTCCACCTCTGGTAACCACTAGTTCATTTTCTATATCTGAATGTGTTTCTATTCTGCTATATACATTAGTTTGTACTGTGTTTTAGACTCTGCATATAAGTGATATCACATTTGTATTTCTCTGTCTGACTTATTTCACAAAACATAATATTCTCTAGGTCTATCCATGTTGCTGCAAAAGGCATGATCTCAGTCGTTTTTATGACTAATAGTCCATTGTGTAAATATACCACATCTTTACCCGTTCGTCTGTTGATGGACATGTGGGTTGCTTCCATATCTTGGCTATTGTAAATAGAACAGTGAACAGGGGGGTGCAGGTATCTTTTCAAGTTAGTGGTCTGCCTTATTCTTTAAACTTCACACCTATTTTTGCACACATTTTTATGTGTGTACATGTATCTACCTCATCCTCTATAGCAAGTACCATGAAGGCAGTGTTTTACCTGTTACCTCTTTTGTCTATTGCCAGATCATCAGCATATATGGAAGTGTTCATATACAGCTGATATTTAAATACATATCTTTGAATAAATGAATAAATTCATTACTTAATGAATATTTTCACGATGCAAATTTTAATAATGTTTGACATAATAAAGTTCGTAGACAAGAGCACTTTTGCCATAAGGTCTGCACATGCTGATGAGAAACATAAAGAAAATGGAATGAAGGGAGGGGAGAGGTGTTCACTGTGACCAGGGCCATCCAGGGAGGACAAGCCAGGCAAGGAGGATGGGGAGAGGGGAGGCGAGGGGGAGTTCTAAGTCAAAGGACCAACACAATAATTATTATTATTAACTGAACTTTTACATTGGGCCAAGATCTTATTTGCTATTCATTACAAGCCATTAAGGTAAATGCCATTATTACCTTCATTTCACAGACGAGCTCATGACTGTCAAAGATCTAGGAAGTAGACTCCTGGCTTTGGCTGACTGTCTGACTCAAGGGTAGACACAAGCAGGGGCAGGACGTCACTCCGAGAACTCAGCTGGAAGGTAGGGAGTGGCTCTTCCTAGGCTGGGCTTCAGCGTTCAGCTCTAACCCCACTCTAACCTCCCTCCCCAGCGAGGCCCCATGGCTCCGTGCTCAGAGCCCACTGTGTGTGGGATGCCTGGCTCCTCTGTAGTGAAAGTGAGTAAGTAGCGGATGCTTGGTGGTGAATCACCTGCCTCTCATCCGGTGGCACTATTATCTCAGCAGAGATCCTCTTCCTGCAAAAGGCAGATGCAGACTGAGGCACTGGGGTTTTGCAGCTCAGATTTCCAGTGATGCATGAGCACCAGCTGAGGTAAATGGAATTGCAAGCCAAGTCCATACTTAGAAATAGTCATGGAAACTTCCACTCTTCGAAGATAAATCCTCTTATGTGTCCCAGGGAAAATTAACAATAATAATGAAAATAATAATGGCAGCAGTTACCCAGTACCAGGCTCTATACTAAGTGCTTTATACTCTCAGAAGAATGGTGCGCAGTATTTAAAAGCTCCATTTTTCCAATGACTCACCCAAGCTGATATGACCTGTAATCTATATGCAGAACTCAAATCCTGGTTGATGGCCTACATAACCTGAGTTTTAACCACATCCTTGTACTGCCTCTTGCCATGAAAGGGTCAGTAGATCCCTGGGAAATTGTCAAATTAAAGATGGATGGTATTGCCCTTTACATTAAGGACCCTGGATAGGGATTAGTTTGGTGTCCTTAGATCACTTTACCAAGAACTATTTCTCTATCTTCATCCCCTCCATCTGCTCCTACCTACTTGCCAGACCTCTAGAAAATGTACCTAAGTTCACCAGATTAGCAGGGACCAGCCTTAAGGTTGGGCCTCTCCTTGCAGAATTAACAAGGATGCATGTTAAATTCCTCCCGAGGAGCTCACTATGTTTCCCTTTTGCATTAAGTTAAAATGCAGACACATTTTCATCTTCATTTCACCTTGAGCCTTACTGGCAGTGGTTCCCACTGCCTTAGCTTTCAGTTTCTCTGTTCTTTCTCTGTTCACATCACCCCAACTCCTGTAAGACTTGAGCAGAAAGTTAATGCTCCGAGACGGATACGCAGGGCACCCAGGAGAATTCACAACTTTAAAAGCTACTTTTAAAAATCGAGAATAAAATGAAGAAGCAAATCAACACTTTCTGATTGCATCTTATTTGTAAGTTTGGATTTTCTTAACTCGGGACTCCTTTAGAAATCAGATCACATTTGTGTTATGAGAAAAATATAATTGGAAAAAGAGATCCTATAGGTAAAGAAAAAGGATATTCCAGGCTTATAATGCAAAAACCCTAGTCCCTCTCCAGACTGTATCTTATATCCCTGAAATGCTAAATTTTATTAAATTGCTTCCATTTTATACATTGGAAACAGAGTCCAGACAGACTCAATTATAGTCCTTTCCAAATTAGGATTCATCTAGTCACCCTGGGCTCAGATGAAATTAGGTCTCTTAGCCCTGCCCCCACCCCCGTCCCCCCATGCTCACAGCATTCACTCCAGTTCTCTGGTGGGCTTCACGGCTGTGGTCGGAGGATACCACACCTGGGCAGTTACCCCAGGAGCGGCAATTATCTCCACGCAGTTTACCCCATGCCCTGTCATTGCTGGAGTTTGTGAAACAAACTCCAGGTAAAAAGAAAAGACTGAACTGGCCTCAACCTGCCTATCCTCAATGCCAAAGAGGGCTTAAAAAAGATGTTTTTGGTACCATGTAGCAAGAAAATTGCCAAGAGGAGACCTTCAGAAGAGTCTCTGAGACACTTAACACTGATCAGTGGGAAAGCTATAAAAATGGAAGAAGAAAATCAAAAGAGAAGGTCAGACAGTACAAGCAGGGAGTCTCAAGGTGGTGTTAGATGAAATTTTAAAACACTTGAACGTGGCTGGTCCAAAAAAGCAGCATCATTGTAAGAATATACTGAAAATATGTACCGGGACTGCATTGCAAAGAGAAGAGAATTCTCTAATAAATACATGTTTATAATACTTCGTGTGTCATTGACAGGTACAGGGTTCTGTAATGAAATTTCCACCTTTCCCCACCTCCCCCAGTTCATCACTCTCCTGTATGCCTATGAAATAGAGAGAGACTTGATCCTGTCTACTAAAATTCATTCCTTCCCTTTGCTATCTCTAGAGTTTCCTTTCTAGTCTCTTGATTCTCAGATACTTACTGCATACAATTAGGAATTAGATGATGTTACTACTATTGCTGCCCATAATAACAACAGAAGCAACTAAGAATATTGAGTGTTTACTGTGTACCACGCACTGTTTTTTTTTGGTCTCTCATCTTGTTGAAGCATAGTTGGTTTCCGATGCTATGTTTCAGGTGTACAGCAAAGTGATTCATATATATAGTTAGATAAATTTTTTCTTCTCAGATTCTTTCCCATTATAGGTTATTACAAGATATCAAATACAGTTCCTTGTGCTATAAAGTCGGAGAAGGCGATGGCACCCCACTCCAGTACTCTTGCCTGGAAAATCCCATGGATGGAGGAGCCTGGTAGGCTGCAGTCCATGGGGTCGCTAGGAGTCGGACACGACTGAGCAACTTCACTTTCCCTTTTCACTTTCATGCATTGGAGAAGGAAATGGCAACCCACTCCAGTGTTCTTGCCTGGAGAATCCCAGGGACGGGGGAGCCTGGTGGGCTGCCGTCTATGGGGTCACACGGAGTCAGACACGACTGAAGCGACTTAGCAGCAGCAGCAGCAGTGCTATAAAGTAGAACCTTGTTGTTTATCTACTTTATATTTAGTAGTGTGTCTGTTAGTCCCAAACTCTCAATTTATCCCTCCTGCCTTTTACCCTTTGTAACCATAAGGAAGAAAAAAAAAAGCCAGATGGGTTAAACATTAAGAAAGACTTTGGTATAACCAGAGAAATAGCAAGTGGGAAGGAATTAAAGAAAGAGAAGATACTTTCCAGAAACATTGTTATAGATTATTAATTGGATCAAATTTAATGTTCTTCAAGGGACACAAGTAAAAATTGAGCTTTCTTTTATAATACTCAGTGCTTTGGACTGGGTTCTCAGATCACAGCTACATAGAGCATGGAACATATAAGGACTCCACTTTTATAAGGATTACACATCTAAAGTGCTTTATGGCTTCACGTATGAGACCTAACCAGTTAAGCACAATAATCTCATGAGGATAAAGTATAGTAATGTATATTTGCAGGAAGAGAAGAGGGAGGAGGGAGGTGCTTCCAGTTAGCTTAGAAACAAGATGGTATCTCTGATAATTAAGCTATGAAATCAACAGTGAATTTATTCATTGAGCAAATATTTATGGAGCACCTACTGTGTAGCAGCAACTGTTCTACACAAGGGATATAGTAGTGAATGCTATAAACATTTTCTGGAGCATACATTCTAGTAAGGAGAGCTTGAGAAATTTGTATGCAGGTCAGGAAGCAACAGTTAGAACTGGACATGAAACAACAGACTGGTTCCAAATAGGAAAAGGAGTTGGTCAAGGCTGTATATTGTCACCCTGTTTATTTAATTATATGCAGAGTACATCATGAGAAATCCTGGGCTGGAGGAAGCACAAGCTGGAATCAAGATTGCTTGGAGAAATCTCAATAACCTCAGATATGCAGATGACACCACCCTTATGGCAGAAAGTGAAGAGGAACTCAAAAGCCTCTTGAGGAAAGTGAAAGTGGAGAGTGAAAAAGTTGGCTTAAAGCTCAACATTCAGAAAACGAAGATCATAGAATCCGGTCCCACCACTTCATGGGAAATAGATGGGGAAACAGTGGAAACAGTGTCAGGCTTTATTTTGGGGGGCTCCAAAATCACTACAAATGGTGACTGCAGCTATGAAATTAAAAGATGTTTACTCCTTGGAAGGAAAGTTATGACCAACCTAGATAGCATATTGACAAGCAGAGACATTACTTTGCCAACAAAGGTCCGTCTAGTCAAGACTATGGTTTTTCCTGTGGTCATGTATGGATGTGAGAGTTGGACTGTGAAGAAGGCTGAGCACCGAAGAATTGATACTTTTGAACTGTGGTGTTGAAGACTCTTGCGAGTCCCTTGGACTGCAAGGAGATCCAACCAGTCCATTCTGAAGGAGATCAGCCCTGGGATTTCTTTGGAAGGAATGATGCTAAAGCTGAAACTCCAGTACTTTGTCCACCTCATGCGAAGAGTTGACTCATTGGAAAAGACTCTGATGCTGGGAGGGATTGGGGGCAGGAGGAGAAGAGGACGACAGAGGATGAGATGGCTGGATGGCATCACTGACTCGATGGACGTGAGTCTCAGTGAACTCCGGGAGTTGGTGATGGACAGGGAGGCTTGGCGTGCTGTGATTCATGGGGGTCACAAAGAGTCGGACACGACTGAGCGACTGATCTGATCTGATCTGATTTACCATAAAGTCAATTAGTAGCTGACCCAGTGGTTCTGAGCCAAGATCTGCAAGGTCATCCTATGAAGACTGGATATAAACCAGCTCCACAAGCTCACATTTTCACCTATAGGATTTAATGTGTCATCCAACAGGGAGGGAGGAGGTTGGAGAGCTATAGAAGAATGGAAAGTTATAAAAGCCCAATATGAACAGAGCCAACAAAGAAAGAAAGAAAGAAACCTGCAAATGAAACATATTTCAAGTTCTACCCCCTCCTAGCTGTGTGACTTTGGGCCAGGTATTTACCCTCTCTGTACCTCAGCTACCTCAACTATAATCATTCCACCTGTATCTTAGAATTTGGGTCTGCATTAAGCAAGGCACTGTTGGGACATCCTTGGTGGTCCAGTGGTTAAGAATCTGCCTTCCAATGCTGGGGACACAGGTTCAAACCCTGATTGGAGACCTAAGATCCCACATACCAGGGGGCAACGAAGCCCACACATCACAACTATAGAAGCCTGCATGCCTCAACAAAGAAATGAAGACCCAGTGCAGCCAAAAAAAAAAACATTTTTTTTAAGAGGACAGGGTGGTTAAAAAAAAAAAAAAGATACTATAAAATATTTACCATGGTGAGCCAATGTTGCTTGTTATCAGTCTTATTGTGTCCCTACTGATGAGGCTACTCTCTCTAGGAGAATCATGGAAACTCATTGATTTGATGGCAAAGACTGGCTAACACTTATGACAAAAGTCCAGCTTGGTGACAGTGGTCCTTCTTGCTGATCACAAGCCCCAAACACTTAGGTTGGGGGTTTGTACGGAGCTCAGCTTATACAGGCACTGATAGAAAATGTCCTCTAAAGATACCAGAATTGGGTTGTCTGTACATTTCTCTATATTCAAAATGCTTCTCATTTAATTTTCTTACTAACAGAAAGCATCAGAAGTCATTATCAAACACCAACCAGTTGCCAGCACCAGCCCCATGTTCTAGAGAATGCAAGGACAACAATAACAAAAGGCTAAACTCTGCTTCCTGCTTCAAGATGCTCACCTCTTAGACAGGAAATGAGATCTATATGAACTCTTAGGTCGATGCTCACCTCTTAGACAGGAAATGAGATCTATATGAACTCTTAGGTCGATGCTCACCTCTTAGACAGGAAATGAGATCTATATGAACTCTTAGGTCGATGCTCACCTCTTAGACAGGAAATGAGATCTATATGAACTCTTAGGTCAAAAATCCCAAAGCAGCACAGAATCAGGGCGAGCCTTGGGTCCCCCTTTAAGCACCACCGGGGGTTTAGTTGCTAAGTCATGTCCAACTATTGCAATCCCATGGACTGTAGCCTACCAGGCTCTTCTGTCCATGGGATTCTCCAGGTGAGAATACTGGAGTGGGTTGCCATTTCCTTATCCAGGGGATCTTCCCGACCCAGGAATTGAACCTGGGTCTCCTGCATTGCAGGCAGATTCTTTACTGACTGAGCTATGAGGGAAGCCCTAAGCATCACGGGGGAGATTAAGAAAGCTGTTTGCTCAAGAGAAGACTGGGCCATAACAAGAAGAAGAGAGGATACTTTTTCGGAGTGCCTCCTAAGTGCCAGCCACCAAGACGCACATGCCCCATTGGGATACTTTCTTCAGTCCCTTTTAGAGATGAGAAAACTAAGTTTCAGAGAAGTTGAATGACTGGATCAAAGTCATCAGATACTCAGAGAGTGCCCCAGGATACCAGTTCGCATCTGACCTATAACTTTTTGTTATTCTCCCTATTACAGGAGGCCATATATGGTAGCACTGAGAATGTGGAGGGGTCTGCAGACAGAGCTGGGATTTTAGTTCATCTAAATGTGTGATTTGTGCAAATTATTTTATCTCCTTATGCCTGTTTTCTCAGATACAAAATATATCTCCTGACGGAAGCCATTGGTAACATTTCCAGAGCCCTTGTAATGGAGAAGAGGTGTTGAATATCACATTATAGTGGGTTGAAGGGTGATTTGAAGTGTGTAGACTGGGGGTTAGCAAACTACAGCCAAATCTGGCCCACTACCTGTGTCTGTAAATAAAGTCTTATTGGAACACACAGATGCTAATATGTCTCATGACAACATCTGTCTCATGATGTTTTGAGAATTAAATGACCTAATCCTTGCTTAGCACACAGGTGGCACTCATAAGTGTTGGCCATGATATTGAATACGATGATGCCAGGGCGTCCCCCTCCATGCCAGGGTACTCTCCTCCGCGCTGCCACCTTAAGACAGCTCTGAGACCTGAAGACTAGAACCCTGAGGCCAAAGCGGCACCTGAGAAGGAAGGCTTAGTGGCCTTGGGGGCAGGGGGGAGATTGGGGCAAAAGCTTGGACAAACACTTCCCAGGGCCAGCACATCCCACCCACCAGCTAGTCAGTTTCCCTGCTCAGAATGGACTCTTAGAAACAATTGTCCTTATAGCCAAGCTCACCATGTTCAGCCCCATCATGCTCTGCCTAAGGGCTTATTCTGGCTGGAAGGGCAGGGGAGGCTCCTACACTGAGGAGCCTGAAGCAGGTAGATGTCGCCTCCAGCTTCCTCGCTTCCTGGAGCAGGGCAGGTCTGAAGCATGGATGGCCTCTACTATGCACCAGACGTCCCCGCAGGACTGAATTCCAGGTGCCCACAGGTAATCAGTTAACATGTCCTTCCTTATTCCCTTTCCTCTCTCACGCCCCCACTTTCCTACTTGTGCTTCCTGAGATCACGTGAATCCCAGTTTCCGGGTCTGCTTCAGTGAGAACCCAGCTCACTAGCTCAGCACACATATCTAGGTTAGGTCACCACATTATCCATCTCTTAGTCTTATAATGACAGCCCTGGGACTTTTGAATTGACCATAAAAAAGGCTGAGTGCTAACAACTGTTACTTCTGAACTCTTGAGAGTCCCTTGGACAGCAAGAAGATCAACCCAGTCAATCCTAAAGGAACTCAATGCTGAATATTCATTGGAAGGACTGATGCTGAAGCTCCAACACTTTGCCCACCTAATGCGAAGAGTGGAATTGTTGGAAAAGACCCTGATAATGGGAAAGATTGAGGGCAGGAGGAGAAGGGGGCACAGAGGATGAGATGGTTGGATCGCATCAGTGATTCAATGGACGTGACTTGGAGCAAACTCCAGGAGATGGTGAAGGACAGGGAAGCCTGGCATGCTGCAGTCCACAGAGTTACAAAGAATCAGACATGACTTAGCAACTGAGCAGCTTGTTACTCAAACCCCCAGTCTGCTGATAACAGGGACTGGAGCTACATCAGCATCACCAACCAGTTCACTGGTTTTTCAGCATCACCTTGTTCTCCACTGGTCCCAGCTCCACCATCAACCTGACCACCTGCTCAGGTCGGTGTCCTCACATCCTCAGTTACCTAGATGCTCTTCTCAGCAGAAGACTGAAGGAAGCAGTCAATTTCTCTAATAACTCTGAACTAAGGAATGTTTAATCTGAGGATGTGAAAAGAAAATGGATTTCCTGAATCAGCAAAGATTTATGCTAAACAACCTTTTTATGAAATGACCTACCAAGAAAGGAGTCTCCCTGTAGCACTTTAAGAGGTTTCTTGAGGGAGGAGAGAAGAGTCATATTCTGTCTCATTAGCTGACTCTAAATACTGAGGAAAGTGTCCCAAGCTGCCAGCTGGACTCTAAGTAAAGTGCAAAACAGCTCTTTGTAAAGTCCTATCACATATCACTGACCCATTTAGAAAATATTTATTGAGCACCTACCACAAGCCTGGACAGGCTCTGAACTAGGTAACAGGGAGAGGGTACTGAAAAAATGACCAGAACAACAGTAAGACCACAAAGTCTCTGCCCTTATGAAGCTTTACATTCTGTGTTGTTTATTGCTTCATAACAAGTGGCACCAAAACTTCATGGCTTAAAGCAATAACCATTTCCCCTAAATTCTGCAGGTTAGCAATTTGGGTAGGGCTCACTTGGCCTGTTCTGCCTTTCTCATCTGGGGTCACTCATACAACTGTAATCATTAGGGACCTCAATTAGGACTAAGCTGGCTTGACTCCCATCTGGAAGGTGGTGCTAGCTACCAGCTGCTTTGTCTAGAGGGCTTCAGTGGAAATGACTTCTGTCTGTTCTACCTGTCCACTCTTCCTCCACTAGACTAGCCTTTGAAGGTCCACAGTGTGGTGTCTGTAACATCTGTGGATCGAAGTCAGTCACAAGGCCAGCCCAGAGATAAGGATTACTCCATCTCTGGATGGAAGATGCTTCAGAGATATAATGGCATGGTTACAGTTTGAGGGAGAATGTGTGGCCATTTTATTGCAATCTACTGGGTACTGGAATGGGTGAGACAATATATAACAATGCTCATCGTAACAGACACTCTGTGGTCATTTCACAATACATACAAATATCAAAACATTATGTTGTACACCTGAAGCTGTCAACTATATCTAAAAATAATAATAACAAGAACCCACAGTGCTTAGAAGTTCTCAATGCTGTCTCCACATAAGAATTACCTGGAGAGCTTTTCAAAAAACTACCAGACCCTCCAGCATAGACCCATTAAGTCAAGGATTAAAACTTGGGATTCCACATGATTAGCCAGCTTCCCAAATGAGAGTTAGACTATAAAGAAAGCTGAGCACTGAAGAATTGATGCTTTCAAACTGTGGTGCTGGAGAAGACTCTTCAGAGTCCCTTGGACTGCAAGAAGATCAAACCAGCCAATCCCAAAGGAAATCAACACTGAATATTCATTGGGAGGACTGATGCTAAAGCTGAAGCTCCAATACTTTGGTCACCTGATGTGCAGTGCCAACTCATTGGAAAAGACTCTGATGCTGGGAAAGATTGAGGGCAGGAAGAGAAGGGGCTGACAGAGGATGAGATGGTTGGACGGCATCACCGACTCAATGCACATGAATTTGAGTGATCTCTGGGAGATAGTGAAGGACAGGGAAGCCTGGTGTGCGGCAGTTCATAGGGTCTCAAAGAGCCAGACACGACTTAGTGAATGAATGACAAGAGGAACCTAGAGCAGTGAGAGAATGGTTAAGATGAAGACACTGAGGAAAGACTCTCTCTAAAGAGGAAACCGAGCTAAGACCCAACTGAATCAAGAAAAGCCCCTGAACCTTGGTGCCATTTAAACAGGAGAGGGAAGCAAGTGAAAAGACTCTTGAGGCCAGAGGCAGGGAGGAGGCTGTGGTGGCAGGAGCAGATGTGGAGGAAGACACATTGCAGGAATGGTCCAGACCATGCAGGCAGTGCCTGGAAAGAATGTTCTGTTCACTTTCCCAGAGTCAAGGTCTTACGGTTGATCTGGTTTATCTGTCATCTCGCTTGGGTTTTGTAGAGAGGCAAAGCAATAAATAACTGATTGAATATTCTGCTTACAGAAGGGCACACAACTTTTAAAAAGTCTTTTTTAAAAAGAACTCACTAATTCTCCTGCAGTTTTTAGGAAAATAGGAAACAAAGCTGGAGAGGTAGGGAATGTGGGATGGGAGAAAACAACCACACACACAAAAAAAGCATTGCTTCAGAGAAGACAAGTGTGGGGAATAAAAGAACTCAACAGTGAGCACTCACCGGCAGCAGGTTCTTCATTTGCAGGAGTAAATGACAGCCGTGGTCCCAAGTCCCACAGCTGATTAAGAGCTGAGAGAGATAAGGACACAGATCCTGCTTTCCTCCTCCATCCTTGCTTGCCACTCCCCTTCCTCTCAGTCTGTCCTGGCTGGTGCACATTTAGGAACCACCAGAGGGGTCTTCAGCCTCTTACCTCCACCCTCTTCTCCAATAAAGCATCTAAGTAGCTACGAGTCCTTGGGAGAAACCGGCTTAGTGTGGAGTTGTTACTTCACACACCTCCATGTGCCTGTACAGGAGACAGCTGCATCTGACCCCACCGTGGAGCCACCTTAGGACATAAGGGGAAACTTCCCTGGTGGTCCAGTGGTGAAGAATCCCCCTGCCAATACAGGGGACACGGGCTTGACCCCTGGTCCAGGAAGACCCCAGATGGCTCAGGGCAACTAAGCCTGTGTTACAACCAGTGGAGCCCACACACTCTAGAGCCCATGTTTGCAGCAACAGAAGCCAACAAAATGAAAACGCTGCGCACCACAACTAGAGAAAGCTCGCTCACAGCAACAAAGACTCAGCACAGCCAATGAGTAAATAGATGATATAAAAAAAAAAAAAAAAAATGTAAGGGGGATGTGGTGTGGCCAGTGTCAGTGTTTCCAGCAAGAAGGAAGAGTCCCAGGGAAAAGGAAACTCAGGTGCAAACAGAATTTTAACCCACTAAGTGAAAAATGGTCAGTGTCCCCCCACTCCCCAGAAGCTATGTGGCTGGAGATTCCACCAACCCTTTTTCTGCTCCTACAGGATCCAAGTCAGCCACCGAGTTTTCCCTGCACTGAGAGCTGCCAGCCCACAGCCTTCCCCAGGCCAGGCCCTCCCTGAGGCTCTGAAGGAGAATTAAGCAGGAGGAAGAGGGCTGTTCAATAGGCAGAATCGCAGAGACCCCTCCAAACCCAGTGAATCAGAGTCCATGGAGCCAGGACCTTGACCTGCTCATTTTTAAACCAGCTCCCCAGGTAATGCTGTTGCCAGTTAATAGTCACAAGTTTAAATGAAAACTTAAATGAAATTCTCAACCCTCCCAGCAACCAAGTGAATTTCTCTCTTATCAGCCTGATAGGAGACCCCTGACCCCAAACCCTTTTCCAAAAACCCCTCCCTTTTCCACTAAATAGGAGGCCCCAGAGCAAGACTGTGAGGCTCAACTTAGGCAGAAAGAGGACATTTCCCCAAGGAGGTGCCTTCAATAAGCTTGAAAAACAATTTACTTTGCAGCCCACACAGCCTGCAGGAGTCTCCTAGCTCTCCGTGGATTAAAAGGATCTTGCGAAACTCAAATAAGGAGCCCCCCACGACCCTGGGTCTTAGCTGGCTCAAACCCACTGCCATCAGTCTGGACGTTGACACTGTTGCTGGAAATCCTAGGTCACAGTTCTGCGAGAGGAGAGAAGCAGGGCCCAGGCTTGGCACATTTCTTGTAGATGAGGAGGTTTGGCCCAAGCTAGTTCTGTTGGAGACAGAATTTAATTAAACGGGGTGTCGTGTAGTGATGGGGGGAAGAAGGGGTGAAGGAAGAGAAGGACATTGAGACAGGCAGCCAGCGGGGCTGCCCTGATCCACTTCCTGGGCAACCCAGCTCTGTTCAGTCTTTCTGTCTCTCCACTTCTCCCTTCTCTTTCTCCCCCTTTCCTTTGCCCTCTTCTCTTTTTACTTCTCTCTTCTTGTCTCTCCCCCCCTTCCCTTTCCCTTCAATTTTCAGCAAACATTTACCAGGTGCTCCCTCTGTGAGCAGCCCTGTGGATAGCCCTGAAGTGATGCAACCACACCATCAGGGGTCTCTAAAAGCTCCCAGCTCACAGGGAAGATCCAAAGAATAGGCAAATGTGTTCAGTTACAAATGGTAAGGCAGGGACACCTAAACCAGGCACCTATCCAGGCTGCAACTTAAGAAAGTGGTGTCTGAGCAGACATTGAAGTGAAAGTGAAGTCGCTCAGTCGTGTCTGACTCTGCAACCCTGTGGGTTATAGCCTACCATGCTCCTCCGTCCATGGGATTTTCCAGGCAAGAGTACTGGAGTGGGTTGCCATTTCCTTAATGTCTGAGCAGACATTAGGGAGGTGAATGTGCAGCAGGGTAGCAAAGTGCAGGAGGGGGTGGGTGGAGAGTGCTCCAGGCTAGGATAAGTTCCTGATTCAAGAGAAACATGTCAGGGACTTCCCTGGTGGTCCAGGGCCTAAGATTCTGTATTCCCAAAGCAGGGCGCCCCAGTTCAATCCCTGGTCAGGGAACTAGATCCCAAGTGCTAAAACTAAGACCTAACACAGTCAAATAAATAAGTAAAGAAATAGCATCCCTGAGGGGCTGTGAGGAGCCAGGACTGCCATGCGTGGTTGTGCAGGTTGCATTCTGCACAGGACACCAGGTCCCAGAGCCACCCTGGAGCAAGGACCTTTCTTTCTCACAGTGAGCCTCCTGTGTTTGTCTCCTATATTGACAGAAATGGCGTGCCAGATTCTTCCACTGTTACTCTTCTCCATGATATGCTGGCAAAAGATTGGGACAAGACCAGTAAAGCAGGAGAGTCGAGCATCTTTCTCTGCGTGTTCTGGGAAGTGCATGATATCCTTGGCCTCTACCCAGCCTGAGGCTCACCAGATCTGACCAAGTCTGGAATTGCTTCCCCAGCACTTTGTCTCTACTGCTGTATCTGGGTCCTCCCTTTTCTTCAGATGAGTCTCTCTTCCCTGAAGTCACCCACGCCCTTGGATTGGACTGCATGGAAATGGTTTATTTCCCAATGATTCCCAGCCAACATTTACCTAGTGATGCCTCATTACCATTTAGAGAACAACCTTCATGATGTGCATCAGGAATCATCAGTTATTCTCTCCCTTCAGGAAAAAGAGGCATTTAATATATTAGTCTTTTCCAGAGTTTGGCTCCATCTCTGATCAAAAGCTCTTGAAACAGATGCACTTAAGAAATGTTTGCCTACATTCCTAGTAATTAAAGCTCATTTAACTGGTCAGGGAGTTGACTCTCATCTGGGACAAAGATGGCTTCAAGATACCAACAATAACTTCCTTCACCCTCAGAAATAAAATAAAATCCTTTACCTTTCCTTTAGAGGAAAACTAAAGGTTGCCTCTGAACATCATTTCCCTCACAGTTGAACCCCAGAACAGACTTTATTCTGACTGAAGTAGTATTGACTCCATCTTGCCCATTAGAGTTCTTTGAAGGAAGGGTTACTTGGCAGTAACCTTCAGAATCTCACTCAGAAATAAGATTCTGAAAAATTTAGGAAAAGTAATATGTATTACTATCTTTGGGGAAGATGGCAAAGGTCATGAGGAAGGAGGCTCGGCATACGCAAAGGCGGGATCAAGCCTCAGGAGTCCCCCTGGAAATTCTTGAGCATCTACCCCCAAAACCAGAGTCTGCCTACTTTCTGCTTTGTGCTTTCACCTACACCTCTGACTTTACGGGGGGCTGTCCCCCACTACCTCTCTCTGAAAAAGAGTTAGCTTACAGCTCCAGTTAATAATTCCTGGGTGTGACAGTGCTTCAACCTACAAACTCCTTTGGAAATCCTCTAGCCTGCCTGAATAGGTTTTTCCAGCCACATGTGATTGTTCAGAGCCTCCCAACTGTGAGAGGCAGGAGATGTTCTAAACTGTCTAAACACAGATTTCTTTGAGTAGTTAAAAGATTGATTAGAAATTGTATTGGTGAAAGGTTTTTCACTTGTTGGGCCAATGTTTGCTGCTAAGTCTCCATATCCCTTACCTACTGTGTCCCTGGCAGTGTATTGATTAATATAATTGGTGTAAGTAGTAGCGTTAATGTTTGTAACCTTGGACCCTTGAGTTAATTCTTTTTTGTTGTAGCCCACCACACCTTTGCCCTATAGGAATTCAACTTTAATGCTTTTGGAGGGTGGCGCCTGCCTAATCACCTTTAGAGAAAAATAAGTTTTCTGAAGAAAGGGTCTTAAAATGTTAACAGGCCTCCGGGCCAGAAGATGATGCAAATCACCTAAACCTTTGCATATGATAAGTTTGCAGGAAGAAAGCCTGGCTTACTGCATGACTCTACCCCTTCCCCCATTATCCTCTATGCATAACTTAAGGTATAAAAACTATTTTGAAAAATAAAGTGCGGGCCTTGTTAACGGAAACTTGGTCTCCCCATGTCGTTCTTTCTCTCACCTTCTGGCTGAATTATTCAGCCTCTCTCTTCCACTGAATTTCCTCACTGAGCTATCCTTATTCTATTACTCTTTATATCCTTAATTAACGTTTAATTAAGCAGTTGTTTCCTGATCCTCACCAACGCCGTCCCCGCTTCGAATTCCCTGGATCCACCGGGGCCGGACCCCGGCAAGGAGACTTCATCTTCTTTGTATAGAAGAACCTATTTCTTTGCAAAAAGAATAAATGGGAGAAGAGACTCCTTTAGATTTTAAAATCTGCACTATCAGAAATGGCAGAAAAGAAAAGGTGCCTTTGCCCTGCAATGGGGATGTCTAATGAGAGAGGCATACTAATGCCAAGAGCCTGTCCCCAAGCATGGAGACATGCTAGAAGATACCATAGTCTCAAAGGCATGGCTGAAGGCCATAGACCCAGAGACTGCAAGACCTGGAGGGCGGTCCTGCTCAACTTCTCATTCTAGAGGTGAGGAAACTGGGG
Organism: Bos javanicus; assembly: GCF_032452875.1. Classification (NCBI taxonomy): domain Eukaryota; kingdom Metazoa; phylum Chordata; class Mammalia; order Artiodactyla; family Bovidae; genus Bos; species Bos javanicus. Next base: position 31,460,298 of record NC_083893.1, on the reverse strand, counting down.
CTCAGTAAAGCTAAGTCACATAAGTACTCAATGGTAGTGCTGAGATGAGTCCCTAACCTGCTGCGAAGAACCTTCTCAGCACCAGTATGCTCCCTAATTTGTTGCATTTTATCTCATTAATTTGTGAGGGCACAGCTCTTTGGGGATCCAGAGAAAGTAAATGGCATGGTCCCCATTCACAAATAGAAATAGCTTTTGATTCTTCTAATCATACTAAATTAATGTCATTACTGTTTTTGAGATAGGCCACTGACCTGATCTCTTTAGACTGTGTTGAACACAAAACCTTTCTTGTCTACAAAGAAATAAAATTAACTCACAACTACTGCTTCCTGAGCATTTACTAGAATTAGTGGGAGATGGTGGACATGGAGGACGTGAGCTGACAGAGAAAAGAGGTTCTTTCTTCTCCACACAATAGATCAGACACAGGATGTAGTAAATTGTGGGTGCAGACCTGTGTGTGTGTGTGATTTTAGGCTGGATTTTTATATCAGACAGACTGGACTCAAAGATTAACTCTGGTAAAATTTACTGTGTGATCTTGGCCAAAGTAAGTAACCTCTCTCAGCACCAACTTCTTCACATCTAAAGTGGGAATACCCTCATCACAGCTGACTTGGAACCTTGGTATGAAGATGGAACAAGGCAGAGAATGTGAAGTTGCTGCATCTGAGGATAAAGGAGAGGTCAGTTCCTCATTTAGGAAGTAATTTTGATTGGAGAATGTGGAGAAAGGAGCTCTCTACTTTCTATTTTTCCATATTCTTTCAATTCTCCAGGATTAAGATGTTAGCAACTGTGAAACAGAAGGGAGAGACAGGAAGGAGACTTTATTAAGGATGAAAAATGGCTGCGATTTTGAAAACAGTCTTGTTGACAGAATGTGAGTACATTTTCAGAATAATTAACAGGAAAACCAGGACTGAGGAAATTAACTGCTGTTGATACAACTGAGGCTTCCTTCCCTGGTGGCTAAACTGGTAAAGAATCTGCCTACAATGCAAGAGACCTGGATTTGATCCGTGGGTTGGGAAGATCCCCCAGAGAAGGGAATGGCAACCCACTCCAATATCCTTGGCTGGAGAATGCCATGGACAGTGAAGCCTTGTGGGCTACAGTCCATGGGGCTGCAAAGAGTCAGACACGATTGACCAACTCACACACATTGATACAACTGCCTTCCAAGTGGCAACCTCAAAGCTGACACACGGTGAGGCCTCAATTTCTCAGATTCACAGAAGCACTTTGTCATGGAAGGCCTCTGTTGATAAGCTGCTCACTGCCTTGGGAGATGGAGGAGGTAGATCTGTCCATCATAACAAACTCTCCCAAAGATGGGAATGAATATTTCTAAGCCCCTAACACCCATTCAGCCTGTACTAGCTCCCTTTGCATGCACAAATTTAAATATTTTGTCAATTTTATAGATTAGGTATAATTAACTCTCTTTACTGATATTCAGAGAGCTTAACTTGCCTAAGGACACATGTGTGGAAATTGACATTTAGAACCCAAGTGTGCCTAACTCCAGAGCTTATGCTTTTTCCTCTCTGTAAGACTGCATTCCGTGAAGTGAAGGGGATGTGAAGGGAGGTAGGCTTATGACAGTAGGTGCTAGGGTGACTTTTTTAATGTTATTTCAATTGTGCTAAATTTTAGAACCACCACTGATTGAGTAGTTCAGTGAATGGCAAGTTACTTAATGTGTCTAATGTGTACTTCAGTTTCTCCATCTGTAACTATTTTTGTGATTCTGAAAACATCATTTCCATCCTACAGGGTTGCTGAGAGATTTAGAACCAATAGACCCTATAGAACCACCTATATTTATCCATGATGCTGCCAGATCTTACCTTCACTGAGTCAAGAATGAGCAGAGATGTCTATAGGATGGATATGTGTGTGTTGGAACAGACAGTATAAAACTCAAGTTCTATATTACTTCCTCTCCTTAGTGTCAACTCAGTCCTCATCACTAATCTGAGTTAAACCAGTGGAAGCAGTGACAGATTTTATTTTCTTGGGCTCCAAAGTCACTGCAGATGCTGACTGCAGCCATGAAATTAAAAGACGCTTGTTCCTTGGAAGGAAAGCTATGACAAACCTAGAAAGCATATTAAAAAGCAAAGACACCACCCCACTTACAAAGGTCCATATAGTCAAAGCTATGGTTTTTCTGGCAGTTTTGTATGGACATGAGAGTTGGACCATAAAGAAGGCCAAGCACCAAAGAACTGATGCTTTTGAACTGTGGTGCTGGGAAGACCCTTGAGAATCCCTTGGACAGCAAGGAGATCAAATCAGTCAATCCTAAAGGAAATCAACCCTCACTATTCATTGGAGGGGCTGATGCTGAAGCTCCAATACGTCAGCCACCTGGTAAGAAGAAATAACTCATTGGAAAAGAACCTGATGTTGTGGAAGATTGAAGTCAGAAGAAGAGGGCAGCAGAGGATGAAGTGATTAGATACCATCACCGACTCAATGGACATGAATTTGAGCAAACTCAGGGAGATAGTGCAGGACCGTGGAGGCTGGCATCCTGCAATCCATGGGGTCACAAAGTGTTGGCTAGGACTTAGCAACTAAACAACATGCTCCTCAGTCTTTTTTATCCAAGTTTTCTAGAGTCTCCTGACAGCAGGGGAACAGAAGAGCTGAATATGTGATGAGAGTTGGTTAAGACACAAGATCCAGGAGTTGTGAACTTGAAAAACAATACAACCTTGAGTCTAGTTCTATGAAAACCACAGAGAGAAGCCCCAAATGGCAGGGGACTGCCAGTTCTAACTAGTGGAAGAAAACTTACAGCAGCTATGGTGGAATGAGAACAGCATGCACTCTGGATACTCCAAGTTCAAATCTCAACTTCAAGGTCATTGGCTGCATGGCCTTAGGCAAGGATTCTTCCAATGGGTAACCTTGCTCAGGGACTCCTTAATGGTCTGGCCAGAACTTCACTGTTGGTACTCTTTAGCCTTAATCCTCTTTTCTACCCTCTTCTTTCTCAGATGTCAGCCCTGTATTGAGGTCTGAGGTCTCAATCTGCTCTCTGCTGCTCCTTCCTTCTTTATCCTTCCCAGTTGTTTCTTCCAACAAATCTCTTGTGTACATCTAATCCCATCTTGGTGTCTTACTCTCAGAGAACCTGAACTGACCCAGGTGGTGCCGGAAGTGATCTGAGAAAGCTGGGGATGGGCACAATCACTACCTACTGATAATGGGAATCTCATCCTCAGTGGGACATGAGATGTGAATAGTCCCTGGCAGAAGCTGGTGGCCCAACTGTTGAAGATTCATCGTGGTAACCTGAGAAAATGTCTTGATGGAGAAGGATGCCCTTGCTAGTGTAATAATCCAGGCACTTCAAAGACATGGGGGAACCAATACCTACAAGGACAGCAGAGTTGGCTAGATACCAACAAGTTGTACTGATATCCTGCTGGGGATGAAGAGAAACTAAAAGTGGCCAACAAATAGCTAAAGTTGAGTGTGAGAGTCAGAGGGACTATATGCAGAGGAAAAATAGACAATGATACTCAGAGTTTTGCCCTAAGCCTATATTAACTCTTTCCCTCTGTAATAATACAGTCTAAGGAGAGCTGGACTCTAGGGATATCCTACTGAATGTTACGCTGATCTATTACATTGATGTCATCACATTGACTGAGCAGTACAAGCAAGAAGTGATAGCAGTGCTAGAGGTGGTGGCAAGATATATTGCTAGGGATGATGGGAGATAAACCCTATGAATTTCAAAGATCTCCCATTTCAGAAAGGTTTCTAGGTGTCTAATGATCAAAAGTATACTTTTGGATTTCCCCTCAAAGTAAAAGACAAATGGCTTCATCTTGCATCCCCTACCACAAAGAAGCACAGCATCTGGTAGACCTCTTTGATTTCTAGAGAAAGTACATTCTACACCAAGCATATTGCTCCACCTGTAGACTGGATGACATGGAAAGATGCCAACTTTAAGTACAGCCAAAACAGGAAAGAGCCCTGCAGCACATCTAGGCTGCAATAAAAACATCCCTGTAAATTGAACCATATGGCCCCATGGACCCTGAGGGAATCAGATGTATCTATGTAGAGGGAAACATGCTGTGTGGATTTTATAGAAGGTATCAATGGGAAAACCACAATCCAGGCCCTGGGGTTTGGGAACATGACATCCACAGGGAAACATACACATTAGGATAAACTATTCTCACATTACTGGGTCCTGGTAGAGATGGAATGTTTGACCATGGGGCACCAAATGACCATGTGTCCATAACTGCCCACTATGAGCTTATTATGCTAGTCCAATAAGTCATAGAGTCAGACAGATGCAGCAGCAGCCCATCCATAATACAGGAGTGATACGTCTTGGACTAAATCAGACAGAGCAGGACAAGCAGCACAAATAATCTGCATAGGCAGGTAGTCCAAAGTCCCACGTTACCTACCACAATTGGATAAGTGGCACCTCTAGTTGCACATATGGCCACAGAGAAGGTCCTATATAGCCAGCAAAAACCCAAGCTTAGATTCTAAGTGGGTCAACTTGGTATGTGGGTGCGTGCTAACAACGGGCAATTGCTACACTACAGGAGTGGCCTTGACAGACAGAAAAGAGTGAAAATTTTCTCATTGGGTGAAACTGTGATCAATGTACTTGGTTATCCACTTTGTGTGGAAAAAGAAGCGGCTCAAGATTAGGACATATTTCTTGGATGGCTGCTCAGAAGCACAGTAGGGAAAAAATTGGAAAGATTGATAATAAGGATATCCATAGTAGAGATATGTGGATGGACCTCTTGGTGTGGAACCAAAGAAACCTGCATGTCACATTGAAGCCAAATAGAAAGCATTCACCATGGAAGAGGCACCGAGCATCCAAGTAGACAAATGACTCAGCCATTGACATCAGCCAGACCTCCACTCCAACCACCCCAGACCTGGGATGATGGGCACATGAACAGAGTGGCCTTGAGAGCAGAGGTAGAGGTCACACATGGGCCCAACATGAGAGTCTCCCACTAAGGCATCCCTTTTTTGTAACTTTTTCTTTGGCTGGGGTATGCAGGATTGGCATCAGCATGCAGGGTCTTAGCTCCCCAGCCAGGGATGGAAGCCATGCCCCCTGCAGTGGAAGCACGGAGTTCTAACCAGTGGAGCACCAGGGAAGTTCCAGTGTAGCCCTTTTAATTCACTCCCATGACACTTCATATGTCGCCTGTGCTGCACTTACCACAGTCATAACTAAACCGTCCCCAAATGGAGACTGGGGTGGAGGATCCCCTTCTGGACTAGACATTTCACAGTGTTTCTTTGTGTAACTGAGAAAGCCTTTATGCAGAGGCATTTGTTATTTTCCTTATTCCAGCAGGCCCCAAAGGTTTCCATCTGAAAGGAGGAAAGAATCATAATTGGATTTACTAACTGCAGGAAAGGAAGGACTGTGCAGCTTACAGGTACTGCAGAAGTTACTTTTTTCCTTTCATAACTTGAGAATGTACAGTCCTTGAGAACTAATAATGTCCTCAGAGATGGAGGTATGCATGTGGATCCACACCTATGAAGTTAATTAAGCAGATGTATTTGCAAACCATCCTGCCAGGAAAAGCATGAAGGAAGATATCATCTGTCCCCACCCAAGCCTATGAGTCCAAGAGCCTCTAGTTTCCTTCCCTTCCCATTCCATCCTGGAATGCCAGCAGGTATCTCCATTTGTCCCACCAAGTTTCTAGCAAACCATTCCTGACACAAGGACTCAGGCTTTGGAAATTCTACCATAAGACAGAGGCAACTAAGTTGCCAATCACCTAACATTAAGAGGAGTGGAGTTCCTCATAGGAAAAGATAGAGAAAGAGTAGGAATCCAAGAGCAGAGAAACAGAGGGAAGAACCGGAACCCCTTTAGGAAGGGGCTTCCCTAGTGGCTCAGACAGTAAAGAATCCACCTGCAATGCAGGAGACTTGTTTCAATCCCTGGATCGGGAAGATCCCCTGGAGGAGGAAATAGTGACCCACTCCAGTATTCTTGCCTGGAGAATTCCTTGGACAGAGGAGCCTGGTGGTCCATGGGGTCACAAAGAGTTGGACATGACTGAGTGACTAACACTTTCACTTCACTTGCCTTTAAAGCTACTTTTCATTGGAGTTTTGAAAACCTATTCAGCACATAACTTATTTTTTTCCTTCTGTGTATTGTTTTTGTTTTGTTTTAAATACATATTTTATTGGAAATATACATGCCAGAACATATTTCCCTGATTATACAACACAATTAATTTTATTACAATGAATAGACCTCTGTAACTCCAACTCCCGTGTTAAAGTCAGACACTCTTCCCATATCACCTATCAGTCACAACCCATCCCTCCCCTTGAAAGTAACCACTGATCTGGCCTCCTGAAAGCATAGAAGAATTCATACAAGCCCTCAATCCCATGGAAAATAAGAAAAACTTGACAGGCTTGTTGCAAAAGTCATACATTTAAAGGCATTCAAGAACTGCAGAAACCATGAAGACTGGAAGGAGTGAAATTCAAAGGGGTCATACATGGCAGAGTTGAGCTAGGTTTTGCAGCTGCCCCTGAGGACACTGGCAAATTCTGGGTGTTGGCCAGAGGCTGATAACTTGGATTTGACCCAGGAAGAGGGCTGATGCTGAGACAAGTGCAGGAAAACTGGTGGGACAGAGCCTGGGGCAGACATACAAGGAGGGAGTGACAGAAATGGAACACCTAGGGGCTTCAAACACATGACATTTTTCTACTGAAACATCTACTGAATTTTGAAGATGAATAAAGCAGGGATAGAAAGACCTGAACCTCAAATCAGAAAAGCACAGTGGAATTCGCCATAGCCTGTCACTGCCTGGGAGACAAAAAGTCACTCTGGGGAAGGGTCCTGAGAAATATGGACAGGAGTAGAAAGTCCTTGTTATGGGCTGAATTAGTCTCAGCCGTTCAGTCATGTCTGACTCTGTGCGATCCCATGGACTATAGCCCGTCAGGTTCCTCTGTCATCAATGATAGAGTGGACTGGGTTGCCACCTCCTGCTCCAGGGGATCTTCCTGACCCAGTGATCGAACATGAGTCTCTTTCATCTCCTGTATTGACAGGTAGATTCTCTACCACCAGTGTAATCTGGAAAACCCCATGGGCTGAATTACACCCTCCTAAAATTCATATGTTCAAGTCGTAGCCTCTAGTACCATAGAATGCGACTGTATTTGGATATGGGGTCTTTGAATAGGTAATTAAGTTAAAATAAGGTCATTTGGGGAGCCCTAATTGAATGTGACTGGTGTTTAATTTTTTTTTTCTTTTTTTTGCCATGCCTTGAAGCAAGGTGGATCTTCATTCCCCAACCAGGGATCGAACCCATGTCCCCTGCATTGGAAGTGTGGAATCTTAACCACTGGGCTACCAGGAAAGTCCTGTAACTGGTGTTTTTATAAGTAGAGGAAATTAGGAGACAGACATATTCAGAGGGAAGACCATGTGAAGAAACAGTGAGAAAGCAGCCATTTATGTGCCAAGGAGAGTGGCCTCAGAAGAAACCAACATTGCTAACACATTCATCTGAGACTCACAGATGCCAGAATTGTGACCAAAAAAGTGATTTCTTATTTAAATCACCCAGTCTGCGGTACTCTGTTATGGCAGCCTTGGCAAGGCGACACTGATTATCTGCAACTGCTTTTCCCAGAGTACTTACTTATCTGGACACCTCTACAGTCTACAAATCCAGCCTTGGTATCTGGCAGAGGGACACTTCTGTGGGACAGATAAACTAGTAGAATAAGTCTTGGTGGTTATTATTAGGCCAAAGTGACAAAGTCTAAGACTCAAGGAGCCTCAAACTACTACCAGTCTACTTGTTAGTAGACATGCCAAGTCTGAAGCTTCAAAGGTGGGGAATCAAAATGCCAAGCCACAAATCTCCAGAGAGTGGAGTAAAATTTTCTGCCATTAATGAGTTGAAGAAAAGTTAGGCTCTTGATTGAAATTCCTGATAGGAAGAAATCAGACTGAGGCTTAGACTTAACAAAACTAACCCAGCTTGAACTCTGTGACCTGTGGCTAAATTAAGTAGATTAGCACCCCGCTATTTGCCTATCAAAGGAAAGGGTAAATTTACCTGTCAAAGACAATGTCATCTAGAATTATACAGTATTTTAAGATATTTAATTAAAATTTACTATGGATGTAGAAATAGAATCATGTAACCAATAGCGAAGGGGAAAAATAAATTATAAAAGTAGATCCATAGATGATTCAGAAACACTCAATCCTCATTATTTGTCATAGTTCTGTTCTATAAATCTGCCATGAACACTGAGTGCTGAATACTAAACTGTTTCTCCAAGTGAAAACATGCAGATAGGTTCTTTTCCAGCCTCTGGTAATTTTTTTCAATCAAAAATGCCTTTTACATTATTTGGTTTGATGGACAATAGTCCTATAAAAAGAGCCAGCCTCAGGGGCATTGAAAACTTGCTCTTCCATGGAACTCTTTTCCTGTATAAGATTTAGCAAGTGTCTTAAAATTCTTTCACAGCCTCATTATCTACAGAACTTCTTCGCCTACAAATTTGACATTTTTCATGCCACATTGCCTTTTGAAAGGTGTGAGCCACCAGGAGCAGCTAAGTGTTTCATATCTAGCTAATTGTTACACCCTGAGTAACATGATGGTAAATTTCATTGGTATCTAGCATCACAATAGTGCTATACTTTTTCACTACACTTTTGAATACACAATTTTAGCTGCTTTTCCATCATGTTCTACACATATCATGCCCAAAGTTTGTACCACACACCTATTTTTTCCATGAGGTACATCACAGCCTTTTTTCACTTAGAAACACTGGACAGCACCTTAGCATTATGCTTGGGGATCATTTGAAACTGCTAAGTCACCAAATAAAGCACAAAAGCACAAAAATAAATGTAGCAAGTAAATCACAAAAAGTACACTTGCTTACAGTATGAGAGATAAAACAAAAAGTCAGAGCACTACCTTTTTCTACTTTATCTGGGAGTATGTGCACCAAATGACTCAAACATTTCACCCCTCTGCACATAGCCACAAATGACTATGAAAGTGCTGTGAGTATTGATTGGTGGGTTACAAATAAAGTTTAGAAAGTAAGCAGGTTCACAGAAGAAATCCACAAATAATGAGATGTACTTTCTGGGTGTGAGCAAAGACTTCAAAATAACTATCATTAATATGTTCAAAAGTATAAAGAAAAAAAGAACAGAAAAGGAATATAATTTCATCAGAGAATAGGAATCAATTAAAAAAAGAACCAAGTGTACATAAAATTGGAAACTTGAGGAATAGATTTAACAGAATACTGGATCCAGAGAAGATAGACTCATTTAACTGGAAGAAAGAAAAAACAGGACAAATACCAAGCATAGTGGACATGTGAGGAACATCGAAGTCAGATTGACAAAAGTGAAAGACAAAGAGAAAATCTTGAACGTAGAAAGAGAAAAAAGCATTACCTCCAAAGGAGTATTAAATTTTACAGCTGCCTATGTAATGGCAACTATGGAAATCATGATTCAATTGAATAATATGTTTAAAGTTCTGAAACATGATGATAATAATCCTGACTTCTACTACCATAGATTTTTTTTTTTTTGGTTGCTTCCAGCTTGTAGTTAATATGCAAATTACTGCCATGAACAGACTTAACTGTGTCTTTTGGTGCCACATTTACATGGAGTATATTTGAGCAGTGGAATTGCTAAATCATGAAATAGGCAGATGCTGTGAACTAAAATGCGTGCCCCTCAAATTCATGTGTTGAAGCTACTGTACTGAAGATGCAGCCTTTAAAGAGCTAATTAAGGTTAAGTGAGTTTATAAGATGTGTTCTGATAGAACTGGTGCCATTATATGAAGAGCAAGAGATAGCCAAGTTCTCTCTCCACCCTGTGAGGACACAGCAAGAAGGCAGCCATCAACAAGCCAGGAAAATCTATTATCAAAACTGAAAACAGAACGGCCCTCACAAAATCCAGCTTTGAATCAACCTAATTTCTGACTGAATTAAGATGATCTGCTCTGATGTTAACTATCAGTCTGAGGGAAATCAAATTCTTTCTGGAGGAAGATATCTAGAGTCGCAGAATATCCCTACAATTTTTCACACAAAATGTCTGACAAAAAAAATTACTAACACCAAGAGACTAAACCAAACGACCAAAAAAAAAAAAAAGCCCAAATGACCAAAACCTAAGAGAAAAAAAATAAGATAAGTTTACCATGAGATCCAAATATTAGAATTATCATAGTATTTGAACAATCCTGATTAATATGTTCAAAACTTAGATGAAAAGATAAAATTTTATAATTTCTAATCTATAAAGAACTAGAAAATTTTTAAAGAATCAGATGGAAATTCTGAAACTGGAAAATACAATAACTGAAATTAAGAACTCAGCAGATACAGCGAGAATATAAATTAGCACAGTCACTATAGAAAATAGTATGGAAGTACCTCAAAAAATTAAAATAGAACTATTATGTCACCCAGCAATTCTACTTCTAGCTATCGGAAAAAACAAAAACTCTATCGTGAACAGATACCTGCACCACCATGATCACTGCGGCCTTGTTTACAATACTGACATGAAAACAACATAAATGTCCATCAACAGATGAATGGATAAAGACAATTTGGCATTCATATACAATTTAATATTACTGAGCCATTAAAAAGAAAAGGAATTCTGCCATTTGAGACAATATGGACCTTGACAGCATTATGCTAAGTGAAATAAGTCAGACACAGGAAGCCAAACACTGTATGATCTCACTTATATGTCAACTCTAAAAAAAAAAAAAAGTTACATGATACAGTAAGTATATAATTACTGATATTTCTGGATTTATATTTATCTTTCCCACCTATTTCAAGTCTCTTTTCCTTTCCTATCTTACATTGTTTAGGATTAACCAAGTGTTCATTCACAATTCTGTTTCCCTTCTTTATTAGCTTATTAGTTGTGCCTTCTTTTGTCAATTTTGAGTGGTTATTCTGTCCAGATATTCTAATTATCCTTGGCTTCTTACATTCCAAGTTGTTCTTTTTATCACTTTCTAGGTGATGATGTATATATATATGGTGTGTGTGTGTGTGTAAAATCTCCACAATACATTATTATTGTATTGTAGTTAGCACTTATTTAGATTTACTACTTTCCTGATAGCTCAGTTGGTAAAGAATCTGCCTGCAATGCTGGAGACTTGGGTTTGATCCCTGGGTTGGGAAGATCCCGTGGAGAAGGGAAAGGCTACCCACTCCAGTATTCTGGCCTGGAGAATTCCATGGACAGTATAGTCCATGGGGTCACAAAGAGTCGGACACAACTGAGCAAATTTCACTTCATGTCACCAACCATTTTTAGGGATATTTTTTCTGGTTGTTGAATTTTAGGTTGGCAGTTATTATCCCTTAGCACTATGAAAATATTATTCTGGTCTCAATGAGGCAGGAAACACAGCGCAGACCCAAAGACCACTTCCTCATACATAGACATTATGCAAAAGGCACCTTCCTGTTTTGCACTTAATGAGATCGTGAACGCGGAGAAAAGGCATCAGCAACAAGAACATAAATTAAACTCTGGTTAAACTTTGTGACACCTGAAAAGGGGAACCCTACCCATTAAACCCCCGCATAGCACTGCTGAGCACGGCAGAGCACGGCAGTAGAAGCAACCAGGCTGCGGATGCCTGCTGAACAACTTCCGTACCTGGTACTTGACTAGGAGAGGAAAACTGAAGGGAAAATGGCTTTTAGAGCACATGTACTATGGTTTCAGGAGCCCAATGCTCAAGAAAGAAGGCTGATATAAACAGGTGAAATCATAGTCCTGCCTCCACTTTCCAATTAAGGAATATTCTACCCCTAATCTAAGAAACCCCCACCCAATCAAGGAATTGAAATAAAAAGGGGCTCAGAAAACACATAAGGATGTGTCTCACTGAGAAAGATCCTCACTCTTCTCTGAGTGCATTCTTTGAGAAGTTTTGGCCTTTTAATAAACTGCTTGTTTCTCTCTATGCCTTCCTCTCTGTATCTTACTCCTTTGTGTAGAGCAAGAACTTTGACATTTAATTTAGATTTAGCCTGCCCAGCATCACTAGGTCCCTCAAGCAGGCTCCCCCACTACCCCCACCATGGGCACACACCCACGTGTTGCTCCTGCCCCTTGCTCTCATCCTCTGCCTTTCATTTCCCAGCTGCCAAGATCCTGGAAGCTTTGCAGCCCAGCAAAGAAGGGCAATCCATTGAGAACAGTCTGTAGAGTATCAAGCGGTATCCAGATTACCCGTGAAACAGGACAGAAGGGGGAGGGCACAACCTTTAAAAGAGTGGCATAGCATTGAGGATATGACATAACGGGTTAGAATGAATTAGGCTCAAAATGGTGAAAGATTCATCTTCCAGTAGACCTTAATTTAAGCCTCATTATGCTCTGTACTCAGTTGCTCAGTCATGTCTGACTCTTTGTGGTTCCACGGACTGTAGCCCGCAAGACTCCACTGCCCATGGAATTTTCCAGGCAACAATACTGGAGTGGGGTTCCATTTCCTATTCCAGGGAATCTTCCTTACCCAGGGCTCAAACCTGCCTCTCTTGCATCTCCTGTATTGGCAGGCAGGTTCTTTACCACCTGGGAATTCCAAGCCTCATTATACACACATTGTAATAGATTAGCATGCTAAACAACACACTCACAGGGGCCATGATAGCTTCAAGGCTAACCAAAAAAGGCCAAGAAGCAGGCAGTAGCCCAATTCCTGGAAATCCCCATCCCTTCCCCAAGGTAGTTGGAATAATCCTCCCCCTCATTAACCTATGAAATTACCCAGCCCACAAAAACTAACCGCCCTGTATGTTGAGGACTCTCACATTTTGAGATAGCCCACACTCTGTCTGTGGAGTGTGTTCCTCTCCAAGCCCTCTTGTCTTTTGAGACAGACTGCATTCTGTCTCTGGAGAGTATACCACTCTAAATAAATCCACTTCTTACCCATTACTTTTGTTCTTACAGACTTCTTTCTGCAACAAGACATACAGAACCTGAGCTTCATTAAGTCCTGGATTCAGGTGTGTGATTTCAATTAAAAGACAGTGAGTTCAAGTCCCAATCTGAGTTAGGCAGTTTCACCTGCACTCTGCCTGTCCCGTACCTTAACCTCGGGTTCCTCCATAGGGACAAGATGGCAAAGTAGAAGGATTGAGCTCAATCCTCCTGAGCACACCAAAAGTACAACTAATTGCCGAACAACCATCAATAAAAAGACCAGAACCTACCAAAAATATATTCTACATCCAAAGACATAAAGAAGAAACCCAATGAAATGGTAAGAGGAATGCACGCAGGATATAATCAAACCTTATGCTCCCCAGGTGGGCAACCCACATACTGGAAAACAATTACATCACAGAAGTTCTCCCACAAGAGAGTTCTGAACCTCACAGCAGGTTCCCCAACCTGGAGGGTCTGATTTCAGGAAGAGGAACCCCCAGAACATGTGGCTCTGAAGCCAATGGGGCTTGAGCACAGGAGCTCCACTGGACTGGGGGAAACAGACTCTACTCTTGGAGGGTGTATGCAAGGTCTTGGGTGCACTGAGACCCACAGCAAAAGCACTGACCTCAGGAAAGCCTGGGCCAGACCTACCTGCTGGTCTTGGAGCATCTTCTGGAAGGCAGGGTGGCTGTGGCTCACTGTGGGGACAGTGACACTGGCAGCAGAGGTCCTGGGTGATAGTCATCAGCTTTAGCTTTCCAGGAGGCTCCAGTGCTGGGACACCTTGGGCCAAACAACAAACAAGACAGGAATACAGCCTCACCCAGCAGCAGACAGCTTGCCCAAAGACTCTCTGAGATAGCCCTCTAGAAATGCCCCTTGACCTGGCTGGCCCTGCTCACCAGATAGCCAAGACACCACTCCACCCACCAATGGGTGGTATTGATCACTCCCACCGGGAAGCCCACACAAGCCTCTAGACCAGCCTTCCCAACCAGGGGGCCTACATCAGCAGGAAGGAAATTACAATCTGGGCAGCCCAATGAACCAAGTCCACAAAAGCAGACCAGAACCTTCCTGGGGAGTGTACAGCTGGGACACATAGGTCATCCCCCACAGAGAGCCAGTTCTTCAGGGTCAAGAAACATAACTAACCTTCTATGTACATAAAAATACAGAAATTAGAAAAAAAATAACACAGCAGAAGAATATGTTTCAGAAGAATGATCAAGATGAAAATATTATTCTGTTTTGGGGGGACTTTCATTGTTTCAGTAGACACATTTGCTGTCATGCTTTGTTGATCCTAAACGGTGACTTTTTCCTGATCACATTTAATATTTTCTGTTTCCTTTAATCTTCAGTGGTTTTTCACTGTCTTTTATCTATAATATGTGGTTTCACTTAATTTTATCCTGCTTGGGGTTAGTAGAGATTCTTGAAACTATGGCTTGCTGTCTGTCATCAACTTTGATCAATTATCCTTCATTCTCTCTTTAAATAAGGCTTCTGCCCCCATTTCCTCCTTTCTGCCTTTTGGTGCCTTGAGTTACATGAGTGTTAGACTATATGCCATGCCCTTGATGTCTCTTATTCCATTTTTATGCTCTATGTTTTATTTTTCTATGGCCTGAAAGGATGCTTTCTATTAAAATTCCTTCCAGTTCACTAATTACTAATATATTCACCCTTTCCTCTTGGCAGGTAACTGGAGCGGTGGCATAAAACCTCAATCCAGTGAGGGGAATTTATTAACACTTCTGTAAGGCTCAGTTTTAGACTTTGTAAGGCTTGGTCTAGCTTTAATTAAGTGCTACTTTTATCTTGCAGTTCTTGAAGAGTCCTACCTAAAGACCTTGGGTACTTTGCATGATGCCTCACCTTTAGAGGGTCCTGAACTTCATTTTTTAAAATCTCTTTTGTAGTGTTAGATTGTTGAAAGTGCCACTTCACTTTTCAACTGCACTGTGCTGTGTCCCTAAAGCACTCTCTCTCCAGCTTTAAAAAAACAAAAAGGGAAGTGCCTCAGGGGAAAAACTATGTCAGATTCACATTCCTACATCTTGACCTCTCAAGTTCTTATAACCTTAGAATATCCCCAGTGCTTTCAAATAGACTATATTTTAAAATATTATACAACTTTCCCCACCATTCTTGGTGAGAGTATTGATCTGTCACAAGTCATATAAATAGCCATCATACCACATTTTTTAAATCATCTAAAAAGTAGATGTTCAGCAAAATCTTCAGTAAAAATTCCATACCTATGTAAACTGGAAGATTTAAAAGACTGAGCAACAAAGCTAAAGGATACTGTGGTCTCCAGTACATTTGAAGAGGGCATAGCCTCCTATTGAGGCTATTTCTCCTATTTCTCCAAAGTTCTAAGTTCAGTTCAGTTCAGTCGCTCAGTCGTGTCCAACTCTTTGCGACCCCATGAATCGCAGCACACCAGGCCTCCCTGTCCATCACCAACTCCCGGAGTTCACACAGACTCACATCCATCGAGTCAGTGATGCCATCCAGCCATCTCATCCTCAGGGTCACACAACAGACATGGGAGAAACCAAGCACAATTTCTTATGTTAAAAAGAACAACAACTTTCATGTGCACCGCACAGAAGAGATGTAATATCAAAACCTCTCTGGGAATTCCCTGGTGGTGCAGTGGTTAAGACTCCTCACTTTCACTGCGGAGGGCTCAGGGCACGTCCCACAGGCTGTGTGGCACAGTGAAATGGTTCACACTATATCCTGAGGCTCTGATTTCTGATGGTCAGAAAAGTAGATGTTTAGCATAAAAGGCTTCCCAAGTGGCGCTAGTGGTAAAGAACCCACCTGCCAATGCAGGAGACATAAGAGAAAGGGGTTCTATCCCTGGGTTGGGAAGATCCCCTGGAGGAGGAAATGGCAACCCACTCCGGTATGTTTGCCTGGAGAATCCCAGGGACAGAGGAGCCTAGAGAGCTACACTTCATGGGGTCACACTGAGCCGGACATTACTGAAGCCACTTAGAACACAGCACATTAGCACAATGAATTAAATGTGTGATTCTTTCTTGCTATCAATTTGTCTGACAATAATATAACCTCCCTGAGGGCTGGGACAAGGTTGCCTTTTGCACTACCGTAATCTGCTTAAATATTAATAGTTAAGTGCTTAGCATAGAGTAGGCATTCAGCAAATTTTAGCTAGTTTTTTGGAAACAAAGGAAAGAAGAGAAGAGGCACCTTTTAGAGAAAGCACCCTGTAGAGAAGCAACAGCAAAAAACAAACCACAATTATCAAAGATTCTGGAAGCTGAATGTGCTTGACTTGTGTGTCACTGTCAGACTGCCCTGGAGCAGGAATCAAGCCTTTCTGAAACTTATTGGGTTGCTCATTCTCCACCTTCCATATCCCTCTGTTCCAGGGGAAAGAGGAAGGTAAATTTTCTCATATCAGAGGCTCCTGGCCTCGATGAGTTCCATGTGGTACTGAGTGGGTTGTTAAAATAAAAATCCAGAGAGACCAAAGTAATGGTTTATGTGAAGTAACTGTAATATTCAAATGAAAGCTATAAATCAACTATGCAAATGAGCCTATGCCCAGGGCAGAATTGCAATCAAACAGCCTGCGGAAGGAAACTTAATAAGCCCTGCCTCTCCCTCTATTACCTTGTGAGTAAGTTTCCTGAGAGTCCGGGTCTTATGGGGACATGGAGAGTGTAGCTTCAGGCAGTCCGGTAGTTCTCACAGCAACTGTACTGGGACCTGGCAGCATTCGAAAGCTCCAGGAAGGCTTGAGCAGTTTGCATCTGTGTCTCCATCACAAGGCATTAAATATGCATCTGATCAAGACAGTAGTTAGGAATATGAAGTGCCTGTGGGGGAAATTGCTGGAAATGATGGCCATATGTACATGCTTTCCCTCTGAAATGACTCTGGGACTAAAATTCTCACAGGAGAGTTGATTAGAGAACTAGAGATTATTCCAAAGAGATTGATAGTCAACAGTTTTGGAGAGGGGTAGACCAAAAGTCAAG
Source organism: Bos javanicus (assembly GCF_032452875.1). NCBI lineage: Eukaryota > Metazoa > Chordata > Mammalia > Artiodactyla > Bovidae > Bos > Bos javanicus. The sequence continues at coordinate 31,443,210 of NC_083893.1, read as the reverse complement.
GTTAGTCACCAAAGATAGGATCCAGTCTTACCCATGGAATTTAATGTGCACCATTTTCTGAATCATAGAAGCCAAGAGAGACCATCCATCCTGGTCTGTCCAAGAGTTGCTTTTAAAACTATTGTCCAGCATAATTGTTACTATTTCTCCCTTTCACTCTTAACATTTCCTGGTTAGGATGATAAATTATATGGTCAACAAAATAAGGATCTTTAAAATGGTGACCTAAAAGGTCACCTTTCAGGTAAGCCAAGCACTCAGTCCAATAACACAGGAAGTCTCATATAGCCCAGATTTATGATTATCACTAATGATGAGGCTGGTAAATTTCTTGTCTCTAAAACTTTTCAGGCACAAGCCGGATAAGGAGATGAGGTAAAGGAGATTCAGAGGGCAAGCAGGAGCCTAAGATAATGATTAAGGGGTTCTTTCTTTGCCTGAAATTCAGCAAGAATCAGAGGTTTAGCAAGAAATATGCTCAGAGGGAAAATGGTTTCTCAGGTTTCTGCAAGGAGATGGCAGCTGAGGAAGGGTTCTAAGCACAAGTTCCTCACTTACTTTATTACACCCTGATCAGGGGAGAAGTGAGACAGAGGAAAAAGTCAGTGTGGTTATAGGTACTGCATGCCTTCCCTCTCTGCCAACTGAAACCTGGACTCAGTCTCTAGTTTGGACTGAAGGACAGAAAATTCTTGCTCTATGTGTCAGCACCTAGAGATCTGTCTCAATCAGGATAAGGTAGGTTTTGCTGGAGTATTAAAATTGTCATGACTTAAAACAACAAAGTTGTTTGTTTTTTTTCCTCTGCCACACTTTACATCATGTATTGGCTGGGAGCTCACTCATGTCATACTTACTCTAGATCGTTGAAGCAGGAAAAAGGGGATATGGCGACTCACTCACTAGCTCTGAAAGTTTCTTCCTGCTCTGACACTCATTACTTCTACTTACATTTCATTGGCCACAGAAAATCACATTCACATGGCTCCACCTGATTTCTTATGGATACACCTAATTTCTTACCTTGTTCATGGAAGGCAGGGAACAAGAACTATCTGGAGAATAGCACCAACTACAGGTTTCTGGAAGGGAGCCCATAGCCGGCATGTCCAAGTGCTTGGTACATAGCAGAAGCCTTGCATATGCCAGCTCCCCCCAGAGAAATGTCACCTTCTTTTGAAGTCCTTCCCTCCCAGCTCCATTGTTCTTTCCTTTCCAGAAGACTCCAGCACTGGAGACTGTTTAGCCTGGGGACTCAGGAGGGGAATAAACCTGAACAGTAGTCCTCAAACAGGTGAAGAAGTATAACATGAATCATGGGCAAGGACTTGCTTGCTACATTCTGGCCCCAGTACATCAAACATCAGCCGTGGCGGAAGAAGTAGCTGCAGGGGAACTAGTGTTTACTTACATGATATTTACTAAGGGCCAGGTACTGTTGAAAGGGCTTCATGACGTATTTAATCCTCACAACAGTTATTTAAGGTACACTTTGAATGTCCTTTTTTTTTATGATGAGAAAACTGTGGCTAAAGTGGTAAAGTCACATCCCCAAGGTCAGTGGTGGTTGTGTGTCAGTCACTCAGTCACGTTCAACTCTTATGACCCCATGGATTGTACCCCACCCAGCTCCTCTGTCCGTGGAATTCTCCAAGCAAGAATGCTGGAGTGGGTTGCTGTTTCCTTCTCCAGGAGAACTTCCCGACCCAGGGATTGAACCTGGGTCTCCCGCATTGCAGGCAGATGCTTTACCATCTGAGGTACTAGGGAAGTCCGAGGGATGCAAAACCAGGCAGTTTGCTCCAGGGTCCATGGTCCTTTACTTGTATCTAGACTAACTGACTGGGAAATCAAGACATTCCTCTCTAGATCCCATTGGATGCTACTGGATAACAAGAGATGCTGTTGGGTCTCTGTCGTCACACAGTTGTGTCCGGCTCTTTGCAACTCCATGGGCTGTAGCCCAGCAGGCTCCTCTGTCCATGGGATTTTTCAGGCAAGAATACTGGAATGGGTTGTCATTTCCTCCTCCAGGGGATCTTCCTGACCTAGGGATCGAACCCGCATCCCCCGTATTGGCAGCAAATTCTTTACCACCGAGCCATCTGGATGTCCCTTGCTATTGAGTAACCATAGCATCTAATGGCATAACATGTAATAAAATGGTGTTTCCCAGGTAATGGAACTCCTGGGGGCATATGAAATGATTTACTGATACCTTGAGAGCATTAAGGGACTTCCCTGGTGGCTCAGACAGTAAAGCGTCTGTCTACAATGCGGGAGACCAGGGTTCGATCCCTGGGTTGGGAAGATCCCCTGGAGAAGGAAATGGCAATCCACTTCAGTACTTTTGCCTGGAAAATCCCATGGACAGAGGAGCCTAGTGGGCTACAGTCCATGGGGTCGCAAAGAGTGGGACACGACTGAGCGACTTCACTCATGCACTGAGAGCATTAAAATGCACTGAATCACATGGTTATAAGTGCATTTCTCTTTCATGGCTTTGTTCTTTGTTTCCCAATCCTCCTAATTATGTCAAAAAGCAGACTCAGATGTCGAGGACATGCTGGCACCAACCATCACTTGTTAATCTCACTTTGGAGGAAAACAGCAAAGGTCTCCCTTGGGCACAGTCTTCTGCGAGCAACAGCATCTGCCTAGAATTTAAAGAACCCTGTTTTGTTTGCCTTGTATGTATTATTGTTATTTTCTATGATTGAAAAGGCTTACCTGATAGGTCAGTTGGTAAAGAATCTGCCTGCAATGCAGAAGACCCTGGTTCAATTCCTGAGTCGGGAAGATTGCTGGAGAAGGGATAGGCTACACACTTCAGTATTCTTGGGCTTCCTTTATGGATCAGCTGGTAAAGAATCCACCTGCAATGTGGGAGACCTGAGTTTGATCCCTGGGTTGAGAAGATCCCCTGGAGAAGGGAAAGGCTACCCACTCTAGTATTCTGCCCTGGAGAATTGCACAGACTACATAGTCAAAGTAATGCTAGATTTCCATTGTTTTATTTTTAAAATACATTCAAGTAAAAAAGTGAGTTGATGTGGTAAAATAGAAAATAGCCTGGGTGGTATTCAAATGGGTGCAAGCAGTGGGTCAAAGACTAGAATTTGGGAAACAATAGTCTATGCAGATAAGTTTTCAAGGTAGCAAGTGGGACATGGATTGATGATAAATTATTTTTCTTAAAGAACTGGGGTTTCCCTGGTAGCTCAGCCAGTATAGAATCTGCCCACAATGTGGGAGATCTGGGTTTGATCCCTGGATCAGGAAGATCCCCTGGAGAAAACAAATGGCAACTCCCTCCAGGATTCTTGGCTGGAGAATTCCATGGACAAGAAGCCTGGCGGGATACAGTCTGTGAGAGGAGTCTGGTGGGTTACAGTTCATGGAGTCGCAGAGTCAGACACAACTGAGTGACTTTCACTTTCCTTAAAGAATTAAGGGGAACAAGTGGCCTAAGATGGTAACTAGCTGTGTGACCGCGGGCAAATTTCCTTCCATCCCAGTCTCCATCATCCACAAGCTAGGAGAAAAAAAACTTGGCTCTCAGAGTTCTTGTGATTATTAAGGCATATCCTGGGGAAAATAGTGCTTGGCTTACCTTCCTAGGTGTTGTGAAGATCAAACTTTCATTCTGTTTTAAGAAATCTACCACTGCTGGTAAGAAACTGGTGGGCAGTTAGAAGAAAACCTCAGCTTTCGCCCTTGCAGAGTTTGGTCTTGTGAGAATTTACACAAAAAATAGCAACAAGAGAAACAAAATCATGGAACTGCCATTTATCAAGGATTCACCCAAGGCCAGGTGTTGAGCTAAGTGTTCTGTTCAGTTCAGTTCAGTCGCTCAGTCATGTCCGACTCTTTGCGACCCCATGAATTGCAGCACACCAGGCCTCCCTGTCCATCACCAACTCCTGGAGTTCACTCAGACTCACATCCATCGAGTCAGTGACGCCATCCAGCCATCTCATTCTCTGTCATCCCCTTCTCCTCCTGTCCCCAATCCCTCCCAGCATCAGGGTTTTTTCCAATGAGTCAACTCTTCGAATGAGGTGGCCAAAGTATTGGAGTTTCAGCTTTAGCATCAGTCCTTCCAATGAACACCCAGGACTAATCTCCTTTAGAATGGACTGGTTGGATCTCCTTGCAGTCCAAGGGACTCGCAAGAGTCTTCTCCAACACCACAGTTCAAAAGCATCAATTCTTCGGCACTCAGCTTTCTTCATAGTCCAGCTCTCACATCCCTACATGACCACTGGAAAAACCATAGCCTTGACTAGATAGATCTTTGTTGGCAAAGTAATGTCTCTGCTTTTCAATATGCTATCTAGGTTGGTCATAACTTTCCTTCCAAGGAGTAAGTATCTTTTAATTTCACGGCTGCAGTCACCATCTGCAGTGATTTTCGAGCCCAGAAAAATAAAGTCTGACACTGTTTCCCCATCTATTTCCCATGAAGTGATGGGACCAGATGCCACGATCTTCGTTTTCTGAATGTTGAGCTTTAAGCCAACTTTTTCACTCTCCTCTTCCCGTTTCATCAAGAGGCTTTTTAGTTCCTCTTCACTTTTTGCCATAAGGATGGTGTCATCTGCATATCTGAGGTTATTGATATTTCTCCTGGCAATCCTGATTCCAGCTTGTGCTTCTTCCAGCCCAGTGTTTCTCATTATATACTCTGCATAGAAGTTAAATAAGCAGGGTGACAATATGCAGCCTTGATGTACTCCTTTTCCTATTTGGAACCAGTCTGTTGTTCCATGTCCAGTTCTAACTGTTGCTTCCTGACCTGCATACAGGTTTCTCAAGAGGCAGGTCAGATGGTCTGATATTCCCATCTCTTTCAGAATTTTCCACAGTTTATTGTGATCCACACAGTCAAAGGTTTGGCATAGTCAATAAAGCAGAAATACATGTTTTTCTGGAACTCTCTTGCTTTTTCGATGATCCAGCAGATGTTGGCAATTTGATCTCTGGTTCCTCTGCCTTTAAAACCAGCTTGAACATCAGGAAGTTCACGGTTCACGTATTGCTGAAGCCTGGCTTGGAGAATTTTGAGCATTACTTTACTAGCGTGTGACATGAGTGCAATTGTGTGGTAGTTTGAGCATTCTTTGGCATTGTCTTTCTTTGGGATTGGAAGAAAACTGACCTTTTCCAGTCCTGTGGCCACTGCTGCGTTTTCCAAATTTGCTGGCATATTGAATGCAGCACTTTCACAGCATCATCTCTCAGGATTTGAAATAGCTCAGCTGGAATTCCATCACCTCCACTAGCTTTGTTCGTAGTGATGCTTTCTAAGGCCCACTTGACTTCACATTCCAGAATGTCTGGCTCTAGGTGAGTAATCACACCATTCTGATTATCTGGGTCATGAAGCTCTTTTTTTGCACAGTTCTTCTGTGTATTCTTGCCACCTCTTCTTAATATCTTCTGCTTCTGTTAGGTCCATACCATTTCTGTCCTTTATCGAGCCCATCTTTGCATGAAATGTTCCCTTGGTATCTCTAATTTTCTTGATATGCATTATCCAATTTCATCCTAACAATAGTTCCAAGAGAAAGAAGATAGTTATCATCATTCCCATTATAGATAAGAATCTGGAAACTTAGCGGGATAAGGAGCTTACAAAAGGTTATGAAATTGGTGAATGATAGAGCTGGGATTCAAACCCACAACTGTTTTCTTCTTAAAACAGATGTCATCCAGGAAAATAGAGGTGGGATGGATTTTAGCAAGGAGGATGGAGCTGCAATAGAATCATGTAACAGACTCTGTCCTGCTTCCGCCCGAGCACTTTGTGGATAGCGAAGCATTAATACGCGAAATGCGTTGGTCCTCATTATTCCTACTGCATTATTTTTAGAGTCAAATCTTCCCCAAGGGACATTTGAAGTTCTCTGAATTCCACGGGCAAGCGTGTGGGGGACTTCCATTATTAGAACATTGCTTCTCCACCCTTCCCAAGCTTTCCCGCACACAGGAATCACCCCAGGGATCTTCTTAAATGCAAATTCTAAGTCTGGAGGGGGACCCAAGATTCTGCATTTTTAATAAGCACTCCCCAGGAATCAAAGCCAGGTCCCCTGCATTGCAGGCAATTCTTTATCAGCTGAGCCACAAGTGAAGCCCTGCTAACTCACAGACCACAGTTTTTCTAGCAAGGTATTAGAGCTCTCAGAGCTCACGGCTGGGGGTGGGGGGTGAGTCTATCCCCCATCCTCCCATGCAAAGTGCCCTCTTAGGCTCTAAATCAAGGTGTGGTCCACGCAGCAGGGTGGGCAGCCTCCCTGCCTGAGGGGAAATGGGCAAGACCGCATAGGGTTGAAAGCCCAGCTTCAGCTGGGAGCTTCAGCTCTGTCCTAATAGGAGGGTGGGGAACCTGCTGGCTCATCCATCCCCACCAGCAATTAGCCAGAGGCAAGCTGGTCTGAGGAGCCATTAACATTTACAAGTCGCTCCAATAGCCCTTCCCACACTCACTCAAGGGCACCACAAAGTGTGTGTTATTGAGGGTAATGAAAAAGCCTATAAAATGAGCAGTTAAATGGCACTTACTCAGGGCCTGGGAGCTCATTTGGGCATGGGCGTCTCCCTCCCCTTGGCTTAGTTCCTCAGTTGTTTTCCTATCTGGCTGTCTTGGTGCTGGGGTGGCGCACACTGAGCAGCCAGGCACATCTTCTCGGGGGTCACCTCCTTCTACCCAGGTTGATAGAAGAGGTTGCTGCACCTCAGACAAGTTAAGCAGGCGATAACTCAGAGTCAACCACATGCCTGTGTCCAAATCCTGATCTGGAAATGGCCTGGGGAATGTGAGGAGAGAGGATATCTGTGAATTTACTGAAATCGTATACAAAGCTGTGCGTGGGTGTGTGCGTATAGCCTTTTTGTGTGTGGAGAGAATAACTATATTTCCTCAGCTTCTCAAAGGCCCCTGTGATTCTCCCAGAAGGTAACAGCTCCCCGGCTAGATCCTTCACCTGAAAAAGAAGTGCCCTGGGGCAGTGGTTCTCAGTCTTTTTTAGGTTTTAATGTCAAAATTTTCAACCATCCCCTCATGAGATAGTTGGGGTTTCAGAGTCTATTACTTGAAAAACACATAACAACAAAAGGAACTCTGAATTCAGGCCTGTTTTCAAGTGAATCTGTATTTTAATCATTATACAGTCTTCCCTCCACAGCCATGGGGGACAGGTCCCAGGACCCAGCCCAGACACCAAAATCTGCTGATGTTCAAGTCTCTTATATAAAAAGTCTAGCATTTGCATATAACCTACAATATACTTTATCCCTTGATTACTTATAATACCTAATACAATGTAAATGCTATGTAAATAATTGTAAATATAATGTAAATACTATGTAAATAGTTGCCAAAGTGCAGTAAATTCAAGTTCAGCTTTTTGGAACTTTCTGGACTTTTGTTTTTTAATATTTTCAATCCACAGTTCATTGAATCCGTGGATTCAGAACCCTGCAGATACGACGGACCAATTGTACCAGCATCAGCATGCTTTTGGTAAATAGGAGTAAGTGAATGTGGCAAATATTGTTCTTTTCCTTCACCCTCTATTCCCAACCAGTATACTTTAATTGGGCAGGAATGAGTCTCAATGTCAAAGATCCCTCTCTCTAGCCCAAATCACGCCACAGAGTTGTACACCTATAAAAAGCACAGGAGGACAGCCCCTGTCTTAATCACAAGAAGCCTCAACAGCCCCAGCTGTGTTTGGAGGCAAAATGCAGTGGTATAACCATTGGCCAATCAATTCAGCTTATCAGTCTATAAAGTGGGGATGAGAATAGTATTAACTGCATAAAGAGTGCTGTAAGGATGAAAGAGATGATGTACATAAAACATTGCTACCATAAATTAAGCACTTTCAAGGTTCAGGCCACTTTACATTATCTCATTTAATAGTAAGGTTTTGAATGTTTAAGTAGCTTGTTCAAAGTCCCCAGAAGAGCTGTGATTTGAGTCAGGTCCGTCCAGAATCTAAATCCATAGGTGATATGCATTCTACTCTCTGAACCCTGAATGCCACTATATAGCCAGGCTAGACACACATAAGGCACTTAGATATTTGTTCATTTAAATTGGCCTAGGTTTCTAACTTAATCTAAACATGAAGAATTAGCTGGAGGCCTTCTATGAATATTGGCTTGAGGCACACACACTGTGGGCTGCTACGAAACAACGCGCTGTTTTCAAACCAAGGTGTTGACTGGTATAGCAGTAAAAAATCTGGGGATGGCATCCGATCTTGCAAACCCTGTCTTAAACTAGTTGATATGGCTGTGATTTCACCTCTCTGAGCTCAGCTGCAATAGAAGAGTATCAATAGCTGCCTTGTGTGCCTTTCAGAGCTGGCTATAAGGAGTCAGTGAGATCACTTACATGAACCTGTCTGACACTGTAGTCGTGGTACATACCAAGGTTTTCTCATCATTGGTATCACAGTCATAGTGACAGGTAGAAAAGACCTAAGAGAACTCCAAATAATTCTGCTTTGGAAGAAAGAGCATGGGACAAGAAGGAGCTGGGGCTATGGAATGACTTTTTGTCTTCAATGAAAATCTAAAATTAACCAATTTTAGGTCTTAAGGCTACTGTGGGAGAAAGAAAAAAGAAGTGACTAAAATATTGGCCTTTCCAAATTCATCTTGTAGGAAGAATTAAAAGTGATTTAAATAATATACTTACCAACATTTACCTTTAACCATCAAACTGACCTAGTTTTCCTTACAGCATTTGTAGTCTAGCATAGAGAACAGACTTTTAGACACGATGGGGGAAGGAAAGGGAGAGACAAATTGAAAAAGTAACATTACATATATACACTATCATATGTAAAATAGATAACCAGTGGGAATTTGCCTTATGATACAGGAAGCTCAAACCTAGAGCTCTGTGACAACCTAGAGGGGTGGGATGGGGTGGAAGGTGGGAGGGAGGTTCAAGAGGGAGGAGACATATGTATGCTGCTGCTGCTGCTGCTGCTGCTAAGTCACTTCAGTCGTGTCCGACTCTGTGCGACCCCATAGACGGCAGCCCACCAGGCACCTCCGTCCCTGGGATTCTCCAGGCAAGAACACTGGAGTGGGTTGCCATTTCCTTTTCCAATGCATGAAAGTGAAAAGTGAAAGGGAAGTCTCTCAGTCGTGTCCAACTCTTAGCGACCCCATGGACTACAGCCTACCAGGCTCCTCTATCCATGGGATTTTCCAGGCAAGAGTACTGGAGTGGGGTGCCATTGCCTTCTCCACATATGTATACCTTTGGCTAATTCGTGGTGGGCAGAAACTAATGCAATATTGTAAAGCAATTATCTTCCAATTAAAAATTTTGAAAATAAATTTTTAAAAAGCTCTGAATTGGATTTATACAGTTCAAGAGGTAACAGAGATAAGTAAATGATTTCCAACAGAAGACATCAGAGTCTGCCTTTTAAGCTGACTGAGCAAAGTCCTCCTAAAATGTCCATGACAGCTGGGTAAATGTTCCCAGAGAGAAGAAACAGGAGGCTGAACCCAGGCCAGAAGGCAGCCTCCTGGAACACCCACGTATGTCCCCAGGGTTGGCCAGGCCACCAACTCTGGTAATCAGACTGCGAAGACTGCAAAGCCCCTCCCTTGGGAGGCTTCCCCAGCAGGCAGTTACGAAGCAATGTCTTATGAAGAGCTAATGGAATGAACCACTGACTTGCCTGGTAATTCATTTTCCAAGCCATGCTTAGGTATCAGAACAAGCAGATCTGCATCCAATTTGTCCCTCTGTTTTCCAAGCGGAGCTCTCCTTGGAATTAAAGAAGCTATAATTAAAGTACCTTATTTGGGCATGCTGTAATTAGTCACCAATTCAGTGTGCCATCAAATGTAATCCAAATACAAACACCAGGACTGTAGGTGCCAATCCCCTGGTGAGTTCGGGGAACTAGGGAGCCCAGCCTGCCTTTCTCATAAGACCTCGTTACTCCAGAGTGACTCACTTTGTGGGGCCAGTGAGAATGAGCCCCAAGGTAGGCTGTCTTTCCAAAGTTTCCTAAGACTTGTGCACTGGATTTCTAGAGAGCAGATTTTATCTCATTACCACAGAGAGAAACTTGGGGTGAAGGCAGTTTTTCGATCTACACTTCAAAGGGAACAGTGTGGCTTTGTGATTAAACACCAGCTTTGGGGCCACTATTTATCCAATCAACAAATGTTCACTGAGCCCCTGCTGTGTGTAAGCCAGTGGGGATTCAATAAGGAATGAGACAGGATGATCTGCTCTAAACTCCATGAGAGCAGAAACCATGCACTCAAGCTGTGTGACCTTGGATAAATGAGTTGACCTCTCTGAGGCTTAGAGTGTTTACTAATAAAATGGGAATAACAATCTCACAGTGTTGTGGTGAAGATTAAATGTGAGAAAAGATGTAAACATCTACTACTTTTGCCCAGCACAGAGCTGAGCTGGGACTGGAAATTCAGTCTCTCCAGATGAGTCCAGCCCCTGATTCTAATCTGCCCCCACTGACAGCTCTATTGCATCTCAAAGCAGGGTAAAGATGAAAAAAGGACCTAAAGCTATGAGCCAGAGTCACGTGACTACTCTCTTCCATTTGGAACTCAGCATTTTTCTGTCCCCACTAAAAGGGTGTGGAGTTGGCCGTACAGGGGCAGATGTCTGCTTTGTACTGGAAAAACCTCCACCTGACATTATTTATGTGCATAGCTACGTTCCACTGCACCCTTAGCTCCAGAAATCCCCCTGCCTGTCCTGCTTTTCACTGATTAGGGCATCTCCTGATTCCCCATAGAATTTTGCCCAGTGTCCTGTGCTGCAGGGAATCAAGCCAGGCTGCAGAAATAAGTGAACATCTTCAGCTAGCCGAAGGCAGCATCTCTCCATGTATTTTCATGCACCTGGGTACCTTTTCCTTTCAGGTTTGTCTAGTCTCCTCCCTACCCCAATACTCACCCCACTCACTCAGTCCATATTAACTGAGGCACTATGTCACACATTCTCAGGACGGCTTTTACATACATTATTTTGGTTCCTCCTCAACACATGGCATTGTCAACTGTCGATTGTTTAAACTGAAAAGAAACCTCAGATTCCATCTTTGATTTCTCTGCCTTCAGCCATCACACGCAATCCATCAGCATGTCCTGGGGACTTCACCTTCAAAACATGATCTGTCCATCTGTCTTCACAATCACAACCAAGTCACCTTGCAGTCGCCTCCCAGCCAGGCTCTCTGCTTCTTCTGATCTGTTGTCCACACAGGGGTCAGAGAGATCTTTTAAAAAACGCAAATGAGATCAGGTTACTCTCCTAGTCAAGACACTCCAACAGCTCCCCTCACATTTAGAATCTAGTCCAAACCCCTTGCTCTGACCTCATGTTCCAACGTCCTGCTTGTGCCGCCCCCCGCCCCACACCCCCTTCTGAAGCCCCAGGGCTTCAGGGCTTTTGCATTAGCTGTGGACTGTGCCTAGCACCTACTCCATAGCTCTCAGCATGACTAGAAGCTTTCTTAATGTCAGCTCTTCAGAAAAGCCTTTCTTGACCAATATAACCCAAGCTCCTCTCAGCCGTTCTCTATCACATCAGCTTTTTAACTTTAGTATTCCATCAGTGTCTGATAATTTCCTGTGTTTCTTTAGTCTGTCTCTCCTGCCTAGAACAGAAGCTCTCTGAAGGAGGTATCTTCTCTGTATTTCACTTCTTGGAGCAGAGTTTGGCACGTTATGGACGCTCAATGTATTTGTTGAGTGATTCATAACAATTATCTGTAAAACAAGAATAAACCAAGAAAGGTCAGGTGACTTGTTGTTGCTGTTCAGTTGCTCAGTCGTTTCTGACCCTCTGTGACCCCATGGACTGCAGCACACCAGGCTTGCCTTCATTATCTCCCAGAGTTTGCTCAAACTCATGTTCACTGAATCAGTGATGCCATCCTACCATCTCACCCTCTGTCACCTCCTTCTCCTCCTGCCCTCAATCTTTCCCAGCATCAGGGTCTTTTCCAATGAGTCAGCTCTTCACATCAGGCAACCAAAGTTTTGGAGCATCAGCTTCAACATCAGTTCTTCCGGATTGTTTTTTTCAAGTGACTTGAATGATAGCCAATGTGCCACAGAGCCTCAACTCAAACCTTAGACTCTGCTACTCTAAAGCGAATGCTTTTTCTACCCTCATAGTCATGATTCATTGATTTTTCCCTCCCTCTGCCCCCAGCAGTTAATGCAGTCTTACTTGACATTGCATGTTTGTGATAAATGCCTGGATATGACCTCAAGCCTTAGCCTCCTTTTTTCTTCAGAGGTTTATTGATCACACCCCAAATATTTGCATTTTCAGCCCCTGCTGCTTTTTTTTTTCCTTTTCCTTTTTTTAAAAAGTATTTATTTATTTATTTATTTAGGCTGTGCCGGGTCTTTGTTGCAGCATGTGGGATCTCGATCTTCGTTGCGGCATGTGAGGTCTTTAGTCGCAGCATATGAGCTCAGTTGCAGCATGTGGGATCTAGTTCCCTGACTAGGGATCGAACCCTGGACCTTGCATTAGGAGTGCAGAGTCTCAGCCCCTGGACCACCAGGGAAGTCCCCCCTTCACTGCTGCTTTTCTAAACTAACACTTACGCGTGCTTAGTCGCTGAGCGTGTCCAACACTTTGCAACCCCATGGACTGCAGCCTGCCAGGCTTCTCTCTGCCCGTGGGTTTCTCCAGGTGAGAATACTGGAGTGGGTTCCCACTTCCTCCTCCAGGGGATCTTCCCGAGCCAGGGATCGAACCTGCATCTCCTGCACTGGCAGTTGGATTCTTTACCACTGAGCCACCTCAGAAGCCTCTTCTAAATCAATAGGAAACACTTATTCAAAGCAGATCCAGCCATCATCCTTTATCTTTTATAAGAGATGCCCATCACTCATCAAGCATCTGGCATTTCTGTCCACCATCCCTGCAGAAAAGTGGTGTCTGATGCACTATAGATTAGAACATGGGTGGGGAATTTCTCTCCAGGAAAGATTCAGCGAAGATTGCCACCCAGGGCTGGTTGACCAAACTGTCTGGAATGGAGGCACCAAAACAGCTTCAAAGTCCACGAGTGGGGCTGGGAGCTAGAAACGGGGGCCTGATTTGGGGTGAGAGCCTGGTGCCCTTTGCACAGAGAACTCCTGAAGGGGAGATGAACATGCCTGTGAGGAGTGCCCGGTGTCTCTGTAGTGCAGACTGAGTGTGTGACTTGAGACAATCGGCACATGTATACAAACCATACTCACCTTTTCGACGTAGAAATGAATAGCACTGAACTGGGAGTTCGAGTACTTACCTTTGAGCCTTGTCTGCGGTTTGCTTGCTGAAAGGTCCTGTCCTTCGGAATCTTCATCTCATGTGGTTGTGGGCTCAGCACCCCAACCCTGCTCACCCCAGAGCTTTTGTGGTTGATAGAACAGGATCTGTGCAAGAAAAACCAATTGTTATTGTGATTCTTAAAGTATACCACACATTGCAATTCAACCCATGGGATGCAGAGAACAGGTAGGCAGAGGGGGAGCCGGCAAAGATGGGGACTTGGGATTTTCAACACCATCTCACTGTTCATGACTTTCTATCACTCATCCTCTAAAGGCCCTGGGCCTTACCTTCTGCCCCACCCGTTCTACAAACGTCCCTCAGCCTCTTCATTCATCTGGAATCTGGATAATTACAGTACTGTTCCTCAGGGGAAAAGACCTCCTTGGGCTGCTGAAATCACAGAGGCCAGAAATCAATCCAGTATGGAAGCAATGAAAATGGCTCTTCTGCAAAAGGAAAAAACGTGTCTACCCAGAAAGGCCACACAAATCAGGTGCATTTTTCTCAATGACCAAAAAGCTAACCCATCCCACGTGAGACCAAGGCTGACGTCTGTGGAGGCAAACGGGAGAAGACCACCATCATCACACATCTCATCGCCTTAGGAGCTGGGCTAATGATGGATATAAATCCAGGCTCGCATCTGGGTGATTTTCTTGGCATTATACTTCACAGTCCTCAAGTGATTTGGTTGAGAAAGGGCAAGGGCTTACATTATTCATATAGTTATAAAACTAGTAACAGTAACACTTCTGCCCTGACTAACATGTTTAAACCTCTGTGGGAGGTCTGGGCATGCAGCCCTCTGGACCACCTGCACCTGAGTTTGTGAAGTCATTTGAGCAACTGGTCTTCACGGGGCCAACACCAGATTCTCTGCAAAGAAATACCCAGCTTCTCTGCAAAGAAAACACCCAGTGAAGGGCTGTTAAAGCACTCTTTTATGTCAGTCTCATCCTGATGCAAAAAGACGACTCATTGGAAAAGAACTTGATGTTGGGAAAGATTGAAGGCAAAAGAAGGCAGAGGATGAGATGGTTAGGTAGCATCACCAACTCGATGGCATGAACTTGATCAAACTCTGGGAGATAGTGGAGGGGGACAAAGGAGCCTGGTGTGCTGCAGCTCGTGGAGTTGCAAAGAGTCAGACAGGACTTAGCAATTGAACAACAGTAACAGCCTATTGATAAGTGATGCAATCAGCTAGAAATGCCTGTGGGTGCTCACCAGGGCTCCATACTACTTGAGGGAGCCCCTAAAGACCCTTCTCCAGCCAGAGCCAGCATTGTGGCTAGACCAGCCTTTGTGGATCTTATTATGATTGTAAGATACAGCTCAGCAACAACCATTGGGAAACTTTGAAAAGATAAGGTTTTCTAGGCCTGGAGGGTACATGACATGCCCAGGGCCACACAGGGAGGTTGTAGGTAGAGAGAGAAAAGGTGTGGACCTGTGGTCCTACTTTTATTGAAGTCAAAGGTGGGGTGCCTAGGATTTTGTGTGTTCACTCTGTTGGTGAATTTAAAATGTGAGAGTGGGAATTGAAGCACAGGAAGGGAAAAGCAGGTGGTCAAAAGGTCACTTATGTAGGTCTCTAAAAGGGGAACTTCAGAGATGGGGCAGCTTGGCTTTTTATTTAGTTGTATAGATGCAAATATATTTTTTCCAGATGGATGTCTTTGAGTGGTTGCTTAGCAATCAAAGGCTTGATATCAGGCACTTACATTACAATAGAAAAAGCTAATTATTAGGTGTTTACACCACAAGTACACTATATTCAATGCAATTCAACATGTATTTATTGAGTACCTACTAGATGCAGGCTTGATGCTAGGAGGATGATCTTACAGATCTGTGGTCAAGAGTTTGTTCTGTTGCCTATTATACTAGCACGGGATCACGATCATGTATGTGACTTAACTTCTCCAAGCCTTAGCTTCTTCATCTGTAAAATGAAGAAAATGATAACATTTAATTCATAGGATTTAGATGGCGTTCCAAGAAAAATGTGTATGAAAGTGACTTTAAATAAAAATGCATTAGTTTGTTAAATAACCCCATATATGTCAGCAGCAGGAGTTGGAAGAGTATATTGATAGGGGAGAAGACAGTCTCTTCCTCAGCTGGCCAGAATGACAGAGTGTCTTGAGAAACCTCCATGATATCAGTAAAATTAAATGCTTCCAATTTCATTCTTTTACATGTAGCTGTCTAGTTTTTCCCAGCACCACTGATTAAAGAGACTGTCTTTTTATCCATTGTATATTCTTGCCTCCTTTGTCACAGATTAATTGATGATAAATGTGTTACTCTATTTCTAGGCTTTCTATTTTGTTCCATTGATCTGCATGTCTGCTTTTTGCTGGTATCATAGCTTTGCTTACTGTAGCTTTGAAGGATAGTCTGAAGTCAGGGAGTCTGATACTTCCAGCTCTATTTTTTCCCTCAAGATTGTTTTGCCTATTTGGAGTCATTTGTTTTTCTACATGGGCTTCCCTGAAGACTCAGTGGTAAAGAATCCACCTGCAAAGCAGGAGTTGTATGTTCAATCCCTGGGTAAGGAAGATTCACCAGGAGGAAGGCATGGCAACCCACGCCAGTATTCTTACCTGGAGAATCCCATGGACAGAGGAGCCTGATGGGATACTGTCCATTGGGTTGGAAAGAGTCAAACATGACTGAAGCGACACAATGTTCAATTCTTTACGATGCTATGGACTGTAGCCCACCAGGCTCCCCTGTCCATGGGCTTCTCCAGGCAAGAACACTGGAGTGTGTTGCCATGCCCTCCTCCAGGGGATCTTCCTGATCCAGGGATCAAACCTGAATCTCTTATGTCCCTGTATTGCAGGCAGATTTTTTACCACTAGTGCCATATGGAAAGCCTCATGCATACACGTATTTCCATATAAAATTTGAAATTATTTGTTCTACTTCTGTGAAAAATAACATTGGTATTATGATAGAGATTGCATTGAATCTGTAATATGCCTTGGGTAATATGGTTATTTTAACAGTATGAATTCTTCCAGTGCAAGAGTACAGTATATCTTTCCATCTCTTTGTGTCATCTTCGGTTTCTTTCATCAGTGTCTTATAGTTTTCCAAGTATAGGTATTATACCTCATTAGGCAGGTTAATTCCTAAAATGTTTTCTAATACCCTATATAAAAATAAATTCAAAATGGATTAAAGGCCTAAATATAAGCCCAGAAAACATAAATACCTTAAAAGAAAAGATAGGCAGAACACTCCTTGACATGAATTGTAGCATTATTTTTTTGGATCTGCCTTCTAAGGCAAAAAAGAAACAAAAGCAAAAATAAGCAAGAGGGACCTAATTAAACTGAAAGCTCTTGCACAACCAAGGAAATGATTGACAAAGCAAAAAGACTACTTACTGAAGGGAAAAAATATTCACAAATGATATGACTGATAAATATCAAAAATACATAAACAGCTCATACAACTCAACATCCAAAAAACAAACACCAGATTAAAAAATGGGCAGAAGACCTGCACAGACATTTTTGTGATGAAGACTTACAAATGACCTACAAGTATATGAAAAAGTTTGACATCACTAATCATCAGAGAGTAGGGCTTCCCTGATGGCTCAGCCTGTAAAGAATCTGCCAGCAATGCAGGAGACACAGGAGATGTGGGCTCAACCCCTGGGTCTGAAAGATGCCCTGGAAGAGGAAAATGGCAACCTGCTCCAGTATTCTTGCCTGAAAGGTCCCATGGACAGAGGAGCTTGAAGGGCTACAGTCCAAAAAATCACCAACAGTCATATATGACTGAGTGATTACATACTCAAAAAAAAAAAAAAAAAATCAGAGATATGCAAATCAAAACCACATAATATCTTATATTTGTCAGGATGGCCATCATCAAAAAGATCACAATTGTCAGTGAGAATGTGAAATAAAGGGCGACTTCTGTTGGTGGGAATGTAAATTGGTACAACCACTGTGGAAAACAGTATTGAGGTTCTTCAAAAAACTAAAAATAAAACACTCAAAAGATATAGCAATACTACTCCTGGGTATATATCCACAGAAAAAGAAAACACTAATTTTTTAAAGATCCACACACCCCATGTTCGTAGGAGCATTATTTACAATAGCCAATATATAGAAGCGCCCAGCAACAGATGAATAGACATATGACATATATATGAATGACCTATATATGAACTTTAAGGCTATTAGGCTTAGTGAAATAAGTCAGGGAGAGAAAGACAAATACTGTGTGACATAACTTATGTGTGGAACCTAAAAGATAAAATAAACTAGTGAATATAGCAGAAAGGAATCAGATTCACAAACTAATGGTTACCAGTGGGGACAGGGGCAAGGGGAGGAAAGGTTGGTGGTAGCAGATAAAGTGCAATCTATTATGTATAAAATAAACAAGTTATAAGGATGTATTATTGCACAGCATAGGCACTATAGCCAATACTTTATAATGAGTATATATAGAGTTTAAAAATCATGAATCACTATGTTGCATACCGGAAACTTACATAATACTATAATCAACTATACTAAAAAAATTTTTCAGAGACAATAGCATTATAGCTAAATTGTCACAAAAAGAAAGAAAGACATGCTCTCAATGGTGGACTTACTAAAGTGATTTTGGGTGAGTTGGTTACCCTGTCTGTTCCTCAGTTTTCTTATCTGTTAAATGGTGGTGTGAAAATTAGCTAAGGTAATAATATGTAAATACCTAGAGCAGTGCCTGACACAAGCAAGTTCTATATCTGGTTTGTTATTTGTTATTATCACACAGACATTTAAAATGCAAGTCGCTCCCAACTTGAAAAGGTCTTGGAAGACAGACTTTCCCAGACAATCCTATTTCATGTTGCACTCACTCACTACCCACTCTGTGGGTTACCAGATAAAATATAAGATGCTTAGTTAAATTAAAATTTCAGATAGATAATGAATCATTTTTAGTGCAAGTATATCCCATGCAATATTTGGGATATACTTTTACTGAAAAAAATTTTCTGTTTATCTGAAATTCAAATTTGACTGGTATCCTATATTTTTATTTGGTAAATCTAATAAACCTGCTGCTGCTAAGTTGCTTCAGTTGTGTCCGACTCTGTGCAACCCCATAGACGGCAGCCCACCAGGCTCCCCCATCCCTGGGATTCTCCAGGCAAGAACACTGGAGTGGGTTGCCATTTCCTTCTCCAATGCATGAAAGTGAAAAGTCAAAGTGAAGTCGCTCTCCCTTATCTTGCTAAATAATTCCAGGCAGTGAAAAGTATTTTAAAAGTGTCATTTTAAACTTGTTTATCCTAATGTCTTTCTCATTAGGATGTAAGCTCCAGGAGAGCAGAATCTTGTCTATCTTTTATCTATCTGTATTGCCAGGGCTCAGCAGAGTACATGGCCCATGGTAAGAATGGAACGTAACTGAAGATGTTTTTAGAATAACTGAATAAGGGATCCTTGCAGAGCAAGGGAGAGGCTATTGGAAGCATCCAGCTCTCTGCTTTTCTGGTCTTTCTCAAATGCTACTTTTGAAAAAAATCTTCTGAAGCAACATTCCAGTCCACGTACCTCAGTCTGAGCGCTCCGTGTTCACAGCCTGGGGATCACGAGCCTTCTCAGGGCTTGGACTTCAGTGTAGGCTTCGGCATGGAGTTAGGAAACAGTACATTTTTTCTTTGAACTGTGAACAATCAATTCTCTGCATTCCAATTCTGTCACAGTCCTGGGCTCCACAGACTACAAGAAATGGACTTGCCTTATGCTAATGGCATTTCATTTATCATTATGGTGCCGAATGAGGGGAGACCATTAAGCAGAGTATGATGTTTTATTAGTGTGTTTTTCTGAAGTCTGTGACTCTGCATAGCACAATGAATAAAAATGACCTAAATTGTGTTTCGTGAGACATTTTCAGGCTGTACTTGCTCAGTTGCCCAAGCCTGGTGATGTCTTTGGTAAATAGCATCAGACTCCATCTTCCCTTTTAAAGCATTATTGCAGGTGTGGCTGAAATTTAATTTAAATTGAATTTTTTTGCATTTGTAATAACTCTCATTTCCCGTAAAAGATGAAAACCATTGAACCCTTTATGAAGTTTAGTTTAAAACAATACAGACTTTAAGGACTTATCTACCCTGGGCCTGAAATTGGCAACACTTGCCACAGTGTTAAAAATGATGTTTCTAAATGCGGTTGAAGTTGTTCATAGTCCTTTCTGATTTGGTGTCCTATTTGGTGCCTGATGTTCTGCATTTAAACAGAAATGGCGCTTTCTGGTTTGCAATTCAGTTTTAAATTGAATGGGTGGTTATTTAAGCAGCACTATTATAGGAAAACACTGGCTTGTAAAGGATTGATGTGGGAAAGGGGGGGTCACTCTATCTTGCCTCCAGAATCTGGCATTATAAGGACTTAATTATATAAAAGCTAGCTACTTTGCCCTCAAACTCCTGTAACAATGTTTAAAAGAAAATAAAGAGGAACGCTAATATATGGGCTTGCCCAAGTGCCACTGTGCACTGAGGATGAGATGGTCGGATGGCATCACCGACTCAATGGACATTTTGAGCAAACTGTGGGAGATAGTGAAGGATAAGGAAGCCTGGTGCTGCAGTTCATGGAGCCATGAAGAGTCGGGCACGACTTAGCAACTGAACAGCAAGTGCCACTGGACAGTTTTCACAGGTCTCTCCAAAAGGGACAGCAGATAAGAACTGGGTCCCAAGTCTTCCTTTCTAGCTGGAAACCAGAGAGAACTCTGCAGCTTACACATAGCCATATTTC
This sequence comes from Bos javanicus, assembly GCF_032452875.1. Lineage (NCBI taxonomy): Eukaryota > Metazoa > Chordata > Mammalia > Artiodactyla > Bovidae > Bos > Bos javanicus. The sequence continues at coordinate 31,423,056 of NC_083893.1, read as the reverse complement.
AAAGGATGTAAATATTGTTTCATGGACTCCAGCAGTCAGTTTCAAAACATATGATGGCTCCTTTTCCTCCCGTAAGAGTCAATAACTCATTAGAGGGGGAAAAAAGCAGTATGCATAAGCATGTTAATTAACAGCATTATCAATACCAGCAAGAAAAAAATTGGAAGCAATGTCTATGTGCAGCACTCTGGAAATTGTGAAGTAAATTATGGTGTATGAACCATGATGAAAGATAATTCATTCATTGAAATGATAATTAGAAAGATTTGGATACATGGAAGATGTTTAAACTAAAGTATAAAGTGAGAAAATAATATGGGAATTGTGATTGCAACCATATCAGTATGACTATGTAGATGAATACAAATTGAAAGAGGAGGCAAAAATGAAAATAATAGTTGCATAGAGTTCGTTAAAGGTAATTAGTTACCATTTTAAGAAATAATTTTGAAAAGCTATAAATTCTTTTTAAAATAATGATTTTTAAAAAAGCAATGGCAGAAATGTGCAATGAGCTTCAATCTTTAAATGCAGAGACTACGTCTTCTTAGTTCACGAGACCACTGACCTAATTAGTGGCAGGCCCTGGTCTAAAAACCAGGTTTGTCCAATTGTAAAGCCCATATTCTCTTTCAAAAAATTTTTATTGAAGGGTAATTGCTTTACATGGTGTTAGTTTCTGCTGTGCAGCAATGTGAATCAGCTATAAGTGTGCATATTTCCCTTCTCTCTTGAGCCTCCTTCCCATAACCCCTATCTCTAGGTCATCACAGAGCACCCAGCTGAGCTCCCTGTTTTATATAAAGCTTCTCACTAGCTGTCTAATTTTACACAGGGTAGTGTATAAGTGTCAGTAGCGTATATGTGTATATGTGACATAAATGTCAGCGCGGCTCTCTCAATTCGTCCCACCCTCTCCTTCCCCCACTGTGTCCACAGTCTGTTTTCTCTGTCTGTGTCTCTGTTCCTGCCCTGCAAATAGGTTCATCAGTACTGTTTTCTGGATTTCATATATATATGTTAATATGTGATACTTATTTTTCTTTTTCTGATTTACTGCACTCTGTATAACAGGCTCTAGGATCATCCATCTCACTATAATCAACTCAAATTCATTCTTTTTTATGACTGAGTAATATTCCATTGTGTATATGTACCACAACTCCTTTATGCATTCATCTGTCTACAGATTGACAGCTAGGTTGCTTCCATTATCCTGGCTCTTGTAAATGGTGCTAAAGCCTATATTCTTAACCACTAATCTGTAATACCTTTTTGCTATCAGTCGAATACTCAGTCCTGCCATATGTTATTGAAAAATGTGTCAGTTACACAAAATGTGTTTAATTCAGCGTACCAAAAATTTGTTTTTTTATTATGTGGGGTTTTCTTGGGTTTTTTTTTTGTTTTTGTTTTTTTGTTTGATTTGCTTTGCTTTACCTCTTTATCTTGAAATAGAGCATGCATGCAAGTGTATGTAGCTGGACAGAGATGGGAATGGCCTAGGAGATGGGAGAGTTTCCAGATAATAGAAGGCCCTGGTATTTAGATCTTCTGTGGCTGATGATTACTACAGATTCTGTAATCAAGATTTCTGGGACCAGGGAGCCTGTGGCTACCTGCCTCCTTTGAGGAAAGATTTGGTATTAAAGCATCCTTGCAAGGCTGTTTGACCTGGTTGTTTTGCCCTAAAGGGACAAAGACCATGATGACCTTAAACCCTTCTTCCCCTAAGCCTGACCTGATAAGAATTATCAGCTCTGTAAATCAGATTCAGACCCTGTCAGTCATTCTGGATTCAGTTTTGGAGATCTTATTAATGCAAATTTTATTTTAAGAATTGGAACAGAGGAAAATAACATATGCTTGTATTAATGGGAGAAAACAATAGCAATTGCTTCTGCATATTATGGCTGGGTCTCAGATTCAATGAACTCTGGAATGAGATGAAAAATATAATAAGCATGATTCTGAAAATTGAATAATCGGCATTCCACAGGGATCCAATTGTGATGGATGGCAAGACAAAAGTAAAATAAAAGGATTGTTTGCTCTTAAACTTTTCTGAGACTGCCACCATAAAAGTGGGCTTCTCTCTCCAAAGAGCTGCCAGTTGAGCTATGGAATAAGGAACACAACTCCCCAATTTGAAGTATCACATTTTAAGTCAAGTTTTGAAAAAAAAATACATCCAGACACTTTTAAATTTATAAGATTAAGCTTCGATCTTTCCTCTAATGACAAGTAAATTGAATCTGCAAAATTATGTCCAGTATATGATTTTCAACTGTGTAATTACTGTTTAAAGATACATGTCTTCAATTTCTTCTGTTTCCTTTCGAAACTCAAGTCCATTTCAAATCTTTTAATAAGCAATTTGGTTCTCAGAGAATAGTTTCTTTGTGTTTATAATTAAGTGTTATATTTACACAAAGGAAATAGTGAAATACAAGCTCTTCCAAAAAGAACATTCTAAAACATTCCAGTGAGTACAAAAGAATGACCCTGCAGTGTCAGAATTTCTTCTGGCAATGCCAACAAAAACTCCTTGAGCTATTTTACAAAGAACTAAAGAGAAAGTCTGATTCCTCTGAATGATACGCCCTGCCCCTTTTAAGTGTGATCCTTGAGGAAATATTCAAACAACTCAACAACAATTGTTATACAGCAAGTATAATTTTTAGTACTTTATACTTTGACTTGAGATCTTGCCACCATGGCATGAGTTTATTTCTTAGGCAACAAATACCTGCAGGAAAAGTATGTTTTCTGATCATTTGATAGAGTTACCTATGTAAATTCTTTCCCAAGGTGAAAAGTGGACATTAATTAATAAACCAACAAACATGTATCAGTCACCCCTCGACCAGGTGACAGGCACTCGGCCAAGTGCTGCAGGAGACACAAGTCTGAAACACAAGCCCCACCCTCACTAGTATCCAGTCTGATCAGGGAATGAGATGAATAAGACTTAGACAAGCAAAAGGAGGGGGAATAAGAGATTCCAGTGGAGGACAATGGGACTATAGGGGGAAGGAGGGGACTGTCAACTACAAATTGACACTTACCCAGAACATTGCCAATGACTGAACAACAAAGGCATTCGCCATCTGCCTCTGAACCCCATGCTGGCATAGCTGTTGAACTTCAACAACCCCCGAGGGAGTTCAGGGTGGAGTGAGGCTCTTTGTGCTCCAGGGAATCTGGTGGGACAGGTCTTTAGATAGTTCGATGTTTCTAGGAACAGATTTTATGATCTCAATCCTTGCATCTCCTCATATCTAGAGAAGCACTGAATTCCTTCATGGTGATATCAGATCCTCATGACTAACAAAAAGCCTTTTGTAAAATGAGTGCTTCATGGTATTGAACTCCCCCTTCACCAAAACCTTATATATTATCTTTCCCCCACTGCCACTTTGGAGCAGTCTCTGAGAGCTATCTGAGATGTTGCCTCCTGGGCTGCAGTCCTCATTTTGCCCCAAATAAAACTTAACTCACAACTCTCAAGTTTTACATCTTTTTTTAGTCAATAAGACAAAGGCTTGGAAAGTAGGAATATAGGCATGTTTAGAAAAGAAGTGAAAGTGAGTCTCTGTCATCTCTGACTCTTTGCAACCCCATGGACCATACCGTCCATGGAATTCTCCAGGGCAGAATTGTGGAGTGGGTAGCCTTTCCCTTCTCCAGGGGATCTTCCTAACCCAGGGATCGAACCAGGGTTTCCTGTATTGCAGGAGGATTCTTTACCAACTGAGCCGCAAGGGAAGCCCTAGAAAAGAAGAAGTAAATATAAATAATGATTGCTAGTCTCACCGGAGTGTATGTTCCTTGGTTCTTTGTCTTGTCACAACAAAAATTGGAGCGACGGACATCAAAGCCCTTGGCGCGTCACAGCTCTTGGGTCTTGGACAAACCGTGTTATAGCTCTTAGGCAAATCAGTGTTACAGCTCTATTTTATTTAGAAGATAGCAGGAGAATCCATCCTCGAAATGTGAGGACATGCCAACCTAAAGACTTGAAGAGAGTGGAGGAGTGTGCGGGGAGAGAGAGAGAGGAGAGAGAGAGTGAGAGTGGGGGGTGGGGGAGGGTTGGAGAGAGAGAGTGAGAGAGAGAGAGGAGAGAGAGAGAGCTCGCACATGCACGTGGCGGGGGGTGGGGGGCAGGGGAGAGAGAGAGCGATAGAGCGCATGCACGCAGGAGAGAGAGAGTGAGAGAGAGAGAGAGAGCACTTTGGCTCCTCCTTTTATACGTCTTTTCCTCCACCTGGGCCTGCCCTATGCAAATTGGGCTTAGCCAGGAGTGCTGTTTGTTCTGCCTGAAGTCTTCACTCTGGTCCTCGGACCTTCCTTTGACCTTCCTTGTCGTTTAGCCACCGCCATTTTGGACTCCTTTTCCCTATTCTACCTACCTAACACTAGCATCACATTTATTAAGTGCCAAACGTGGTGCTAAAGGTTTCACATGCAATGCATTGTATAAAATGACCAACTCATCCTAGTGGGGTGGGGGGCATTTTTCTTTCCTGTCTGAGCCCTGAGTCCTGCATACTAGGATGCCTCTTAGACCTGGACTGCTGCTGCTGCTGCTAAGTCGCTGCAGTCGTGTCCGACTCTGTGCGACCGCGTAGACGGCAACCCACCAGGCTCCCCCGTCCCCAGGATTCTCTAGGCAAGAACACAGGAGTGGGTTGCCATTTCCTTCTCCAATGCATGAAAGTGAAAAGTGAAAGTGAAGTCGCTTAGTCATGTCTGACTCCTAGCGATCCCATGGACTGCAGCCTACCAGGGTCCTCAGTCCATGGGATTTTCCAGGCAAGAGTACTGGAGTGGGTTGCCATTGCCTTCTCCCTGGACAGACTGGGCCTATTGGTAATCTGCATGCATTCCTTACAATGACTTTATGAGATCCACCTTACTATCATTCTCAGTTTCCAGAGGAAGGGATGGATGGTCAGGAGGCAGAGGAACTTATCCAAGATGGTGAAGTTGCTATTATATGGGGAGCTGAGATTTGACAAAAAGTGCAAGACATGAACTGTTGCTGTTCAATCACTAAGTCATGTCAAGTCCAACTCTTTGCAACCCCATGGACTACAACACATCAGGCCTCCCTGGACATGAGTCCTTAAGCTAAAATGGAACATTTTCATGGCATAGGTCTAGATGACCAAAACCAAAAAAGGAAATTGGTACATAATTGTGGTGGGATCCAAATTCAAGGATTTTTCCTGTTGGTACTAAAGGATCATGGAAGGCTTCTGAGAAGCAAAACATGATAGAAGCTTTCATGAATAATTTTATGTTTATGTCACCATAGCAATAGTTACTAAACAAACTGATGTCAGTAAAACAAACATACAAACTCAATCATCTGTTCAACCACTCTTCCCATCTCCAGAAATCGAAGCCTCATTTCTCTTAAGGCTACTTCTCCCAAACCATAAACAAACCAAAGAAAGCTTTTTGAAGATCAAAAAAAAAGAGAGAGAGAGAGTCCTCTTATCCCCAATTCATTTCAAGATGTTTTTCCTTTATTGGTTAGTGTTTCCTCCACATTTATCTATATAGCAGAAGCTAGACATACTTGAAAAGTTGTAAGTAGTTTTGCTTAAACATCCTTTTCTTATAGCCCATTATGCCTCAAAAATCTCATTTCCTTAGAGAAATAACAGGTAGAACAGGTGTTGCATCCAGGCTTCTCCCTGAGAGTTGAGAGCAGAAGTCAGGCGAAGATATGGATCATGTGGCGTGATTTAAAGTCTCTCTGTGTGCGCATCTTTTGTCATCTTACCAATTTCCTGTGAGCCTGTTTATTCCCTTTCACTGTGTTTTATTCTGAACCGATATGTGGTTATTTGAGAAGGGGTGAGGCGGGGTTATACTCTTCCTATCTATTGAGATGTATGCCATCTGAGATCAGCGTCATTCCACAGTCTAGTGCAAGACAGCCAAGCAGAGGAAAGTCCATTCAGAGCAAAGGTGGTAATTTCCACGAGGCGCTTCTCCCTGTCTGATTCAAGGAGATGCATTATGCAGAAACCCCAAACAGGGAGCCTCTGTGCTGGGAACGTTCATTTAACTGCATTCCATAATGTTTCCTGCCACGTCACCAAGTCCATACATTCTCAAGCTTCTGTTTTCTCACGATTGAAATCATTCCCTTAGCAGAAACAACCTATCCTTCTCTGTGAGGTCCCATCCAGTTGGTCAGAACGCCTTTCCAGGAGTTAATTTGGCGATGAATTATATAAAGAAATTAAACAGAAACCCCATTAGTAATGTTGACAATATTCCCCACATACATGAAATATTTAATGAAAATCAAAAGCTAGGGAGTTGACTTTGCACACAAAGAACCTGTGTAAGTTGGATATTCTCTGAATGCTAATGCAAGTGTGTTGCTATTTTTTCTAAAGACCTTCTCTTTTTAAAAGGTTACTTTCCATTTACAATTATTATAAAATATTGGCTATATTCCCCATGTTGTACAATATGTTCTTGTAGCTTAGTTTATACTTAATAGGTTATACTTCTTACTGCCCACCCCTATACTGCCCCCCCACTGGTAACCACTAGTTTGTTCTCTGTATCTGTGAGTCTGCTTTTCTGTTATCTTCACTAGTTTGTTTTTTTATTTTTTATTCCACATGTAAGTGATGTCATATGGTATTTCGCTTGAACTGTCTGACTTATTTCCCTTTGCATAATGCCCTCTAAGTCCATTCATGTTGCTGCAAATGGCAAGATTTCTTTCCTTTTATGGCCAAGTAGTATTCCATTGTATATATATACATACACACACGCACAACATATCTTCTGTATTCATTCATCTATCAATGGATACTTAGCTGTTTAGTCACTAAGTCATGGCTGACTCTTTTGTGACACTTTGAACTGTAGCCTTCCAGGGTCCTCTGTCCATGGGATTCCCCAGACAATACTGGAGTGGGTTACCATTTCCTTCATCAGGGGATCTTTCCTGATCCAGAAATCGAACCCACAGCCCTAATTGCATCTCCTACATTGCAGGCTGGGTCTTTACTACTGAGCCACTGGGGAAGCCCGATGAATACTTAGGCTGCATCCGTATCTTATCAATTGTAAATTATGCTGCTGTGAACATTGGAAACTTTGCAAATACCCAAGAGCTGTCCCTTGTTTTACTTCTAGTGAAAGAGAAACATCCATTTAGTAATGTTCCACCTCAGTTGGGAATCGGATATCCAGAGCTATTTTGAAAGTCTGCTGCTGCTGCTGCTAAGTCACTTCAGTTGTGTCCGACTCTGTGCGACCCCATAGACGGCAGCCCACCACGCTTCCCCGTCCCTGGGATTCTCCAGGCAAGAACACTGGAGTGGGTTGCCATTTCCTTCTCCAATGCGTGAAAGTGAAAAGTGAAAGTGAAGTCGCTCAGTCATGTCCGACTCTAGCGACCCCATGGACTGCAGCCTACCAGGCTCCTCCGTCCATGGGATTTTCTAGGCAAAAGTACTGGAGTGGGGTGCCATTTCCTTCTCCGTTTGAAAGTCTGGGGACATTCTAAATATGGAAGCCAAAGGGTGGAATCAGCCCAAATGGTAGGCATCACCTGCCAAGGAGTTGGAAGCATGCTTTGGATGCTCTATCTTTAAGTCAGTTGGGTCATTCCATAAGAAAGCTCTAGTATAGTGGTTCTCTACTCTGGCCATCCATTAAAATCATCTGTAGACTTTTTAAGGTGCCCTGTGTCCGATATCAGTGAACCAAATAAATCAAAACTTGGTTATGGGAGAATCCAGACAGCTGTATAGTTCTTACTTCAAATCTACCCTTTTATGGGATTTCCCTGGTGGCTCAGATGGCAAAGAATCTCCTTGCAATTCAGGAGACCCTGGACTTTGATTTCCATGGAGTCTTTTTCTGCTCATAATTCAGGGACCATATTTCCCCGGAAGGATCTAGCTCTGGTGGTCCATTACCGTTTTCTGTTAATGGTCAGTCCCAACAATGGTCTGTTGCCTTTGGCTTTGATGAGAACCCAGATAGGAAATGCCAGTTGTCCTGTGCATTGTGACTGGGTGAAACATCAGCTTTCATTTCTCTGCTTTTGTTCTCTAGAGAGCTTGACTGAGTTCTTTCAGTTAGTTGTGGGATTCATTACTTACAAAACATCCGATCAGTTGGTTCAGAAGAGAAATAAAGCTAGTCCCTCCCACATACATAGAGACATGATAAATCTTCATTCAAATCACTAGAATGAGTGGCAGTAGCTTCTAATCATTGATTTAACACATATAAACTCTTCATCTACTATGATCAGGGTCAAGTTCCAGGCACTAGAGATATAGCAGTGAACAAACCAAAGTGATTGTCCTTATTTAGGTCACAGCCTACAGAGGACCACAGCCTTGTCTAACTCAATGAAACTACGAACCATGCTGTGTAGGGCCACCCAAGATGTATGGGACATGGTGGAGAGTTCTGACAAAATGTGGTCCACTGGAGGGGGGAATGGCAAATCAATTCAGTATTCTTGCCTTGAGAACCTCATGAACAGAATGAAAAGGGAGAAAGATAGGACACTGAAAGATGAACTCCCCAGGTTGGCAGGTGCCCAATATGCTACTGGAGATCAGTAGAGAAATAACTCCAGAAAGAGTAAAGAAATGGAGCCAAAGCAAAAATAACACCCAGTTCTGGATGTGACTGGTGATAGAAGTAAAGTCTCATGCTGTAAAAGGCAATATAGCATAGGAACCTGGAATGTTATGTCCATGAATCAAGGCAAATTGGAAGTGGTCAAACAAGAGATGGCAAAAGCGAATATCAACATTTTAGGAACCAGTGTACATGGAATGGGGTGAATTTAACTCAGATGACCACTATATCTACTATTGTAGGCAAGAATCCCTTAGAAGAAATGGAGTAGCCATCATAGTCAGCAAAAGACTCTGAAATGCAGAACCTGGATGCAATCTCAAAAATGACAGATTGATCTCTGTTTGTTTCCAAGGCAAACCATTCAATAGCACAGTAATCCAAGTCTATGCCTGAAGGTGAAAGAGGAGAGTGAAAAAGTTGGCTTAAAACTCAACAGAAAATGAAGATCATGGCATCTGGTCCCATCACTTCATGGGAAATAGATGGGGAAACAGTGGAAACAGTGTCAGACTTTATTTTGGGGGGCTCCAAAATCACTGCAGATGGTGACTGTAGCCATGAAATTAAAAGACGCTTACTCCTTGGAAGGAAAGTTATGACCAACCTAGATAGCATATTCAAAAGCAGAGACATTACTTTGCCAACAAAGGTCCGTCTAGTCAAGGTTATGGTTTTTCCAGTGGTCATGTATGGATGTGAGAGTTGGACTGTGAAGAAAGCTGAGTGCCAAAGAATAGATGCTTTTGAACTGTGGTGTTAGAGAAGACTCTTGAGAGTCCCTTGGACTGCAAGGAGATCCAACCAGTCCATTCTGAAGGAGATCAGCCCTGGGATTTCTTTGGAAGGAATGATGCTAAAGCTGAAACTCCAGTACTTTGGCCACCTCATGCGAAGAGTTGACTCATTGGAAAAGACTCTGATGCTGGGAGGGATTGGGGGCAAGAGCAGAAGGGGACGACAGAGGATGAGATGGCTGGATGGCATCACGGACTCAATGGACTTGAGTCTCAATGAACTCCGGGAGTTGGTGATGGACAGGGAGGCCTGGCATGCTATGATTCATGGGGTCGCAAAGAGTCGGACATGACTGAACGACTGAACTGAAGTGAACTGATCTGATGCCTGACCAGTAATGCTGAAGAAGCTGAAGTTGAAGGGTTCTATGAAGACCTACAATACCTTCTAGGACTAACATCAAAAAAAGATATCCTTTTCATTATAGGGGACTGGAATGCAAAAGTTGGAAGGCAAGAGATACCTGAAGGAACAGGCAAATTTGGCCTTGGAGTACAGAATGAAGCAGGGCAAAGGCTAATAGAATTTTGCCAAGAGAACACACTGGTCATAGCAAACACCCTCTTCCAACAGCACAAGAAAAGACTCTACATCTGGACATCACCAGATGGTCAACAGCAAAATCAGATTGATTATATTCTTTGCAGCCAAAGATGGAGAAGCTCTATATAGTCAGCAAAAACAAGACTGGGAGCTGACTGTGACTCAGATCATGAACTCCTTACTGCCAAAGTATAAACTGAAGTTGTTCAGTCGTGTCCCACTCTTTGCGACCCCATGGACTGTAGCCTATCAGGCTTCTCCATCCATGGGATTTTCCAGGCAAGAGTACCACAGTGGGTTGCCATTTCCTTCTCCAGGGGATCTTCCCAACCCAGGGATTGAATCTAAATGTCTTGCATTGCAGGCACACGCTTTACCTCTGAACCACCAGGGAAGCCCCCTTATTGCCAAATTCAGACTTAAACTGAAGAAAGTAGGGAAAAGCACTAGACCATTTATGTATGACCTAAGTCAAATCCCTTATGATTATGCAGTGCAAGTGCGAAATAGATTCAGAGGATTAGATTTGATAGAGTGCCTGAAGAACAATGGATGGAGGTTCGTGACATTGTACAGGAAGCAGGGATCAAAACCATCCCCAAGAAAAAGAAATGCAAAAAGGCAAAATGGTTGTCTGAGGAGGTCTTACAAATACCTTTGAGAAGAAGTGAAAGGCAAAGGAGAAAAGGAATGATATACCCATTTAAATGCAAAGTTCCAAAGAATACCAAGGAGAGATAAGACAGTCTTCCTCAGTGATCAATGCAAAGAAATAGAGGAAAACAACAGAATGAAAAAGACTAGAGATCTCTTCAAGAAAATTAGAGATACCAAGGGAACATTTCAGGCAATCAGATCAGATCAGTCGCTCAGTCATGTCTGACTCTTTGCGACCCCATGAATCGGCAGCACGCCTGGCCTCCCTGTCCATCACCAACTCCCGGAGATCACTGAGACTCATGTCCACTGAGTCCGTGATGCCATCCAGCCATCTCATCCTCTGTCGTCCCCTTCTGCTCTTGCCCCCAATCCCTCCCAGCATCAGTGTCTTTTCCACTGAGTCAACTCTTCGCATGAGGTGGCCAAAGTACTGGAGTTTCAGCTTTAGCATCATTCCTTACAAAGAAATGGGCACAATAAAGGACAGAAATGATATGGACCTAACAGAAGAAGAAAATATTAAGAAGAGGTGGCAAGAATACACAGAAGAACTATACAAACAAGGTCTTCATGACCCAGATAACCACAATAGTGTGATCACTCACCTAGAGCCAGACATCCTGTAATGTGAAGTCAAGTGAGCCTTAGGAAGCATCACTACAATCAAAGCTAGTGGAGGTCATGGAATTCCAGTTGAGCTATTTCAAATCGTAAAAGATGATCCTGTGAAAGTGCTGCACTCAATATGCCAGCAAATTTGGAAAACTCAGTAGTGGTCACAGGACTGGAAAAGGTCAGTTTTTTAATTCCAACCCCCAAAATGGCAATGTCAAAGAATGTTCAACCTACTGCCCAATTGCACTCATCTCACACGCTAGCAAAGCAATGTTCAAAATTCTCCAAGTCAGGCTTCAACAGTACGTGAACTGTGAACTTCCACATGTTCAAGCTAGATTTAGAAAAGACAGAGGAACCAGAGATCAAATTGCCAAAATCCATTGCATCATCAAAAAAACAAGAGAGTTCCAGAAAAACATCTACTTTTGCTTTATTGACTATGCCAAAGCCTTTGACTATGTAGACCACAACAAACTCTGGAAAATTCTTAAAGAGAAGGGAATGCCAGACCACCTGACCCGCCTCCTGAGGAATCTGTATGCAGGTCAGGAAGCAATAATTAGAACTGGATATGGAACAATAGACTGGTGCCAAATTGGGGAAGGAGTACATCAAGGCTGAATATTGTCACCTGGCTTATTTAACTTATGTGCAGAGTACATCATGAGAAACGCTGGACTGGATGAAGCACGAGCTGGAATCAAGATTGCCAGGAGAAATATCAATAACCTCAGATATGCAGATGACACCACCCTTATGGCAGAAAGTGAAGAGAAACTGAAGAGCCTCTTGATGAAAGTGAAAGAGGAGAGTGAAAAAGTTGGCTTAAAACTCAGCATTCAGAAAACTAAGATCATGGCATCTGGTCCCATCACTTTGTGGCAAATAGATGGAGAAACAATGGAAACAGTGACAGATTTTATTGCTTTAGGCTCCAAAATTACTGCAGATGGTGACTGCAACCATGAAATTAAAATGCTTGCTCCTTGGAAGAAAAGTTATGACCAACCTAGAAGGCATATTAAAAAGCAGAGACATTACTTTTCCAACAAAGGTCCATCTAATCAAAGCTATGGTTTCTCCAGTAGTCATGTATGGATGTGAGAGTTGGACTACAAAGAAAGCTGAGTGCTGAAGAATTGATGCTTTTGAACTGTGGTGTTGGAGAAGACTCTTAAGAGTCCCTTGGAAAGCAAGGAGATCCAACCAGCCCATCCTAAAGGAAATCAGTCCTGAATATTCATTGGAAGGACTGATGCTGAAGCTGAAACTTTGGCCACCTGACATGAAGAATTGACTCTTTTGAAAAGACCCTGATGCTAGGAAAGATGGAAGGTGGGGTGAGAAGAGGATGATAGAGGATGAGGTGGTTGGATGGTATCACCGACTCAATGGATGTGAGTTTGAGTGAACTCTAGGAATTGGTGATGGACAGGGAGGCCTGGGGTGCTGCAGTCCACGGGATATCAAAGAGTCAGACATGACTCAGCAACTGAACTCAACTGACTGAACTGAACTACAGAGGAAGGGAGACAAGTGAATAAGTAAACTTGTACTGTAAGTAAACTTATAATAGCGTATTAGTTAGATATTCCTGTGTAACAAATTGCCTCAAATTCAGTACCTCAAAAACCAAGTTATATTATCTCACAGCTTCTGATATTCAGGAGTCTTTTGGGTAGTTCTTGCTTAGGGTCACTCATGAGGTTGTAGTCAAGTTGTCTTGAAGGTTGATCTGAAGATGTGTCTAGCTTTGGGGGATCTGCTTTCAAGTTCACTCATGTGGCATTATGAGGAGGCTATTTTTCTCACCATGTGGATCTCTTTGGAGAGCAACTCACCCCTGGAAGCCAGCTTCCCCCAAAGAAACAGTGGTCAAGATGGAAGCCATGGAGTCCTTTACAATTTAATCTTGGAAGTGGCATATCTTTGCCTCTGCCATGTTCTGTTGTTCTTAACCCTGACTGGGGCTTCCCCAGTGGCTCAGTGGTAAAGAATCTACCTGCAATGCAGAAGATGCAGGAGACTGGGGTTTAATCCCTGGGTCAGGAAGATTCCCTGGGGAAGGAAATGGCAACCCACTCCAGAACTCTTGCCTGGAAAATCCTATGGACAGAGGAGCCTGGTCAGCTACAGTCCATAGGGTTGTGAAGAGTTGGACATGGCTAAGCACACATGCATATAACCCTGATCAAATATGAGAGAGGGCATGGATAACAAGATGCAGAGATCTTCGGGGCTCTCTTGGAGACTGGCTTATAAGTGCAGTGATAAATGCTATGGAGGATACACAGCAGGCTAAAAAGGTCTGGAGGGCAGAGTTTGGAGTGACTATCATTCTTGATACAGATGGTCAGAAGGGCTTTACTTACACAGAGCAGAGACCTGAAGGAACTGAGGGAGTAACTTTGTGAATTCCCTCTTTGGGTCACGTTTTCAGGGAAGACTTCCCTCACCTCCTGCCCCACCATCAGTATCACTCCGAGCCCTACTCTGTGTTCCCAGAGTACCCACATAGACTCTTATTACCCTTTGGTGTCTTCCTTCTTTCTCTTCCACTAGGGGGTGAGTTCTTCAGTGCCATGGACAAGGTTTCATTCATCTTTGAATCCCCCCAAAAAGATCAGTAAATTTGATGAATGAATAAAGTGAATGAATGAGTTTACTTCCTCTGCAGTCCTTTTTTTGAAGTTAGCTTGAACTCCTCTTTAACATTATGTTTTTTTTTTTTAATTAAACATCACAGATTTTTGTCTAAAAAAATCTCTGGACATGAAATCATATACCCACTTTAAATGTATAAGCCTACTTCTCTGATGCTTTGTCAATTGCATTGCCTACAGACACTGTCAGCTTAAGCACCATATGGAACAAAAATATGCAGCAACTTATTGAATGGGAACATTTTGTGAGAAAAATATTTTTGTTCCCATGCAGCAACATTTCTATTAAATGCCTTCTAAATATGTAAAAAAAAAAAAAAACACACACACACAGAAAACAAACCCAGAGTGGCAATAGAATGCCCTAAGGAATCTAGAAAGCGTGCAAACCAGCAATATTATTTTATAATGAGAAACAGATACGGGTGATATTGTTTCTTCACGCCCTCCTTTCTTTTGGCAATCGTTTACTTTCTAAATATATGTCTGATAAATCACATGCTCTGATTCACCCACAGCCCTGGGCCAGAGGCAGCCACTTATACAAAAGGACAGATGGTCACTCACAGAATTCTGTCTCTCATTGTGTTTGAGAACTAAACTGTCACTCTGAACATCAGCAATCTGGCTCCTTAGGACTCTAGGGTGCTAGCCTGGCATCTAGTTTAGGATTGCTACCAAAGTTCAGCCCTGAGAACTAAAAGTACCAAAACCAAGGAAACTGTAACGTTCCTAAGAGTCACTTAGGTATCTTGCTAAATGCAGCTTCTGGTCCAGAAGTTCTGGGGTGGAGCCAAAGATTTCAGCATCTCTAACAAACTCCTGGGTGATTCTTTGGGGCTGTTCCTCCTACCTGCTTTGAATAGTAAGGTACTAACAAGGCTTCAGGCAATGGCACCCCCCTCCAGTACTCTTGCCTGGAAAATCCCATGATGGAGGAGCCTGATAGGCTGCAGTCCATGGGGTCGCTAGAGTCAGACACGACTGAGCAACTTCACTTTCACTTTTCACTTTCATGCATTGGAGAAGGAAATGGCAACCCACTCCAGTATTCTTGACTGGAGAATCCCAGGGATGGGGGAGCCTGGTGGGCTGCCATCTATGGGGTTGCACAGAGTCAGACACGACTGAAGCGACTTAGCAGCAGCAGCAGCAGCTTGCATCTGTAGATGGTTTGAGACTTCTTGTTTTTTTTTCTATTCCTTTTTCTATTTTTTTTTAACCATCCTAATGAGTAATCCCTAATAATCAAGAATCAAGTTTACTTTATTAATTTTCAAACCTGTTAAACCATTTATTCTCCACAAGAAAGTCTCTGTTCTTTCAAAAACTCACTTTGAAAAACACGTTCTGCCATACATTTTCATCTGAACAAGAGCCAGGATGCCAAGGATTCTACAATGTAGGTTTTGAATCTAACAAAATCCTTACCTATTACCTCCCCATCAAATGTACTGTCTTCCAAGCATTTCCGTATGGAAACCAGCCCAGAAAAATATAGCCATTAAAAGTAAAATTTTAAAGGTTACATTGATTACCTCATATAAAATTTCATATCAACACCTTTCTCCTATAACCTAGCTGCCACTTTAATGTTGCTAGACCCATTGGAGAAGAAAATGGTAACCCACTCCAGTGTTCTTGTCTGGAGAATCCCAGGGATGGGCAAGCCTGGTGGGCTGCCTTCTATGGGGTCGCACAGAGTCGGACACAACTGAAGCAACTTAGCAGCAGCAGAAGCAGCAGCAGACCCTATATAATGTAAGGTGGTGCCTGTAAGTACTTGCAACTTAGCCAGTTCAAAGGACAGAAGTGGCCATAACAAAAGAACATAACACCCACACATGTATATAACTAATATTTTTCAAAGTTTTCACATGCCCTTTCTTAAGATCTTCACTATGTCCCCGTGAGGTCAAGGGCTTCCCTGGTGGCTCAGAGAGTAAAGAATCTGCCTGCAATGTGGGAGACCTGGGTTGGATGCCAGGGTTGGGAACATCCCCTGGAGAAGGGAATGGCTACCCACTCCAGTATTCCTGCTTGGAGACCCCATGGACAGAGGAGCCTGGAGGGCTATAGTCCATGGGGTTGCAAAGAGTCAGACACAACTGAGCAGTTATCCCCCCGCCCCTCCACACACACACACACACGACTGAATCACCTTGCTATACAGAAGATATTACATAACATTATAAATAAAATATTGCATGCAAAGTCCCTTCAGTCATGTCTGACTCTTTGTGACCCCATGGACTGTAACCCTCCAGGCTCTTCTGTCCATGAGATTATCCAGGCAAGAATACTTGAGTGGATTGTCATTTCTTCTTCTGGGGGATCTTCCCGACCCAGGGATCAAACCCTCATCTCCTGCGTCTCCTGTGTTCTTTACCTGGATTCTTTACCACTGAGCTACCTGGGAAGTCTGAGGTGATGGTTAGGAGGGAGCGAAAACCAGGCAAGAATTCTCTGCAGCCTGGAGCATGACAGAACCTGCAGGGAAATTCTTATAACTTTCCCAGAGATCATCCTGCCCTGGGAAAGGGCTTGAATGATCTTGCAGAGAAACTGGACCCTTTTCCTGTCCCCCATTAGGAAAGTTGGCGTCATCCAGAGAAGTGAAATCTTTGGGGAAAGGAAGAGTGTCTTTCCCAGCACGCCGATGAGAAGACCATCTCAGAATGTACCTCATGGGAATAGACCACACAGCATTTCCTGAACCGATAGCCTGGGAGCAGACAGGACATCAAAAGCTGGCTTAAGTGGATCCTTGTAACTGGAATCACATCATTTGACTGTGAGACTTCTTTTTCTTCTCGTCAGCATGTCAACCTGAAGAGGGAACATGAAGAAACAGAAATAGGACAAGGAGTTGGGGTCAAATCTGGATTTTAACTCTGTTTTAATCCCTGCTTTGACATTTATAAACTGCATGAATTCAATTTCCTCCTATGTAAAATAAGCCTATGTCAGGATTTGAACAGTCAGAAAATAACATTTTCTCCTCCTCTAAATAAGAATCTGGATAAAATTAAAAAGTAGCCATGAGTCAAACTGAGGCCTAAACATCATCATGGTGGTTTAGTTTGCTAAATTGTGTCTGACTCTTGTGACCCCATGGACTGTGGCCTGCCAGGATCCTCTGTCCATGGGATTCTCCAGGCAAGAATACTGGAGGGGGTTGCCTTTTCCTACTCCAGAGGATCTCCCCTACCCAGGAATTGAAGCCACAATTCCTGCATTGGCAGGTGGATTCTTTTTCACTGAGCCACCTGAGAAGCCCCCATCTCCCTTGTAGGATTGGTGAAGTCACTATACGAGATGAAGTAAATGGAGCCAGAGGGCCAGGAACCAACCGAGGTTATTTTCTTTCCTTCTTTCATCTTTCCCTCCAATCTGCTTTAGAAAATAAGAAAAGATCAAGTTGCACAGAAGCTCCCTGAGACACTTTCCCCAGGGCAACACTGTCTACCTCAGTCTGCTGTTGTCAGGCTAGGATGACCGTGCATCTTGGGCTCCCTGGGGCAGGCTGAGGGCCCTGTGTCTTGTCCAGTTTAGCATTTGCTGCAAAAAGAGTTCTAGCTGGACTATACTGACCATCTTTCTAGTAGGAAGTTTTCAAGCAGACAAACAACAAATACTACTCCCTTTGTTTCCATATCACTGCTCTCACTTGCCTTTTCTCCCCTTCTCGGGCTCCATCATTGGGTTCTTTTCATAAAGGTCAGCATTTCCCAGGTGTGGGTCCTTCTTGTTTCCTTATTTCCTCTGCCTATCCTCTCTGGATGACCCACCCACTCCTTCTTCACCTACACAAACTGTATTTGCATCAGCTTCCAAATCTCTGTCCCCTGCTCTCACGTGCCTGCTCCCATCTCTAACTGCCACACTTTTACCTGGATTCCCTTCAAACATCCCAAAGGTAACTCACTTTCTTGTTCTTCTTTGCTCAAACTGCTTCTCTTCCTCACATCTTCCAGCTCTACTTTTCCCACTCACTTTCCCTAACTGAAGCCTTAAAATTATCCTCAGTAGCCGATTCTTTTTTAGTCCCTGCATTTAATTAAAAGATTGAAGGCAAAAGGAGAAGGGGGCAGCAGAGGATGAGACAGTTAGAAAGCATCATCGACCCAATAGGCGTGGATTTGAGCAAACTCCGGGAGAGGGTAGAGGATAGAGGAGCCTGGAGTGCTGCAGTCCATGGGGTCACAAAGAGTAAGACACAATTTAGCGACTGAACAACGATTTAATTAAAGCTCGATTCTGTCAATATCTCTTACATGAGTCCTCTTCTCTCCAGCCTGGCTATTGCCACCTTAGCTGGATCCTCATCCTTCACCTGCCTCCTTGCAATGGCCCCATAAACAATCTCCCGTCTGAATGTGTCAACCCCTCCAGAAGACTGTCACCTGAATCCACAGTTAAGGGCGCAAAAGTCTATTTCACTCTGTCTCTCTGTCTCCCTCACCTACCCACCCCCCACCACACCACGTAACTTGCAAGACACTCCTGACTCCCTTCACCCAGTGCCCAGTCCTCTGCACCCAAGCTTACCACAATGACCTTTCATGTCCTTTACTGCCCAGTGGTGCCTCCTGCCATTCATTCACCCTCCAAGACTTAGGACCCAATGGCACTGAACTGATATCACCATTCCCAGAAGAGTCTACGCCCTTTATTCTGCCTAGGCTCCTCCTGCACGCTCCAATTTGAATCAAAGTGTTAGTCGCTTGAGTCATGTCCGACTCTTTGTGACCCCCTGGACTGTAGCTTGCCAGGCTCTTCTGTCCACGGGATTTCCCAGGCAAGAATACTGGAATGGTTTGCCATTTCCTCCTCCAGGGGATCAAACATCGAATGTCCTGCCTCAATACAACATCTAATCCCTGACTTGTAAGCACTGGTTGTTCAGTCGCTAGTTGTGTTCAACTTTTTGTGACTCCATTGGCTGCAGCATGCCACGCTTCCCACTCCTTCACTATCTCCTGGAATTTGCTCAAATTCATGTCCACTGAGTCGGTGATGCTATCCAGCCAACTCATCCTCTGCCGCCCCTTTCTCCACTTGCCCTCAGTCCTTCCCAGCTTCAGGATAGTCTTCCTTTAAGGGTGATTTCAGATGCCCTTGCTTTGGTGAAGCCTTCCCAGACTTCCTTGCTTCTTAGTTACACCCTTTCTGTGTGCCTTCAATATTTAACTGCTGTAACAGAGTTATACATAATCAAATTGCAGGTAATCTATTGGCATTTATGATTCTCCCATTATAATGGTAGCTTCTTGAGAATAGAGAATCATTTTTTAATCACTTTATTTCCAGCATCTAGATATTGACTCCCTCTTAGGTACAACCATTATGCCATTCGTTGCATGCAGAGATAACTGGAGGGATAAAGACTGATTTATGTTGTGTGATAAAGCATTCCCATTAACCACAGGTCTGGGGATCAGGAAACACACCCCAAAGCATCAGTGTTGCCTCTACTTAGCCTACTGAACTAAAACAAGTCCCTTCTCTGAGCTGTGTTTTGCTTCTTCAGGTTGAACAATGGTCAAATGTTAGCCACACAACTCTCCTGCTAGGTGCAGCAGCAACACAAAAAATGTTCAGAATCTTTTCATGTCTGACATTAAGTTGAATATAATGAAATATATCACTGTTACTACCATGAATTAGATTTTCTGGCTAAATATTCAGGTTATGCTTTCAACTCAGGCTTTGTAATAAATAAATGAAAAGATGATACATATGCAGAAAAAGCTTTAAAGAATTAAAAACACAGAACTCCATCTATAGGTTTTCTATTAAACCATGCTCGTGCTCAGTTGCTCAGTTGTGTTCGACTCTTTTCGACCCCATGGTCTATAGCCCACCAGGCTCATCTGTCCAAGGAATTTTCCAGGCTACTGGAGTGGATTGCCATTTCCTATTCCAGGGGATCTTCCTGACAGGGATTGAACCCGTGTCTCCTATGTCTCCTGCATTATCAGGCAGATTCTTTACCACTGTGCCACATTTGAAATCTCATAAACATGACCAATTAGTAGTCGGTAGCATTCTAATTCAGAGAAGGCAATGGCACCCCACTCCAGTACTCTTGCCTGGAAAATCCCATGGATGGAGGAGCCCGATGGGTTACAGTCCATGGGGTCGCTAAGAGTCGGACACGACTGAGCGACTTCA
Organism: Bos javanicus; assembly: GCF_032452875.1. Classification (NCBI taxonomy): domain Eukaryota; kingdom Metazoa; phylum Chordata; class Mammalia; order Artiodactyla; family Bovidae; genus Bos; species Bos javanicus. Next base: position 31,402,957 of record NC_083893.1, on the reverse strand, counting down.
CTTTCACTTTCACTTTTCACTTTCATGCATTGGAGAAGGAAATGGCAACCCACTCCAGTGTTCTTGCCTGGAGAATCCCAGGGACAGGGGAGCTTGGTGGGGTGCCGTCTGTGGGGTCGCACAGAGTCAGACACGACTGAAGCGACTTAGCAGCAACAGCAGCATTCTAATTATATAGCTAGATTTGCATAGTTTTTTTTTTCTTTTCATAAATCTTTATTTTGAAATCAGACCCCTCCCAGGAAGTAACTGCAAACCAGATTGTTTTCAAAAGCTCCTCTTAGCATTTTGAAAAAAATAAAGAAAAACTGTGGACAATTTACACTGCTGTGGTACCAGACCTCAATATAAGAATCTCTCCTAAGGGAATAATTCTAAATACAGAAAATTCTTTATGCACTGAGTGTTCCTCACACACAAGGGGAAAAAAATAGAAGTAATCAAAATGTTCAATAAAAAGATAATGGCTAAATGAATTAGAGTGTACTTGTGTGATGGAAAACAATGCAATCTTATATGTTATAAGGATTTGTATAATAGCAGCTTAAGTCTCTGTGTTATAATGTCATGTGGAAAAGTATGGTAAAAAGCCTGTATACAATATAAGCACAAGTATCTAGAAAATAAGCCAAACTGTGTGTGCTCAGTTGTGTTCGACTCTGTGACCCCATGGACTGTAGCCCGCCAGGCTCCTCTGTCTGTAGAATTTCCCAGGCAAGCATACTGGAGTGGGTTGCCATTTCCTACTCCAGAGAAGCACGTCTGTATAGTTTCTGCTTATTTCTATTGTCTCTCCCATTGATGGCTGTGAAAACTGGGGAAGGAAAACCACACTAGTGTCAGAAGTGGGAACCACCACCAAAATTTTTTTTATAATCACAACTTCCTCTGCCAATTTGCCTATGGGGAAGGATTTCAATACTCTCAGATTCTCAATACTGCTTTATTTCTCTGAGCCTTTTTTTTTTTTAATAACGTATGTTTGATTACTAAAGTAATTTATGTTCACTTGAAAATCTTCCTAATTTTAAACTTTCTTATCCATGTCTGGTTTGAAGTTAAATTGGAAAATAATTGTTCTTTTAGCAACCAAAACTCTTGGCAGCTTGCCTCCAAACAGAGCTTGGAATTATGTAACTCTCCGTTTAGCAGAAAAACTTTTCTAAAAGGGCCAACTCCTCTTCTAGAACCCATCATTTCAAAGCAGCTTTTAAGCAGATTGTAAATGGATTTTTACCACTGTTAGTGATATTTCCAGCATATACACTTAAAAGCATGATACAATTTATGGTTTTCTTAATGCCTTGTAATACGGAATGAATCGTAGATAAATAAATGGATTCCTCCCCTCTCCCCAAGAGAGCTGTTAGTAAGTAATTACCAAGTAGAGGTGAGTAAAAAGAAAATAGCAAAACCAAGGCAAGAAGATAAATGTAGACAGGGGCTGGCCATCTTCTCAGGGAGGCAGGCAGAAAGCTGGATGTGTATACCTGACATCACCTGGTATGTAAGGTTGACTTCCTCATCTCTTTCACATGTTCAGGGGCCTCTCTGTGGTCCTCACTGATCTAAATAAATCTCTTCAGAGCCCTAGTATAGACAGAATTTCACACCAAAATCACTAGGCATGAGAATTACAAACACAGATCCCAAAGTCTCACCCCAAAACTACTGAACAGCAATCTCTGGGGTGGGACTCAAGACCCTGCGTCTTAACAACGTGCCCTAGTGAGACCTGTACCCTTCATAGGACAGGAATCTGAGATTGAGCTGAACTGAACTGAACTGAACTGAATCTGAGGTCCAAGGCGGGAACCTGATTTCCCTAATGTCATACCACAGGGTGGTAGGAAAGTCCTCTGACCTCCAGATCAGCCCTCCCCTTGAGATAGCCTTTGAAGGACAAGTTTGTGTAACAACAGGCTTCCCAAGTGGTGCTAGTGGTGAAGAACCTGCCTGCTAATGGAGACATGGTTTCGATCCCTGGGTCAGGAAGATCCTCTGGAGGAGGGCATGGCAACCCACTCCAGTATTCTTACCTGGAGAATCCCATGGACAAAGGTTCCTGGCAGGCTACAGTCCATAGGGTCACAAAGAGTCAGACACAGCTGAAGTGACTTAGCATGCATGCACATGTGAGAACAAAGCACTGGATGTGAAAGTCACCTTCACATAGTAGAAACAAATTTGCTACTAATCACTGGACTACCATTATCAAGTCTTCCTTGGTTCGTACAGGTGTCTGTCTGAGATTTTTAGAGGGAACTAAATAAGAAAATTTGGAGAAGGCAATGGCAACCCACCCCAGCACTCTTGCCTGGAAAATCCCACGGACGGAGGAGCCTGGTAGGCTGCAGTCCATGGGGTCACGAAGAGTCAGACATGACTGAGCAACTTCACTTTCACTTTCACTTTTCACTTTTCACTTTCATGCATTGGAGAAGGAAATGGCAACCCACTCCAGTGTTCTTGCCTGGAGAATCCCAGGGGCGGTGGAGCCTGGTGGGCTGCCGTCTATGGGGTCGCACAGAGTCGAACACGAATGAAGCGACTTAGCAGCAGCAGCAGTAGCAGCTAATCCTCAAACTGCTGCAGTATCAACATTTTCTTGTCATCAAGACAAACTCTCAAAGTATCGGCTGTAGAAGGTATTGGCTCAGGGGTGGAACCTTTCTCAAGGAATTACAGGTCAGTTATTCACATGACTGATTTTCTTCTCTCCAGACACTGACGTCGCCAATGCTGTTCCTAGTCAGAGGAAAAGAACAGTTCCTCTGGTCTCCCTTGGAGAGGTTCTCTGCCCTCACACACTTCCATCAATTGCAGCCTGTCCCCTGATCCCATTACCAAGGAAGGGGGTGAAGCCTGGAAAGGGAGGCATGAGATTCCTCACAATGACCTTAGAGAAATAGCCACCCATGTGTGTGGTGGGCTCCAGTAAAGTATGACCAGGCACCGTGCTTCATTCATCTCTGTGCCGCTCACACTGTTTGGGAAAGTTCCAGCCACCTCCTAGGTGCTGGGGAAATATTTCTGAATGAATGGAGGAATAAATGAACAATCTCTGTCCCCCAAAGTCCTATAATATTTTCTTTGGTTTAATAGGGGCTTCTCTGAGCCACCCTTTTCACCCAAGATAGGACACACCATATTGTGAGGTTGAAAATTTAATACAAGAGACTCACTGATACACTCAGAAAACCAGCAGTGGAGGCTCAGAGATGAATAGAGTGTTCTGTGGACTCCCAGTGAGCCCTCCCCCTTGCAATACGAAGCATTTACTGGGCTGCAAGTATCCCAGGGTTATGCCATGGCAACACTGGGATTCATTTTATTTCCCCCAACAGATGTTACGCTCCTAGAGGGCAGGAACCATCTTCCATATAGTCATCATCATTATCATCATCTTTATCATGTAAGCTCCCTGAAGACAGCGATTTTTGTTTTGTTCCCTGATGTATTCTAAATACTCAAAACAGCTCCTGGCACATACCAGGGGCTTTTCAATCTTCAGTGAACACTGAATAATAATTATCAACCTGAGAATACTGCCTATTTCTTCCCTTCCAGGCACTAAGTCGAGTACTCTATACTCATTATTTCAACGATATGAGGAACCTGAGACCCTGGACCATACATAGGTGCAGAATGTCCTCAGCTGATGAAGCCACACTTCCTACCCAGGCAATCTGAATCCAGGGACCACATTTACCCAAATCCCGCCCCCCACCCCCCACCCCATGACACTATCCCAGCGACCTCTAATACTTTACATCTCTCACAGTTTCTTGCAGGAGGGGTGGTGAATGTTCATCAAATTAAGGAAAAGATAAGATTCCAAACCAATGGCTCTGGACGGCTGACTCTACCTGAGAGCTCTGATCTTGAAGGAGCCAGGACTCCTACTGTTCAACACCGAACCAGGGTTAATAACAGAAAGAGGATTGACCAAATGAACATGTCAGTGTTAAACTCTGCTCAGCCAGGCAGTTAACAAGATTTTTATTGACAGGAAAATAAAGACTTCAGAAAGAAATATGGTTCCTTCTGCCTTGTCTTAAAGTGAAAAATGAGTAGGACTGGAAAAAGAACGGATCACTTTCCCTTTTGAAGATGCTCTCTCTAGTTTCTCTCCAATGATTGCAATGCAACCAGGCAAGCAGCAGGACCACTGGTTCAACCACCACCTGGAAGTGAGTGAGAAGCTTGATGGATGGGGAAAAGAGGGAGGGAGCTGCAGTTTCCCAGGCACAGAGAGCATCCTGAGCCACTGGTAGACACAACCCTGCATGCCAGGAAGTATGTTGAGAACTTCCCACCTGGAATGCAAACACCAGAGGATATATCTGGTGCCAAACAATCAAAAAAGCCTCCTGTTCTTTAGTTCATGTCAGTAAATATCTACTAGTAAATATCTAATGCCCAAACCTGCATTAGAGGTTTATTTCTTTTATATTTACATGGCTCAGATGGTAAAGAATCCACCTGCAATGCAGGAGAACCAGGTTCGATCCCTGGGTCAGGAAGCTCCCCTGGAAAAGAGAATGGCAACCCACTCCAGGATTCTTGCCTGGAGAATCCCATGAACAGAGGATCCTGGTGGACTACAGTCCGTGGGGTCACAAAGAGTTGGAGAGGACTGAGCAACTAACACAATAATAGCAGAAACATACTAATAGTATGTAACATTTCACAATGTGCTTTCAACTTCTGCTCATTTTTTAAAATTGGGGTATAGTTGACAATGTTGTGCTAGTTTACAATGTCGTGCCAGTTTCAGCTGTGCAGCAAAGTGAATCTACCATATAGATCAATGGAATGAGACAGAAAGCCCAGAGATAAACCTACACACCTCTGATCAGCTAATCTATGACAAAGAAGGCAAAAATAGACAAAGGAGAAAAGACAGTCTCTTTAATAAGCAGTGCTGGGAAAACTGGACAGCTACATGTAAAAGAATGAAATTAGAACACTCCCTAACACCATACACAAAAATAAACTCAAAATGGATTAAAGACCTAAATGTTAGACTGAATACTATAAAACTCTTGGGGAAAAACATACACAAAATACTCTTTGACATAAATCACAGCAAGATCTTTTTAACCCACTTCCTAGAATGATGAAAATAAAAATGAAAATAAACAAATGGGACATAATTGAACTCAAAAGCATGCCAAAGCACAGCATAACTTCTGCTCATTTTGACCTGGGATTCACATAATATCCTGGGATAAAGCGTGGCCAGATTCATTATGCTAGTTTTATAGTTGAGGAAACCAGGGTTCTGAGACCAGCCACTACGTGCCTACACTTACAGAGTGCTTAAACTGTGGCAGGCACCCGTTTGCAGGCAAGAAGTCTGCACACTTTTTACAACAAATCTATAAGGTAGATACTTTTCATCTCCATCATAAAGATGAGAAACCTGAGGCTTTGAGAGATTAAGTTTCCCGGAGTTGCACATATAGTGGGTGAGAGAGTTGGTATGTAAACAAAGGAAATTCTGTTCCCTTGTTCTGAAATTCAATGTTATCCTGTCATCAGAGGTTAAATAAGTAGCCCAAGATCATGCTACTTGCCAGCGATAAAGCTCCACTCATACCCAGAGCACTTTCCTTTAACCCAGCTGCTTGAGGAAGTTATTTATTAACATTGGAAAGGGCTTCTGTTTTAAAGTCATTTATCTTCTGGTGAAGAAAGTGAGACAAACATAATACAGAGCTAATATCAAGGCAAGGCCAAAGCCTGGCCTTCAGTCAATTAATAAGATCTCCAGGCATAAAACATCATTTGTGTTCAGAATAGAAAGAAAATCAATTAGCACTGCATCCCATGATGAGCAGACAGGTATTGAGAATTTAGCATGCACTCATGTTTTCCTTGCTTTGGCAGAAGCATTTACCACTTATGGAGTATCTAGACACTGCCTATACCTCCTTGCCTGTTTGAAGTCAAGAACTATGTGACTCCTTTTGGACAACACGTTGAGAGTGGAGGTCATGTGCATCACTTCTGGACCAAAACAAGAACAGCACATCAACTTTCTACATGTTCTCTTTTTCCAGAAGCAGTCCAGGTTATGGAGACTTTGGCAGCCTTTTTCAGTTCCTAGGTTTCTTTGAGGAGAAAAACCTCCCTCTGAACTGTACCGGATATACATCCTGGAGGAGAAATAAACCTTTGTTGTGTGTTAATACACTACAATTTGAGGTACATTTGTTACTGCAGCATAACTTAGCCTATCCTAACCCCTCCAGAGGCCTGATGTCATGTAAAAGAAGGAATGCATCAAGGATTTACTTGAATGATGCCTTGGTAATTCTGTCAGGGAAAGAGGAACATGGGAAGTTGTGGGGCCAGAAGAGAGAAGAGTGATGTGCCAGCGCCCTCCCCCACCCTCCCGGCAGTAGGTGTATTTTGGGATCCAGCGTTGGCTGCAGCTGGATTGCAGAAGTAGAATGAGGCCAGAAAGAGCCTTCAGTGGTCAGAATTATAACATTATGAGGCTGGGAAGTACCTTAAAGATAAGTTTATATTTGGGGATATTTTAGATGAAGATTCACTTGTTCTCAGTTGTACCACTTGGGCTATAGGTAAAGGATGTTGGGTTTTGTTCAACAGAGTGAAGACTGGAGGTTCTGCTTGAGGAGAATGCAAAGGGCACTGGTGTCAGGACGGTTGGTATTTGGAGAAACTGAAGCCAAGGAAACAAGATAGAAGGCCATTTTCTAAGGCAGAGTCTAGGAAGCTTCTAATGCTGAAAGTTGGACCTAACTCTCTCAGACTTTACTGATATGAAGACCTGAGAAAAGAGGTTAGTCTGAGACAGGACGCACAAAATCCAGGTCCCAATATTAGGGAGGGCTTTGTTTCCAAAGCAAGACCCCAACACCTCCCAAACTGGAGCAAATACCTTGTCCAGGGTTTGATATGTACATATTCTTTGCAATAGTGACATTTTGCTGGTCAGGAGAGCTCTAGAAAAAGAAAAACAAATCAGAGACCAGCCTTACTATTAGACTTACAAAGAAGCCTTCTCCTAGGGACTAGCTGCTTCTGGTCCTTACTTACAGCCAGGTGGTTCATTTGCTTATTAAGAAGTGAAATATTAAGGCAGAGAGAAAGGCAATCTGCAAATACTGTGAGGAGAGGTCATCACATCTGAAGTTCAGAGAGACAAGGAGAGAGTCAGGGAAGATGAGACTGAAGAGGTGAAATGGTTTCAAATTCCCTGCCATGACCGACCCAGGCTACATGACTGGATCCCACCTGACAGCAAAGGAAGCAATGACTGAAAGAAGGAGCTATAGATTTGCTGTCAAACTAGCTGATGTGTGGGAATGGACACGAAGGAGGCCAGAGAGCCTGGGGTAAAGAGTTAGGAGCTACTGCAATTACCCAGGAGAGGGGTGATGGTGGCTTGGTTAGGGCTCAGCAGAAAAAAGGTAGAAGGAAAGACATAGAGTGACACGATGTACAAAAATCACTAGACTTGATGGTAGACTGGAAATGGAAGATGAGAAGAGGTGGAGGATGCTTTCTGACTTTCTGAACTGTGCTGCTGCATGGATGGGGTTGCTGTTGGAATCCAGAGAGGAAGCCAGGTTTGGGGAGAAGGAGGGTAATTCATTTGGTTGGGAGGGTGTTGGAAGAGCCCCGGCTGGGGCCATATATGCTGTGCCTTCTAACCAATGGATAGAGACCCCTGAGGGGGTCTCGTATTCTGCGTGGTGGTGCTGCCTGTTCTCAATGCCTGCCTGGAGGATCCTGGGCTTTAGAACTCACTGGTCCCTTCCCAAACCCCGATCAAAAGAACTGGAATAATACTGTCACTCTCTCACCCTGTTGGCCACATTTTTGATGAGCTGATTGGATTCAAAGTTCAGAGCTACAGCACTCGACCCTTTAGTCTCCTCTGTTTTAGACAGTTTATGCTTATTAAGCCCAGCCTGGCAACTGACTTCAGATCTATAATAAGAACTTCTTACAGGAATAGACACACAGAGACCATGCAGAATTGGGAGTGGGGCACAACTAGTCATTTGGGATTTTCCACTGTTGGCAGGAGAGGCCCAGTAACATCCCAGAGGAACATGGGATTCCAAGGTTCCAGAGAAAGAACGGTTGCTTCTAGCTGAGGACAGGAAGGAGGAACTTCCTGTGAAATGTGCATTTGAGCTGTATCTTGGAGGATGAGTCTGAATTTAGACAAATCGTCATGGGAAGAGAGGATGCATTCAGGTAAAGGAAATAACCTGGGCAAAGACAGCAGGGAGGCAGGTAGAGACAGGTTTCTTCCCTGAGGCATCCTCCAGAACCTTCTACTTTGATGTTCTGCCTAAACACAGAGCCCTTACAGATGCTTAGTGAGAGTGACCGCTCCCTGCAAAAGGGCTTTTAGGTCAACAATCTGGGGCACAATCCCACTGGATTGAAGAAGACGTGGTAAAGACAGGGATCACAGAGACCACAGAAAAGATATTTTCTTTTCCACCCTCTTTCTTCTACATCCACACATGAGCCTCGTGCCCTAGAGCAGCCAGACGGTTATCGCCAAATATGTCCCCCACTTCCCCCTCTCCATCTTTAACGACTCTCTTCTCTCTGCCAGAAATGCCTTCCCTCCTTCACTACCTTCGGTCCAAATCTTACTTCTCCTCCATGACATGACTTAAGGACAAGGCCGGTACCCTCCCCTCCTTTTCTAGCTGAAAGTGATGCCTCTCTTGCAGCAATTTCCCTCTGTGCCTCTCACGTGGTCCCTCTTCCCTACTAGGCTCGTGTTCAGTCTACTTGGGGTCATGCTTTGATGTCCCCTTGAGCAAGGATTATAGGTGATTCCAACTCAGAGACCCAGGACAACCTTGTTCATAAGTGAGAGCTTCACAAATGTTAGACAGGAAAGAGCCTGAATCTAAATTCCTGATTCCCCTTTCCAATTCTGACCTAGATCTGCAAAATGCCTGGGAGTAATGCAAAGCCAATGGCACCCATGGGACACTTTTATTTCATAGCCTAAGACCACAAGTAGTAAAGCTCTGAGCACCTAAGGGGTTTATAGCTGAGTTTCCTTTTACCGCGCCTGAATTTCATGGCTTTATCTTGTGGGATAAATTGCTCCCTGCCAGTATATTGGGAGTACCTTCAGGGTCCTGTGTGCTCTGCATCTGGGTGGAAGAAAAATGACTGTGGCAGAAAGTGTCGCTCCTCTGCCCAACAGGCTGCCCAAACTGAAATCCAAATGCCACTGTGTGCGTCCGCCTGTGCACACATGTGCTGGGTGTGCAAATAAGGGCACGTGTGTACCCATGGATACATGGGATGATGTAGACATGGACAAACGTCAGACTCTTGCCAGCTCAATCTTCTATTTTGGAAAATTGGGTGCTTTGGCTCATTCACAAGCTGAGAGGATGAGAGACACAGAAAGAAGGAAAGAGATCTATCCCCCAGCAGTAATCGTGTTACTGAAAACCACCAGCAGTCATCGTGTTTATCTTTCTCATTTATCCAAACCCCAAACAGCCCTCTGCAGCAAATCACATTTCAGCAGGGCAGATTATTCTGTCTGTAGCATAAACTCCTCACTGCATCTCTCTCCAGAGCTGCCTCTCTAGGTAAATATAAATCTCATTCTAATAGCAACATTTGGAGAAGTAATGTTATTTTCCCTGATTTAGAGAAAACACAACATAGGCTCTGGCAAATCTGATCTCTTTCCTTAGAAATTAATCAAAGGCACATAATTCAGAGGCTACGTTGATGCTCTTCTGGCAGAGGGGAGCGCTGAGGGTGTGTGTGTGGGTGGATGGGTGTGAGTGTGTGTGTATGATGGGTTGGGGGCCTTGATGAATTATTCCAAGCCTCCTAACCCCTCCTCTGGAGAGAAGGAATGGGCTCCCTTTTATTTATTACCTGTCGTGTGAGCAGTTTCCAGAGACCAGTTCGCAAGATTCATATAGAACTGAGAGAGATCAAATGGCTATCTTTCAGTGCACAAGTGAGAACCTGCAAATTTTACCCAAAGGGAATATTAAAACTCAATTCAGTATTGACCTCCCCTGCCTTTGCCAGCAAGCATCTAAGAGCGCAGGGCCGGGGCAGGCGACTTCCTCTGGTTATGGGGGTTGAGAGCTGGGATGGGATGTCGGGGAGGGAAGTTGCTGCCTTTCTGAGCCCACTCCATCTCTAGCTCCTGAGGACAGGGAGACAGAATGTTTAATCAATTATTTAAACAGCAGGACTTCCCTGGTGGTCCAGTGGTTGAGAGTCCAATCTGCCAGTCCTGGAGAAATGGGCTTGAGCCCTGGTCTGAGAAGGTTCCCACCTGCTGCACAGCAGCCAAGTGCCACAGTTACCGAGCCTGAGTTCTAGAGCCCGCCAGCTGCCTACTGAGCCCATGCCTAAAGTCTGTGTTCTGCAGCAAGACAAGCCATCACAATGAAAAGCCCAAGCACCGCAATTACTGTAGCCCGCCTGCCCAACCCCAGCGCAGTAATGAAGACCCGGTGCAGCCAAAAAGAAATACGTATAAGTAAATTAATAATAAAGACAGTGCAGCCATGTTCTAAAGTGGCCTTAGCTGCTCCTGGGACAGGAAAGAATAGTGGGAGGAAGCAGGGGCTTAGGGTTCAGCCTGGCTAAATCCACATCCAGGCTCTACAGATGGTAAGCTGAGTGATCGTGGGCTAATTACTTCCTCTGCCTCAGTTTCCTTCTTTATAAACTATGGGACAGGATGGTTGTCAGGATTAAACGAGTGAATATGTACAAACAACAGAACAGCATCTGGTGCTGTGAGCACAGCATGCTAACTACAAATTATTATCATTATTTCTAGTATTAATTAAACCCTCTGTGTCAGCCTCTTTCTGGCCTGTGTTCCTGTAAAATCCATATGACAGGAAATGAACAAATATGTGGATTTACAGACCTCCCAGTTTATAGAAAAGCTGCAATGGGCTGAGGATGGGAAGACAGTAAGAGGAAATATACCCATCCCTCATGGCCTAGCATCTCTCTGGATCCAGGCCAAAGACATGCTGAAGCCTTCTGCTTTTCTGGGTTGGTTGTATAAAAATCAGCCTTTATGGTCAGAGGCCATCTTCTGTCTTCCAGAACAGAAGTGGGCTTCTGACTACAGGCAGGACTAGAAAGAGTATACGATGCAGAATCAGATTGAAATTTAACATCCATAGGCCATGCAACAGTACAAGTCCTCTCTCCTCTGTGGGCCTCAGTTTCCTTCTCTATACGATGAGGAGGTGGCATCAGTGATCTCTAAAGAATCACCCAGCCTCAGTGCTCCATCCACCACCTTCATACTCCACTTGGCTTGACATAATTGGACTTTGGCAGTGGGCGGTACCTTGGCAGTCACTACTGGCCCAGGACCCAGGCTGGAGAGATGAGCAAAGAGTAAATGACTTTTTGGCCAATGGCATCTCAGTCGTTTTATTTGTGACTCCGGGAAGACAGCAGAATTAGAACAAGCATTAAGTCTCCTGCCTGATCCTTACTGAAACACTCTCATAGTGAGGCCAGCAACAAAGGCCGCCAAAATGAAGAAACTGGCTTCTGTGGATTGAAACAGCCACATGCCCTCCAGAGGGCTTGTGGCTCTCAGTCTTCATCATCAAGTGACCCTCTGTGGGCTTCTGGTGACCTTGCTTTCCAGAGGATGCTGCTCCTGTGCAGACCTTGCTACCCACAACAGCCTCTGGCAAGTCTGCACTTCATCTCCATCTTGTCCTGTCTTCTTCAAGCTCAGTCACTCAGTCGTGTCCAGTTTTTAGAGACTCCGTGGACTGTAGGTTGCCAGGCTCCTCTGTCCACGGAACCTTCCAAGTAAGGATACTGGAGTGAGTTTGCCATTTCCTCCTCTGGCTGATCTTCTCCATGCAGGGATCAAACCCATATCTCTTGCATTGCAGGCAGATTCTTTACCACTGAGCCACCTGGGAAGCCCCTTCTTGTTTTATAGCTCCTATTAATCCAGGGCCTGGTGACCACTCTTAGAGAGCAGAGGCTGGCCCAATTTTGCCTGGGTTTCCATTCCTGAAACCACTGCCTTCTCCTCCATAACAAGCTCAGAGCAGGGTTTGAAAACCTCCAGGTTTCAAATAGAGTAGGAGCATCACTGTCCAGATAAGGTGAGAGAGTCAAGTCTGTTCTCAGTTATCAGATCCCCAAACAGGGATTGAGCACTTCCACATCCTAATAACAGGCAAGTAACCTCTGAGTGCAAACTGGTATTAGATATTGTAGGAGATACTTTACATTTTTTTTTTCTCTTTAATAGTTACAATAACCTTATAAAGAAGCTACCAGTGCAGTGCACATTTTCCAATTGGAGAAACTGAGGCTTGAAAAGCTTTAAGAATATACGAGTTTATACCACAGGGAACTCTGTTGGATGTTATGTGGCAGCCTGGATGGGAGGGGACTTTGAGGGAGAATGGATACGTGTATATGTGTGGCTGAATCGCTTTGCTGTGCGATTGTAGGTGAAACCATCACAGTATTGTTAATCAGCTCTACTCCAATATAATATAAAGAGAAAAAAAGAAAATATATTAGTATATGACATCACCAGGGCTCGACCCAGAGATGTATGAAAAAGCAGAAGCTGTGACCTCTGCCTGGTAGAGTGCACATTCTGCTGGGGAAGCAGGATGTGGACTCTGCCAGGCTTTGTCCTGTGTTGCCACTTGATGTTTTAATGGCTGTGATAGATAAGAAATAGATTATGCAGATTATGAAATGTGTGAGTCAGCTCAGTGTGGGCTAAGGCAATGGGGAAAGCTTAACAGACTTCTGGTCAGGCTTTGCAGGGTAGAGAAGGATGCTCTGAGCACAGGCAGACCAAATTAGGTGAGAACAATCACACCAGCGAAGGCCACCCAGCTGTGCCATTCAAGATCCTATTTCCTTCTTGTTCTCCTGGATGAAGGATGCTAATGTGGCTCTCAGAAAAGTTTGCAACTGGGGGCCTTCCATGTATTATAGAAACATGTTCCAGGAAAGAGGATTAAGGAAAGATCTTAATAGGTTGTAAGGCTCAAATGAAAGTCCAGTTGGATATTCCTAGGCGAGAGCCCCTTAAACATTTTCGATGTCATTAGTGATAAAAAAAATATAAAGACACACTCTTGGTATATTTATGTTTGGATTTTAGAAATTCATGCCATGCTTGTGCAATTCTAAAATGTATCCATGTTTATTTCTTTAAAAAAATATTTATTTGGCTGCACTGGGTCTTAGTTACAGTACATGGGACCTAATTCCCTAACCAGAGATGGAATCCAGGCCACCTACTTCGCTCAGAATCTTAGCCACTGGATCATTACAATACACTTCATTATTAATTTCACGGATATTTGTTCAGTCCCTATGCTATATATTGTCACCCTTCTTATTTAACTTATATGCAGAGTACATCATGCGAAATGCCTGGCTGAATGAAGCACAAGCTGAAATCAAGGTTGTCAGGAGAAATATCAATAACCTCAGATATGCAGGTGACACCACCCTTATGGCAGAAAGTGAAGAGGAACTGAAGAGCCTCGTGATGAAAGTAAAAGAGGAGAGTGAAAAAGTTGGCTTATAACTCAACATTCAGAAAACTAAGATAATGGCATCCGGTCCCATCACTTCATGGCAAATAGATGAGGAAACAATGAAAACAGTGACAGACTTTATTTTCTTGGGTGCAAAAATCACTAAAGATGGTGACCGCAGCCATGAAATTAAAAGACACTTGCTCCTTGGAAGAAAAGTTATGACCAACCTAAATAGCATATTAAAAAGCAGAGACATGATTTTGCCAACAAAGGTCTGTCTAGTCAAGGCTATGGTTGTTTCCAGTAGTCATGTATGGATGTGAGAGTTGGACCATAAAGAAGGCTTAGCACCAAAGAATTGATGCTTTTGAACTGTGGTGTTGGAGAAGACTCTTGAGAGTCTCTTGGACAGCAAGGAGATCAAATCAGTCCATCCTAAAGGAAATCAGTCCTGAATATTCATTGGAAGAACTGATGCTGAAGCTGAAGCTCCAATACTTTGGCCACCTGATGCAAAGAACTGACTCGTTAAAAAAGACCCTGATGCTGGGCAAGATTGAAGGCAAGAGGAGAAGAGGACGACAGAGGATGAGATGGTTGGATGGCATCACTGACTCGATGGACATGAGTTTGAGCAAACTCCAGGAGTTGGTGATGGACAAGGAGGCCTGACATGCTGCAGTTCTCCATGGGGTCACATAGAATCAGACATGACGGAGCAACTGAACTGAACCGATGCTGTGTTGGGAATTGTGGGCATTGGGGGAAAGCAGTGAGTACACTAGAATCCCAAACTTCATAAAGGTCCATTCTGGAGTTTTTTCCCATTTATTGGTAGAAGGTGGAAGTTTCTTGAAAACATAGCACATCCACTCTGGGCTTCCTATTCAGCACCTTGCCTGTGGGGATTCCCAGGAGGAGGTACCCCCACACTTGAAGAGCGGTGTCCCCAGGAGACATGGAATCAGGAAAGACTTCCCTACTAATTTCAGGATGGTTTTGATAAATCTGGGGTTGGATCTTCCAAAGCTGCACATCAATAACAGCTCTCTTCCTCTCCTTTATCATCACACCAGTCCTTAGGAAGAACCAAAAGCCTATTCCTAAGATCCTGCATTGTCACCATGCTTTGCCTCTAACAGTCAGCCCTGTCTGTCAATAACCAAAAATCCAGCCCCGAATGCCCTGAACAATAAGTACCATGTTACTAATTGATTTAAGAAGGAATGTGTGATGGGATGACGCCTAGGCAACAAATTCAGTGTCCCAACAAGCATGTTGCTGCTGCTGCTGCTAAGTCGCTTCAGTCGTGTCTGACTCTCTGCGACCCCATGGATGGCAGCCCACCAGGCTCCGCCGTCTCTGGGATTCTCCAGGCAAGAACGCCGGAGTGAGTTGCCATTTCTTTCTCCAATGCATGAAAGTGAAAAGTGAAAGTAAAGTCCCTCAGTCGTGTCCGACTCTTTGTGACCCCATGGACTGCAGCCTACCAGGCTCCTCCGTCCATGGGATTCTCCAGGCAAGAGTACTGGAGTGGGGTGCCATTGCCTTCTCTGCCCAACAAGCATAATAAACCCATATCTTTCCCCCTTCTTCTCTGCCACATTCAACACCCTGGCTTGCCTTCTCGGCCAGCTCCTTCACGGCCCCAGGAAGTCCACTGCCTTTTCAGTGTTCACATACAAGCGTCAGGAAGAGAGAGCACAGTTTGTCTGCTCTCCGTGCTTTTTGTTTGGCAGTCATTTTTAGAGCAAGAAGCCTTTCCCAGGAACCCTCATATCTCAGCCAGACCCAAGTCACATGATTCCCTTTAATCCAGCCCCTGGCAAAGTGAGGGAGGTTCCATATTTGGCTGTGATTCTTCCCCACACTGGAAGATGAATCTTGGATTAAGCAGAGGTCAGTAAGCAAGGAAGAAAGGAGAAATACCTGCTCAGTGGGCAGCAAAGAGTATTTGACACCATGGGTTCCCCTCATATGTTGAATTCCAACAGTTTCACCTGTTATTAAGTAGAATGAAAGCTCCCATGTACCGATCGCTTCCTGCTAAACATAAACTGTCCTTGGCACAGTCAAAACCATTAACTACACTCCCTCCGCCCAGCCGTGTGTTTTCTTCAAAACCCTTCTGGTAACCTGAAACTATTTTGTCTGTTTATTTATTATTTTACCTCCCCAGTTAGCAGGAAAGCTCCAGGAGAGCAGCCCTCGGGTTTCTTTTGTTTATTGTTCCAGCACCTAGCCCAAAACATGGCACATAATTGGTACTCAATGAATATTTCTGAAAAAAAAAAAAATAAAGGAATTCTTTACAAAGCACACAACTCTTCCTATTCTTCTGTAGTCCTTCTTCCTATCTTGCATTTGGGAAAACTGAAATAGAAGCTCAGCTAATAGCAGTTTTTGCTCAGAGTCCCTTGAGGATCATGTGGCATAATCACAATTTAAATCTATTTATGGCTGAGTAATATTCCAGTGTATTTATGGTTGAGTAATATTTCACTATATGTATATGTACCACAGCTTCTTTATTGGGTCATTTGTAGAGAGGTGGATGGACCTAGAAAGTGTCACACTAAGTGAAAGAATCAGAAGCAGAAAATCAAGTATTGTACAGTAGCACATATATGTGGAATCTAGAAAGATGGTACAGATGATCTTATCTGCAAAGCAAAAGTAGAGACACAGACGTAGAGAACAAATATATGGCTATCAAGGGGGAAATGGGTAGCGGGGAGGTTGGGAGGAATTGGAAGATTGGGATTGACATATATACACTATTGATACAATGTACAAAATAGATAACTAATGAGAACACGGGCTTCCCAGGTGGCGTAGTGGTAAAGAGTCTACCTGCCAATGCAGGAGACATGAGACTCATGTTCCATCCCTAAGATCCCCTGGACTAGGAAATGGCAACCCACTTCAGTATTCTTGCCTGGAGAATTCCAGTAACAGAGGAACCTGGCAGGCCCAAGTCCATGGGATCACAAAGAGTCAGACACGACTGAGCCCTCACGCGCAATGAGGACGTACTATATGGCACAGGGAACTCTACTCAATGCTCGGTGGTGACTCCAATGGCTGGGAAGTCCAAAAGGGAGGGAATATATGTGTAAGTATGGCTGATTCGTTTTGCTGTACAGTAGAAACTAACGCAATGCTATAAAGCAACTGTACTGCAATAAAAATTATGTTTAAAAAATTTAAGCCTTATCCGTCAGATTCCAAGTCTTTGCTCCATCCCCAGTACTCAGTGCTACAACCCTGTCCAGGTGAAGAGACAGCCTTTGGTTTAATGATTCCTCTCCCTCGGGCAGATGCAAACCCTTTAGCCACTAATTGCAGCCACACTTTCAGTCACTTCTGCTCCTGTTCCAGAACCTTCTCTACTTCTCTGTGCAGAGCCTCCCCCAGGCATGCACAGCTATGTCCAAAGGTCAGTTCAGACTCCTCCCCTTCCTGGAGTCATCATTGTCTATTCCTGTCTCCATTGTCCCATCTTCTACCTCTAGCTGAACTATTCCATAGACCCAGGCCTCAGCCCCAGGGCAAATTAAAACCCTCAAGAGCAGGGAATACCCTTCTCCTTGGCAGGCAACAGAGAACAGTGGTTAAAACCTCAGATTATAGGGTCAGAATATTGGTGTGCAAATCCCAGTTCCTCCACTTGCTGATTGTGTGCTCTTTCTTCACTTTCTTGGGCCTCAGTTTCCTCATCTGCAAAACGGGGATAGTAATGGTATACACATCATATGGCTGTTGTGAAGACTGAGTTAATATGCATAAAACACTTAATGCAAAGCCTGCAGTAAGAGCCACATAAAAGTCAACTATCACTATTCATTTTCCTTTTCTTCTTTCTCCAAGAGAGCTAGTTACCTAGAAAATGTTAAAGAAATTTCTACTAACATAGCTGCTTTTTCAATGTATTCTATGTCTCCCTTTGTTTGATCGCTAAGTCGCGTCTCTGACTCTTTTGTGACCCCATGGACTGTAGCCTGCCAGGTTTCTCTGTCTGAGATTTCCTAGGCAAGAATAATGGAGTAAGTTATCATTTCCTTCTCCAGGGGATTTTCCCAACCCAGGGATCAAACCTGTGTCTTCTCCTTTGGCAGGTGGGTTCTTTACCACTGAGCCACCAGGGAAGCCCCATGTCTCCCCTACTAGGCTACAAATTCCAACAATTGGCATTGCTAGCGTTTTCTCCTTCCTCTCTACCCTTTCAGAGTTGACCACAGTAGGAAGAATTCGACAGATACTTAATCCTAATGGAAAGGAATAAACCAGAAAGGCCTTGGGCTTTGGGGAAGATTCTTATTTGAATTTCTTTTCTGCCTTTCCTCTTTACTTTAATTGTACATCTCTTCCATCTTTCCAAAATCAGATTAAGCCCCACTGAGCCCAAACTGGCAGTGTTTCAAGTAATTTTCTTTTCTTTTTTAAGCATTTATTTCTTTGGCTGCGCCAGGTTATAGTCTCAGCATGTGAGATCTAGCTCCCTGACCAGGGATCAAACCTAGGCCCCCTGCACTGGCAGTGCAGAGTCTTAGCCACTGGACTACCATACAAGTCCCTCAAGTCATTTTCTAAATGGATATGAATTGATTGTAACCCTTTTGAAATCAACAGCTACTGGTCATTCACCAGGCAGGTGACTGAGATGAAGATTTTAATCACTCCAAAAATACGGTATTGGTTTATAAAACATCAGCCCTCCATTGTACTGGAGAGTCATTTATGATGACATTGCAGCTGAGGAAAAAGGTCCCAAGAAACCTTAATTGGCCTTCGGCTGATTTCAGGAACTAGACCATCCTTGTAATTTGCTACAAAACTCATACACTTCCCTGAAATAAGATCAGTCATGGGACACTGCAGTGAGAACATTAGAGAAAATGGCTCCAGGCCAGATCTCTGCACCAGAGATTTGTTCAGAACACTTGGTCCAGACTTAGCTTCCAACACTCTTGTCTTTGAGAGGACTCATGTCTTTCAGGACTTGACTTTTAAAGGCCATGGGAAGAGGTGTTCCCAACAAGATTTAGAGCTGCCTTTTGATCCACACTCAAGAGAGCCTAGAGAGAAATGCTGATGAGAAGGAAGAACAGGAAGGCTGATTCACTTTGGGCAGGAGACTGTGTCTCCAAAACAAAATGAGTCTGGAATTGAAATTAAAAACATAAGAGCATTTTAGTTGAGGCCATCCCAGGTGGCACCAGGGCTCGCATGTATAGTAGACCTCATTAACTTAAAACAGAGATGGCAAATGAAGTTTCATTTTGCATGACATTACTGATCGATTATACTGGCTGCTGAGAACACTGTGTTCAGAAGGATCTTCCCACTGTGTTTCATTTCAACCAGAAAGGATGCTGTGATCATCCAGTAATGTCTGCTGCGG
Organism: Bos javanicus; assembly: GCF_032452875.1. Taxonomy (NCBI): domain Eukaryota; kingdom Metazoa; phylum Chordata; class Mammalia; order Artiodactyla; family Bovidae; genus Bos; species Bos javanicus. The sequence goes on along the minus strand of NC_083893.1, from coordinate 31,383,988 downwards.
TAGAGGAGGTAAAACCCACATACCAACAGCTTACCATTCTCATCTGAGAATACAAATCTGGGATGGATTTCTGTCTGAAACATCCACATAGCTATAAAATTCTGTTGCATTATTATTTTCAACAACTTTCCTATTGCACACGGTTACATAAATCAACAGTATGAGCATCCAAGGTCCAGCACTCATTTCGAAGTTTCTAATCAGTAGACGTATCCCTTCCTTGGTTCATTCTCATGAGAGCCCTTTTCACTGCGTTTGCCAGCGAGAGAAACAGGTCTATGTTGAGCAGTTGGTAAGAAAGGAGAGAAACTTAAATCCCAGCACTGCTCATACTTACTGCTGTCTGAGTAAGACTGGCTTGAAGCAGACTTCATAGACCTGCCCCCTCCTTCCAGAAGTTGGTTCAGTTCAGTTCAGTCGCTCAGTCGTGTCAGACTCTTTGCGACCCCATGAATCGCAGCACGCCAGGCCTCCCTGTCCATCACCAACTCCCGGAGTTCACTCAGACTCACGTCCATCGAGTCAGTGATGCCATCCAGCCATCTCATCCTCTGTCATCCCCTTCTCCTCCTGCCCCCAATCCCTCCCAGCATCAGAGTCTTTTCCAATGAGTCAACTCTTCGCATGAGGTGGCCAAAGTACTGGAGTTTCAGCTTTAGCATCATCAGGAATCCCTAAAAAGAAAGCTCTCGCTCATTCTCACTAATTACTAGAAGAACCAGCTGGTGAGTAACTTAACTGTTTCTCGGCTTGAGATCTGTGTCATTGGTTCAGAACAGTCGAAGGGAACCTGAGGGGATGCGCAGGAGAAAAGATCACATCACCAAAGGCAATTCAGGCTCCCTGCTGATGCTTCCCTCAGTGTCAGCTCTGACAGCCATTTGGCAAATCCACTCCTCTAGTCCAGTTCTCAGTGACAGCTTGAGAGAGGGCTGGGGAAGTTTCTCTTTTTGAGAAAAGACAACAGAGCAAGAGTCAACTTCTTCGCACATTTTGTGGGCATCTTCCATCTAAGGGAAAAGGCACAGTGATTCAGGAGAAGGGCAGGTTTCCATGTGTATCTGAGCCTTGGGTGCCAGAGACTGGCAGTAACCCCAGAATAAAGACAGTGCAAAGATTTCTAAAGACATTTCACTTTTTTCAAAGCCTGGCCCTGTAGGTTTCAGTGGAAGTCTTAGATGGAAGATGAGTTTTCTGTGGAACTCTGCACTTCCACATTCTGGCTGATGAGCTACCTCTTCTAGCCAGTGAAAGCAAGAAGACCCCTTCAGCATCACCTAGAAAGACATTTGGAAAAAGTGGACAGAGTTGGGCTAGATATAGGCTCAGAAAAGTCATTATCCTCCTCTCTCCCTTGTTTCCCACCCTGACATCAAGAGCTATAGAACCAGTCCTGGTTTCTTACAAACCTCTTGATGAAAATCTGAACAATTATTCTGTTTCACCTTCCTCAGGAAGTGGAAAATTCCCAAAGGGGGAAAAAGGGACTACAGTCTAGCTGGAAATTAAGTTAAACTTAATTAATTTATGTAAATGCACTGGGTTACTTTAGCATTGTAATTAATTCTCGATTTGTAAAGTAGAGTTTGTCCCTAAAGATTGTACCAGGATGTGCCACATGGAAGTGCTTTAATGGGGCTGGGAGCTTGGCTTAAAGGGCACCAACAATCGATTATAAGCTCTTTGAGGACAGAAACAAGGCTGATACTGCTCTGCTAGATAAACACATGTTCACTTGATAAATCAGCATCCACGGTGGTTGTACACCAGCATATGCATGGTGCCTAAGAGTGAATCAAGCAGAAGAATGCCTGACTTCATGGGTCTTATGCTCTAATTAGGGAGAGATGGATTATAAACAAGTAACCCAATCAATAAATAAGATCCTTTCAGATGATGACAAATGCTATAAAGAAATGAAACAAGATGCAAAAGAAAAAAAGCAACAAGAGGGAAAGACTTCTAAGAGCGGATAACTAAGTGATAAGGAATCAGGCATCATTCCTAGTGGAGGAAATGATAAGTGCAAAGGTTCCAGAGGTGGACACTCTTGGTGTGCTTGCTGAACAGAAGGCTGTGCTGTGCTTAGTTGCTCGGTCATATCCAACTCTTTGTGACCCCACGGACTGTAGCCCACCAGGCTCCTCTGTCCATGGGGAGTCTCAGGCAAGAAAACTGGAGTGGGTTGCAATGTCCTCCTCCAGGAGATCATCCCAACCCAGAGATCGATCCCAGGTCTTCTACACTGCAGGCAGATTCTTTTACCATCTGAGCCACCAGGGAAGCCCAGACAGAAGGCAGGCCAGAATAATAGAACCTTAGTAGTGAGGGAGAGAAGACCTAAGACAGGTGAAGTAAAAAGGGACAAGGTACAAAGTCCAAGCTTTATTCTCTCTCCAAAGAGAAGCCATAGGAAGGCTTTAAGTGAAAGAATAACATGATCCAACCAAGGATCACTGGTATCTATTTGGAAAATGAATTACCGAGGATAAGAACAGATGCATCCTGTGTGTATATTCTTCTTCTAAACCTGGGGTGGGGATAGGTGAGAAAGTGCTGAACAGGAGTAAACACGCAAGAGGTACACAGTGGACTTCCCTGGTGGTCCAGTGGTTAAGAATTAGCCTGCCAATGCAGGGGACATGGGTGCCCTTCCAGATGCCACAGAGCAGCTAAGCCAGTGCACCACAACTGTGAGCCAGAGCTCTAGAGCCCACGAGCCACAGCTACTGAGCCTGTGTGCTGCACGTGCATGCTAGAGCCCATGCTCTCAACAAGAGAAGACACCACGATGAGACGTCCATGCGTGGCAACTAGAGAAAGCCTATGCACAGCAAAAAAGACTCAGCACAAAGAAAATTGAATACATAAATATTTTTAAAAAGAAGCAGATTGTATTAAATGCATATAAGACAAGCTACTAAAACAAGATCCCACAATATGGTAGTTCAGAAAAGATACAAGTTTATCTCTCTATCTCATGTAAGTTCACAGCTGAGCAGTGTAGGGTTTCCATGACGGCCCTTGCCCTACAAAAGTGATCATGGACGTGAACTACTGAGTTGACCCAGCTGTGCCCTACCTAGGGCTTCCTTCTCTGGATCCCAGGAAAACCCTATAGTTGCACCATTTCCCAGCCATGAAGAAAGGGCAATCGGAGAACTCCAGAAAGTGATGTGCTGGCCGGTGTAAAAATGACTCGCTCTCCTGGGGGAGAAGAAAGTTCTTCAGTTGTATTCACTGATTTCCAGGCTCTACCCTGGCTGATTGGATACTCTCAACTTGGTCTCACTGAACTCAGGAGTTGGAAAGGTATGCATACAATGGAGTCTCACAGGTCAGGGGAGCTGTCTCTGTCTGCAGGGCAAAAGCTTCTGCTCTGAGCAAATTTGGGGACTCGACAAGGTGTGGCACAGCCAAGGGCACTAGAGCCTCGGGCTTGCTGGCAAGTCACTTAGTGATGAGACAGCAACAGCACTCAATGAGTAGTGCAAGAGGGGCTGAAATTTTCATAAAATTCACAGAAAATGGTATTTATAAATGATAGGGGATTTCTATGGTGGCAAACCTATTTTGAATAATTGTAATGATGGATACATTTCATTATACATTTGTCAAAAACCGACAGAATGTGTAGCACAAAGAGTGAATCAATATAAATTTTTGACTTTAGACAGTAAAGCTATACCACTGTGGGCTCATCAGTTTTAACAAATATGCCACAAGTAAGAATTTGTTAATATGAGAAGCAGGGGGGAAGATGAAAGAGTATTTTGGAACTCTGTACTTTCTACTCAATTTTCCCTAAATCTAAAACTGCTCAAAATAATAGTCTATTAATTAAAAAATTATAGAGAAAGAATCACCATGTTTATATATGTAAATGTGAATGTGTATACAGCTCAGTGTTATGTGGCAGCCTGGATGGGAGGGGAGTGTGCGGGAGAATGGCTACTTGTGTCTGTATGGCTGAGTCCCTTTGCAGTTCCCCTGAAACTATCACAACATTGTTAATCAGCTATGTGTGCCTGTTCAGTCCCTCAGCTGTGTCTGACTCTTTGTGACCCTATGGACTGTAGCCCACCAGTCTCCTCTGTCCATGGGACAATCCTGGCAAGAAATATTGGAGTGGGTTGTCATTTCCTCCTCCAGGGGATCTTCCTGACCCAAGGATTGAACCCATGTCTCTGGCAGCTCCTGCATTGGCAGACAGATTCTTTACCACTGAGTCACCTGGGAAGCCCATTAATCCACTATAGCCCCACATTTTAAAATTGTGAATGTGTATACCTGGGTGTGTATGTGTGTGCCTGTTTGTGCATATGCATTTGTGTGTATGTGTGTGTGAACGTGTGGTGTGATGGGAGCAACCTCATAGATCAGATGGCAAGAGGCCTAACTGACTCACTTCCAGGTGACACTAAGTGGTAAAGCCTCCACCTGCCAATGCAAGAGACACACGAGATGCGGGTTCTATCCTGCATTGGGAAGATCCCCTAGAGAAGGAAATGGCAACCCACTCCCGCATTCTTGGTTGGGAAATCTCATGGACAGAGTAGCCTGGCGAGCTACAGTCCATGGAGCTGCAAAGAGTCAGATATGACTGAGCACCTGAGCACACCCACCCCTGTACCTCAGGCCTGGTGAGTAAGACCAAAAGGCAAGACTGTGAAGAGAAGGCCCATCCTTCTCCAGTCAGCATGAGGCCCTCTTCTGCTGCTGCTGCTGCTGCTGCTGTTAAGTCTCGTCAGTCGTGTCCAACTCTTTGCAACCCCATGGACTGTAGCCTACCAGGCTCCTCCGTCCATGGGATTCTCCAGGCAAGAGTACTGGAGTGGGTTGCCATTGCCTTCTCCAGAGGCCCTCTTCTACAGGGTCATTAATTTGGAGCTTGTTAAGCAGGGCCTGCCTGAAACTGTAATTTCATTGACTGAAGATATTTGCAATGAGAAGAATTATTGATCGAGAGTTCTCCTTGTCTTTCATCTCTTCACTTGTAATTCTTCCTAAAATCTTATTGGAAATAACCACAGTGTGTGTTCTCTCTTGGGGCCCAGGGCTGGCAGGGGGAGAGGAGGGAGGAAGAACACCAAGATGAAGAGTGAGAGGAGTCACTACCTCTCCCTGGCCCTACCCCTAAAAAAACTATGGCAAAGGATGATCTACAGCACATCCCCAAATACCCAATTCCCTTGCTACCATATTACCATATTAAGGTAAGCTTAGTGACAGCCCCTAGAGATGCCTGTGCCCTAATCCTCAGAACGTGTGGGCATGTTTCTCAAATGGCAAAAGGGACTTTGCCTGTGGGATTAAGGATCTTGAGAGATGATCCTCGATTATCCAGGTGGAGTCCATGCGACCACAAGGGTCTTTATAAAATAGAGAACAGTGTAACATGGGAAGGAGAGGACAAATAGAGAGACTGGAAGATGCTCTGCTGCTGGTTTTGAAGGAAGACAGTGGGCCATGAGCCAAGAAATGCAGGTGGACTCCAAAAACTGGAAAAGAGAAACAGATTCTCCCTGAGACCATCACAAGGAATGTAGCCTTTGGATTTCTCTTAGGACTTCCGACCTCCAGAACTATAAGAGAATACATTTCTGTTGTTTCTAAACTACTAAGTTTGTGACAATTTGCAGCAGCAGCAATTGATGACACAATAGGAAACTAACATATGTATGTTCTCTCTGGGAATATGCCCTCCCTCACCATCAAACTGATCAGGTCTCCCTCGCCCGCTTATTCTTTTCTTTTAACATTTATCTTAAATCTGTGATTCCTGGGCTGAGTCTGAACAGAACACACGCGACCATCTTACCTTCTGTTCTTAGTGTCTGGCAAATTGCCAATTGGCATTTGAGGGCATCAGTGGGCATTTGTTGAATAAATGAATGAATGAATGAGTAAATTTTGTTTCACACGTTCTTTCCATGCTTTAAAGGATGTCTTAGAAATTTTTGGTTTTCAGTATTTTCTTTTCAGTTGTGTTGTTTGCTTTATCCTTTATCCCATAAGAAACCACCCAGGCACATGATGACTTCTAGCTATTAATATAAGGACACACAAATTCCTTTTCTTGTTTTTGACTTGGCTCTGTGGTCTGAGCTCCTTAGGGGGTTCTAGTCTCCAGGACTTCCTGCTGTTAGATGAACAGCTCAACTTCTTTTCATCTATAGCAGCAATCTAAACTAGAATCAGATGGGAAGCTCTGCAGAGGCCCCAGATATACAGCTCTGGTTTGGGGTAAAAAAGAGACAGTAACTGTATCTGGGACAGCATGACGGTGAGCATGTGTAACTAATGAAGAAAACCCAGGAGCTGGTCTTTACGAAAGCCTGTTGGCTTCATAAAGAGAAAAACTGCTCCCGAGTCACTGATTATACCCCTAACTCAGCCCTCCATCTAGGATATGCAATGACCTAGGTCATAAGTAGAGGAGGCAATGCATTACAAGGAGATGAGATCCTAAGATGCAAAAACAATTCAAAGGATGCCTCTTCCTGAGGGCATTTCAGAGAGTCTGCTGCTGCTGCTGCTAAGTCACATCAGTCATATCTGACTCTGTGCGACTGTTCCTGGGATTCTCCAGGCAAGAATACTGGAGTGGGTTGCCATTTCCTTCTCCAATGCATGAAAGTAAAAAGTGAAATTGAAGTCGCTCAGTCATGTCTGACTCTTAGCAACCCCATGGACTGCAGCCTACCAGGCTCCTCCGTCCATAGGATTTTCCAGGCAAGAGTACTGGAGTGGGGTGCCATCGCCTTCTCCGTTCAGAGAATCTAAGAGTATACAAAAATGCTTCGCAAAGAAATCTAGAGATCAACAGTTCAATTTCTCTTTCAGTTCAGTTCAGTCACTCAGTTGTGTCCGACTCTTTGGGACCCCATAGACTGCAGGACATCAGGCCTCCCTGTCCATCACCAACTCCCAGAGCTACTCAAACTCATCTCCATTGAGTCGGTAATGCCATCCAACCATCTCATCCTCTGTTGTCCCCTTCTCCTCCTACCTTCAATCTTGCTCAGCATCAGGGTCTTTTCAAATGAGTCAGTTCTCCACAGCAGGTGGCCAAAGTATTATAGTTTCAGCTTCAGCATCAGTCCTTCCAATGAATATTCAGGACTGATTTCCTTTAGGATAGACTGGTTGGATCTCCTTGCAGTCCAAGGGACTCTCGAGAGTCTTCTCCAACACCACAGTCCAAAAGCATCAATTCTTCAGCGCTCAGCTTTCTTTTGTCCACCTCTCACATCCATACATGACTACTGGAAAAACCATAGCTTTGACTAGATGGACCTTTGTTGGCAAAGTCATGTCACTGCTTTTTAATATGCTGTCTAGGTTGTTTATAACTTTTCTTCCAAGGAGCAAGCATCTTTTAATTTCATGGCTGCAGTCACCGTCTGCAGTCACTTCTCTTTAGGAATGGGCAAGTTTCTTGTCTTCCCAAGTCTCAGGTATCTCAAGACAAGGTGAACAGTAGACAAGTGGGTCAGGTCTTGGCAGCATAGGTATAAGGAAACACACCTGGTTTTAACCCAGGATGGGTCAGAATGCAATGAGATGATGACATGACTGCATGAACTTTCAGGATGTTAATATTGAGGGCTCCCCTGGTGGTCCAGTGGTTAAGAATCTGTTTGATCCCTGGGCTGGGAAGATCCCACATTCCACAGGGCAAGTGAGCCTGCGTGCCACAGTTATGGAAGCGCACACCCTAGGGCCCATGCTCCACAACAGAGAAGCCTCTGCAGCAAGAAGCCCACGCATCACAACTAGAGGGTGGTCGCCACTTGTCGCGACTAGAGAAAGCCAGTGCACAGCAACAAAGACCCAGCACAGCCACAGATAAAGAAAAGTAAATAAAATGTTTATACAAAGAATAAAAAAGTTTAACAAGATTTTAATATTGAATAATTTCATTTTGGGGGTCTAAAATATTTGAATTCATTCAACCAAGAAACACACATACACACAGGGTTGAAAAGAGTGGCTGTTCCCACGAGGTGATGAGGGCTGTGGTAAAAATGAGCACTTCTCACCCTTATCTCTCTTTGATTCCTTTTCATGAAGCTGGAAAATGCCAAGTGTCAAATATCTCCAGTCACTTAAGCCCTGCAAGATGGAGCTTTTATTTCTCGGAGAGAACCCTGAACAGGATTCCTCAGAGAAGCTACCATCTAAATGTCCCCAGTTGACTTGTCTTCCAACAGGAGCAGAGGAGGAGGAGGAAGTTACCAATTAAACTGAACCCTCAGGCACAGACATCTCATTACAGGCTTATGCTGCTTGGAAAATGCCCAGGACCACCTCCACCGAGCTACACCTCATCTCCAGTGCTCCTCCACTTCTTAGAACGACCCCCGGGCTGATGACAGACATTAGTTCAGTTATTCCAAATGAGCCCCCACTGCTGGCAACCAACACACGGCATTTCTGTAGGGCTTCATTTAAAACTTAATTCCCCCCCCCAAAAAAAATAAAAAAAATAAAACTCACTCCCCAAGTCATACGCAGAATAATTTACATCATCTTAAATACGAGGAAATGCCCCCAAGCTCAAGCATCTCTAAAGAAGACCAGCGGAGTCCACTTGGTGTGAAGAAAACCATGCGTGGCTTTGTATTTCTGTTATGTTTTCAACAGACAAGCCTTGGATAAAGGCATTCTCATGGTACTCAGCTTCAGTGCTAAACTACAACTATGACTCATGAAAAGACTGGGAGAGTTTACAGAAAAAGAAATCGTTATTAATAGTTAAAACCATATGAAAAAAAAATATGATCTCTCTTATAATCAAGGATGTTTAAGCTTACATAATAAGAAACCACGGTTTTCTATAAGATACATATGTATAAGATACAAATATAGGATATGTATGTATTAAAGAGGCTGAACTTGGGATATAATAACATTCTCATAGAGTGCTAGAGAGTGTCAATTGGTTAGACTATTTTAGATGGAAAATCAGTCATTTGTATCAGGAACCTTAAAAGAAAAAAAAAAAACCCTTTGAACTAGTAATGCCTCTTCTGATAAAGTGTGTGTTTGCACGCTCAGTCGCTTCAGTTGTGTCTAACTCTTTGCAACCCTATGGACTTTAGCCCGCCAGGTTCCTCTGTCTGTGAGATTCTCCAGGCAAGAATACTGGAGTGGGTTGCCATGCTCTTCTCCAGCGGATCTTCCCAACCCAGGGATCACACCCAAGTCTCCTGTGTCTCTGGCATTGCAAGCGGATTCTTTACCCACTGAGTCACCTGGGAAGCCCTCTGAAAGTATTTGAGGATAATTACTCAACATTTAATGCACAAAGATCTTCAAAGCAGTGTCATCTACAGCATCAAAGACATAAAAATAATAAGAGGAAACACTTTAATTAGCTCTTGGATAACTATGATGCAGCTACGTGATGAAATATAATGCAACCCTTAAAAACAGCATATAAATACCATCTTAAAGTTTCTGAAAACATTGTAAAGTGCAAATATGGTCATGTTCAATTTAAAGAAAAGGATAAAATTGAATATTGAGTCTGCTGACAACTTCTAGTGGAAAAGCCTGTCCTAATGTAGGCACATCAAAATGCAACTGAGTGATAAGGTTGCAGAAGATATTTTTGTTTTTATTATTATTTTGCATTTTCCCACTTCACAACAAGCACATACTATTTTTATAATCAGGAAAAAGTAAATAAAATTAAACTATGCCTTAAAAACATAAGTGAAAAATAAAAGTGCAAGAAAAACATGGCCTATTTATACCTCTACTGTAGGGCAGGGGTCCCCAACCTCTGGCGTCTAATACTTGATGATCTGAGGTGGAGCTGATGTAATAATAATAGAAATAAAATGCACAATAAATGTAATGCAGTTGAATCATCCCAAAACCATCTCACCCACATCTGGCCTATGGAAAAATTGTCTTCCATGACATTAGTCCCTGGTGCCAAAAAGGATGGGGACAGCTGATTTAGGGAACATAAGTTATAGGAAAACCTACCTCAGGTTTTAATCCATATGCAAATGAGCCCTTAGTTTTTATTTGCAGGAGAAGGCAATGGCACCCCACTCCAGTACTCTTGCCTGGAAAATCCCATGTTCGGAGGAGCCTGCTGGGCTGCAGTCCATGGGGTCACTGAGAGTCAGACACGACTGAGCGTCTTCACTTTCACTTTTCACTTTCATGCATTGGAGAAGGAAACGGCAACCCACTCCAGTGTTTTTGGCTGGAGAATCCCAGTGACGGGGGAGCCTGGTGGGCTGCCGTCTCTGGGGTCGCACAGAGTCGGACATGACTGAAGCGACTTAGCAGCAGCATTCATGAATATGGAGCCTCTGGCAGCTGAAACTAGTACTTTGATACATGCCAATGCATGTAGAGCTATTAGAAAGAGGCTTTGTGATAGTCCTGTTGACACAACCCAGACATTCTTACCTATACCAGAGCTCAACTGGAGCACAAAAATATAGAAACACAAACAGCAAGGGGTAATTCAGTGATTAAGGAAATTGCAGCAAGCGTGTTGGAGATAAGCCTCATTTATCTTTGATTCCAAACTTTGAATAATAGACTTATTTAGCAGGTAAGTGAGAATAAAGCACTGCAAGCTAATATTTGCCTTGCATACATGCATGCACGCTCAGTCATGTCTGACTCTTTGCAACCTCATGGGCTATAGCCCACCAAGCTCCTCTGTACATGGAATCTTCCAGGCAAGAATACTGGAGTAGGTTGCCATTTCTTTCACCAGGGGATCTTCCAGACCTAGGGACTGAACCTACATCTCTTGTGTCTCCTGCATTGGCAGGAAGGCACTTTACCAGCTGAGCCACCAGGGAAGCCCTTATATTTGCTTTGAGAAACACTTAAGTGCAGGAAATATCTCTTTTGCCATTTTGGAAAGGTTAAGGCAATGAAATGCTACAGTCAAAGGCTCTGGAATCCCACAGAGTTTCATGTATCATGGGACACATTGTGGCCTTGGCCACGCAAGGATTCTCTGAGCATTGCTAAAGTGAGACCTCATGGTACCAAAGTTTTGCTCATGGCCAACTGCAAGCAATTCTGCTCACTGAGGATTCAGGAAGATTCACTTCAGAAGGTTTGTTTGCAAGAGGCAGTTTGACTTCCCTGAAAGGCCACTGCTCCATTGAATCTGCTTTGACTTGAAACATTTGATAATACCTTTTACTGTAAAATATATAGAACGATCAAAAATAATATGTTTTAGGAAATTGCTAAAGAAAACATATTTATAAAGATGGTATTTTGCTTCCAAGTCTCAGTAAACAAGTAATATTAAGAATTACCCTGGACCTGGGGCAGAACTGTAGTACTAAATTTGCACACTTCTTGAGCTCATCACTTTTCATCTCTAAGACTGTTTCCATATCTATAAAATGGAAATACAATCAGCAGATAGGGTGGGTGGCCATGGACTTGCATTAGATGAGTTCTATGTCCCATCACAGGTTTAACATTTGCTGACCCACAGAAGATGGGAAAAATGGCTTATGGGGATTTATATTGCCAAGAAAGAGATTATGCAAAATGACTGGTCCCATCAGCATTGTCTACATGGTTGATTATTAAGATTGATGATGTTGCATATCTCCACTATAAACCATACCCAGAACTCAGCTGTCTAATGCAAAACTCTTGCCTAGGAAACCAGAATCAATTGCTCCATCTCCCAGCAAACCTCAAACTGCACATCACTCAAGGAACCATCCCTGAACTCTTGTCATTGGTGGTCAGACTGTCAGTGCACTGATGATCTTGTTTCACATTTAATCTTGGATGTCTGCTCCTTCTGCTGTGGCCAGGAGGCAGATCAGACCCTACATGCCACATAAGCCTGCTGATGTACTTGGAAATCCCCCCTAGTGGTTAAGTCTTTGGCTGGTTATCAGGCCCTTTCTAATCTTACGGAACATGCATTTTTGAACAAAGGCTGGAGGTGACAGAGAAAATCAATTGATTCATCAAATCAGTATTCCCAAGCTATAGTGATTGGTCAATATTTTGATTATCTCCTCTGGCTACATGTCACTAGAAAAATAAGTCACTAAAATTCAGAGGTAGCAATATTTAGTAACTTAAAGTCTAGTCCCAGTTGTGTCGCATACCTACTGAAACAGACCCAAATGAACGTCTTATTGTCTGGACCTCTGTTTTCTTTCCTAGAGAGTGTTCGGGTCTGTTCAGAAGGATTTTCTGTTTTGTTTTGCTTTGTTTTATTTTAACTGGTTTCAGGGATAAAGTAAACCCCATGAAACTGTCTGTCAAATGTAGATCTGTGCACTTTTTCTAGCAGAGGATCCACAGCTTTCATTAGAGTCTCAAAGGGAGCCATAATCCAAAAGTCAATTAAAAGCCACTTCTTAGAGCAGATCCAGAATTTGTACACAGGAGGGGCTTGGTGGTGGCATGCTGGTTGGCAAATAATTGTTTGGAAGCTGTGTTTGCACAGCAAGCACAATCGTGTTACTCACAGCATAGGATACAGATCAAAATGGCAACATTTTCTAAAGAGACTTTATATCAGACTAATAAAATGCTACTTGGCCATGTCATTGCTGTCATTTTCTCACCAATAGAACGGTTAGTATTTGAGGATGACTTTGGAGATAAGGAGGAGCCAAAGTACTCCAAGGTCACCTCTTGACCCTGTCATTGGCTCCAAGGTCTCAAAATGCTCCATAATTCCCATTTGAGATCACAAAGTGTAGAGAAAATCCAAACAATGAAGGGTTTTTCCACAGAAGGCAACTCCAGGAAATCAGAAAAGCATTAAAAGACAGAGGGATGCTGCCAGCAAAGCCCAAAAACAAGGCTGATGGGCACTTCAACTGAACCTGGCCCCTCTCATAACTGTTTCCTTAAAAAATCTCCTTACCTCTTCACCCTGTCTCAATCTCATTTTCAAAAAAATACTGCAGTAGCTTTACCAGCCTACTCTATTGGGATGGTGATAGTAAGGATAAGGCATTGAATGAATTTAAAAGGATGGGAACAAACTTTGCCAGAGAGGAAAGTTTGAATAAATTTACATAATCAAGATATTTTCAATAATGACAGTCAATCTTCACTTCAGGCTTGGAATTCAACTCTCCTGGGGATGTTAACATCATTATTCCACAGGAATAATCCATAGGAAAACACACAATAGCAGGAGAATATTATCTCCAAACCTTTGCTGAGTGATGCAGAAATCAGCATTAAGTGAGCTGACGGCACATCATTAAATAAGAGATCATGTTTCCCCATAGGCTTCCCTGGAGAAGTTCATTAGTTCAGAAAATTAAGTTGGGGGAGTGCAGCTCTTTCCTGGAAAGCAAAAATGAGCCAGAGACAATGCTTAAAGTCCTCATGGTCCATTGCTCAGTCCTAATGACCTCCTGGGGGAGTTTCCCATGTGCTCACATGGTATCATTACACAACAAATGCATGGAAATTTGTCCGTGTATTTCAAAACCCCAAATACATGGAATGGCTATTCAAGATGGCCTTAGGATGATTAACACATTTATGGCCTCCCAGTGGAAAACAAAACCACCAACACAGCTACCAGGCACAGAGTGAAACATAACACTGGGAAGAATTTAAATGTCTAAGTTAGAAATAAGGTAGCAAATTATGATATGTCCATAAAGCAATGATGGTGATGTCAATGAAAATTAGGCTCATGAAGAGCATTTAAGGACATGAGAAGAAAGCAAATTATGTGTGAAGTGAATAAATCAAGATTAAAAATTATATATAAATAAAGCATGTTTAAAAAGGGATAATCTCTCTAACAGATAACTACCAATAACATTGAGAAGATATTAAGAAGAGGTGGCAAGAATACAAAGAACTATCCAAAGTGTCTTAATGACCCAGATAACCAGAATAGTGTGGTCACTCACCTAGAGCCAGATATCCTGAACAGTGAAATTAAGTGGACCTCAGGAAGCATTGCTATGAACAAAGCCAGTGGAGGTAATCGAATTCCGGGTGAGCTGTTCTAGCGGATTCATGTCAATGTATGGCAAAACCAATACAATATTGTAAAGTAACTAGCCTCCAATTAAAATAAATAAATTTATATTAAAAAAAAATCCTAAAAGATGATGCTGTGAAGGTGCTGCACTCAATATGCCAGCAAATTTGGAAAACTCAACAGTGGCCATAGGACTGGAAAAAGTCAGTTTTCATTCCAAACCCAAAGAAGGGCAATGCCAAAAAACATTCAAACTACTGCACAATTGCACTCCTTTCACGTTCTAGCAAGGTACTGCTCAAAATCCTTCAAGCTAGGCTTCCACAGGACATGAACCAAGAACTTCTAGATGTACAACCTGGGTGTAAAAAAGGCAAACAAACCAGAGATCAAACTGCCAATATTCGTTGGATCATAGAAAAAGCTAGTGAATTCCAGGAAAACATCTACTTCTGCTTCATTGACTACGCTAAAGCCTTTGACTGGGTGGCTCACAACGAACTGTGGAAAATTCTTCAAGAGATGGAAATACAAGACCACCTTACCTGCCTCCTGAGAAACCTGTATGCAGGTCAAGAAGCAACAGTAAAAACCAGACATGGAACAACAGACTGGTTCCAAATAGGAAAAGGAGTACATCGAGGCTGTATATTGTCACCCTGCTTATTTAACTTACATGCAGAGTACATCATGCAAAATGCCTGGCTGGCTGAAACTCAATCTGGAATCAAGATTTCCAGGAAAAATATCAATAACCTCAGATATGCAGATGATTCCACCCTCTTGGCAGAAAGTAAAGAGGAACTAAAGAGCCTCTTGGTGAAAGTGAGGGAGGAGAGTGAAGAAGCTAGCTTAAAACTCAACATTCAAAAAATGAAGATCATGGCATCTAGTTCCATCACTTCATGGCAAATAGATGAGGGAAAAAATGGAAACATTGACAGACTTTATTTTCTTGGGCTCCAAAATCACTGTGGATGGTGACTGTAGCCATGAAATTAAAAGACGCTTGCTCCTTGGAAGAAAAGCTTTGACAAACCTAGACAGCATATTAAAAGCAGAGACATCACTTTGCCAACAAAGATCCATATAGTCAAAGCTATGGTTTTTTCAGTAGTCATATACAGTTGTAAGAGTTGAACCATAAAAAAGGCTGAGTGCCAAAGATATGATGCTTCCGAACTGTGGTGCTAGAGAAGACTCTTGAGAGTCCCCTGGACAGAAAGGAGAACAAATCAGTAAATCCTAAAGGAAATCAGTCCTGAATATTCATTGGAAGGACTAATGCTGAAGCTGCAGATCCAATACAATGTGAAGAGCCAACTCATTGGTAAAAACCCTGATGCTGGGAAAGCCTGAGGGCAAGAGGAGAAGGGGGCAACAGAGGATTAGACAGTTCAATGGCATCATCTGTTTGATGGACTGGAAATTGGGTGAATTTCGGGAGATCATGAGGGACAGGGAGGCTTGGAGTGCTACAGTCCATGGTAAAGAGTCGGACACAACGGAGGGACTGAACAACAACATCATTTATTGTATCTAGTTTCTTTCTGTACCAATGACTTTTATTTTCTTCCTTACAATTCTGCATTTAAAAAGATAAATAACTTAAAAATAAATACCATGGTGTCATTCTGATCAAGAAAGAACCTTTAAATGTAAGTAGCTGGAAATAAAGAACTCTTCCTGAAAGTGGGGGGACATATATCTTTTTCCCCCAGGATTCTAATCTGCACCTGATGACCTCAAGGGAAGGGACATTCAAACTTCTTGCCAGTCTCCTTTCTCTGTTTCTTCCTCCAGCAGCTCTGAGTCTTAAGGCAAAACACAGCAGAGCACAACTGCCCTTGCCCTGTTCCTATTCAGTGATTTCTGGCACAGTTACGGGGACCAAGAGTTTCCCTACTCGAGACCTCAAAATGGGCCCTGGGTTGGCGCCTCTGTTGCTGGCACTTGGGCATACAAGCATTGATGGAGGGAGTGGCATAGACTATTTGTAGGGTGGGAGTAGGGCTGTGATGGCAAAAGCACAGAAAGTGCCTAAGCATCATATATCACACTGTGAAGAATTCCCCTCCTTAAATTTCATTCTCCTAGTTAGACTGGGGTGAATGTGAGAAACTGCTGTGGCTGCTCAGAAAAGCAGCTGAAGAGAAGACTTCTCAGAGAAAGGGTGGCATCTGCCCTGGATTTTAGAGGATGAGTTGGAATTCTCACCTGGCCAGTGAGGCTGAGAAGAGCAGAACATTCTGGCAAAGGAAATAGCTTAAGACTTCAGACTTGAACTGTATTTCAGGGAGAATGGAGAGGTTGCTGCACACAAGGGGTGGGTGGAGAGCACATCCAAGGAGACTTGGATACTTCCTAAGTCACTGAGCCTTAAATCAGTTGGCCGTGAGGGACCTTGCTAGGATGCTAAGCTATGGCGTGACATGGTCAGATGACTGCATTAGAAAGATCGCGATGGGTGGCTGCTGAAGACAAGGAGAACCCAATCAACCTGGAGGATGGATGAGGACTGATTATGTTTTTGCCAGAGAACACTCAATGTTCCCAGCCTAGAAGACCTTACCTGATGGGGTGGCTTGATGAATTATACATAAAAGACAATGGTAGAAGGTCAAGCAAGATGGCAAAATCATAGTCCCCTGGCTTTCTTTCCACTGAACCTTCTTCACAGCTGACATGTACTCATTGATGTCATAATTCACCTCTCATTCAACAACACCAAATATCTCCTGTGATCCAGGGGCAGGACTTTGCACCGGGCATATGGAGCATCAAACTCGCCCTGCCTGTACTTTTTTTTCTAAGGATAATTTTATGTATTTATTTTTGTCTGTGCTGGGTCTTTGTTGCTGTGAGAGCATTTCTCTAGTCGTGGCGAGCTGGGGCTACTCTCTAGTTGGGTGCACAGGCTTCTCATTTCGGTGGCTTCTCTTGTTACGGAGCATGGCTCTAGACTCTCGGGCTTCCGTAGTTGCATTTCCCAGGCTCTTGACTTCCCTGGTGGCTCAGACGGTAAAGCGTCTGTCTACAATGCGGGAGACCCGGGTTCGATCCCTGGGTCGGGAAGATCCCCTGGAGAAGGAAATGGCACCCCACTCCAGTACTATTGCCTGGAAAATCCCATGGATACAGGAGCCTGGTAGGCTACATTCCATGGGGTCGCAAAGAGTCAGACATGACTGAACGAACGATTTCACTTCACTTCACTTCAGAGCACAGGCTCAATAGTTGTGACACAAAGGCTTAGTTGCTCCATGACACGTAGGATCTTCCCATACCAGGGATGGACTCTGTATCTTCTGCATTGGCAGGTGGACTCTTTACCACTGAACTACCAGTGAAACCCAAGGAGCCTTTGATCTTGAGAAGGAGGCAAAGTCCTAAACAGATAATGATCTTGTGACTTTTGTGAAGGAAGCACAGAGAAAAGACAGCCACTCTGGTCTGAGAAAATTTTCACAAAGGAGGTGATGTCTGAGCAGACACCTAAAAAATGACAGGGAACTGGCCAGGTGAGAAGCAGGAAGGATGCTTCAGGTGGAGACGAAGGTACAATTTGGGGGACGCTTCAGGGAGTCACTGTGTCTAAAGTGTGGGCTTCAGTGCAAGGAGGGGTAGAAGAAAGGCTCAGCAAAGTAGTTAAGGGACATGTTCTAAATTTCTGTGAAAGAAGCAAAAGGAGAAAGGAGAGAATTCAGGTTTATGATGCAAAGTTTATTGCGCATTTTCCTAAAATTCTGCATCTCCTGCTGCCTGCCCCTGGGCAAGGTTACCACCATGTGACAAGGAGAAAATGAGAGCCTTCTTTTTCTTCCTTTCTTCTTTTTCTTTTTTTAATACCACACTGATGGATCAATATGTCTGCTTGCCAGTACAGGCTCTCTGCTTTCTTTTCAGTGCGTCTGTTTTGCAGTTCAGAATGTGTGACTGGGGCATCTTACTACTCTCCCATTTTGAGCCCCTCCGCTTCAAGGCTGGCTGTTGTTCAACCAAGCAGGACTCGTTTCTCAGGGGAAATTAAATTGATAGACTCTCTCATGTCCTGAGATTTCACCTGCCATAAATTCCAGGCAGCAAAAAGCAGTTCCAGAGGAGCTCTGTCAGGGTTTGGAGAGTCCACCAAAAGAAGGCCAGCAACTGAGGCAATGAGAGCCTCCAAGAATTTGCACCTGGTGGTGAGAATGGACAAGTATTGATTACCTGCCCCTCTAGGCCCAAGGCAGTGTGTTAAATTGTCAATTTATCTCTTTGTCTGAAATCACTTATAGAGGCATACCTAAGACAGGAAGCCACGGGCATCTGGATCATTTAAAGGAGCCTTGGCCTCCCCTAAACCCCATGAACAGCATGGTCTTCCCTTCTGAAGATCAAGAGTAGAGACTGAAATCACTGATCTGCTTCAAGTATAAGCTTTTGTCTCTGAACTGCCTGTGCAACTTGTGGTAATCATGGCAAAGAAAAAAAAAAAAAACCCACAAGAATCAACCTGCTCATTGTACTTAATTATTCTCTGTCTCCAAGCATCTGGCATAGGGCCAGGCATATAGGAGCTGATTGTTTTCTTCACTGAGGGTCTTTCTGAACGATGACAAGCTTCATGGATGGGTAGGTGTGTATAGAGGGTTGACAGATAGATTGGGTCAATGGATTTTAATTATTTTTAGCCATAAAATCATTTCTCAAAATAAAGATAAATACTAGGAATTGCTGGATAAGGGAGGAATGGGAGCCTGAGTCACACATGCATTGCTCCTCTTCTATAAATGTCTAGTTGATTGACGCTTAAGTCACAAGCGCATGGCCATGCTGGCTGCTCCACTGCTGCTCTCTGCCTCCCTACTTTCACTGTTACCCACCTTTCCTCTCCTTCTACTCAAATAAGGCACAAAGAGAAGGGTATCAACGGCAACAAGTAGACTTCCAACCGGGAAATGTGATGCTTCTCTCCATCTTCCTAGAAATACCACCCTCCTGCAAGGGATGTGTTCTTCGGGACACAGCCGCCCCCTAACTTGGCGTGACTCTGGGTGTGACTGCAACTCTCTTCGCCCCCACTGAGGGGAGAAAGGCTGACAACTTACTCCTCCAATAGTGTTCCTTGAGTCCTTCTGCTCATCCCACACCTATACCCAGTTGTCAGAGCCCCATAAGTTCATTTGAAATGGAGGGAGGTGATCAGGTGGTAGATGTAGTAGCAGAGCTATGAATATTAAATTAAAGTAATTTAATTCATATCAGTGGTTATTAATTATTAATATTGACAATATTAATAGCAATTAATTATTAACAGCTTAATTTTATTAGTATTAATATTATTAAGTTATTACTATTAAAGTCCCAAAGAGGTATTTGCCTTCCAAATATTTTGACTCACTGCAGAACTTGGGGGGCAGACATTTTCCCTTTTTTTAAGCCCAGGTGGCTCACTGGTAAAACATCTGCCTGCCAATGTAGGAGACGCGGTTTGATCCCTGGTCTGGGAAGATCCCCTGGAGGAGGAAATGGCAACCCACTCCAGCATTCCAGCCTGAAAAATCCCATGGACAGAGGAGCCTGGCGGGCCACAGTCCATGAAGTCTCAAGGAGTCAAACACAACTGAGCAATTGACCACACACACACACACACACACACTTGTAAATTTCTAGACAATAAGTCTCATTTATCATCCTGTTATACAATGAACATAGTATTACTGATTGCAGGAATTTTTAAAAGATACATGATACACAGCCCCTGACCTAAGAGAGCTTCTAAGTTATCTGAAAGTCAAGACAAACATTTGTGCATACACACACACATGCATACATGAAATGTTGGCAGGACAAATCTCTAGGCTATGAGTTCTTAGGGAATCCTAGGAGCAAGGAATATGTTGTGGGTAAGAGGAAAACAAATCCCTAGGGGTTGGGTGGTCTGGAAAGGATGGAACTGAAATGGCATTCTGAAGGATCACTGCCAAGTTTAAGGTGGGTGGTATAAGAAAATGTGAACAGAGTGTGTTCAGGAGGCAGACCTGCCATCTGGCTGCCCCGCAAAGATCATCCAGGGGAGTCAAGCACCATCAAGATGGGAAAGTCTCGGTGCCTGACTGTGAGTCTGGACTACCCTTTGGGCAGCTGGAGGATCATATGGGTTCCTGAGCCAAGACAGGACAAGAGGAAGGTATGCAAAGGGGAGAAGGAGAAAGGCAGCAAGTCCAGTCTTTCTGTTAGTTCTGTCTATCTCAGAGTTAGGGAAGGGATTTCAGCAATCACGGAAAGACCATCCCTGATGCAAAGTTTGGACAGAATGGCTACCCGGAGCCAGGCCAGGAAACAGGAGACATCACATTACGTAGGAAACTGTGCCCACATCTGGACATTTGCAGATACCCAGCATGCACTTGTGGGAGAGCTGGCCCTGCCTCATGGACCAGATGGGCCAAACCTCAGCCCAGAAAGAAAACTCCTTTCTTTTTGCACCTAATCCACCTATTCTTCCTCCTCATTCCTGTTTTCTATTATGTGCTCTAGTTGACAGATGTCATTGCTCAAAGCAGATTCTGTTAATCACACCCAGTGTTTTCCTCAGCACTGCCTAGGTATTGGATGCTGGAGCCACGTGGCATGAAGCTCTACAGAGCTTCTCAGGGCCTGCCAGAGCAATGCAATGACAGAAAAGTGACAGCCATGGGGGGATGCAGGGAGAAGGGTGCTGTTGAGAGATCCAGAAACATGGTCCACACAGTTGGTCACAATTCATAAGGTCCAGAATTCCCCACTGGATGTTTAAAGCCCTTTCCTCACATGCAATGCTGACTTCCTCCTCCCCGAAGGCTCAGGTGACCAGTAGCTGTGACCAGTCCTTGGATTCTGGAGTCTCATCCACTTCAGCACAGCTGCCAGCCTCTTAGAGGTCATAACCAAGACAGTGAAACAAGAGATGATGGTGGCATAGACCTTCGCCTGGAGCTGTCTGGCCACTTAATGCAGGAGGCAGTTTCTCGACTCTGGTCCCTGAAGTATGTCTTGGGCATCATGGCAGCCACCAGTTGAGTATGAGGCATGGGTCTTTATTTAGACCGTAGCAGAGGGTCTTTATTTCCAAGGGCAGATTTGCTCCAAACTAACAGATAAATAATGTCTCCTCATCTTTTGATACAAGGAACTTCTTAATTCCTTGGGCTGAGCTTCTGTTGTCAACCAAAGAGAAGGACAAAGCTGTCCCACCACTGAAGTATACTTTTTTAGACTCTTTATATGTGAAATAATTCATTATGTGTGAAATAACCATAGTTGAAGACTGGGACTTCAACCTGGCTCAAGATCAACTTAAGCTTCTCTGGTTCATTACTATGTCAATAGAAGCTCCTAAACTTCAAATGGACAGAGCCATATGTGTAACAAATATTTTCTGGTAAGGATCTTTCATAACACACATTCCCTTATACCAAAAAATGACCCAGGTACCTTTTATAAGGTATATCCCTTGTGGTGTAAACCCTCAAGACAAAAGTAAATGCTAAAAAACAAAAATCCAAATTTTAATCTGTTTATACTACACCATTTTCAGTGATGAAGAGATTGTTAGTTTGAGGTTTTTATGTGTATTGTAGGATAAAGCAAACAAGTATTATGTAGTAATCTAATTCTATTATCTCAAGTATCCTTGAGAACTAGGAAGTTCTCAGAGTGGGAGAAAGAGATATAGGTGTGAGACATAAGAAAGATAGTACTAGTTTAAAGAAGTTTCAGTATGAACTCAAGATATATTTTATTAAAAACAAAGCAGTATAGTTCCTAATTCTGTTCACTCAAAAGACCTAGAAATATCAAGCTATTCCTAAAAGCAGAGCCTGAGAAAGGAGTCTGGGTTCGGGTAGTTTTTGAGGGAAGGTGATCCCAGAATGCACAAATGAGGCATGTGGGAGAGTAAGACAGAGAAAGAGCAAAAGTCAGTCAGGTGTATGTTTTCGAGGTCATAGCTGTGGGCCATGAGGCTTTGCATCTATGCAGACCTCTGAGAAGGATACGCAAAGCCCTGGAGAACTGTCCATCTACCCACGGGAGGACAACATCTCCCACTCCCAGTCTTCTCTGGATGAGCTGAAAACTCCAGCGATGCTAACTCCCCACATTTCAGGAATGTGCAAACACAGAGAACACACACTGGAGGAGTGACAGATATTTTTACTACTGGTGAGAGTCTGAGCTCCCCCGGGACTCCTGCTACAGCAGCAGCTGAAATCAGAGGTGGACAAGCAGCTGTGACACCGGGAACCAAGGCTTCTATGAGAACGCATGTTGTAATATTTACAGATGAAATGCTGTGTGCCTGTGTGTGGTTGGCTTCTAGGTATAGGGAAGAGGGTACATGAGGCTATAGATGAAACTCATGAATGTTTAAGCTGGGTTAAAAGTACATGTGCTGTGTTCATTGCTCAGTCATGCCCAACTCTTTGTGACCCTTTGGACTGTAGCCCAACAAGGTTCCTCTGTCCATGGGATTTTTCAGACAAGAACGTTAGAGTGGGTTGCCATTTCCTCTTTCAGGGAATCTTCCCAACCCAGGGATCAAAGCCCTGTCTCCTGCATTGGCAGGCAGGTTATTTACCACTGAGCCATCAGAGAAACCCAGAAGAGTACATGAGAGCTTGTTAAACTCTTCTGCCTACTTTTGTAAATGCTTAACATTTGCTATAGCAGGATAAGAGAGAAAGAAAAAGGAAATGAAGGAAGAGACGGAGGTAGAGAGAGAGGGAGGAAGAGGGGAAAGGAGGGAGGAATATGAATGTGAAAGAATTTTTAAAAGAGTAGGGACTTTTTAAAAGTGATCCAGTGGTCCTAATGCAGGAGCCCAGGTTCAATCCCTGGTCGGGGAACTAGATATCATATGATTCAACTAAGACCTGCAACAAACAAAAAAATATTTCTTAAAAATAAAAAGAGCAAAGATTCTCAAGTCAGAAATCCTAGCTCCATTTAATTGGGCAAGTCAGATAACCTCCGAGGGTCCTGGCTTTCTCATCTAAAATAGTAAAAGGAATCTTCTTCTAAATTAACTTTACTTCTAAATTAAACATGAAAGTGAAAGTCACTCAGTTGTGTCCCACTCTTTGCAAACCCATGGACTGTAGCCCTCCAGGCTCCTCTATCCACGGCATTCTCCAGGCAAGATTACTGGAGTGGGTTTCCATTTCCTTCTCCAGAGGATCTTCCCGACCCAGGGATCAAACCTGGGTATTTGTCATCACAGGCAGATTCTTTACCATCTGAGCCACCAGGGAAGCCCCAAAGTACATACAGATGTAATGAAAGTATACTCACTTCATCAATGTCATACATACAGTAGGTGCTCAATAGATACTAGCTATTACATTATTATTGTGAAAATGCCATTCCAGAGAGAGCAGGAAAGGACAAGCAGGCCAATTCTAGTTGACCAGGGAGCACGTCAGGGGCAAAATTACCTCACAGTCCTGCTAGGATTCTACTCAATTAACCTATTTTGAAATGCTCAGATGAGGGACTTCCCTGGCGGTCCAGAGGCTAAGACTCTGCACTCCCCGTGCTCGGGGCCTGGGTTCGACCCCTGGTCAGTTTAATCAACTTTAAAAAAAAAAGATCTGCATGTTGCAATGAAGATCAAAGATCCCACGTGCTGCAGCCAAATAAATAAAAAGTAAAAAACCTTAAAAAAGAGAAATACTCAGAAGGAAAACCCCAGAAAACTTGGTGTTGTGTGTGCCTCTGAGGGGAAAACTTATCACTGAAATACAAGGCCCCAGTTGTGAAGCTCACTGGAAAGATGGGGATGAAAAATGTGGGATGACTCCCTTATCTCCCTTCTCAGAAGGAGGCACTACCAGAGCTACTTTACCTCACTGAGGGGCTGAAGGAGAAGGGCTCAGCAGTGTCTGGCATTAAGTACTCTGCAAATGGTGGTTGGTCGTGTTGGAATAATTATTCTTGAGTTGGTGGCTGCTGCTGCTACTGCTAGGAACCACTTCCTCCTCTCTTAACATTGAGACCACCATGAAGAATTCCCCTCAAGTTCTTGAATGAGATCACCCACTCCTCATTAAATGCCTTCCATTCTTAAAGGGTCAACATGAGAACTGGAAAAAGCCAATGAAGAGCCCAGTGAAATATCAAGCTCTACACACATAAATCTTCTTACTGTGAAAACTTCACCAGCTAATGCTTTTCAGGAAATGAAAGACTCAGCTTTTTCATTATTTGAGAGTTAACCAGAATCCACCTTTTATTTTCACCCTTGTTGAAATCTTTCTAACCTGTATCAGCCCAACTTGCTGCCTACGAAGCAAAATTTAATTTTTGAAGACTTTGATCACTTTATGCCTCAGGGTCTTCTTTCTGACCACAGGTAGTTCTGTGCAAGAAGATCAATAACTCAGAAGTCACCTGACCTCCAAACACTCCAAAGGCATTGTTTTGATTAATCAATAATAATTTTCTTTCTGTCAGTTGCTTTTGATGTATGAAAAATCGAGTGCCAGGAAGCAACTTGGCTATTTGAATATTCTAATTAACTAAATTTTATTCCATTTTACTGGCTTATACAAATCTGGTGTTAACTTGATACAAATACCACTATCAGTCAAGTTTCTCCAACCATTTTAGAGTTCCAAATGGGTATAAGTGATACTTGAATCACATTTATTAACTAAAAATATAGCCCCCTTATTGAGTCATTTGGAATATTCTATCTATAATTCATGTAAAAGTTCTTAAATTGGGTCATAGCCTCCTTTAACAAGTTGATAAAAACCATGGACCTTCAACCCTGAGAAATCTATACATATATATGCCTAAAGCTTATCCATAAACTCCGAGGGGCTTCAGGTACTCCCAGCTAATAACTATTGGTTTAGATTTTCTTTCATTGCCAAATGAGTAAACCCTTCATAAAATCAGGGGTCTTGGATGAGGTCTATAAGCTTCACATAGAAACCCCTCTTATTGAACTTAGACTAATTGAATTTTGCAGGCTATTGAATTTTGCCACAAGGTCACACTTTAATTAACTAAAGACAAGATTTTCCTTCCTATAAATGGAACCATATTGGAAAATGACCATATCTTTTTCCCTAAAAAATCATGAAATGACACCCTGGTATCTGTCATCTCTGCCCACACACAGCTGCCCTTCCAGCCTGGTGAAATCTTCCTGGCATCTTCTGGATGGAAGGCATTTCACATCAGATTTGATTGGAAGCTTTATAATAGAGAAGAAAACTGACCCTTAGATGAAGAAGCAATAAAAAAAATTAGAGTTTCTGGGAAGGGAAGGATACTGCAGACATATGGAGTCCCTTCTTTTGGTTTATGAGGGCATTCATCTCTAGCTGGATCTTTGTAAATCAAGTGACTCCATATCTAATTTTTAAAATTGATAAAAAGCACATTTCATAACTCTTTCAGATGGTCCCTGAACATTTGGGATCTATGAAACAGATGGGGGGCTTTAAGGCCAAGTCTCCTTAGCTAAGATGCTGCTGCTGCTGCTGCTGCTGCTGCTGCTAAGTCTCTTCAGTCGTGTCCGACTCTGTGCGACCCCATAGACGGCCTCCTACCAGGCCCCTCAGTCCCTGGGATTCTCCAGGCAAGAACACTGGAGTGGGTTGCCATTTCCTTCTCCAATGCGTGAAAGTGAAAAGTGAAAGTGAAGTCACTCAGTCGTGTCCGACTTGTAGGGACCCCATGGACTGCAGCCTACCAGGCTCCTCCATCCATGGGATATTCCAGGCAAGAATACTGGAGTGGGGTACAATTGCCTTGTCCGATGACCAACCTAGATAGCATATTGAAAAGCAGGGACATTACTTTGCCAACAGAGGTCCGTCTAGTCAAGGCTATGGTTTTTCCAGTGGTCATGTATGGATGTGAGAGTTGGACTGTGAAGAAAGCTGAGTGCCAAAGAATTGATGCTTTTGAACTGTGGTGTTGGAGAAGACTCTTGAGAGTCCCTTGGACTGCAAGGAGATCCAACCAGTCCATTCTGAAGGAGATCAGGCCTGGGATTTCTTTGGAAGGAATGGTGCTAAAGCTGAAACTCCAGTACTTTGGCCACCTCATGCGAAGAGTTGACTCATTGGAAAAGACTCTGATGCTGGGAGGGATTGGGGGCAGGAGGAGAAGGGGATGACAGAGGATGAGATGGCTGGATGGCATCACTGACTCAATGGACGTGAGTCTGGGTGAACTCCGGGAGTTGGTGATGGACAGGGAGGTCTTGTGTGCTGCGATTCATGGGGTCGCAAAGAGTCGGACACGACCGAGCGACTGAACTAACTAACTAACTAACTAAACCCATCCAGGTGAAAAATAGTAAAAGTTTATCATTCTCCTTTGCCCAAATTTAAGTTCTAGATATATGTCAACATGGTTGATTGATCCTGAGAAAACTAATTCTTCTAACTTTCAATTTCTTCATTGTTTAGATGGGGATGTGACAAGGAGTTTGTGGGCAGTTTACTAGACTGCATTTGTAAAGTACCCATCACTTTACTAACAGGAAGTAGTAAAATATCAGTTGAGGGGACTTCCCTGATGGTCCAACTGGCCAAGACTGCACACTCCCAATGCAGGGGACCCAGGTTCAGTCTCTGGTAGGGGAGCTAGATCCCACATGCCTATAACTAAGAGTTCGCAAGCTGCAAGGAGGAGTGAAGATCCGGCATACCACAGCTAAGACCAGGAACAGCCAAATAAATAAATAAATTTTTAAAAAATATCAGTTGAAGGTAGACAGTGGTCAATTAAAAGAATATACTCTAAACCTAAAGCAAACACTAAAATGACAACAACAAAATATTACAGCCAAATCAGTTGATAAAGGAGGTTTTTTGAAACAGTAATATTTAATTAAACAAAGAGAAGAAACAGAGCAAAAGATAATGAGGAATAAATAGATGGATAAATAGAAAACAAATGGTAAGACAGTAGATTTAAACCTAGTCATAATAATAATTACATTAAATGGAAATACACTAAATATCACACTACAGAGGTAGAGATTATCAGATTTAATTTTTTAAAAAAGCAAGACCCAACTATACTCTGCCTTCAAGAAATGAACTTCAAATATACATACACAAATAGTTTTTATGACATAGTAAAAATAGATGGGAGATGATACACCATCAAAAGAAAGGTGATGTATCCTCATTAATATCAGACAAAGTAGATTTTAGAGCAAAGTATACTACCAGGGATAAATTAGGTCATTTCATGATTAAAAGATCAGTTAATCAAGAGTACACTACTATTCTAAAGACTTATGAACCTAATAACAGAGCTTCAAAACTTATGAAGCAAAAACTGATAGACTGTAAAATAAAATAAGCAAATCTACAATTTTAGTTTATATAGTTAAATACAGGGGCTTTGTTCAATAGCCTTTCTCAGTAATGGATAGATAGATGTATCAGACAAAATCAGTAAATGTATAGATTTGAACAACACTATTAACCTGACTTAACTGACACAGAATTTTCCACCCAATAACAGCAGAGTATGCATTCTGCTTAAATGTATACGAAACATTTACCAATAAAGACCACATTCTGGATTACAAAAAAGTCTCTATCAATATAAAATATTTAAGTCCTATCAAGGACATCCTTTGATAACAATTGAATTAGAGATTAGAAAATTAATGATCTCTGAAAAACTTCAAATATTCAGAAACTAAATAACATACTTCTAGAAAACCCATAGACTAAATAAGAAATCAAAATTGAAAGTAAAAAATTATTTTAAACTGAGGGAAAATAAAGCAACACATAAAAATGTGTGGAACACTGCTAAAGCAGTACTTAGGGGGAAGTTTATAGCAAACAAGCTTTGAAAAAGAAGAACAAAATGGGAGAAGTAATACTACCTGGCACAGATATATTAAAGAGGGTGGAATTAGTGTAAAGTGGACAAATATTGGCGATCTTCAGATTTTGATACAAGATTTAGATACAAGATCAACACAGATTTTGTATTTGCAGGTTCACCTCCTTACTAAAATTTTATCAAGGGCCACTAGAAAATGCTTGAAATAAAAGATGTTATTATTATCTTGATTGTGGTGGTAGTTTCACAGATGCATACACACTGTAAAAACTTATTAAATTCTACACTTTAAATACGTGCCGTTTACTGCATGCCAACAAAACGGTTAAAGAAAAATTGGAGACTCAATATTTACACCTGCTTTCTACCATGCTGGACTGACATTTTCACACATCCCCTGAGAGCTTACTAAATTTGTAGATAAATTGAAAACAACGATATAAGCCAAAAATTCTACTGAACAGAGTACAGACTTTTCTGTGATGTTTTAGAGGACACACTGGACTCCATTAGAACCTCCAATCATCAATATGTCTGTGAATAATCATTTTCTATGGAATCAGAAGCTTAGGATAAGCCAGCGGTGGCTTTGCTTTGAATTTCCTTGTTAATACTCAGATATATGCAGGAGAATCAAAACTCTTCCATTCACAAATAATTAAAGGTATAAGAGCTATCAAAATCTTTAATCCTCTGAGCTATGTTTCTTATTGTCAGAGAAAGACATTACAAATAAGTAAGACAGAATGAACTTTCTAGTACTTGATTGGTCAGACTCCACTATGAACTCACATGTAGCTTAATACACACACACACACACACACACAGAAACAATTGTGGATATGTATGTACACATGGGTGAGTACACATACCTAAGTTTCCTAGCTCTGTCCTTGAGAGGGTCTAGAAGCAGTAACACTCTAACAGCAAGAAGCACACCTGTGTCTGAATCTTGGTTTCTAGTACCATTCTCCACTAAAAGGAACTGGGGCTTCCTGGAGAAATGACTGATTCCAGGGTGGGGACAGATAAAGTACAACATGAACCCGGGCACCTTATGGTGCCAGAAATCAAGGAAGTGCTCAAAAAATAAACTAAAAAAGGATGGTAGCATGTCAAAGGAACATAGGAGCAATTTAATCAACAAGATACAACCCAATAAATACATGACTCAAAATAAAATAAATATATACCACTCCATGCTAATATAAATAAATAATTGAATAAATAAGTAAATAAGGGGCATATCGTCTTTATCTAATTCCATGTAGATACTCCCCTATCCAGAAATTGAAGTTTAATTTCCTCCACAACCTTAAATATGGACTAGATTTAGTGATTCACTTATAAAGAACAAACTATAGAAAGAGGGGAAAAAAAATAACTTTCCAATGCAGTAGCCTGGAAAATCTCATCCTAAGCAAGTGTTCAAAGTTGCCATCTCACTGATAAGTCGTGTTGTTGGCATGTACCCCCTGACATGATGTGATGAGAAGGGCATTTCACCTCGGTGATAGTCTTCCTGCAAAATTCAAAATCCTAGTGTATATGTGAGGACAACATCAGAGAAACGCAAGTGAAGAGCCATCCTATAAAATATCCAACAATTATTTTTCAAAAATGTCTAAGTCATTAAAAAAAAAAAAAAAAAAAAACAAGGAAAGACTGAGAAGTAAGAACCAGAGGAGATTAGGACGCACGCGACATAAGTGCAACGTGGTATCCTGGGTGGGATCCCGAAACAGAAAAAGGGCGTTAGTAGAAAAACAAGTAAAATCCCAATAAAGTCTGGAGTTTAGTTAACAATATTATATATCAGTAATTATCTCTTGGTCGGGGGTGCTCATTTCCTTAGTTGTATCCAATTCTTTGAGACCTCATGAACTGTAGCCCGCTAAGCTCCTCTGTCCATGGGATTCTCCAGGAAAGAATACTGGCGTGGTTTGCCATTCCCTTCTCCAGGGGATCTTCCCAACCCAGGGTTTGAACCCATGTCTCTTATGTCTCCTGCATTGGCAGGCAGATTCTTTACCACTAATGCCACCTGAGAAGTCCTATTATCTCTTAGGTTTGACGAATGAACCCCAGCCATGTAAGAGATTACATTAGAAAAATCTGGGTGAATGATATGCAGGAATTCAGTGTTATCATTGCACCTTTTCTATAAATCTAAAACTACTGCAAAACACAAGTTTATTTCAAAAACTTCCATCCTCTCATTAAATTGGTTAAAAGCCTTCGAGAGTGACAGAAGGTTGTCATCAGGAAACTGCTCAACTGGACAAATGGATGCTGAGAACTGATTCTGGCCTGTGGCATTCTGAGTGGGAAATGGCAATTTAGTTATTCTTTTCACCCATGTCCCAGGAACACCACAATTTGCATCTTCCCTGGTAGTGGACCTGCCCCTTTAGAGAAGAGAAAAGTCTAGAATAGCTGTGGCCTGCCTGTGTTACAATCTATCGTGAGACTGGGTAGCTAAGAGCTGGAGTGCCTGGTGGATCATAGCACAAAGCAATCTGAGCAGCCCAGCCAGTTTGATATTTTAAATGCACTGAGGATTTTAAAAAACAAGTCTTAGATGTACAAAAATGTATGTCATCTTTCCCAAGAGGCAAAAATCACACACTTATCCAATTTGCCAAATGACAATTTAGCCATCACACTGTCTGCGTCTCAAAACCAATTCAAACAGACACATTGCTCTTCCTGAGAGATGTTAGAGGGACGTGTCAGCAGCCAGACTGTTTTGCCACTCTCACTGGGTAAGTTCCTCTGTGTTTTATTTTTTAACATTTTAAGAACAGAGCCTATCTTCAAAGGACGTGAGAGACCCAATCAACTTCAAATTATGCTCTTTGGAAATGTCACCAATCTCGCAGCACCTCCAAGAACTAATTCATGACAAGCTTTAAAGAATGCCCAGCACTCACCCCTGTAATTCACCACTGTACCCACCAGTGATCTTTTCCCTGACTTCTTTAAACATCTTTTCTTCATCACAGTGACCCACTCTTCATGTAAAAGACCTCAAAGATTCATGAAACATCATTTGATCAAAGGAACGCTGCTTAAGTTCTGAAAAAAGAAACCAGCCTGCTCAAGAATGAATTCCAATTCCTAAAGCCTAGAGCTGAGGAGGTATCCAGGACTGAGTTTCTTAGAAGGTCAAGTTTTATAAAAGAATGCTTACTGAGACTTCCCTGGTGGTCCAGTGGTTAAGACTCCTTGATCCCAGTGCAAGGGGCACGGGTTCAATCCCTGTTCAGGGAACTAGACCCCACATGCCACAACTACAAGCCAACAAAGCCAAGTAAGTAAATAGATACATATATTAAAAAAGCTTACTTTCTGCACCCCTGCTGATTCCACCTGCCTGTCCCCAGATTACCCTCCTATCTTCCCCTTTTCCTCTGCTACCAGTTCCAACGCTTTGTTGTGACTTTACTCTTTTGGTGACCAGATGGCCCCATATTTTGTGCTAACCCACCAGACCAGCCTCTGCACTCAGAGCTACCAGACAAAAAGGAAGAAAAGGAAAACTTAGAAAATAGGAAGAGACTCTCACCCTTGACTCGGGTTTACTGATCTCTGACCACCAGAAGGGTGTCTAGGAAGATGCTCGGTTCTGGCATTTGGAGGGATTTGCTCTCCTTTTGGAGAAGGCAATGGCACCCCACTCCAGTACTCTTGCCTGGAAAATCCCATGGATGGAGGGTCTGGTGGGCTGCAGTCGATGGGTCGCTAAGAGTCAGACACAACTGAGCGACTTCACTTTCACTTTTCACTTTCATGCATTGGAGAAGGAAATGCCAACCCACTCCAGTGTTCTTGCCTGGAGAATCCCAGGGATGGGGGAGCCTGGTGGGCTGCCGTCTGTGGGGTCACACAGAGTCGGACACGACTGAAGAGGCTTAGCAGCAGCAGCAGCAGCTCTCGTTTTAGGCAAAATTAATGCATTTTATTTACCATGTTGCTATGTGGCTTCTGATTGAGTGAGTGAGATATAGGCTTTACCGCAGCTGGCATTGACCTGGTTTACAAGAAGCTCATGTCCTTGGCAGACAAGACTGTTGTCTCTCAAGACTGGAGGATGAGGGATGGTAACAAGGCCAGATGGTGCCACAGGAAGAAGTAGAAGGAGAAGAACCTTGCCCTAGACTCCCCAACAAAGCAGGGCAGGTGATGAGAACCTGCTTTCCTGGCATCAGGTACTGAGAGTGCCATTCGGGGGCAAGCACAGGTCAAACACATATCAAGTCTGGACAAAGAGTCACCAGAAAGGGTTGTAAATCTAAGACAATGTATTAAGGGTATCAGGTGGGGAATGTGGAACAGAGACCGGTATCCAGGGCTGGCTGCACCCAGAAGTCCAGGCAGTCAATTGCCATGGAGAGGGTGCAGCAGACAGACACTAATCAGCACATGTGGTTATTAAGAGCTCTTACTCTAGATACAGGCTGCAGACTGTCATCCATCCTGATGATTCTGTTTTGGTTAGCATGTCACTTCATGTGTTGTCTTTATACTCTGTGATTTTACTCTGTGACTATCTGGTGATTTTAGCCCACTAGCTCAACTCCTGGGGCAACAACTGCTCTCTCTGGTAATGTACAGAAGGGAAGAGCTGAAGTCCTAACCCTAGTCTATGAAGTTAAAAAGAGAGAAGACAGAGAGAGCTCTAAGCACTGGAGAGTCACTGCATCACTACTGGCTGAGTTTCCAAAATCAAGCATTTCCTCTGAACAAAGATTCTCTTTTAAACTCAGTAAAGACAAATAGTAAGGGGGAAAGGTTTACTCTTAGACTTTAACCCAGTAGTCCAGGGTGCCAAGAGAAGGAGGAGGTAAAGGAGAGACTGGTCAAGGGAAGACAGTCAGTTCACAACTTTTCTCCATCTCCTCAACTTAGCAAGACTTTCTGATTGCCTCATCATTACTCAGTGTTGACAATGTCATCAGCTGGTAACTGTTCAGGATACCTATTGGCTTCAGTATAACTCCGGAGCGAGGCAAGAGCAAGAGTTGAACTCAAAAGCTTTCTTCCAACCTACTCTTCCTTCTGCCTCTAGCTGATGTCTGCCCTGCATCTCTCAATACCCTCCAACCAACAAAGCAACACACACAGAGTATTGTTTGTTAATTCCTTTAGTTCTTTTTATCTATCCTTTCCTTTGCTGCTATAATTTTGTCAAAATTGTGTTCCTTTGGGGTCTGTCCTATCGTTATGTAAATTCAAGTTTTATTTCAAGGAAGACTTTTCGAATTGTATCTTTAGATATTTGTTCTGGCAATTATTTCCTTTTTACTCCTTGGAGGGAGTGAAAATTGTACGTATGTTGGACTTAATTTGCCTGTCCACCATCTATCATTTTCTCTCTAAATTGCTTTACTCCTCTCTCTATTTCAACTTAATGTTGTTTATTTTTGTTATTTCTACTGTCTATGTCCTTTATCATGTTTTTGGCAGTCTATTCTCTCTTGTGCTTTTTTCAGATTTCTTCATTTCTAACATGATTTATGTCTCCTCTCCCCGATGTATAATATATACATGCATATTTCTTTCCTGTGTTTTGATAGCACATATTTTTCTCTCTCTCTTTTAAAAATTATGGTTAAAGTTTTGGTCACAGTTTTTATCAGCTCTATGGTGATGCTTCTGGTATCTGTTAATGTTTGTCCTATTTTTTCCTCTTTTATTATTTTTTAAATTTATTTTTAATTGGAGGATAATTCTTTATAATATCATGTTGGCTTCTGCCATAAAACAATGTGAATCCATCATAAGTATACATATGTCCCCTCTCTCTGGAGTCTCCCTCCCACCTCTCACCCCATCCCACCCCTCTAGGTTGTCACAAAGCACTAGATTGAACACCCTGTGTCACACAGCAAGTTCTCACAAGCTATCTATTGTATATGTGGTAATGTATATGTCTCAATGCTACTCTTTCAATTTGTGGAGAAGGCAATGGCACCCCACTCCAGTACTCTTGCCTGGAAAATCCCATGGACGAAGGGCCCTGGTAGGCTGCAGTCCACGGGGTCGCTAGGAGTCAGACACAACTGAGCGACTTCACTTTATTTTTTCACTTTCATGCATTGGAGAAGGAAATGGCAACCCACTCCAGTGTTCTTGCCTGGAGAATCCCAGGGACAGGGGAGCCTGGTGGGCTGCCGTCTATGGGGTCGCACAGAGTCGGACACAACTGAAGCGATTTAGCAGCAGTAGCAGCTCCTTCCCCCACTGTGTCCACAAGTTTGCTTTCTATGCATCTCTGTTGCTACCCTGCAAATAGGTTCATCAGTACTAGTTTTCTGGATTTCATATATATGTGTTAATAATAAAAAAAAACAAATAAAAATTTGTTTTTCTCTTTCTGACCTACTTCACTCTGTATAACAGGCTGTAGCTTCATTCACCTCATAGAACTGACTCAAATATGTTCCTCCTTATGGCTGAGTAACATTCCATTGTATATACGTACCACAACTTCTTTATTTTTGTCTTTTTGCTATCTTTGTATGGATTTTATACTTATTTCTTTTTTGTTGTCTATCTCCAAATAAGGAAGATTTTCCTGGACAAGCTTATGGGCTGGAAGCTTGTGGGAGGGCACGGTTGGGGCCATCCCCCTAGACAAGCTTATGGGCTGGAAGCTTGTGGGAGGGCACAGTTGGGGCCATCCCCCTGGACAAGCTTATGGGCTGGAAGCTTGTGGGAGGGCACAGTTGGGGCCATCCCCCTGGACAAGCTTATGGGCTGGAAGCTTGTGGGAGGGCACAGTTGGGGCCATCCCCCTGGCTAAACATCACCTTTTTTTGTCTCCAAGTGCATATGTAGGCCTTCATAGGTATCATTTCTCTTCAACTAATAGAGAGAAGCGGCTGTGAAGTTTCTCAGAATCCAACATTTTAGCTACCTCCTAGCTTCACCCGAAATAAAATTGTCATGTTTTTATTCTTTTCATTGCTTATGGATTATTTCCAGGAAGAAAAAGGGGGAAATACTGACTTTATGCTGTCATCTTTAAACCAGAATTTCATCTGATTTCTCTGAACCTGAGTCTTATCCTCTGTAAAATGGATATACAGTGAGTAGGTTAGTGCACAAAGAATCCTTGTCAGTGTCTGGCACATCATCAACAGTTGCTGAGTGCTTACTATTACTACTGCAATAGGGACACAGCCATAAGGCCATAGGTTGGGGACAGACTGGGGTCTCGGAGACAAGAAATGGCAAAAAGAAGACAGAATTCAAGGCCTGGGTGAGGAACACCTCCCACAGTACTTGAAGATGGTGGCTCAGATGGTAAAAGAATCTGGCTGCAGTCAGGAGACCTGAGTTGGATCCCTTTGTCATGAAGATCCCCTGGAGAAGGGAATGGTAACGCATTCCAGTATTCTTTCCTGGGAAATCCCATGGACAGAAGAACCTGGTGGACTACAGTCCATGGGGTTGCAAAGAGCTCCACACGACTGCAAATATGAAACCTATTAAAAAGAAGACCCCCATCTTCAGGGGAAATCCTGCATTTACTGTGGTCAATTGTGCATTTAATATTAATATGTACCAAATAACACGCTAAGCAGTTTATTTGCATTATCTTGTTTAATCTTCCCAATTACCTTATGAGGTGGATGCTGCAATAGCTATTTTACAAAGGAGGTAACTGAAGGACAAAGAGACTAATTTCTGTGCTCAAGGCCATGCCTAAATGAGGACCTGGGCTGGACCTGGTGAGTATTTATTTAGTCTAATACTTGCACACAATGAACCTTCAGAAGTATTTCTCAAAGCCTGTCTTTTGGGGTTAGAGTAAATAGAATTGATTTGCCTGACTCTCTCCATGCTTAGGGTAAGTCTCTGCCATTTCTAAGTTTAAACCCTGAGTTAAGCGTATGAAAAATAGAAGGTGATTGAGGCCTTATATTCCTGCAGTGGTTAAAGGAGGTTCTGCATTTAGCAGTCAACTAGAGCAAGCTAGAAATAGAAAACATGACAATACCACAGAGAAGTCTAAAAGGAATAAAACCTACACAATTGCTTTCTTCTCAAACATTAAGGTTCCTCATCAAGGAAGGAAGTCAACATCTTCCCATGAGGCTTGCAAACATAGATATCAGAAGATAAACTATGGACTTCCCTGGTGGTCCAGTGGTTGAGAATCCGCCTGTGAATGAAGGAAACATGGGTTCAACCCTTGGTTCAGGAAGATTGTACTTGCGGCATGGCAACTAAGCCCGTAAGCTGCAACTACTGAAGCCTAGATCCCATGTTCCACAGCAAGAGAAGTCATTGTCTTCTTTTTGCCAATTTCTGTGCACCTCAACTAGAGAAAGCCCAAGCGCAGCAATGAAGAGCTAGCATAGCCCCAAATAAATAACAACATTTAAAAGAAGATAAACTAGATTTATAAATGCTGATGAGCAGCAAAGCAGAGAATTCTATGTGTCCACCACAGTCTGCTTTCTTCCTCCTCCATAAACAGCTAGATTGCAGCCTCTTCATTTCAGGTAAGCAGGTCCACACAACTGAGCTTTGACCTTTGAAATATGGCCAGAACCAAGCCATGCCACTTCTAAGACAAACCCCTAAAATCCCTCTGAGTTTCCTCCACACACTGCTGCTGCTGCTGCTGCTAAGTCGCTTCAGTCGTGTCCGACTCTGTGCGATCCCATAGACGGCGGCCCACCAGGCTTCCCCGTCCCTGGGATTCTCCAGGCAAGAACACTGGAGTGGGTTGCCATTTCCTTCTCCAATGCATGAAAAGTGAAAGTGGAAGTGAAGTCGCTCAGTCGTGTCCGACTCTTAGAGACCCTATGGACTGCAGCCTACCAGGCTCCTCTGTCCATGGGATTTTCCAGGCAAGAGTACTGGAGTGGGGTGCCATTGCCTTCTCCACCTCCACACACTATCTGCCCTGAAAAAAGAGACCCTAAGGACCAAAAGAGGTGGGGCCGTAAGAAAGACGGACTCTGGGTCCCTAATTTGTCTCTCAAAAGGAAGTTATCCACAAGAGTGCTCTAATAAGGAATACTTCTGTTGGAATACCACAGGAAGGGGAAATAAGCTTTTTTTGTGTTGAATAACTGAAATCAGGCAGCTGTTTGTTATAGTGGTTCAGTTCAGTTCAGTCACTTAATCACGTCCAACTCTTTGGGACCCCATGGACTGCAGTATGCCAGGCCTCCCTGTCCATCACCAACTCCCGGAATTTATTCAAACTCATGTCCATTGAGTCAGTGATGTCATCCAACCATCTCATCCTCCGTCATCTGCTTCTCCTCCCACGTTCAATCTTTCCCAGCATCAGGGTCTTTGCAAAAGAGTCAGCTCTTTGCATCAGGGGTCCAAAGTACTGGAGTTTCAGCTTCAACATCAGTCCTTCAAATGAACACCCAGGACTGATTTCCTTTAGGATGGGTTGGTTGGATCACCTTGCTGTCCAATGGACTCTCAAGAGTCTTCTCCAACATCACAGTTCAAAAGCATCAATTCTTCAGTGCTCAGCTTTCTTTATAGTCCAACTCTCACATCCATACATGACTACTGGAAAAACCATAGCCTTGACTAGACAGACCTTTGCTGGCAAAGTAATGTCTCTCCTTTTTAATATGCTATCTAGCTTGGCCATAACTTTTCTTCCAAGGAGTGAGCATCTTTTAATTTCATGGTTGCAATTACCATCTGCAGCAATTTGGAACCCAAAATTAAAGTCTGCCACTATTTCCACTGTTTCCCCATCTAATTGCCATGAAGAGATGGGGCCTGATGCCATGATCTTAGTTTTCTGAATGTTGAGCTTTAAGCCAACTTTTTCACTCTCCACTTTCACTTTCATCAAGAGCCTTTTCAGTTCCTCTTCATTTTCTGTCATAAGGGTGGTGTCATCTGCATATCTGAGGTTATTGATACTTCTCCCGGCAATCTTGATTCCAGTTTGAGCTTCTTCCAGCCCAGCGTTTCTCAAGATCTAGTCTGCATATAAGTTAAATTAGTCTACCTTAATACCTTATGTCTAAATTATAGCTTTAGGGGAAGGAGGATGGTTCCCTTCTCTTAACTCTAAGGACTTTTGACCCAGATATTCAAAGTTCAAAATGAACTTAAAGACCTAGGAACTCTTACTTTTGGAAGCCCCACATCACAAAATATCAAAAATATTGAAATGTTTTACCATCCTACATTAAGTATAATTTTGTATACAAAGAAGTATACAAGAGTTGAGGGGAGTTAAGAATTGACCTGAAAAGAAAGTGAAAGTGAAAGTCACTCAGTGGTATCTGACTCTTTTTGACCTCATGGACTATACAGTCCATGTAATTCTCCAGGCCAGAATACTGGAGTGGGTAACTGCTCCCTTCTCCAGGGGAATCTTCCCAACTTAGGGATCGAATCCAGGTCTCCTGTATTGCAGGTGGATCCTTTACCAGCTGAGCCAGCAGGGAAGCCCAACAATACTGGAATGGGTAGCCTATCCCTTCTCCAGTGGATCTTCCTGACCCAGGAATCAAACTGGAGTCTCATGCAATTGCAGGTGGATTCTTTACCAACTGAACTATCCAGGAAGCAGAATTATATAAATGTGGGTATGTATAACTTGATTTTTTATTTGTATTTTCTACCTACCCATTTTCACTCTTTCTCCTGTATGTAGATACCAAATTTACAAAAAGGACCCACAAAAGTAGATCTGGAGGAAATTCTAGTGTGTTTAGAACCAATGTAATGATATCTTTATGTCAGATACAGGGATCTGCTTTATGGTACATACTATCTTCTGTTCTGAATTAGGTTCCCAAAAAGTACTCCATGCAACATAGGCTTTCCTGAGATTTGAATAGACTTCACCAAAGAAAACATACTGATGGCAAATAAGCACACAAAAAGATGTTCAATGTTATTGGCCATTAAAGAAACGCAAATTAAGACCACAACAAGATACTACTTCTCACCCATGAGAAGGGCTTAAAAAAACAAAATTGACAATACCAAGTGCTGGAAAGGATGCAGAGTAACTAAAACACTCAAATTGCTCTACCAAAAGTTGCATAGCCACTCCGATGAATCATTTAGCAATTTCTTATCAACTAAAGCATGCTCCTACCATATGAACTAGGAATCCCCATACCTAGTTTGTTCCCCTAGGGAGATGAAAACTTATATTAATGCAAAAACCTGTGCATGAATGTTTACAGCAGTAGTATTTATAATTGCCAACCCAACCAAATGTCCTTCAGTGCGTGAATGGATAAACTAATTCTAGTATATCCATAAAACGTGTATTACTCAGAAAAAATATGCAAATACAACAATATAGATGAATGTTCAAGGTACTTTGCTAAGTGGAAGAAGCCAGTCTCAAAGGTGACATATTGCTTGATTTGCTGCTGCTGCTGCTGCTAAGTCGCTTCAGTCGTGTCCAACTCTGTGCGATCCCATAGACGGCGGCCTACCAGGCTTCCCCGTCCCTGGGATTCTCCAGGCAAGAACACTGGAGTGGGTTGCCATTTCCTTCTCCAATGCATGAAAGGGAAAAGTGAAAGTGAAGTCGCTCAGTCGTGTCCGACTCTTCGAGACCCCATGGTCTGCAGCCTACCAGGCTCCTCCATCCATGGGATTTTCCAGGCAAGAGTACTGGAGTGGGGTGCCATTGCCTTCTCCAATTGCTTGGTTTACTTATCTGCTATTTATTCTATTTCTTTAAAATACTAACTTATTTAATGTATTTATTTAGCTGTGCTGGCTCGTAGTTGTGGCACTGGCTATCTTCAGTCTTCATTGTGGCATGCAGGATCTTTAGTTGCAGCTTGAGAACTCTTAGTTGCAGCATGTGGGATCTAATTCCTTGACCAGGGATTGAACCGGAGTCCCCTGCATTGGGAGCATGGAGTCTTAGCCACTGAACCACCAGGGAAGTCCCACTTATCTGAAAGTTTAGGAAAGCAAAACTCTAGGGACAGAAGCTAGAGAGTGGTTGCCAGGGTTGGAGGAGGGATGTGTCTACAAAGGGGCAGCAGGAGGGTGTCAACCATGAAATGCCACTTGTCATGGGTGCTTGCCAGATAGCATATTCAAAAGCAGAGACATCACTTTGCAAACAAAAGTCCATCTAGTTAAGGCTATGGTTTTTCCTGTGGTCATGTATGGATGTGAGAGTTGGACTGTGAAGAAGGCTGAGTGCCAAAGAATTGATGCTTTTAAACTGTGGTGTTGGAGAAGACTCTTGAGAGTCCCTTGGACCGCAAGGAGATCCAACCAGTCCATTCTGAAGGAGATCAGTCCTGGGTGTTCATTGGAAGGACTGATGCTGATGCTGAAACTCCAATACTTTGGCCACCTCATGCGAAGAGTTGACTCATTGGAAAAGACCCTGATGCTTGGAGGGGTTGGGGGCAGGAGGAGAAGGGGATGACAGAGGATGAGATGGCTAGATGGCATCACCGACTCGATGGACATGAGTTTGAGTAAACTCCAGGAGCTGATGATGGACAGGGAGACCTGACGTGCTGCAGTCCCTGGTTGCAAAGAGTCGGACACAACTGAGCAACTGAACTGATGGGTGCTTGCCATCTCCCTCTACAAGGATTAAATCACTTGCGGCTGCAGCTGCTGACCTCCAACACTGCCTAAAGAAGTTCAGGGTGGAGAGCAGAAATGAGGCACTCTGTGCTCAGGGAAAACCTGGCAGGACAGGTCTTCAGATAATTAGATATTCTCGAGAACTGATTTTATGAGCCCAATTCTTGTATCTCCTCATATCTAAAAATGCACTCAAATCTTTCTAGCTGGTGATTGTTTCTCATGACTAGCAGAAGCTTCACAAGACCAGCAGAAATTTTCTACAAAAACCATGTGCTTGATTGCATGTACTCTCCCTTTACCAAAATCACTCATGTACTGTCCTTTTCCCTTTCTCTTTGGAACAGTTTCTTAGAGCTATCTGAGGTGTTGTCTCCTGGGCTGCAGACCTCATATTGCCTCAAATAAAATAATTATCTTCCAATTAAAAATAAAATAAAATTTAAAAAACATGCAAGTCTCATGTTGTGCATTTTTTTTTAATTGACAAGGGAATTTTTTAGGGGTAATGAAACTGATCTGTATCTTGACAGTGATGATGGTTAGATGAGTCCATCCATGTGATAAAATTCACAGGGTGTGAAAGTGAAAGTGTTAGTCTCTCAGTCATGTCCGCCTCTTTGCAAGGTGGACTGTAGCCTGCCAGGCTCCTCTCTCCATGGAATTCTCCAGGCAAGAATACTGGAGTGGATTACCATTCCCTCCTCCAGGGGATCTTCCCGAGGGATCGAACCCAGGTCTTCTGCATTGCAGGCAGATTCTTTACCACCTGGGCCACTAGGGAAGCCCCAGCATTCATAGAACTCTATGCCAAAATAAAGTTAACTTTATGTATGTTAACATGAAAAGAAAAAGAAAAGCCAGTCAGAAAAAAATGGCAGTTAGATGTTATCTTTTGTGATACTTTTATGCTTTTGCACATGTAATCTTAAACACATGCACATAGCTTTGTTTTATTTTTAACTAAAGAGCAATATTATATTTTGAGGTCTTTATAGGAGCCCCTTCTCTCTCTGAACTAGAAGGTCTTACGTACACTGGATCAGGATGCTTTCCTGGAAAGGTCTTTTCTGATACATACATTATATTCTACTTGGAGTCAGATGAGTATATTGAAGCCAGACAGAGTCAAGAGCCTCCCTGGGCAGGAACAGTATGAGAAGCTCCACAGTGATGTACTATGAGCTTCTCTGGGAGATGTATGCAGTGGACATACTGACAGCATAGTCAACATTCTTCCCTCACTTTTTTCTCCTCAGAATCCCAGTTTTGTTTAGGCTACTGTTCAAAATGCTTTCCAAATGCTATTAGAGGTTCTGTAAGCAAAAAACTTCACACATTTAAGATGACTTCTAAAATTTGTCATTATCTGTTTAAATCATAAAAAAGAATGCATTTTCCAGCATGTTGCAAATATTAATATTTTCAAGTGAAATCATTGGATTGCTTTTTAAAATCCATTTGTTAGGATTTAATACCATTGTGATCTGGGGCCTCAGCATCATCTATTTGAAAAGTACCTGAACAATCTCTGTTTTTAATAGTCAGAAATTTTTATCATTGATTTATTTCCTTGAAATCATATTTCTATTCAGCTTCCACCACAGAACTTTATCCTAATGTATTGGCTTAGAAATCTTCTTTTAATGCTTATACTATTGACATTTTCCTAAGATGTGGACTTAAAAATGACTCCCAGTCTCCCAGAATTTGATTTTAGGCTTCATCATCATAAGTTTACAGTAGACACAAAATAAAATGTTTACTGATCATGCTTTCATCACTCATAATGATGCTTACCAAAACAGGAACTATTTCCAATTTTCAGAGTCAGGAGCAGGACTTGTCAACCAGTCTCAAAGCAAGTATATTCAAGCATCTCATCAGTAACTGGAAAGCATGATTGAAATACAGTACCAGAGGTGCGTACGTGCTAAGTTGCTTCAGCTGTGTTCGACTCTCTGTGACCATACAGACTTGTAGCCTGCCAGGCTCCTCTGTCCATGGGATTCTCCAGGTAAGAACACTGGAGTGGGTTGCCATGCCCTCCTCCAGGAAATCTTCCTGACCCAGGGCTTGAACCTGCATTTCTTACAACTCCTGCATTGGCAGTCAAGTTCTTTACCATTAGCACCACCTGGGAAACCCAAGTGATACACAGAGGTATCTCTGACAAAATGGAAACTCATAGGGTTTTGTGGTAATAAACAATGTAAATCCAAACATTTAAGGAAGAAATCTTAACAAACACAAACTTTAAAAAGAGAGAGAGACTCTTCCCAACTTGTTTCCTGAGGCCAGTGAAACCCTGATAACAGAAACTGGCAAAGACT
Source organism: Bos javanicus (assembly GCF_032452875.1). NCBI lineage: Eukaryota > Metazoa > Chordata > Mammalia > Artiodactyla > Bovidae > Bos > Bos javanicus. Next base: position 31,341,229 of record NC_083893.1, on the reverse strand, counting down.
CAACAAGAAAGGAGCGTTATATTTCTCATAAACATAGGTGCAGAAATTCTAAACATAATATGAGTAAATTGAATCCAGCAATTTACAAAAGTATAATATGTAGGAGAGAAAATATTTTCTGACAGAAAGCAGATTTATAAGAGAAAAGCATACACATTTCATTTGATATTCAGTGCTTTGAGTGGCAAAAAGATTGAGGGGTTTGGGGGTGCGAGCTTCCTGTGAAGAATCAAGAAGCCCCAGAGAAGCCACTAGACTTGCAGGGATTCATACTGTTCTGACAGAGGACAATAAATTTGTGGACCAGTGACAAGACAAAGGAAAGGGGCTTCTGGACTTTTTAGGGTGTAAATTGTGGGAAGGTAAATATATGGGGAATACTAGTCAAGGCTATGGTTTTTCCTGTGGTCATGTATGGATGTGAGAGTTGGACTGTGAAGAAGGCTGAGCGCCGAAGAATTGATGCTTTTCAACTGTGGTGTTGGAGAAGACTCTTGTGAGTCCCTTGGACTGAAAGGAGATCCAACCAGTCCATTCTGAAGGAGATCAGAATGGGATTTCTTTGGAAGGAATGATGCTAAAGCTGAAACTCCAGTACTTTGGCCACCTCATGCGAAGAGTTGACTCATTGGAAAAGACTCTGATGCTGGGAGGGATTGGGGGCAGGAGGAGAAGGGGATGACAGGATGAGATGGCTGGATGGCATCACTGACTCGATGGACGTGAGTCTGAGTGAACTCTGGGAGTTGGTGATGGACAGCGAGGCCTGGCGTGCTGCAATTCATGGGGTCGCAAAGAGTCGGACATGACTGAGTGACTGAACTGAACTGAACTGAGCACAACTTGTGAAATCTTAGTTCCCCCACCAGGGACTGAACTCAAGCCACAGCAGGGAAAGCACGGAGTTCTAACCACTGGACCACCATGGAACTCCCTCAAGTAGATTCTTGTTGAAGCCATCTCATCTCAGGTGATAAGCTTGTTCTTCCCTTTCTGGCACAGGAAAGGGTGGGGAGGACCTTCACAGGGGGAATTTATGCCCCGTTTATCAGGCAGATAAGGGCAGGGAGATGCTGCTGTATCTGCTTTTTCTCTATTGCCTTCAGCTCAAAATGATCTTTATGCAGAGTGACACATGCTGGAGTGGCATATCTGATCCCCTACAAATACATTAGCATGAAGTGTAGTCATCCCAGAAATGCAAAGCTACTTTAATATTTGATAAGCAGCCAATGTAAATCACCATATTAGCATAATAAAGGAGACAAAATTTACTATCCTCTCAACAGAAGCAGAAAAGGCATTTGATAAAATTCAACACCTGTTTGAGATGGAGAAAAGCTTATAGCAAAGTAGAGAAAGAAAAAAATTCTTTAATCTGTTAAAGGATATCTACAAAATATCTATAGCTAATACTACATGGTGAAATGTGAAAGTATTAATATCTCTCTCTGAGGTCAAGAACAAGAAAAGGATGTCAATTATTACATCTTTTGACATTGTGCAAGAGATTCCTAGCAGCGTTATGAAACAAGGAAAATAACATAAAGATGTCAAGATTAGAAATTTTTTTTTTTTTTTGCCCATGCTTAAAAATACTTTTATTTTGAGATATCTTAAACACACAGTTAGAAAAGAACCCATCACATATCCCATTAAATCAATATGCGGACCCAACTACATCAACATTTTAAAAGAAAGAAAACACAACTGAAACCTCCATGTACCCTCCCTGCTTCCATCAGCAACTCCTGCTCTGGGAAGGCAGAGCATGGCTTTCACACATCATTCTAACACAGGATTTTACACTCTTCATCTCATATAACTTGAATCACAGGAAATATATTATTGTGTAAAACAGTAACACTGGTTACCTTATGCCAACAATGCTTACATGCCCGCCACTATTCTAAGCAGTTTACATGCATTAGTTCATTAACTGTCCCCCTCCCCCATCACCCGGTGAGGTTGGCACTACTATCTCATTTTACAGAAAAAGTGAAACACGAGTAAGTTTAAATAATGTGCCCACAGATACACAGTATGTTTAACTTTACATAAATGGTGTGCAGCTTCTCCAGCTTTCTCTGCATCATTTTTGATTCATCTATGTTGAAAGATATAACTCTAGTTCTTTCATATTCACTTACCAAAAACAACCTGTTCTTCTGCTGATGGAAATTTAGGCTTCTCCTAATCTTGCTATCTACACAGTACTGCAATGAACAGTCATAGACACATTTCCTTCTTCAAATGGAGTTACTTTAGGGTTTATCCAGGAGTAGAATTCTGGGTGGCAGAATATACACAATTTTACCAGATTTTACATATTGCTTGGCACAGCAGTTGTCACAATTTCCATTCCCACAGCAGTGAGTTCCCATGTACCATACACTTACCCACACAAGGGCTTCTAAAAATTAGCCAACTTCATGAGTATAAGATGATCCACATCAATTTACATTTCCTGCACGTTCTTCTCTACACTCACCTCTGCCTGGACTGACAGGTTCTGTCAGCAAGGGTGAGACCAACCACACTGAACACTTGCCTAAAACATCTCCTGATATCCACCCCTCTGTGGAGTCCCAGCCCATCTGGCTCCCACGAGCCCTAATTTCAGTTCCTCCCAGGGAGTGGGAGAATGCGGGCCAGGTTTGGAAGAAGGGGTATGTTCTCCAGGCCAGGCCAGGTGTGAGGTGAGCACGGATGGCTAAGGCAGTCAACTGGGTCCCCTCTGGCTCGGAGACACCAGTGGCTGGGCTCCCAAGTAGCAGGCGCGCTTGTGGGCCGTCTCCAGTCAACATTTCACTCACAAACACCTTCGAAAAGTTCCAATCCTGACTTAGCTAAAATAATGAATTCAGTTCTACATTCCTTCAAAGAGGCCACTTTGTGCAAAATCTACTCTGCCCGGAAAAAAAACACCCAAACCTGGCTTCTGGAGTACTCAGTCTGGCTACAATAATGGGAATAACTTTTGGAAACCCAGACAACACCCAACAGAGCAATATACAGGCATGAGGAGAGGTGGGACCAGAGGAGAATGCCTAGAGGGACAAGGGTCAGGGAAGGCTGGGACTGAAAGAGTGGGGACCTGGGCCAGATCAGACAGGAGCGTGGCACTCCACGTGAAAGGAACAGCCCAAGTCAGGTCAGCCCAGGGGCGTTCAGGGAAGACTAATGAAGTTAAATTCAACACTGATTACGCCAAAATGTTTAGTAGTTAGCTCCAAGTAGTCAGACATTTCCTTTTAGTGAATCTGTACATACTAATATTTCTATCATAATCATATACTACTTACATGATTATTTTAAAACTCAGACTGCATCAGTACAATCCCAAAATATTAAAGGTTTATACCTCAGTACAGAGGGATTTCTGTTGACTTTTACTTCACTCTTTACATTTTTAAAAATCTGACTTGAATGTTTAAAAATAAATATTTATCATTTTATAAAAATGGCAGTAGAAACACCCCTACTGGGGCAGGAACTCTATGAAGTACCAGGTGGCACAAGGAGCAGGGGGATGAAAAGATGGACAGAAAAGGGGTATTTCTGTGTCTATAGTGTCAACTGACATGGGATCTACAGCTCAGTGAAGCTCTGGTCTAGAGATCAGACTCCTAACCCAGAATCTTAGTAAGTCAAGCCTCTTTTTCACCAATCCCAAGAGCTGGGTAGCAGAGTCAGCCACTCTAATTTTAGATGCCAATGTTCAGTGATTCACCCAAGATCATCCTGCCAAGAAAAGGTATAGCAAGCCAGGAACACACACCTGATGATTATGGTCTGAATCTGAACCATTAGAGAATGTAGTTCAGACTCAGAGTCTCACGTGTTGAGGGCCCAAGGTCATGGGAAGGGCCTCAGAGTCATCAAGATTAGAAATTTAAAAGAAATATTTTCATCATTCACATATTATGCACATTAAAAATTCAAACTATACACCAGTTATTATTATTATTAAAAAGGGAACTTATAAATGGTTCCTGAATTCAAGATCAATAACAAAATCAATTATATATAATATATTTATATAGGATACTTAGAAAATAAAGATTTTAAATATTCTTTACAATAGTATTTAAAAATTAAGTACAAAGGAATAGATCAAATTATAGATGTGAAAGACCTCTAGAGTGAAAATTAACAAATTATGTTGAGAGAAACATTAAAAGATCTAAATAAGTGGGAAAATATTCCCTATTAATTGATTTGAATTCTCAATATGGATTGGAAGGTGTCAGTTCTTCCCATATTGATGAGTAGGTTCAATGCAATTCCAATAAAAAGCCCATCAAGATATGTGTGTGTGTGTGTGTGTGCCTGAACACACACAAATTCAGAAGTTGTTTCTAAAATGTTTCTGTTGAAAAGCAAAAGCTATAAAAAACAATCCTGAAGAAGAACAAAGTTGGAGGACTTCTGTTAACAAATGCTGAGACTTCATAGAGTGATAGTAATTAAGACAGCGTCATATTGGTGCAAGGTTAGAGAAAGTTCAGAATAAGATCCACATGTATGTAGTCATATATACTTGGTCTGACTTCAGACCAAGGCAGCACTGCATGTATACATATTATGATTCCATTTATAAAAATGAAAGAACAGGAAAAGCTAATCTTTGATGAAAGAAGTCAAAATAGAGGTTATTTCTTGGGGAAAGGTATGACTGGTAAAGAGTATAGAGAATCCATCTGCATGCTAAAAACATCCTATCTCTCTTCTGGATTGTGGTTACATACATCTATATCTATAGTGAAGAACAGAGGAGCTTGGCATGCTGCAGCCCATGGGGTTGTGAAGAGTCAGACACAACGTAGAACTGAACAGCAACAACCAGCTGTATACTTGAGATTTATGCACTTACTATGTGCTGATTGTACTACAATAAAAAAATTTTTAAGAAAGGAAGCCAAAGTTTGACTCCATTTATTGGTGTTTGACTGCTGACAGCTTTTAAGCCTCAACCCTTTCTCTTCACCTTCTGCCCCACATCTAGGCAAGCTGATAAGAAAGCCTGGGTATTTCCTACTGATAGGTGCTGATGGAAGGTTCAAATTACACAAGCCCCTTATTCTAATCTAGCATGGGACTCTTTACCCAAGCCCTCGCCCCTAACCACCATAAGGAACCCAAGCCAGTCTTCTTTCTTGGTTCTCTCAAGCCATTCTTGGACATGTTTGAAATCTTTCCTGATACTCCCAGTGCCTCATGATGTAAATAACAAATCTTCATAACCTCTTGTTGTGTGTATGGCACTATCACCTTCGGACCAAAATTTGACTTGAGAGTCCATTCTCCTGCAAAAGACAGTAGCAGAGGGAACATGATTTTGTTTTTGTTTTTTTTCTGTTCAGTTTTCTGCTGCGTCCGCAGCACCTACAGCAATGCCTTGCACATAGTAGTTACTCAATAAATATGTGTTGAATAAATGGAGAGCTATTCAGTAAGTTCAAGGTTTGCTAAGTCGCTTCAGTCGTGTCCGACTCTGTGCGACCCCATAGACGGCAGCCCACCAGGCTACCCCGTCCCTGGGACTCTCCAGGCAAGAACACTGGAGTGGGTTGTTATTTCCTTCTCCAATGCATGAAAGTGACAAGTGAAAGGGAAGTCACTCAGTTGTGTCCTACTCTTAGCGACCCCATGGACTGCAGCCTACCAGGCTCCTCCATCCATGGGATTTTCCAGGCAAGAGTACTGGAGTGGGGTGCCATTGCCTTCTCCAACAGTTCAAGGTTAGAAAATAAATAATTCAAATTGGAACAAGGACAGATTGGAGTAGGTCAGTGGAAATTTCAAGGCACATGTCTAACCCCAAAAAATTAAGGCTCCCAAATCAAGTATGTGCAATAGGAAGTGTCCACTACCATGGAACTACATCCATGGTAAAATGAATCTACTTAAGAGTTATGAAAAAAGAAGCCATCTGGTAAATGAATAAAAATTGCATGAGTTCTGGGGTAAAGATGTCAGGAATTTCACTTCTCATTACATGAAGCACCAGGCAAACAGGTCTCTATGGAAATACTTTACCTGCCAATGCGTGTGTCTCTTGTTCAAAACACTTTTAATAAAAACAAAAAAGCCCCTGCTGCTCTGTAGCCATTATCATGGCCCTAAACACAGGATATTCTCTATTCAGGGTCAGTTTAGTGATATTTCATGACAGAGGACTGGAACTCAAGAGGGAGGAACTTGAGCAGTGACAGGGCAACCACGGCTGAGTCAGTGGGCAAAAACATCTCTGATGGGAAATAACTTCCATCAGAATTGGGGGATTCCTCTGGGATCCCCTCTGAAGCACCACCATTTTAGAGTCAAACTTCTCCAGAGAAGATTCTTCTTTGGTAGGTTCCAGGATTCAGCCAGAGAGCCTTGCCTGTGTCCCTGCCATTTCCTTATTTATGAATTGAGCCCCAGTGTAAACTGTCTTGGAAGACTTCAGCCTTCCCTTACATGTGTGGTGGCATCTCTGTAATGTCAAAAGCATGTCTGATCTGACATTTGTGCATGTCACAGGGGAACATTCAGACTCCTTAGGGTCTGGCTGGCTGTGAGCAGGGGAGGGGAGTAGTCTGGGGCTTATCATCTGGCTTCACGTATGAGTCTCTGTCTGTCTACATAAGAAGTAAATAAAGTCTGTGTCTATGGAATAAAAATACTCACATTCACTGCGAAGTGTTCTTAGGATGTTCACCAAATGAAGTCCATGATGATGATTCAAAATAGCATTATTTGACACATAATTTGACCAAGTTCATAAGTACAAACTCTTTTTTTTGTAGGCAAGAAATTAGGGTAAGAATTTTTAGAATGCCAAGAAGGGAGAGGTTCCACTCTGGGTCCCCATCTCAAGCCAAAAGAAAAAGTAGGAAGAACTTAGAACCATGGAAGATCATCCAGGCAGCAGACCACCCAGAATCCCAAAATATAAGTTACTTACCTTTCAGTTTTGCATTTTTACCATTTTATGTTTTAGGATAGGACAAAAATCTACAGATGCTAGTCTTGAACATGACTAAGATGCAGAATTTGCAGGAGTTATACAAATAAGGCTATACTAGAAGTGAGCTTTCCAAAAATAAAACAAAACCATTTCCAAGGTTCCTGTCGATCAATAGCCACTAGTGAAAGCTCAGAGCAGAGAGGGGCTTTGGAGTGGGGCTTCTGGGGTACAAGATCGTTAATAGTGCCAGAACACTTTGGGGGAGGTGCAATGATCTGAGCTAATATTTTCTTCATTAACTTCTAACTATCCTACCAGAAAACAAGGGCTGGATATTAATTGCAAGCATTTAATAAGCACTGAGAAACACTGGGCTGGAAGAAGCACAAGCTGGAATCAAGATTGCCAGGAGAAATATTAATAACCTCAGATATGCAGATGACACAATCCTTTATGGCAGAAAGTAAAGAAGAGTTAAAGAGCCTCTTGATGAAAGTGAAAGAGGAGAGTGAAAAAGTTGGCTTAAAACTCAACATTCAGAAAACTAAGATCATGGCATCTGGTCCCATCACTTCATGGCAAATAGATGGGGAAACAGTGGCTGACTTTATTTTGGGAGCTCCAAAATCACTGCAGATGGTGATTGCAGCTATGAAATTAAAAGACGCTTACTCCTTGGAAGGAAAGTCATGACCAACCTAGAGAGCATATTAAAAAGCAGAGACATTACTTTGTTAACAAAGGTCTGTCTAGTCAAACCTATGGTTTTTCCAGTAGTCATGTATGGATGTGAGAGTTGGACTATAAAGAAAGCAGAGCACCAAAGAATTGATGCTTTTGGACTGTGGTGTTGGAGAAGACTCTTGAGAGTCCCTTGGACTGCAAGGAGATCCAACCAGTCCATCCTAAAGGAAATCAGTCCTGAGTGTTCATTGGAAGGACTGATGCTGAAGCTGAAACTCCAATACTTTGGCCACCTGATGTGAAGAACTGACTCATTTGAAAAGACGCTGATGCTGGGAAAGATTGAGGGCAGGAGGAGAATGGATGACAGAGGATAAGATGGCTGGATGGCATCACCGACTTGATGCACATGAGTTTGGGTGAACTCCAGGAGTTGGTGATGGACAGGGAGGCCTGGCGTGCTGCAGTTCATGGGGTAGCAAGGAGTCAGACACGACTGAGTGACTGAACTGAACTGAACTGAATAAGCACTTAGGGATATTGAAATCACTGTGTTCAATGTTTTCATGCCTTACCTGAGCAAAACCTCACAATCATCCTACAAAGTAGAAACCAAGGCACAGAGAGGTTACACGAGCCAGCTAACAAAACATGAAGCCAGAATTTGAACACACAATCCACCCTCTCAACCACTGTTCATTCTGGCTCTGGTGACATATTGAAATTTAATTGTGAAGGTGGAAAGTTTCAACCCATAATTACTGAGCATGAAGTCAACTGCATTCTACGTCTCATTACAGCATCTCATGTCACCTTTCTTTTTATTTACTTATTTATTTATGTATTTAGCTGCCTTGTGTCTCAGTTGCTGCTGGAGGGCTCTTCATTGCAACATGTGAGATCTTTTGTTGTGGTGCACAGACTTGCTAGTTGTGTTGCGTGGACTCAGCACCACAACTGGACTCAGGTTTAATTGCTCTGTGGCATGTGGGATCTTAGTTCTTTGACCAGGGATCAAACTCATGTCCCATAAATTGTAAGGCAGATTCTTAACCACTGGACTATCAAGGAAGTGCCTCATGTAACCTTTCTTGATCCCATTACACATGCCTCTATGGTGGGCTGGTATTGTGGTTGACCTATGGAAAGAGGTGATATTGATCTGAAGCCTCTGACACTCAGTCTGAGATTTTGCCTTGACCAATCAGCAATGAAAAGTGAAAATATTAGTCACTCAGTCAGGTCCGACTCTTTGTGACCACATGGACTATAGCCTACCAGGCTCCTCTGTCCATGGGATATCCCAGGCAAGAATACTGGAGTGAGTAGCATTCACTTCTCCAGGCGATCTCTCTGACCCGGGGATCAAACCTGGGTCTCTGCACTGCAGGCAGATTCTTTACCATCTGAGCCACCAGGTAAGCCTCCTGATGAGGATAAAAGAGGAGAGTAAAAAGCTGACTTGAAACTCAACATTCAGAAAACTAAGATAATGGCATCTTATCCCATCACATCATGGCAAATAGATGGGGAAAAGTGGAAACAGTGACAGATTTTATTTTCTTGGGCTCCAAGATCACTGTGGATAGTGACTGTAGCCATGAAATTAAAAGACTCTTGCTCCTTGGAAGGAAAGCTATGACAAACCTAGACAGTGTATTAGAAAGCAGAGACATCACTTTGCCAACAAAGGTCCATATAGTCAAAGCTATGGTTTTCTAGTAGTCATGTACAGATGTGAGAATTGGACCATAAAGAAGGCTAAGCACCAAAGAATTCACATTTTTGAACTGTGATCCTGAAGAGGACTCTTGAGAGTCTCCTAGACAGCAAGGAGACTGAATCAGTCAGTACTAAATGAAATAACCCTGAATAGTCATTGGAAGGACTGATGCTGAAGATGAAGCTCCAATACTTTGGCCATCTGGTGCCAAGAGGCGACTCATTGAAAAGACCCTGATGCTAGGGACTTAGGGTGGGAGGGGAAGGGGGCGACAGAGGATGAGGTGGTTGGATGGCATCTCCAACTCAATGGACATGAGTTTGAGCAAACTCCAGGAGATAGTGAAGGACAGGGAAGCCTGGCGTGCTGCAGTTCATGGAGTTGCAAAGAGTCAGACACCATTTATAGACTAAACAACAACAATCAACAATGTCTGTTACAGGTACAGGTTGAGATGAAGGTGGCGTACTTGCTAGGAATGTGCTGTCCCTGATCTAATCCAGTCCCACTGTTTTACAAACAATAGAATTGAGGCCCAAAGACAGCAAATGAACTGCTTAAGGCCATGTGTATAAGAAATAGCCAAGCCCAATTAGAGTTCAGGTTTTCTTGATTCTAAATTTGCAGCTCCTCCCATCAAGTCCTGTAACTCTCTGCCCGAAAAGCAACATCCTCACCCCCACTTCCTTCTTGACAGTACTATGAATAACCATTGTGTTAATGCTCACAAAACATCTTTGAGATCCAGAAAGCCTGATTTCCTAGCAGGGCATTATAAAGATCAGCAGCAGTAGCAAGTCATTCCATACCTGCAGGTTTTATCTTTTGGAAAGGTTCATTTTCAAGAGAATTATAGAGTCAGGATATTTCTTTCAGTAAAACCTCCAAAGCTTTTATCACCACAAAGATCTGTGCTAATTATTCTTACTGGGGCACCACTTTATGTTCATGTGAACACTTCAGGGCCCACTTAGCAATGGCTGTCTAGGAGCCAAAAGTAGTTAATGCAGCTTCCCAAGGTGCCCAAAATTACCCCCAGGGAACAGTGAACACTAAGAAAATCATCCTCACTCATATAACTGTCTAGCAATTTGAGGTAGGGAATCCATCAACTCTTCAGGGTCCTATGATCATCTTTGTAATTTACCATTTGGGGCAGGAGTGAGCACTTAAATGCACCCAAAAAATGAGCCCAATTTTGTTTGGTGCCCCATCTCTCACTCTAGCATCTATTACAAGCCCAATTTTGCTAAAAGCATCATCCTAATGCAAGCATCACCAGAAGAGAACAGACGGACATTAAGAAGACAGAGACAGATGTACCTTTGGATGGGAGTTAGGTGTGGAATTTCACGCCACCAGAAATAAACAGTAATTCTGACACCAAAATTAGTCATTTGGAAGGGCATCCAAGAAATATTCAATGAATTCAAAACTTTCTCAGATGTTTCAGAAATTGCTCACATAGAATGCTCTTTGTTCATGAATTTAGCTTGAATTTGTTATAAATATTAAAGGACTTTTATTCGGCTTTCTGGTTCCCTAGCTGAGCAGGTCAAAAGTAGCACCAAAAGCCTTATTTTGCTTTTTGAGATAGACTTTGATACCTTGGAGTGGTAAGTTTTGTGCCTAACACAAGGTCCAAACACAGCAGGCGTTTACTAATTACTTGCTTATCATAAATAGACACTGAGTCTGTGTTAAGCACAGGTACCCAGCACCAGGCGTCTGCCCATACTATCTTACTCATCAGCAGTCTCTATGCCACTGTGGTTATGAACGTGGTCTTCATACTATAGGAGAGCAAAGTGAGAGAACTCAGCCCGGATCACATCGCTGATAAGTCGGTGAAGCTGGGACTCCAAACAAGCCCCTCTGGTTCCAGGACATCCTAAGCACCACGCTGTATTTTATGAAACTGATAAAATCAGACATCCCAGCTGTTGAATACCTGGGGAAGACGCCATGTGGTGGCCTGATGTATTGTGGCCAGCGTACAATGTGTTTTAGCTTTGACCTTTGAAACCAGCTTTACAAGAGATGACACTGTTTCTGAAATGCCATTTCTGGTCAGCTATGTATGTTTCACATAAGGGTTTGTGCTTCTTGTATCATTCTGCCCTATTGGATTGGTTGCTATCGGGTTTACAAAATGAAATATAGATCAGTGATGGGAAGGCAAGATGAAATAAGAGATAACATCAAATACAGAGGTTTGGTAAGTGGAAGTGCTACAATATCCCCACCCTGCGACCACCAAACCATGCCCTGCTATGTAATATGGAAGGAGAAAGGCTCTAAATCGGCTTTCCCTCATTAGTTTCCTCATCATTAAAATGAAGACAAAGACAAACACTGAAGGAGTCTTCCTTTTGAAAATTTGTTCCCTGGGTAACATCAGCTCATCTCCCACCCCTTGCTTTATTTGCAAGTCCTGACTTCAGTCTGCTTCCTGGAGCAGAACTCAGCACCATCCTATCATCCTATTGTGGACAGATTAAAGCCTCCCTGAAAAATAACCATGGAGATGAGAGGAAGTTTCCTTGGTACTTGTTCTAGCTTTTAGGCTCCTTATCAGAGTACAGCTCATGCTCTGCCAAGAGAGACAATAAAAGAGGCATTAAGCTGGCTTGAGAAAGTTGTGTCTTTGGAATGAAAGAGTTTCCTATATGCACTGGGCGTCCTTCTGTCCCGATGTTTGCTAGCCTTCTGCTGTGACCATGTGATCTGGTGAGAAAAGGCTGGGAAGGACACGGCACAGCATGGTGGTTTGAACAGCCACTCTTCAAATCTACTAATCCCTACCAAGGCAGTGGGTTTTCTCTATTTCATGAAAGAGCAGTAGACTAACTTGATATGAGATAATTTTCCTGGTTGGCAACAATGAAGAAAAAGCCATGTATTTCCCAATCATGCTCAGATTGAGTCAACTGGTGAATATGTTGACCAGGGACTATAAAGGATAGAATAGCAGTGTCAATCACTCAGCAGCAAACTCATAATAGTAAGATTTTTATATCCTTCAAATTAATAGGTGTCAAGGATGTTTCGTGCACTAGCAGAGCCAGGAATGAAGGTTCCATTGATGAATTTGATACCAGAGGCACCTGACCCAAGATATCTTAACAGGAGTCCATTAGAATTATCAGTGTCATATTCTCCAAACACCGTTGAGTGATACAAATCCTGAAGAATGGGTTGACAGTGCTGTCAGGGATGGTGGAAGAGGTGATTTTGTCTCCAGAGGACTTTGCCATGGCCTCTGTCTAGCAATAAAAGTTAAAAAAAAAAAAAAAAAAAAAACTTGTCTTGCATATTTGAGTTCCCAAACCTCTAAATCTCCCCACAGCATAAATGGAATTCCTTGGTCAAGCTATAGCAGATTAGAGTAGGCATCTCAAGTCACTCAAGTTCTTAGACCTCGTTACCAAGCTTGTGCTGTTGACCAAAACAGGCTTCAACCATGTAGCTAGAAATGGATACAACTTAAAGATAAGATTGAATATTTATGTTAGCAGGTGATCATGAGCCCTGCATTTGCAGCACTTCCCCCTAAACTTACTCAAGTTTCAAAGACACTCATAAATACTCATTCCAGAGTCAAGTGCTATCCAACCTCCATTCAAGACCAATCCTAAAGTGGCCCACCCACTCACCTCCTCCACTGCCTTTAGGAACCACTTGCCTTGGTCTCTGTTTAACTTTTCTGATCAAGCCTTGGGACTTGGTCACCATGGCCAATGAGTGCCCAGGTGGGATGCTCAAATCTATCACACAACTGATCAAAGCCCCAGAGGTAGAATACAAGGGAGTTGCCACTGTTTGGTAATTCTGTCACTTGCTACAAGTAAGCAAAAGAGTTTGAAAAGGTATGGCTCTCAGATAATTGAAGCATCTCTTCAAGGGGAGACCCATTGGTCTATAAAATCAGAAAAGTATGCTATAACTTTTCCAACACAGGGGGGACTCCCACTGTATAAAACATTATGAAATTTTTGGAATTACTACATTTACAGTAAGTCAAGTTTCCCTCTGACATTCCTCTTTTTTTTTTTTGGAGTATAGTTGCTTTACAATGTTGTTAGTTTCTACTGTACAGCCAAGTAAATCAGCTATACATATACCTCCCCCCCAACCTTTTCTGGATTTCCTTCCCGTTTAAGTCACCAGAGAGCATGGAGTAGGGTTCCCTGTGCTATACGGTAGGTTCTCATTAGTTATCCACTTTATGCATAGTATCAATAGTGTACATATGTCAATATCAATTTCCCAATTCATCCCACACCCCCTATTCCCCTTGGTATCCATAGGTTTGTTTTCTACATCTGTGTTTCTATTTCTGCTTTGTAAATAAGGTCATATGGCCATACACCCTGAAAACACCTAATCTCATCTAAAGTTTCTCTTAACGGAATCTGACTTGGTCTCCACATTTGGTCTTAAAGTAGTTGGGTCTTTGGACTTCCCTGGTGGTCCAGTGTTTAAGACTTCGAGCTTTCAATGCAGGGGGTACAGGTTTGCTCTGTGGTAAGGGAACTAAGGGGACTCCCCAGATGGTTCAGTGGTAGAGAATCCACCTGCCAGTACAAGAGACATAGGAAACATGTGTTTGATCCCTGGGTTGGGAAGATCCCCTGGAGAAGGGAGTGGCTGCTCACTCCAATATTCTTGCCAGGAAAATCCCATGGACAGAGGAACCTGGTGGGCTATGGTCCATGGGGTCGCAGAGTCAACACAACTGAAGCAACTGAGCAGTAGCAACAGCAGCAAGGAGCTATGATCCCAGTGGTGCAGACAAAAAAAAAAAAAAAAAGCAGCAGCAGCTGTGTCTCCTTAATGCCATCTCACCAGAAAAGAGGGAAACAAGCACATATGACACAGAATCTTTTTCAAGTTCATCTCTTTGTTTTCCCTTTTTGCATAGTATCTACATGGATATGAAGAAAAGGGCTAGAAGCTTCTCTGCCTCAGAGTGCCTCTTTCTGTTTTTTCCTGCTTCACTTCTTACTCCACCAAAACATCTCCAAGCAAAATTTCCACCTTTCAAGCTTTGCTGGAAATCAGAACTGAATGTCATTGGGGGATATCAAATGCTGGGATTTGGCAAAATCCTTCGCACATCTGGTCAATTTGTTTTGTGTTGGAAGGACATTTAATCGATATCTGTCTGATTCGCTTACACGTGTATCATCCAAAAGTCATTTTGAAAGAACCATTTCACTCCCCAGAAGCTTTTATACATCTGTTTCTATAAGAGATACTAAATTTTTTTTTTGCACCAAGAGAATGACCATTCAAATGCCCCACACATCCTAAGCTTTAGGAACTGCAAGATTTAGGACAACTCTAAACATATACATCATATAGATTCTTCCATTGCTCTAAGTACATGCATAATCCCATCTTTATATTTCTGTATACAACCAAAGGCAGCTATTAGAATAAGAAAGTGAGGGAATGAAACACTTCCCAACCAATCAGCTTGAATATTATAAAAATCCAAATCCCCTGAATATTATAAAATTTGCATGTTCTCTACATTCTCAAGAAAGGGTGAGTTCAGATTATAAATAGACAGAAATAATCTCATTGTATTTCTCAAAGAAATAATATTTTCAAAACTCTACAACTCTGGCAAAACGTTGGGGCCCTATATTAATCTACAAATATATCTCTATCATGAGAAGTGTACTGAAACATGTTTCAAGTGAGAAGTGTTAAAACTTAGAGCAAGAAAAACTCTCAGAGTTCATTTAATTCACTGAATTTTTGCTTTGTTTTCAATCATTGCAGTCCAACAATACATTAAAACTTTTCATAAAAATAGTAATAAATATTCATTAACAGGCTTCAATCAATCAAGCACTGTATGAGAACTGATCCTCTACGACTTTATCTAATCTCCACATCTACCTTATGAAATAGATCCAATTATCACATTGACAATCACATTGCTTGAGGGTGACAACTACGGGATTCAAATCTACTCTGTCTGACACCATGGTCTGTTCTTATTTTGTCTCCAAGTAAAACAGTAACATAAACATATTTCAAAACTTCAGAAAACAATCCACCCTACCACAATACTTTGGAGCACTTGATTCTTTTCTTCTATGAAGCTCTTTCCTTACCTGTATGGTAATAATGAATATTTTCTACTTTTCAATTAATGTTATATCAAATATTTTCTGTGTTACTATAGAAACCCCATGATAATCACTTCCCTTATTGGCTGCCTAACATTTCATACTGTGGATAACTATCATCTATTTAACTATTAGCCATTTGACTTAGCAGTTAGGTTGTTTCCCTGTTTTGTGTAATATTTAAAATATTATTGAACATAACTGTAAACACAGATTCCTTCCTATATTTATTTATTTATTTGGCAGCACAGTATTTGGGATCTTATTTCCCCAACCGGGGACTGAACCCATGCCCCCTGCAGGAGAAGTTCAGAGTCTTAACCACTGGACTGTCAGGGAAGTTCCCATAGAGTCCTTCTTAGAATGTACTTAGAATTGATTCTCAGAAGTGGAATCACTCAGTCAAGGAGTGTGGATATTTTAATAGTTCTAACTAACCCATTACATTCCTTTCTGAAAATTTATACCAATATGTATTTGAGACTGCCTTTTTTTTTTTTTTTTATCACATCCTTGTTTGCATTAGGCATTATCTTCTATGTGCTCTTGCTGTTCCGATCAGTAAAAACAAAAATGGTTACTCAGTGGATTAAATTGTATTTCTATGATCACCAATGAGATCAAAATCTTTTCCATATTTAAATTTCTTTTCAGTACTCCCAGTTGTCAAATGAGGAAAGAGAGGCTTAACATAAATGACACACTAGAACCGGTCTTAGAACCAATGTTTCCAGACGGTGATAGTTAAATAAATAGATGAAAGAATAGATAGCACCTCATTCCAATTTTCCTTCCACTAACCACATTGCCTTCCCTTGATCCCTCTCATATTCTTAAATTCTGAATAAATTTTCCCAAGGCTGCCACAGTAAAGTCAAAATACTGTGAGTATTTGATTCAGAGGGGGAGTATATCTGACATTTTATACAGAGTATTAGAAAGGTCTAAACAGACCAGGTTGGGTCTGGTTAGAACCCTTACCTGTACTGACCCACCTGACCTTGAACAAGGTGTATATCACATTTTCTTCAACTATGATAGGAAGTGAGCACTTGAGTGAATGATTTCACAGATCTTTGCCACTTTCAGCTGAATGTGGTTGTAAAGTAGAGAGCCATATCAAGCCTCAAAACAAATCATCATTTCCCCCTACATCTGAATGACGCAAAGTCAAGCCACACAAGATATGTGTTGAAGCCCCAACCTTTCCCGCCAGCTCAACACAGTGAATTAGATTTCTTTTCATCCACCACTAACACAAAAAGAGATGTTCTCAGCTACACTGCTCCCTGTGGCTTCACACGGTCAGAGAATGATTAATCCCCCTCTGTCAGAAAGGAATGAGTATAACCTAACAGTTTAGAATTCAGACTTGCGTCAGACAGACCTGTGTTTGAACCTTACCTCTACACCTTTATAGCTATAAGGTCCTGGGCAAGTGATCATCTTACCTGAATCTCAAGCTCAAATATCTGTAACATACGGATAAAAATGCGCCTCCCAGGTAGCTCAGCTGGTAAAGAATCTATCTGCAATGCAGGAGACCCCAGTTCTATTCCTGGGTTGGGAAGTTCCCCTGGAGAAGGGATAGGCTACCCTATTCAAGAAGCCAATATTCTTGGGCTTCCCTCATGGCTTGGGCAGTAAAGAATCTGCCTGCAATGTGAAAGAGCTGGGTTTGATCCCTGGGTTGGGAAATGATCCCCTGGAGGAGGGCATGGCAACCCACTCCAGTATTCTTGCCTGGAGAATCCCCGTGGGCAGAGGAGTCTGAAGGGCTACAGTCCATGGGGTCATAAAGAGTTGAACATGACTGAACAGCTAAGCACATCATGGGTAAAAATTGTGCCACCTTATGGAGCACTTTCAAGGATTCAAAGTCATGATGCTTATGAAATTCTTGCCATATGCCAGGCACTGTGGAACATGTTCAGTAAAGAGGAGCAGTAACTATCTTCTTCACCACTTATTTTATATTATTTTTTTGATATCCCTATTTTTATTATTGGATTCCAGTTGCTTTACAATGTTATGTTAGTCTCTGCTATACAACAAAATGAATCAGCTAAATGTCCCCTCCCTCATGAGCCTCTCTCTGTCCCATCCTACCCTTCTACATCATTAATTTTATTAATAAATCAAAATATATTTCTTGGAATCATAGAAGGAGAATGACAAATGGATTGTTCAGAGGTGACTGGGGTACACACTCACACAGCAATTTCTTCAGGCCAGTGAAGGATGGCCTGCTTCCTCCTTCCAGGGAACTGTCTCTAGGGAGCCCAGGCCTCTGCAGATGCTGACACGGTGCTCTGGGGCACACTGTCTGAAGTTGCTGTCCTCTCTTACACAATGAACACTCCACGGTGCTAACGGAAATTTAATCTATGTGACCCTCAGTACTTAAACCGAGCCCTGAATCCTGGACCCAGTCTTGACTCATTATGCCAGGCTCCTATCAGCTCTGTGAACTGTTACTCCTCTAATCCCTCTACTCAGTTGCCATAAAGTGGCTGAAGGTATTTTCAGAGAGGCTGACTCTGGAAACCCTCGGCTTAATTAAACACCAGAGATTCACTGAGAACCCAAGGGGTTCCAGATCAAAAATTGCCACAATGACTGTTGACTTGATATTTCACAGTATATTCATTTCTGTTCCACAGAGACAGAAGTACCCCCTTTGTTAGCAAATAGGCCTGCCTTGGTCACTTGGCCAAATTATTTCTTTGGATAATTGGGAGACAGAGAATTAGATGCAACTTGAAGGTCCGTGCTGATTAATGATTAGCTACAGAGAACAGAAAGTCTTCTGCTCAGTGGCAGAGGGTGGAGGAGGATAATAGCAAGAAAAGGGCCTCTTCGGTCTCTGGATAATAGATAGCTGCAGAGAGATTCGGCTGCGAGGGTTTTTGTTGCCGTTATTTGTTTGGGTTTGGTTCAATTCGGTTTCAATCGATGGAGCTTGGTTTTGACTTTTTGTTTGTTTTATTTTTGTCTACGTGTAAGGACAGTGTCTACTTCAATGAGGTCCCCTCCCAGCTGTCTTTATCCTAACATAGACTGAGCACCAATATTACAGGCCCTGGGTCAGAAGCTTGTTCTGTTTACTTTCAAACTTTTCTGAATGTGTGAGATGCAATTATAATTACCTTCTTCACAAGGTTGCAGTGAGGTTCCAGTATAAAACAGGATGTAAAATAGAAGAGACAGAGCCAGGATTCATTGCTATACCTTCTCTCAACCCCCATAAGATGCATGCCCACATGAGAACTAGAAAACAACAAGAACCCTTTTTCAAACTGCACATGGCCCCATCACAGGACGCACATAACTGAGGGTAGTTAAGCAGGAGGTTCTGCAAAACCCCTAGGCAGAGACTGGCTGTGAGATGAGAATGAGAAAACATCCCAGAAGGATGAGAAGCAAGTCATCCATGTCTGTGGCCAATGCAGAGTTTAGGCACAGATTATACATCAGATCAGATTAGTTTGTCGATGATTATCTGAAATCCTGTCCTAAGAATTCTGGAGTCTCCGAATGGCTCAGTGGAGAAATGTTTCATGGTCATTTATTGACCTTTGCTATGGAAGATGGACCAGGAGTGGAGAGAATAGAACCAAGTATGGCATATATTTGCCATCTGTGGAGATCATAGATATATTATGTTTCTAAAAAGACCTTGAGGGACTTCCCTGGTGGTCCAGTGGCTAAGACTCTGTCCTCCCAGTGCAAGGGGCCCAGGTTTGATCCCTGGTCAGAGAACTAGCAGAGAAGGCAATGCAACCCCACTCCAGTACTCTTGCCTGAAAAATCCCATGGGAGCCTGGTCGCTAAGAGTCGGACACGACTGAGTGACTGCACTTTCATTTTTCACTTTCATGCATTGGAGAAGGGAAAGGCATCCCACTCCAGTGTTCTTGCCTGGAGAATCCCATGGACAGAGGAGCCTGGTAGGCTGCAGTCCATGGGGTCGTGAAGAGTCAGGCACGACTGAGCGACTTCCCTTTCACTTTTCACTTTCATGCATTGGAGAAGGAAATGGCAACCCACTCCAGTGTTCTTGCCTGGAGAATCCTAGGGACGGGGGAGCCTGGTGGGCTGCCATCTATGGGGTCGCACAGAGTCGGACATGACTGAAGTGACTTTGCAGCAGCAGCAGCAGAGAACTAGATCCTGAATCCAAAACATATGGATTCCATCTTTCTATCCAAATCTAAACATGATGCAAGTTTTAATAAGTTTTAATTCATTCAAAAAACATCCATTGAAACTGTATGTTTGCCTAGTATTGGTCAAGAAACCAAGGACACAGGGTTGTATATCGACGGTTTCTTTTCCTGAGGAGTTCATGTCTTGTGAGAAGGCAGAGAGCAAACAGCAAAACAAATTCAATCAAGTCAAGGCCATAGTAGAGTCTGTACAACATGTCAAGAGAACAATGAGAAGAATGCTCCCATGAGGGGAGCCAGAGAAGACTCCACAGAAAAAGGGATCATAAGACCCTTGGAACTGGATCTTAAAGAATCATAGGAATTTTCCAGATGAAAAGGAAGGATGTATATAAATAGAGGCAGGCAGGGAAGAAAGGGAAGAGCGACAAAGCTTATTTTGGCCTCAGGGAAGGGATGTGGAGGGAAGTCAAATTGGACCAACTCTTGATTCACGCTCACTAATCCATAGATGAGCACTGACCCCTGTCCATCAGAGTTCCGATAAGTCCTCCACTGGATGCCCTATCCTTTGACCCTAAATTGCTGTAACAAAATTGAGAAAATCAAATTTACCAGGATTCCTTTGAGAGATAGTGTGCATTTGTCCAGAAAAAATTCTTTGGCAAACTACTTGTGGCTGAAGCTGAGATTCCCAAGGAGCTTGATGAGTGCAGAACTTCAGATTTAGGAGAACAGAGAGGCTTTGCACTACAGAAGAAAAAAAGGAGAAAGAATGGGAGAGAAAAATCCCTTCTCTTTTGCCCATCCGTAAAGTGTCCTGAAAAGTAAAATAAAGAATAGACTGATAAAACCTTGGAACACAGCAGATTTTTCTGAGAAGAAGAGTTCTGTGTTCAGCCCATAGGTGGCGACAGAGAGGAGTATAAGAAAGCAGTGGCTGCCCTTGCCCCACAAGGCTGTGGAATTTCACCAGATCCTGAAGGGGCAAGTTTTGGCTGCTCAATAGTGGGGTCCGTCCAAGGAGCGGCGGCTGAGGGGGCGCAGGGAGGGCCGAGAGGAGCTACTCCACGTTCAAGGTCAGGAGGGGCGGCCGTGAGGAGATACCCCTAGTCCAAGGTAAGGAGCAGTGGCTGCACTTTGCTGGAACAGCCGTGAAGAGATACCCCACGTTCAAGATAAGAGAAACCCAAGTAAGATGGTAGGTGTTGCGACAGGGCATCAGAGGGCAAACACACTGAAACCATAATCACAGAAAACTAGCCAATCTGATCACACGGACCACAGCCTTGTCTAACTCAATGAAACAAAGCCATGCCGTGTGGGGCCACCCAAGACGGGAGGGTCATGGTGGAGAGGTCTGACAGAATGTGGTCTATTGGAGAAGGGAATGGCAAACCACTTCAGTATTCTTGCCTTGAGAACCCCATGAACAGTATGAAAAGGCAAAATGATAGGATACTGAAAGGGGAACTCCCGGGTCGGTAGGTGCCCAATATGCTACTGGAGATCAGTGGAGAAATAACTCTAAAAAGAATGAAGGGATGGAGCCAAAACAAAAATAATACCCAGTTGTGGACGTGACTGGTGATAGAAGCAAGGTCCGATGCTGTAAAGAGCAAATTTGCATAGGAACCTGGAATGTCAGGTCTATGAATCAAGGCAAATTGGAAGTGGTCAAACAGGATATGGCAAGAGTGAATGTCTACATTCTAGGAATCAGCCAACTAAAATGGACTGATACGGGTGAATTTAACTCAGATGACTATTATATCTACTACTGTGGGCAGGAATCCCTTAGAAGAAATGGAGTAGCCATGATGGTCAACAAAAGAGCCAAAAATACACTACTTGGATGCAATCTCAAAAATGACAGAATGATCTCTGTTCATTTCCAAGGCAAACCATTCAATATCACGGTCATCCAAGCCTATGCCCCAACCAGTAACGCTGAAGAAGCTGAAGTTGAATGCTTCTATGAAGACCTAAAAGGCCTTTTAGAACTAACACCCCAAAAAGATATCCTTTTCATTATAGAGGACTGGAATGCAAAAGTAGAAATTCAAGAAACACCTGGAGTAACAGGCAAATTTGGCCTTGGAGTACGGAATGAAGCAGGGCAAAGGCTAACACAGTTTTGCCAAGAGAACGCACTGGTCATAACAAGCACTCTCTTCCAACAACACAAGAGAAGACTCTACACATGGACATCACCAGATGGTAAACACTGAAATCAGATTGATTATATTCTTTGCAGCCAAAGATGGAGAAGCTCTATACAGTCAGCAAAAACAAGACTGGGAGCTGACTGTGGCTCAGATCATGAACTCTTTATAGCCAAATTTAGGCTTAAATTGAAGAAAGTGGGGAAAACCACTAGACCATTCAGGTATGACCTAAATCAAATCCCTTACAATTATACAGTGGAAGTGAGAAATAGATTTAAGGGACTAGATCTGATAGACAGAGTGCCTGATGAACTATGGATGGAGATTCGTGACACTGTACAGAAGACAAGGATCAGGACCATCCCCATGGAAAGAAATGCAAAAAAGAAAAATGGCTGTCTGGGGAGGCCTTACAAAGAGCTGTGAAAAGAAGAGAAGAGAAAAGCAAAGGAGAAAAGGAAAGATATAAGCATCTGAATGCAGAGTTCCAAAGAATAGCAAGGAGAGATAAGAAAGCCTTCCTCAGAGATCAATGCAAAGAAATAGAGGAAAACAACAAAATGGAAAAGACTAGAGATCTCTTCAAGAAAATTAGAGACATCAAGGGAACATTTCATGCAAAGATGGGCTCAATAAAGGACAGAAGTGGCATGGACCTAACAGAAGCAGAAGATATTAAGAAGAGGTGGCAAGAATACACAGAAGAACTGGACAATAAGGATCTTCATGACCCAGATAATCATGATGGTGTGATCACTGACCTAGAGCCAGACATCCTGGAATGTGAAGTCAAGTGGGCCTTAGAAAACATCACTATGAACAAAGCTAGTGGAGGTGATGACATTCCAGTTGAGCTATTTCAAATCCTGAAAGATGATGCTGTGAAAGAGCTGCACTCAGTATGCCAGCAAATTTGGAAAACTCAGCAGTGGCCACAGGACTGGAAAAGGTCAATTTTCATTCCAATCCCAAAAAAGGCAATGCCAAAGAATGCTCAAACTACCGCACAATTGCACTCATCTCACACACTAGTAAAGTAATGCTCAAAATTCTCCAAGCCAGGCTTCGGCAATACGTGAACTGTGAACTTCCAGATGTTCAAGTTGGTTTTAGAAAAGGCAGAGGAACCAGAGATCAAATTGCCAACATCTGCTGGATCATGAAAAAAGCAAGAGAGTTCCAGAAAAACATCTACTTCTGCTTTACTGACTATGCCAATGCGGCTGTGTGAATCACAATAAACTGGAAAATTCTGAAAGAGATGAGAATACCAGACCACCTGACCTGCCTCTTGAGAAAACTATATTCAAGTCAGGAAGCAACAGTTCGAACTGGACATGGAACAACAGACTGGTTCCAAATAGGAAAAGCAGTACGTCAAGGCTGTATATGGTCACCCTGCTTATTTATCTTATATGCAGAGTACATCATGAGAAACGCTGGGCTGGAAGAAGCACAAGCTGGAATCAAGATTGCTGGGAGAAATATCAATAACCTCAGATATGCAGATGACACCACCCTTATGGCAGAAAGTGAAGAGGAATTAAAAAGCCTCTTGATGAAAGTGAAAGAGGAGAGTGAAAAAGTTGGCCTAAAGCTCAACATCAGAAAACTAAGATCATGGCATCTGGTCCTATCACTTCATGGGAAATAGATGGGGAAACAGTGGAAACAGTGTCAGGCTTTATTTTTCTGGGCTCCAAAATCACTGCAGATGGTGATTGCAGCCATGAAATTAAGATGCTTACTTCTTGGAAGGAAAGTTATGACCATCCTAGATAGTATATTGAAAAGCAGAGATATTACTTTGTCCACAAAGATCCGTCTAGTCAAGGCTATGGTTTTTCCAGTGGTCATGTATGGATATGAGAGTTGGACTGTGAAGAAAGCTGAGCGCTGAAGAATTGATGCTTTTGAACTGTGGTGTTGGAGAAGACTCTTGAGAGTCCCTTGGACTGCAAGGAGATCCAACCAGTCCATCCAAAAGGAGATCAGTCCTGGGTGTTCATTGGAAGGACTGATGCTGAAGCTGAAACTCCAATACTTTGGCCACGTCATGCAACGAGTTGACTCATTGGAAAAGACCCTGATGCTGGGAAGGATTGGGGGCAGGAGGAGAAGGGGATGACAGAGGATGAGATGGCTGGATGGCATCACCGACTCAATGGACATGAGTTTGAGTGAACTCTGGGAGTTGGTGATGGACAGGGAGGCCTGGAGTGCTGTGATTCATGGGGTTGCACAGAGTCAGACACAACTGAGCGACTGAACTGAACTGAACTGAACTGATGTTGGGGTTAATGGCGACCTCCTCCAAAAGAGCTTATGCCATTCCCAGGTGTGCTGCACCAAGAGCCCCTGCCCCTGCGGCAGGCCACTGCTGACCCGTACCTCCACAGGAGACATCAAAGACAGTTCTGGTTCAGTCTCTGTGGGGTCTCTGGGTCCTGGTGTGCACAAGGTTTGTTTGAGCCCTCCAAGCATCTCTGGCGGGTATGGGATTTGATTCTAAATGAGATTTTGCAACCTACTACCATTTTTCTGGGGCTTCTCCTTTGCCCCTGGACGTGGGGTATCTTTTTTTGGTGAGATCCAGCATTCTCCTGTTGACAGTTGTTCAGTGAGTTGTAAGTTTTGAGTTCTCACAGGAGAAGATGAGCACATATCCTTCTATCTCCATCCATCTACTCTGCCAAAAAACCGTGTACACATCAGGACCCAGGAGAAAGAAGCAGTGACCCCAAAGGAGATTGACCCAGTCTTGCCTGTAGTGTCCAGGAGTCTCTGGTGGAGGCTTGGGCTGGCGGTGGCCTGCTGCAGGGTCAGGGGCACTGAGTGCAGCAGTGCCTGCAGGGGACCTTTTGAAGGAGATTCCCATTATCTTCATTACCTCCACCAGAGTTTGGCCTCAGGTCAAATAACAGGGAGGGAACACAGCCCCAGCCATCAACAGAAAATTGGATTAAAGATTTACTGAGCATGGCTCCATCCATCAGAACAATACCCAGTTTCCCCCTCAGTCAGTCCCTCCCATCAAGAAGCTTCAATGAGCCTCTTATCCTTATCCGTCAGAGGGCAGAAGAATGAAAACCACAATCCAGAAAACTAACCAAACTGATCACATGGACCAAAGCCTATTTAACTCAATGAAACTATGAATGCTGTGTAGGACCACCCAAGATGGATCAGTCATGGTGGAGAGTTCTGATAAAACGTGGTCCACTGGAGAAGGGAATGACAAACCACTTCAGTATTCTTGTCTTGAGAACCCCATGAACAGCATGAAAATGCAAAAAGATAGGATACTGAAAGATGAACTGCCCAGGTTGGTAGGTATCCAATATGCTACTGGAGATAGTGGAGAAATAACTCCAGAAAGAATGAAGAGACAGAGCCAAAGCAAAAACACCACCCAGTTGTGGATGTGACTGGTGATGGAAGTAAGGTCTGATGCTGAAAAGAGCAATACTGCATAGGAACCTGAAATGTTAGGTCCATGAATCAAAGCAAATTCAAAGTGGTCAAACAAGAGATGGCAAGAGTGAACCTCAACATTTTAGGAATTAGCAAACTAAAATGGACTGGAATGGGTGAATTTAACTCATGACCATTATATCTACTACTGTGGGCAAGAATCCCTTAGAAGAAATGGAGTAGCCATCATAGTCAACAAAAGAGCCTGAAATGCAATTCAGTTCAGTTCAGTCGCTCAGTCATGTTGAACTCTTTGGAACCCCATGAACCACAGCACACCAGGCTTCCCTGTCCATCACCAACTGCTGAAGTCTACCCAAACCCATGTCCATTGAGTCGGTGATGCCATTCAACCATCTCATCCTCTGTCATCCCCTTCTCCTCCTGCCCTCAATCTTTCCCAGAATCAGGGTCTTTTCAAATGAGTCAGCTCTTCACATTAGGTGGCAAAAGTATTAGAGTTTCAATTTCATCAACATCAGTCCTTCCATTGAACACTCAGGACTCATCAGCTTTAGGATGGACTGGTTGGATCTTCTTGCAGTCCAAGGGACTCTCAAGAGTCTTCTCCAACACCACAGTTCAAAAGCATCAATTCTTCGGTGCTCAGCTTTCTTTATAGTCCAATTCTCACATCCATACATGACTACTGGAAAAATCATATCCTGGACTAGATGGACCTTTGTGGACAAAGTATTGTGTCTGCTTTTTAATATGCTGTCTAGGTTGGTCATAATTTTCCTTCCAAGGAGTAAGCGTCTTTTAATTTCATGGTTGCAATCACCATCTGTAGTGATTTTGGAGCCCAAAAAATAAAGTCAGCCACTGTTTCCATTGTTTCCCCATCTATTTGCCATGAAGTGATGGGACCAGATGCCATGATCTTTGTTTTCTGAATGTTGAGCTTTAAGCCAACTTTTTCATTCTCCTCTTTCACTTTCATCAAGAGGCTCTTTAGTTCTTTACTTTCTGCCATAAGGGTGGTGTCATCTGCATAACTGAGGTTATGAAATGCAGTATTTGGATGCAACCTCAAAATTGACAGAATGATCTCTGTTCATTTCCAAGGCAAACCATTCAATATCACAGTAATCCAAGTCTATGCCCTGAACAGTAATGCTGAAGAAGCTGAAGGAGAATGGTTCTATGAAGACCTATAAGACCTTCTAGAACTAACACCCAAAAAAGATGTCCTTTTCATTATAGGGAACTGGAATGCTAAAGTAGGAAGTCAAGAGATACCTGCAGGAACAGGAAAATTTGGCCTTGGGGTACAAAATGAAGCAGAGCAAAGGCTAACAGAGTTTTGCCAAGAGAACGCACTGGTCATAGCAAACACCCTCTTCCAACAACACAAGAGAGGACTCTACACATGGACATCACCAGATGGTAAATACAAAAATCAGATTGATTATATTCTTTTCAGCTAAAGATGGAGAAGTTCTACACAGTCAGCAAAAACAAGACCAGGAGCTGACTGTGGCTGCAAAAGTCAGGGTTAAATTGAAGAAAGTAGGGAAAACCACTAGACCACTGAGGTATGACCTAAATCAAATCCCTTACAATTATACAGTGGAAGTGCCAAATAGATTCAAGGGATTAGATCTGATATACAGAGAGCCTGAAGAACTATGGATATGTACATGAACTTCATGTACATGGACATGAACTTCATGATATTGTACAGGAGGCAGTGATCAAAACTATTCCCAAGGAAAAGAAATGCAAAAAGGCAAAATGATTGTCTTATAAGGCCTTACAAATAGTTGAAAAAAGAAGAGAAGCTAAAGGCAAAGAAGAAAAGGAAAGATATACCCATTTGAATGCAGAGTTCCAAAGAATAGCAAGGAGAGATAAGAAAGCTTTCCTCAGTGATTGATGCAAAGAAATAGAAGAAAACAGTAAAATGGGAAAGACTAGAGATCTCTTTAAGAAAATTAGAGATACCAAGGGAAATTTTCATGCAAAAATGGGTACAATAAAGGACACAAATGGTGTGGACCTAGTGGAAGCAAAAGATATTAAGAAGAGGTGGCAAGAATACACAGAAGAACTATACAAACAAGATCTTCATGACCCAAACTACCACGACGGTGTCATCACTCATCTAGAGCCAGACATCCTGGAATGCAAAGTCAAGTGGGCCTTAGGAAGCATCACTAAGAACAAAGCTAGTGGAGGTGATGGAATTCCAGTTGAGTTATTTCAAATCCTAAAAGATGATGCTGTGAAAGTGCTGCACTCAATATGCCAGCAAATTTGGAAACCTCAGCAGGGGCCACAGGACTGGAAAAGGTCAGTTTCCATTCCAATCCCAAAGAAAGGCAATGCCAAAGAATGCTCAAACTACCGCACAATTGCACTCATCTCACATACTAGCAAAGTAATGCTCAAAATTCCCCAAGCCAGGCTTCTATAGCACATGAACCGTGAACTTCCAGATGTTCAAGCTGGGTTTAGAAAAGGAAAAGGAACCAGAGATGAAGTTGTCAACATCCAATGGATCATCAAAAAACCAAGAGAATTCCTGAAAAACATCTACTTCTGCTTTATTGACTATGCCAAAGCCTTTGACTGTGTGGATCACAATAAACTGTGGAAAATTCTGAGAGAGATGGGAATACCAGACCACCTGACCTGCCTCCTGAGAAATCTGTATGCAGGTCAAGAAGCAACAGTTAGAACTGGACACAGAACAACAGACTGGTTTCAAATCAGGAAAGGAGTACATCAAGGCTGTATATTGTCACCCTGCTTATTTAACTTATATGCAGAGTACATCATGAGAAATGCTGGACTGGATGAAGCACATGCTGGAATCAAGATTTCTGGGAGAAATATGAATAATCTCAGATATGCAGATGACACCACCCTTATGGCAGAAAGTGAAGAGGAACTGAAGAGCCTCTTGATGAAGGTGAAAGAGGAGAGTGAAAAAGCTGGCTTAATACTCAACATTCAAAAAACGAGGACCATGGCATCTGGTCCCATCTTTTCATGGCAAATAGATGGGGAAACAATGGAAACAGTGAGAGACTTTATTTTCTTGGGCTCCAAAATCACTGCAGATGGTGACTGCAGCCATGAAATTAAAAGATGCTTGATCCTTGGAAGAAAAGTTATGAACAACCTAGACAGCATATTAAAAAGCAAAGACATTACTTTGCCAACAAAGGCAAAGTATGCCAACATTAGCTTTGCTAATCAAAGCTATGGTTTTTCCAGTAGTCACGTATGGATATAAAGAAAGCTGAGCACCAAAGAACTGATGCTTTTGAACTGTGGCATTGGAGAAGACTCTTGAGAGTCCCTTGACTGCAAGGAATTCAACCAGTCCATCCTAAAGGAAATTAGTCCTGAATATTCGTTGGAAGGACTGATGCTGAAGCTGAAACTCCAGTCATTTGGCCACCTGATGTGAAGAACTGACTCACTGGAAAAGACCCTGATGCTGGGAAAGATTGAGGGCAGGAGGAGAAGGGGATGACAGAGGATGAGATGGTTGGATGGCATCACCGATTTGATGGACATGAGTTTGAGTAAACTCCAGGAGTTGGTCATGGACAGGGAGGCCTGGCGTGCTGCAATCCATGGGGTCGCAAAGAGTCAGACACAACTGAACAACTGAACTGATTGACTGAAGGAGCAAGAGGCCTCAGCTGACATCTGAGTGATGGGTTCTAGTCTATGAAGCATGGAAAATACAGGAGAGGGGGAAGCACTGCATCAATTCTGCAAGAGTCCCTACTTCTATCTGAAACCTTATAGTAGGTCAGTTACTGTAATCTATAGTATTAGGATGTGTGTGCGTGCTAAGTCACTTCAGTCATGTCTGACTCTTTGCAACCCTATGGACTGTAGCCCACCAGACTCTTCTGTCCATGGGATTCTTCAGGCAAGAATACTGGAGTGGGTTACCATGCCTTCCTCCAGGGGATCTTCCCAACCCAAAGATCGAACCCAGGTCTCCTGCGCTGGCAGAGGGGTTCTTTATCAGTAGCGCCACCAAATGTCTTTAAGCAGCTTCATGACTTAGGCTCACTCACTGTGGACTACTGAGGGTGGCAGACATCAGAGGTAGTGACCGCCTAGGCAGTGTCACTAGAGATGTATGTTCAACCCGATAAACAGGGCATCACAATGTGGAGATTCATGCCAAACCTCCTAGAGATCGAGCCACAAGAGGCCCCAGCTTCAGCGATGCCCATTTTCTATTCTGAAGAGCTAGGTTGATACAGCCAGCCCCCTTCACCAGTATTAACTGTAAGAATAAGTTCATTGAAAAGCAATGAAACAAACCACCACAAAGACTGTCATGATTAAAAGGCCTGCTGAGTTCTCTTGTTGGTTGGCACCGGGACAAGCCAGGAAGGAGGCAGATCTAGAGACTTTAAAGCCCTTTGCAAATTGCCTTTGATCAAAATACTTTATTATCATAATCACTCCCATTGCCAATTTAGAAATGTCAATCTGGAATGACAAAGTGCTCTTGAAATGTTTAAAAAACACAAATCACAAAGGGGAGGTGCTTGGCAGAAATGTGCACTTCGTTTAAAGCCATAAGTCACATTTAGATTTTGCCTCCCAAAATGAAGACTGGGTGAGGAGTTTTATCCTACAGCCAGAAGCTACATGTTTTTCTTTCTTCCTTTTTTTTTTTTTTCTTTTGCAGTGTTCCTGTAGGACTGCTCACCCCAATCTCAAGGCCCTACTCACACATACTCTTAAATGCATAAACTTGCTACAAGGACATGGTTCGCCCTGAGTGAGGACAGACCATGGCTGCACCTCCATCTCCTCCTCCTCTCTGAGCTCCTGCAGGGCAAGAGTACAATCTGATTCACTGCTGTAGACTCAGGGCCCTGAGTCGTAGTAGACACCAAATGAAGAGTTATTGTCTTTCTGTCGAGACCCTCCCTCCCCACTGCCTGCTGGGAAGGTTGCAGCAGTCTTCCCTTTGCTTCATCATGTGACCTTCCCTGACATTTCTTTACCCTCCATCCCACACTGGAGCTGCTAGACTCAGCCTGTCTCTTAACCTCTGTGTTCAACTTCGGATGGCTTCATCCAGGAGACCCCATGCGATAACGTTGAGGGAAAAAATCCACACTATAAAGAGCCCTGTTTTGTGGCAGGAATATCCTTATAAGCTATTCGGACTTGGACAATGAGGACCTCTAAGGAACATACTTGAGGCAAAAATGCAATCAACTTTCACTTTTGTTTTGCTCAGTGGGTCATGATCACAGAAAGCAAGGTCTAATTGCTTGAGGCTAGGAAGGGATTGGGCTTGCCTAGTGGCTCAGAAGGTAGAGTCTGTCTGCAATGCAGGAGACCTGGGTTCAGTCCCTGGGTCAGGAAAATCCCATGGAGAACGGAATGGCAACCCACTCTAGCATTCTGGCCTGGAGAATTCCATGGACAGAGGAGCCTGGCAGGCTACAGTCCATGGGGTTCACAAAGAGTCAGACACCACTGAGTGACTAACACACACACTTAAGAGGGGATTTACAGAATCTGACATTAGGAAGGACAAGAGGGACGATAAGGTGGTTAGAGAGAACTAGCATGGTTAGAGAACTCATGAGAAAGTCTAAAAGGAATTTTATAAAGATTCTGCTCTGTGGTGAGCAGCATGATTTTTCTTCCAGATCCCCACCAACCGTCTTGCTAAATACCTCCATTTTTCGGCCATGCCTGTGAAATTAGCAGTCTAAGTTTCAATGTGGGGATGTGAGAAGAGAAACTCCCCCAGGGAGGAGATGCCAAGTCTGGCTACATCTCACTGAGATGTATCCACCTACATCTCAGTGAGATCAAGCCCAAACCCTTTAGCCTGGCATGTAGGGCTGACACAGGGTCAGGAGCCCTTGAGGGTAACTTGTTCAAGGTGGTCAGGATGCTGTGACTGCTTTTAAAGCCCACTCAGGCCCCCATGAAAAGAATCCCAGTGCTCATCATCACAGCCTCAGAAACCTCTCCCGTCTCTTCCAAATGAATTCCCTCGATCTAACTTGCCATCCACGCTCCCACCTTACCCACTTCCTCTAACCCCTCTCGTCTTGCTTCAGAACCAGCTTCTTTCTTTCGCCCTGAGATCAGAGGCCTCTGTGTACCATCCCTGTGGACAGAGCCTATGCTAGAGAAGTTTACTGGATCACACACTTTGTTCAGACCTCCTCTGTGGTTCTCTGCTTTTCTTCCTCTCAGGACCCTCCCTGGGCCACCCCTTTGCTCTATCCTGACATCACAGACCACCCTCAGTTAAGTCGTAGCTGAGCCCCCACTCCTACCCTGAACCTGTTTTCCACTTAGTAGGAAGAGGATTTCCTCCAATTTTCGCATCTATTTCTCAGTAGCACATAGCCTGTACTGCAGGCAAACACTTTGCTTCTAGTAAGTCTCAATCCTCCCCAGTTCTAAGCCTTTGCTCATTCTATTGCACCAGCCCAAAACACCTCTTCCTCTCCCCTTTAGCTATCAAAATGCTGTTTATTGTCCACAGCGCAGCTTATTCCTGATCTCCACTGCAAGTTATTTTCCAGTCATTCCATGTTGAGCCTACTGCTGCCAACTTCCTAGAAATACATCCAAAACATGCCACTCCCTGTTAAGAAGCCAATGGCTTCTAAATCTGGCACAAAACAAGGGGTGTACCTAGTCAGTTCTAAATATTGCCCCTTTGTTGAGAAGCTCACTGTCTACAAGGAGGTAAGAGACACAGGCTGTGCAGAGGACACTGGTGTGTACACAACAGAAAGGAAAGGTTTAAATAGTGCTGATATGCAAATCTGCCAAGTTTCTGTATATTTCTCAGGAAAGGGAAGAAATACATACCTGATTAGAAGAAGGAGGAGGAATCAACTTCCTCTTACAAAAATGAGTGCTCCTGGCATGCCTAGGCTTGAAACTGTCAGGCAAGAGGTAACTGGAGATGCAGAGCTGTTAGAGGTCAGGAAAAAGATGAAGTTTATGTCTCAAGGCTTGTCTCCCTGAACTGTTTTCTTCCCACTCTCTATTCCATGAGAATCTCAGCTCCCATGTTTGTAAACAGCTATACAGTGAGTTCATGCGGCCTCCCTGTCTCTTCCTGATCCTCTGCCCTCCTGATCAGTTGGAGTCGAACAGGAGGAGGTAATTCTAGCTGGAGTTACGAGCCTTCCCACCACCCCACCCTGCCACATACACACCCATGGCAGTTGGCAATTTAAAAACGAAGGTTGACGTAGTAAAACTGTGTTGAAGCGTGATTCCAAAAAGTCAAAATCTCTATCAATTATAAAATTCTGGGTAGCAATGGTTGGATTCATTATACTGTCTATTCGTTCTTATTGAGGACACTGTGAAAGCCAAGATTATCTTTTGAATCTTATTCCTCTTCCACTCATTCCCCTCCAACCACTCAAATCTCTTGCCATTCCTCAAAGTATCCAGATACACAGAGATCTTAGAACA
This sequence comes from Bos javanicus, assembly GCF_032452875.1. Taxonomy (NCBI): domain Eukaryota; kingdom Metazoa; phylum Chordata; class Mammalia; order Artiodactyla; family Bovidae; genus Bos; species Bos javanicus. Next base: position 31,308,455 of record NC_083893.1, on the reverse strand, counting down.
ACTGAACATGTACTCTCTTGGACAGAGGTAGCTCACTTAAGTTCTGTGCTGAGTATTCTGTTTTCTGTCTATAGTCAAAGCTATAGTTTTTCCAGTAATCATGTATGGGTGGGAGAGTGGGACCATAAAGAAGGCTGAGCACTGATGAATTGAAGCTTTTGAACTGTGGTGTTGGAGAAGACTCGTGATAGTCCCTTGGACTGCAAGGAGATCAAACCAATCAATACTAAAGGAAATCAACCTTGAATATTCATTGAAAGGACTAATGCTGAAGATAAAACTCCAATACTTTGGCCACCTGATGCAAAGAGCTGACTCATTGGAAAAGATCCTGATACTGGGAAAGATTGAAGGCAACAGGGAAGGGGGTAGCAGAGAATGACATGGTTGGAGAGCATCACAAACTCGATGAACATGAATCTGAGCAAACTCCAGGAGATAGTGAAGGACAGAGGAGCCTGGCATGCTGCAGTCCGTGTGGTCACAAAGAGTTGGACATGAATTAGTGACTGAACAACTGTCCCGCCACATTCAATCTCCACTGTCTACTGCTCAGCCTTAGGAGGCTGACTTCTTTGGACAGTGTTACCCCGGCTCCCTCACTTTCTGGTTTCTGGTTGGGTTGACCAATGGGGAGCTTTGGCAAGAATTAAATTGGGGTATTTCTCACCTCAGTTCCCTCCTTGCCAGCCACAGTTTGGCAGTGACTATGATCCCTCATTTAAGGCCACAGCTCATGTCAAGCAAACCCTCTCCTGTGGCTACCATTGTCATAAAGCATCTTTAAGCCTTGGGGTACAATCATTTCCTACCAACCAGAGTCTTTAAGGGCTTCATCATCTCTCTTAGTTTCTTTCAATTGTATCCTTATCATTGTAAACTGTCTTTTCATTAAACTTTCTTAAGACACTCCATGAGCTGGCCAAGTATTTCTTGCAGCTGCTGCTGCTGCTAAGTCGCTTCAGTTGTGTCCAACTCTGTGCGACCCCATAGACAGCAGCCCACCAGGCTCCCCCATCCCTGGGATTCTCCAGGCAAGAACACTGCAGTGGGTTGCCATTTCCTTCTCCAATGCATGAAAGTGAAAAGTGAAAGTGAGGTCTCTCAGTCGTGTCCGACTCTTCACGACCCCATGGACTGCAGCCCACAAGGCTCCTCCATCCATGGGGTTTTCCAGGCAAGAGTACTGGAGTGGGGTGCCATTGCCTTCTCCGTTTCTTGCAGAGACCCCGTCTAATTTGCCTTCTTCATATCTGTATACCTATGTGACTTGCTCATAAGGTCTTCCCTTACCACTCTATTAAAATTTGTCATTCTATGAAATAGTTTATGTTAACAGAATCAGACTTATTTAATCTGAAGGTCTATTGGTAAAGAAAGATTTTGAGACCTGAGTATCAGTTGATGGAGCAATACTGTCAGCAACTCTCCATTTCCAATGGAAATAGAAAACATGATGTCAACAGAGAGCAATAAAGATTTAGGTGGGACTTCCAGGAGATCTTGAGATACCATGAGGACTGGAGGATATTGAAATACCATGAGGACTGGAGGATCTTGAAGAGTGTGGTGGGAGAGGATATGGAATCTCTGGGAGGTAACTCCCAAACTGGAACCTCTTTCCAGCATGAGGAGGGACTCACTGAAAACATGGAGCTTGCAGACTGGTTGGGGGTCATAGACATTTTTGTCTGTCATTTCAAAATATAAAATGACAAGTTGTGGAAAATGATACTATAGTAAACACCTCATGGTTTTTTCTGCCTAGCATCCATTTTCCCTTCTGATACTGCACCTCCTCTCCCATTCGTAGTCCCTGTCACTTGAGGCTCTCCCCTCTCAGATTCTAGAAAGAGGCTGGAAACCCAGGCTTGGCCAATGGGGATATAGCTTGACCTGGCCACAAAAATTAGTTCTATTTCAATTGAGCCAGCCTCTTTATTTTAAAAAAATATTTGTTTGGCTGAAGCAGGTATTAGTTGCAGTATGTGGATTTAGTTGTGGCATGGAACTCTTAATTGTGACATGTGGAATCTAGCTCTCTGTCCAGGGATCAAACCCAGGCCTCCAGCCTTGGGAGTGTGGAGTCTCAGACACTGGATAAGTCCTAACTCAGCCTATTTAGAGCCATGGGCCTCAGGCATAGGTCCTGCTATATTGGGAAAGAAGACTCTTTCCACTAGGATAGCCCAGCTGGTGGGATATAGGCAAGAAGCCATCATGGACATCTCGTGGAGAGAGCTTGTAGAGAAATGTGAAAGAAGCAGGCGGATTCTAATAGATGGACTGAGTATCCTAAAACGTAACTGGATTTGATCTCTTAAATCCAGTCATCCCTGAACTGCCTAGTACACGGGTCAAGCCTCCTTTACTGACTAGTTTCAGTTGACTTGGGTTCTAACACTGTGACCAATACTGTTCAGAGGGCAGGGCACAGGGAGCTAGGAAAGGACCACAGGTAGGTGACTACATTGTCTCAGGCAGCCAGGGGAGAGCTCTGGGAGTTGGTAGCATCAAGCTGACTACAGGAATCTACAGGAAGGCAAAGGCCTCTAATATTGACTAGGTGCCAGACCAAAGTCCTATCATGTCTAAAATCAATTACAGTTAAGATAAAATCTACTTTTCTGTTTTGCTTGTACAGGCTCTATTTCCCTGTACCTGTCAACCTTCCATAACTTGGGTAAATCTCTCCTTCCTCACTGCCATGTTTCAAGTCACCAAAGGGAAATAACATGGAACACTTTCCCTGGATCATAAAGTTTATCTGAATGACCAGAAAAAGGGACATGAAGCTGTCTTCATGCCGGAATCCTTGCTTCTAGCTTAAGAGTCCTCCAAGGAGTTATCAAGTATACCTATTTATTCAGCAGTTAGGTATTTCTTTCAAAACTTCAGGGGAGGACAAATAAAAGTCAAAATGCCTGACCTCATTCATATGCAGTGGTTGGCAAAACAGTACAACTTTTTACCACTTGAACAGCCTCTTAAAGCTGCTGACATCTGAATAGGGGTTATTACAGCAGGAAAGGAGCATGTGGGTGTCTGCTTTGTATCTACCCCAGATTTCTTTTGGATTGAAGTAAATGGATGGTCCTCTCCTATATGTGCACACTATCTTCACACACACACACACCGACACACACACACACAATGACATTATGACATTTTACTTCTCAAACTTGAGGCTGTGTGCCCAGAAGTAAGGGAGCCCTAGTTTCAGATTCCTCCCTGAGAGACTGTCAGAGACAGAGAAAGCGGCCAAAACTAACATAAGGTCAAAGAGCCAGCCCTGGGCCGGTTCAGGGAGGTAGGGGCATCCCGATTGCTGGTTTAGCACCTGGACACTAAGAACAGATGTTTTTTCTCTTCTTGATAACTTAAATGGCAGTGATCTGGTCTGTGCTGAAGTCTTCTGGGCTCAAGAATACATATTCTGCTCAGAGACGTGGCCTTCTTTTTCTCTTCTCATAAAGAAACAATTCATTCACAGGCGAGGTGGTCAAAGTCCAAGTTCAAATCAACCCGGAACGATCGTATTTTACAGCCCCAGGAACTGTTCCCAAGGTGACACTCAGATCCTTACGTGGCTCTCCTCCCTGACAGGCAGCAGTGTCCCAAGAGCACATGAGAAGCACTGACAGTAAGACTGACATGATTAGGGGAGAGCAAACAAAGGCTGCTTTCAGACAAGTTCCTCTCTTTCAGGTACGGGCTTCCTAGCCAACCAAGTGCCGGTTAGAGTACATTGATCTGCACCTTCCCTCATCCAGGATTCCCCACCCCAGAGAAATGCAGACACCTCATTGGCGCAGGTGGACAAAGGGATCCCACCAACGTCAGAGGCCCGTCACTGCCTACGTCTGCTTCCAAACGGCTTCGCTTGTAGCAGCTCCAAAGACAACCGCACCGTCTTCACACAGACTCCTGAGAAGACAGAACTGGGACCAAATTCCACCCGAGTGCTTACTTCCTGAGACGGGGCATGTTAGCTAACGTATCTTCTAGTGTTGGATGCAGTTGGAAGTGCCTGCGTCGTGAATAGTTAGGTGACTTAAATCACAAGTGTAGGTAAAGTGTCTGACAGCCAGGTAGGTAGTAAGGGTCAATAAATGTCAGCGCCCACTTTCACCCTCTTTGCCCACTGTAGAGACTGGCAGGTTCACACCAACCTGTGATCATCACAGTTGTGTGCATGCCCCTGGAGGCCTAGCATGAAGATCCTAATGATGGGGACGGGGAGGAGGCTCATCTTGTGTTTGCAGATTAATAGTGTCCCCAAAGTCTTTGAAATGACAAAAGAAATTAATCGAGATGAACAATAGCATGGTCAGCAGCGCCAGTCAACTCAACACTTGACAGGTACATTTTGGGCAGTTAGTTGTGCCCCATAGAGTCAAATGTGGGATACTTACTCATCAAATCCCTCTTCAGCAAAATGTTCTGACATCCTTCTGACCTCAGGTAGCTGAACACAAACTCATCATACCCTTCAGGTGCTGCACGTGGTAATGCAGGCAGGGCCCTGCTGAAGTGGGAGCTGAAATCCAGCCTCGGCTTTGCTGCCCAAACCAAGACCCCAGCACAGGTTCTGTCTCTTGGAGGTGTCTCTGTGCTTCACACAAAAGCACCATATAGGCCAGGGGTAACCGGGGTCCAGATCATGGTCCAGACTCCGGCTTCATGAACATTCTCAGCTCTCCATGACCCTCACCTCCACTTTCTGGGTTCCTGTGTGTCCACACTGAGAAATGGGTTATTTCCTGCCATATCGGTAAACAAGGATGTCACAGCCATCAGCAATTGCAGCCTCCAGTGCGAGCTGGTGAGCCCTAAGGACATCAGAAAGGAGAAGAGTCCCTGCCATCGGACTGCCATGAGACTGCAGCCACTCCCTACAGTGGGGGCTTTCCTGGTAGCTCAGGGGTAAAGAATCTGCCTGCAGTTCAGGAGACAGGGTTCAATCCCTGGGTCGGGAAGAGCCTCTGGAGAAGGGCGTGGCAGCCCACTCTAGTATTCTTGCCTGGAGAATCCCATGGACAGAGGAGCCTGGCAGGCTACAGTCCACAGGGTCTCAAAGAGTTGGACACGACTGAAGCAACTTTGCACACACATGCAGGCACTCCCTATGGTGAGCCCCAAGGGAGCTCAGGATGTAAAAGAAACACAGGATACTGGCCCGGGATAGCTGAGGTGTATATGAAAGGAATGACTTCAGTAAGCCCAGGCTCTTGTACCTTCCCATACATAGAAAAGCACTAAATTCCCTAACTTGGCTTATCTGCTTCTCTTTAATTATCAATAATCTTTTGATGTTCAGACTATCTGCCCCTTTGTTACAAAATTCTATAAACCTGGCTCCTCCCCCTCGCCTCCTCTGAGCAGTTCTCTCAGGGTTAATTGAGATGCTGTCTCCTGGCTTGAAGTCCTAAAAATTCCCACTGAATAAAACGTAGCTCTCAACTTTTAGGTGGTGAATATTTTTTAAGTTGATACTTGTGTCAACTACAAATGGGCACTTGCCAAGAGCATTGCCAGTGACTGAACAATGAGGGCATTTGTCATCTGCCTCTGTGGAGATTGAACCCTGTGCTGCTGCAGCTGCTGGCCTTCAACACCCACCGAGGGAGTTCAGGGTGGAGCAGGGCTTTAGATAGTTGGATATTTTCAGGAACTGATTTTATGATCCCAATCCTTACACCTCATATTTAGAAAAGCATTAAATCCCTTCGTAATGACATCAGCTCCTCATGACTAGCAGAAAATCTTTGTAAAATGAGCGCTTAATTGCATCGAACTCCTCCTTCACCGAAATCTTGTATATTGAGCTTCCTAATTGCCTCTCTGGAGCAGTCTCTCAGAGCTGTCAGAGGTGCTGTCTCCCAGGCTGCAGTCCTCATTTTGCCCCAAATAAAACTTAACTCTCAACTCTCAAGTTGTGCGTCTTTTTAGTTGACACCTGGCAGGGGTACTCCTGGGGAGTCTGTGGAATTCCTGCCTCCGTGGGTCAAAGAGCTGCACCTGGAAAAGGGCATGGCAACCCATTCCAGTGTTCTTGCCTGGAGAATCCCATGGACAGAGCAGCCTGTCCATAGACCTGGGCTGATACTGGTCAGAGAGGACATTGGTCAGTAGGACAAGATGGGTACAGAGTGGGAGAACAAACCAAACCAGGGCCCACGGGGCATCTGGTGGCCCACCTGTCACCACTGATGACTATGACCATCTTCTGGGAGGAATGCCTGCTGCTTCACTGCCACCTTCCAAACCCACTCAAAGTCCTCTTGGGCTTACTCTGACCCTGAACCTCACAGGGAAGAAGATTCTGGAAATATGGCTCCAGTTTGGCCAGGCTGACATGATACTGCCCAATGAAGCAACCTTGCCTGACAATGCTGTTAGAGGAAATACGCTGACTGAAACCACCCACCCTGGCCAGGAACCACAGTAACCATTTGCATGAGTTATTTTATGACAAGAGGTCCTAGTAAGAAACATGGAGCTAATAAGTCACCACTAACAGGAAGAGTTCAGGAAAGGTCAAAAGGAGATGCCACGTGTTCAACCACCTCCCAGAACCCTTCTCTCTGGCATCCATCTTGGCTGAGCAATGCGTCCAGCAGAAAGGACCCTGAGTCAGAACAATTGGCCAGAGACAACCCAGAAACTAATCCCATCCCCATAAAACCTGAACCTGCGAGCCATGTGGCAGAGCAGTCCTCCTGGCTTCCCTCACCCTGCTGCTCTCCAGCCAGGTGCCCCTTTCCAGGAAAATCTCTTGCTTTGTCAGCTTGTGTGTTTGCTTGGACAATTCATTTCTGAGTGTTAGACAAGAGCCCATTCATGGGCCCTGGAAGGGGTCCCACTTCCTGCAACAATGCCACCACTTCCCTGACCACACCTCTTACTAAGGGGTCTGATAACCCTGATGGCTCGTTGGTCCAGTCCTGACCACACGTTGTCCAGTAAATATCTCTTTCCACTGCTTCCGGCTGGTTTCCAGAACTTCTGTGCCTCAGTTCAGTTCAGTCACTCAGTCGTGTGTGATTCTTTGCAACCCCATAGACTGAAGCATGCCAGGCTTCCCTGTCCATCACCAACACTCAGAGCTTGCTCAAACTCATGTCCATTGAGTTGGTGATGCCATCCAACCATCTCATCCTCTGTTGTCCCCTTCTCCTCCCACCTGCAATCTTTCCCAGCATCAGGGTCTTTTCCAATGAGTCAGTTCTTCACATCATGTGGCCAAATTATTGGAGCTTCTGCTTCAGCATCAGTCCTTCCAATGAATATTCAGGACTGATTTCCTTTAGGATTGACTGGTTTGATATCCTTGCAGTCCAAGGGACTCTCAAGAGTCTTCTCTAACCCCACAGTTCAAAAGCATCAATTCTTCAGCACTCAGCTTTCTTTATGGTCCAACTCTCACATCCATACATGACTACTGGAAAAACCATAGATTTTTCTATGCCTAGGATGCACGATAATTTTGCTCGAGTCTGCAGGCAGCCCCATCTGACAGAGGCCTCTCAGTGCAGGAGGGGCTTAGCTCATCCTTGGGGTTCGGAGAAAGGAGCAGTAGCTTCTGGGCAAAGTGTTTCTGGAAAGGATAAAGTAAAGGAACATACAGACACAAGGGAGACAACGAGACCTTTTTGTGTTTCCTCATCAGCTGTACCAGGTGAGCCAGGATTAAATCCACACTTCTGCACCGATCAAAGCTTCTCTGGTCTGGACGAACACGCTCTGTCCCTTCTGATGTCTCTAACCACCCCTCCCAATACCCCCCTTCAAAAAATAGAGCGGGTTCCCACTTGCCGGAAGGGACAGATAAACTGAACTCCTGCCTCTGCCTGATGCCTTCTCCCTGCTTGTTTGCGCATCACTTTCAGCCCTTGGTTGGAAAGGATTGTGCCACCTATTCTTCCGTTCTTCCACTCAGCTACCAGTTTCAATCCTCTACTCCTCCCACTTGGCCTCCCCCCAGGCATGTGACAGCACCCCTGATGCTCTGGAAGAAATAGGAGCTTCCAAGACAGCTGTCACTTCCCCACTCGTCTTCTCCGGAGGTGACAAGCTGTCTGGCTCAGTCCATCATCCCCCTATTCCAGAATGTAAATCACAGGAGGTCTCCTGCCTGAGAAAAACAATTAACGCGAAATACCAGGATTACTGTCTGCCACATTTACAAATCTCTCCAGCTCACATTTGTCTCTCCCAGCAATTTATGCCTTCACAGTGTCAAGCTGTTCAAATATGCCATCTTTTCCTTAAACGGGCTGATGCGTGGTTCTTGGCAGCGCTTGCAGTTTGTTGTAAAAGTTGGAGCCATCAGAAGAGCTCTTGCCACAGAGAGGGGTGACATATTTATCTTCCTTTGTCTTCAGCAGAGTGAAGGCATGTGTCCTCTTTCCAGTGAAAGGGAACACGAGGTTCAAATCCCTTTTCTTTCCCATATGCCTTGAAGGATTTGCATCTCTTTTCTGAGATGCTCAACATGATCGATTATCCGTGGTACAGGTCATGAAGACAAACCACCCCAACAATGGGTATGTGACAATAACTCAGTGGTTCTCAAACACAGGTGAACTTGTCTCCCTAGGGGACACTTGGCAATGTCTGGAGAAATTTTTGATTGTCACAAGACTGGAGTGGGGATTCTATTGGCGTCTCGTGGGTAGAGGCCAGGGATGCTGCTATACATCATACAATATCTCCATCCACAGACAAAAAATTACGTTACATAAAATTTCTATAGTGTCAAGGCTGAAAAACATTGCAAATAACCCAATGCGGGTTGACTAGTCTCATTCTGCTCCAAGTACCTCAGGACATTGCTTCAAAGCAAGATGGAATTTGGAGTGGAATGAGAGAGATAAGGGGCAGGGTTAGATGATTCACTACTTCCTCATCCCTCCTATACCTCCAAGAAACAGCCATCTTAGACAAGACAATGCAGAAAGAACATTTTACCTAAAATAAGCCACATTCATTTGGGCTTTCACCACCTGGAGGCTCAGTTTCTTAACCTGCAGAATGTGGCTATGAGACATGATGCCTTGCCTGGCTCACAAGGTCAGAGCGACACTTGATAAACGTGGTGTATTAAAAAAGCTCACTAGTGGGGCTTCCCTGGTGGCTCAGTGGTAAAGAATCTGCCTGCCAATGTAGGAGACACACATTTGATCCCTGATCCGGGAAGATCCCACGTGCCACAAACCAGCTAAGCTCAGGCACCACAACTATTGAGCCTGTGCTCTAGAGCCTGGGAGCTGCAACTACTGAGCCCATGTGCTGCAGCTGCTGAAGACTGCATGCCCTAGAGCTGATCCTCTGCAGCGAGAGAAGCCACCGCAATGAGAAGCCCAGGAACTGCAGCTAGAGAGTGGCTCCCGCTCACTATAACTAGAGAAAAGCCCACTCAGCAATGAAGACCCAACACAGCCAAAATAATTAATTTTTCTTTTCAAAAAAGCTCCCTGGAGTGCCAAGTATTCTAAGTTGTAATTAGGAGAATGCATTGTGGTGATGATGACATAAAAAGAGGTGCTGTTCTAGCTGTGCAATTGTCCCCAACCCTTTTGGCACCAGGGACTGGTGTCCTGGAAGATAACTTTTCCACAGACAGGTGTAGGGGATGGTTTCAAGATGATTCAAGTGCATCACAATTATTGTGCACTTTATTTCTATGGTAATTACACCAGCTCCTCCTCAGATCATCAGGCATTAAATCCTGGAGGTTGGGAACCCCCATCCTAGCAGCTCGTACAAGAATTTCTATTGAAAGAGAATTCTCTCTTACCTCTCTCTCTTCTTCCTGATCTTTGGGGAAAAAAATCTTGATGAGTACACTGGAGGCAGAAGAATTATCAAGGTTCTGGAGTAGAACTAGGAAACTGCTCTGCAGCAAAGGGTGAAATGTTTCTCACCAGGTGGATTCTGGCTGGAACCAATTGGGTTGATGATCTCTATGGAGTCTGGTGCCTAAAGAACATCTTCACACAGCGATGCCAGCTTCACCATTTGAGCTCATTTGTTTGGGGGGTGGGACGTGTAATATAAACTCACCTACTTTCTTGCCCTCAAATTCTCATGAGTGCTTTGGGACAGTGTGTGAGAGAGAGAGGATCAAAGAAGCTGCTCAGTTTACCACCTGAGAACACACTGTGGTGAAGAGGTAGGATACACAGATGCAGGAACAACAGTCATGAGCAAGGAGACCTCCCCCACACAGACACACACACACAGATCCACAGGAATCCTGAGAACAATCACAGGAGCTTAGGCCTCCCCCACACACAGACACACACACAGATCCACAGGAACCCTGAGAACAATCACAGGAGCTTAGGCCTCCCCCTACACACAGACACACACACACACAGATTCACAGGAACCCTGAGAACAATCACAGGAGCTTAGGCCTCCCCAACACACAGACACACACACACAGATCCACAGGAATCCTGAGAACAATCACAGGAGCTTAGGCCTCCCCCCACACACAGACACATACACACAGATCCACAGGAATCCTGAGAACAATCACAGGAGCTTAGGCCTCCCCCCACACACAGACACACACACACAGATCCACAGGAACCCTGAGAACAATCACAGGGGCTTAGGCCTCCCCCACACACAGACACACACACACACAGATCCACAGGAACCCTGAGAACAATCACAGGAGCTTAGGCCTCCCCCCACACAGACACACACACACAGATTCACAGGAATCCTGGGAACAATCACAGGAGCTTAGGCCTCCCCTACACACAGACATACACACAGAGATTCACAAGAATCTTGAGAACAATCACAGGAGCTTAAGGAGGAAGAAGTTACCTAGATCACAGACAGGAAATCACCCTGCTCAGCTCTAGGTGTCTTGCTGGCATCAGAGCAGGATTTATGTGCATTTTTAATTTGTCCCACATTCCTAGCCCAGTCCCTGGCACACATCTCTTGTTGCCAGCTCCCCACTGCTACCAGGGGCTATGGATGCATCACTGCAGAGATGCCTGCTTGGCCAGTTACAAAATCTTTCAATGTATATCCAACCAGAAGTGCCATGCAACTTTTTGCCAGAGCAGAGAGTCTCTCCCTCCCTGGAGAAGATATGAAGAAATTCTCAAAACCGGAGTTTGCTCCCCTAGCCTTGGATGGACTTTACAGTATTCGTGGTTTTGTCTAAGGAACCACTGCTGCTGCTAATTGGATGGCAGCCAAGATGGTTTTTAGAAAAATAAAAGTTTTTTAAAGATTAACATTCATTAGTTTGGTTCTACATTAAGTGAGGCACATGTGGTGAAGGGAATAATTAGTGAAGTTAATTGTGGCTTCTCAGAGAACCAAGGGGAATCCAGTGAAATGTCCTGACATTCAGGAAAAGCAATATGTTCAGTGCTCCTGCAACTAATTGCAATTAGCAAGTGAGGGAACATACATAGGGACTCTATGTGTAATTAATCACACGCCTTTATCACAGTAGACACAGGCTGCTGAGTGACAGAAGGCACCTGGCTTGTGCTGCACTTGAGTTGATTCCTTTGCTGCATTTCCTATTTCCCTTGCACCTGTACTGTGTTTCTGGTACATTCTAGTCCTGACTTTCTTGGGCAGGGTTTCTCATCTATATATCCACTAAAATACATGTCTACAATCTCCCTGGCATAAACTAAGTGCTCAGTATCTGTGTGATGAATGAATGCATAAGTGAATTCATTACCTAGTAGTATGTGGCGAGGATGTTCTCCCATTGTTGTAGATTGTACTGGCCATTGATCTTTGAGAACAACAGAAAGGTTGACTCTGATGATTCAAGGTACAGAGGAGGGGGTTTCAGCTGAATGGTGCTAGGATGAGGCTGCTTGTGTAGAGGTGGGAGCTCCTGGGATGCCTGAATTAAGTATTACAAATGACTCTTTTTTGTTTTTTTCTAGTACTATCTTCTTAAGCATGAATTTGAATGGTCAGATACTGGCTTTTCCACTGCTTCTATTTTTGCCCCCAGTCATATCTCCAACACTCCCCATAAACACCAAGAGAAACCTGATCCACTCATATGTAAATTTTTTTTTTTTTTCCCCAAATCTTAGACTAGCAAAGAGGGAAGGCCCTGGAAAAAAGATTAGATCATGACTATTTGGTATCTGAAGACTTGAGAATTTCTTTTCTTTTGGGAAGGTATAAAATCTTAGGTACATAATTATTCCAGAGTTGAGATTGGATCCAGAGTCTGTCAGACTCCTATATCTTCAGGAATTGCTCATATGGTCAACAAAATCTACATTTCTGCTAGACCAATGACATTCATGTTATTTTGAGTTATTTTAGAACTTTGAAAATTCATGACTGCTTAATTTGTTGCAATAGAAGATATAATTAAGAAATCTCCAGATTTGGTGGCTTAAAGTACTTGGAAGTTCATTGCTTTTTCCTGTGTCAGCCCAGAGCAGGTGGCTAACTCTGCTCTGTGAAGTCACCCCAGAAAACAGGCAAGCGAGGATGTTCTGTCCTCAAAAAGCCTTCCGAGGTTGTTTGGCTTTGCACACACAGGGGAAGAATGAGGGGGAAATCATAGCAAAGGATTTCCTTTTAAGTTCAGGACACCCATCATTTTTGTTCAAATTTCAGTGGGTAGAACTCAGTGACACCACTGCAAGCTAAAGTGGGATGTCTCATCTTTCTCCAGGTACCCTTTTTTATGCCCCAGCAGAAGGGAGGATGGATTGGGATGAGGGACATACCAAAAAGAGAGGGTTAGTCTCAAGATATTCAATAAAAAATGGCTTTGTAGCTTTAGTTAAATGAGACAGATATCACAGGATATAAAATTACCATTCCACCACTCTACCACAAGCTTTTTGAGGCAAGGATTGATAAAGTGCCTAGCACACCCTAAGGGCTTCCCTGATGGCGCTAGGGGTAAAGAATCCACCTACCAAGGTAGGAGACGCAAGAGGCATGGGTTTGATTTCTGGGTTGGGACAATCCCCTAGAGTAGAAAGTGGCATCCCACTCCAGTATTCTTGCCATGGAAAATTCCATGAGCAGAGGAGCCTGGCAGGCTACTGTTCATGGGGCCGCAAAGAGTCACACAACTGAGTGACTGAGCATACCCTAAGTGCTAAGTAAGTGTTTGGGATATAAATGAGTCAATGAATTAATGAAGCAATGAATGAATGAAATACCACCAGGATCCCAGTTTGACTTGAGTTCAGCCTTGTTTGGAGAACATATATCTAAACACTTCCATGGTACTCTTTCCCCTGCCATGCTTCAGTTGTTTGTGAATAAATGAGGCCCTGTGTCTAATAATCTGGCAGTTTCTCAAAGACTCACTTAATCTGAAAGCTTCTGGACTCTGTCCACCTGTCTATTCAACTGGTCCCTAAGCGCTGGAGTCACTAAGAACTTATTCTTTTCTCAACTCTATTGAAATTTGATTTTTACCTAGAAATTCCCATGGTAACAAAACCTTGGAACACTTCAGTTATTAAGATCAAAAGAAAATCAAATCAAAATAATACACAATATGACCTTATATCAAACACAAGGGGGAAGAAAGGGAAAAAGATGTTGAATGAGTATCTGTTACATTAGTTTAATCATTAACTTGTGTCTGAATCTTTTGCAAGCCCATGGACTGTAGCCCGTCAGGCTCCTCTATCCATGGAATTTTCCAGGCAAGAATACTGGAGTGCGTTGCCATTTCCTTCTCCAGGGAATCTTCCTGACCCAGAGATTGAACCCATATCTCCTGCACTGGCAGCCAGATTCTTTACTACTGAGCCACCAGGGAAGCCCATCTATTACATTAAGTATGTGAAAAACACTGAATACATAGGATATTCACACCACCCCAAGGAGGTAGTTACTATCTTCAATTTGTAGATAAGAAATGAAGGCTCAGAGAGGCTGATGACTTTCTCAAGGTCACCAATTAGAAAAAAGACATGGCAGAACTCAGACTCAGAACTATCCAAATAAACAGTTCAGTTCCCACTGAACAGAACCACTCACTGAAGGCCAGCAAACCCAAAGTTAATTTCTGACCTCATGTAACAGTGGTTTGTCATTGATCTTAAGGCTAATGAAAAAAACACTTCTGCAAAGAAAAAAAAAGGTCCCAACTGAGTGTGATAAGAGACCTTAGTTCCAGCCTTGTAAAGGGCATTGTATGGAAAGGATGCAGATACCACAAAAAGCTTTTTCACAGTCAGCAGAGCCTCTAGACCTGGGGACTTGAGGGTCACATCACATTTCAGAGAACAGCAAGACAAGATATTTTCTAGTGATCAACCCGAGTGACAGGTGACAGCTTCCCAGCTGGGAAGACCACCTGCAGGGGGCAGACAGCCTGATTATTTAAAAAGAAAGCCAGCCAGACTAACAAATCTTGTTGATCTGTTACCTTAGGAAACTCTTGCCTTTTTAGAAATGCTCATGATATAGGATAGACCAGGGGTCCCCAACCGCCGGTATCTAATGCTTGATGATCTGAGGTGGAGCTGATGTAATAATGATAATAATAGAAATAAAGAGCACACTAAATGTAATGCACTTGAATCATCCTCAAATCATCCCCACCCCACTCCACCCCCACCTACTGGTCCATGGAAAAATTGTCTTCCATGAAGTGAGTCTCTGATGCCAAAAACTGTGGGGACTGCTGGGATAGACAATACAAATGAGAAGACATCCAGTAAAATCATAACTGACAAGATTATTAAAAATGACTCCTCATGCTGAAACATGGACATTATCTCCAATGCAGGTACAGAGGCACTGAAAACAGGGACGAAAGGGAAAGCCACACATGGGCTGAGTCTAGTGGTTACAGGCCTCAAGGTTAATGAGCCAAGGTCCCACTAGCCTGTCAAAGAATCTTCTGCCTTCTAAGGCTGGGTTAGAAATGAAAAATATCTGACACACGTGCTTTACTTCTACCCTCTTAGCGGATCTATAATTTATGGATCTTTTTTTAAAAATTAATGAGTTAATTTGGGGAGGGGGCTGTGTTGGGTCTTCATTGCTCTGCATGGGCTTTCTCTCATTGCACTGAGTGAGAGCCACTCACTTCCTGAGTAGCGCACAGGCTTCTCACTGCAGTTAGAGAGCACAGGCTCTAAGCCTACGGGCTTTGGTAGCTGTAGCATGTGAGCTCAGTAGTTATGGCGCATGAGTCCAGTTGCCCTGTGGCATGTGGGGTCTTCCCAGACCAGGGATCAAACCCATGTCCCCTACATTGGCAGAAGACTCTCAACTATGGGCCACAATGGAAGCCCAAATTATGGATCTTAACAAAACTTTAGAATACTTTTCAACGTCGTAATCCCTCCAGCCACTAATGATCAATTTGAATTGGCAAAAATAAAGCCAAATTGTCACCCCTTGCCTAAATCAACGTCCCATAAACAACCTTTGATGAAAGGCGCCAGAAAAATCCTAAGATACAGACAGCCTGAGAAAGTATAAATGAAAAGAAAAGTTACCTCTTGCAACTTGGTCAATGGTTGCAAAGCATGCTGGGCAATTCTCATAATTCCAAGCCAC
This sequence comes from Bos javanicus, assembly GCF_032452875.1. Taxonomy (NCBI): domain Eukaryota; kingdom Metazoa; phylum Chordata; class Mammalia; order Artiodactyla; family Bovidae; genus Bos; species Bos javanicus. The sequence goes on along the minus strand of NC_083893.1, from coordinate 31,292,894 downwards.
TAAGCAAAATCCAAAAAGACATCTACAAAGTTTTCTCCCCAGACTCTCTAAAAGATAAATGACACCAATATTGTATCCTAAAAAAACTTCAGACTTTGAGGAGAAACCAGAGTGAATTATCACAACCTTCATATTCTCCTAAAGTTGTTTCTAACCCACTGGAAATAAACTGATGACAGGCTTTAGCCTCTCTTTCTTGGTGAAAGCCTTCTCCCTTGGCCCAACAGTTTTCTCACACATATGTTTATCTCATTCACAGAGTTCTGATTTTTAAATGGCAGCTGAGTCATATTTTGCTTCTAATAGATTCATCTGTCAGGAAGGCAACACTTTTCAAAAGGGACCATGAACCAATTGCATTTGAAAAAATATATTAAAACTTAACAATAATGTCTCCTATAAGTAATGACTAAATTTGTGCCAATCCGCAAGAGTCTAACTTTGTGCTTAAAGTATGGATCTGTAAATTTGTAGCATTAGAGTCACTGAGTGTGCATTAAAAATGAGGAGTAACAGGTCTACAGGAACCCCACTGAATCAGAATCTGCAAAGATCTCAGGAGATTTCTAATACATGTGAAAACTTGGAAAGTACTATTAGTTAAGTGCTTTGGTGGCTCAAATGTTAAAGAATCTGCCTGCAATGCAGAAGACCCAAGCTTGATCCTTGAGTTGGGAAGATCCTCTGGAGAAGGGAATGGCTACCCACTCCAGTATTCTTGCCTGGAGAACTCCATGGATAGGGCAGCCTGGCAGGCTACAGTCTGTGGGCTCACAAATAGTCTAACATGACTGAGCGACTAACACTTTCACTTTCAACTAATAGAACAGAGACCATTTTGACTCATACATGTAACCCTTCTTCTCCAAGGCTTACTGACTTTTGTGTAGCACACTTCTGCTGACTGGTGTGTTAACAAATTGCCTGGCCACGGAAGACTTAAAACATTCAAATTTGAAAGGAAAAAATGCAGCATACAATGAGAGTTGGGAACAAAAGAAAAAAAATAAGAGTAAGAGAAGAGAAAGCTATGACCATACAGCAAGGCTTAAACATGAGTAAGTAAAAAGTTTACTTTAGTGGTCTGAAAAGTTGGAAATGATATAAGTGGAAATGACTCATCTCTGTGCTATTCTCTGGGGACATAAAGGCAAAGAAGATGTGACTCTTGCCTTCAAGACACATGGAGCTTTTGCAATATGGTCATGTTCAAGGTAATCTAGGAAGGCTGTAAGGCAATGATTCAGTCTTCCTGGTGTGTGAGAAAGAGATGGATCTGCCATCTTTAAACCAAACATGGACAATACTTGCTACACTCCAGTGTGGAAGAGTAATGCAGTCAATATATGATCTCAAAAACTTCTCTTCAAGCAAAGTACTTTCTGTCCCCTTCTCTTCTTAAAAAAAAAAAAAACAAACAAAAAAAAACTCCCAAACAAAGGAAACAAGAAACAGAAACTTAGTTTTCAATGAAACTAAAAGATATCTGAAAGTCCAAACAATTGTATATAAGGAGTGAAAGCTGATAATGTATATATCACCCAGGGTTCCAGCAGAACCTGGAACTATTTGTGTGATCAAATAGATCACACAAAGGGTTACTGAGTTTTTTAAGGAATAATTTACAAAGGGGTATGCCAGGTTAAGGGAAGACCACAAGATGCAGTACCAGGGCTAACAAGAAAAGAGAACTGTTTTCTACTCCAGTTCAAAGAAGGAAGGTGAGGGAACAGTTTCTAGAATCCCAAGAGAGAGCTATATGGAGGTAACTGTCTGGCAGGAACGTTAATCTTACATAGAGAGATGACAAGGTTTAAGGCAGGAAAACAGGTGGAAAAAAAATGGCCCAGCCCCATTGTCCTCTTCCCTTCCTGTCTTTGCATAGGCATCTTGTTGGCCAAAACCAACCAGAATCCAGAGTACAGGAAATCTATCTATAAATACTTGAAAAGTTTGACTTCATTGAAAAAAGAGCAATTATCATAAAATGCTATCACTTTATCTTTAGTATTTATCATACCTCTCAGAACACTACAAGAAAATCAAACTACAAATCAACAGCCCCAACATGGAGGCAAAATTCTTAAACTATTAGTAAATCAAGTCTAGCGCTTTACGAAAATGATGAAACATCATGGCCAAATAAGTTTTATCCTGAGAATGCAAGTTTGGTTCAACATACAAAAATCAATCGATATACTTAACCATGTGTGCTAAGTCCCTCAGTCCTGTATGACTTTGCGACCCCATGGACTATAGCCCACAAGGCTCCTCTGTCTATGGGATTTTCTTGGCAAAAATACTGGAGTGGTTTGCCATTTCCTCTTCCAGGGGGTCTTCCTGACTCAGGGATCAAAACTGCATTTCCTGCATTTCCAGCACTGGCAGGCAGATTCATTACCACTGAGCCACCTGGGAAGTCCAAGCCAAAAGTGTAAAAAAGGAAGAAAAAAATTGATCATCTCAATAGGTGCATAAAAAAGCATTTGACAAACTTCTAAATATATTCATGATAACAACTCTAGGCAAACTAGGAATAATAGACACTTCTTCAACTCAATATAGAATATCTACAAACAAAAAAAAAGAATATCTACAAAAACTATAGTGAACATCATGCTTAATGCTCTGATGGATAGAGAGTATTCTTCATTATGTTGGTGGTTACATAATTCTGTGTTTGCCAAAATTAATAGAAATGTTCACCTAGAAAGGGTAACTTTTACTGCATTAAATTAGACCTCAATAAACCTCACTGTTAAAAAGACATTTTCAGATACCAATAATCAAAAAGTTAAGACATATTATTCTTTATCCCCTTTTCTATTTCTTACATTTATCAAAAATTCAGGTTTTGTACCTCACTCCCAGAAATTCTGATTTAGTACCTCTCTGAGGAGGCCCAGGAATCTGTGTATTCAGCAAAATCTTCAGGCAATTCTGATGAAGGCGGGCCTAAGAGCGTGACTTCTTTCTCTAGTCTTGGGTTTCTAAAAGATGGACAAGCTGACTTCCTCCCTGGCTTCTTCTGAGAAGCTCATGAGCTCACGGTGGCTTCTATTCAGGATGACTTCCTTTAAAAAAAAAAAAAAATCTATTTATTTATCTATTTGGCTGTGCTGGGTCTTAGTTGTGGCATATGGAATCTAGTTTTCTGACCAGGGATTGAACCCAGGCCCCTGCATTGGGAGTGTGATGTCTCAGTCACTGGACCGCCAAAGAAGTTGCCCAAAGGACTTTCAAAACAGTTTACTTTCTATCTCTGACCCTCAGTTTTCTCATCTTCATGATAAAAATAATAAGGGAAGGAGTAGATAAAAAGAATATATGAAAGTGCTTAGTATAGTGTCTGGCATATAATAAATGCTCAAAGAGTACTATTTCTAGTTCATCGTTTTCTTTTCTAATGTACCTTATGATATTTTATCATTTTTTAATCCTCATGTGACTATACTTTTAATCTATATGCTTATTATCTCTATCCCTGAGTTGTAAATTGCTACTTCTTGGAGTGCACAAGTGATTCGTGTGTGTCTTTAATATGATAGAATGTACATTGTGGTCATTCATCTCCTTGATTAGAAAAATATTAAGGAAACTGCCCATTTATCCATCTGCCCCAGCAACCTGCCTGAAATCCCTTCATTACCAATCAGTTCCTCAAGTGAAGCCAGAGCTCAGGACAAATGTAAAAATACCCATGGAGGGTGGGTGGGTGGGGAAAACACTGAGTTACTCTCTGTCTTCTCCACCTAATGAAGAAGTCTTTGGTCCTCAATCATCTTAGCTCTTTCTTGCGAAAATGGAGACCTAGATCATGGAAACTTTGAGGTGGTGGGAGGGAGAGATGAGATGAATATATTTAAGGGCAAGAATCCAAAACCTAGATCCAATAAAAGGGAAAAGCAACTTGTAAAGAGAGATTTGGGTACTTGAGAACTAACTGGAGAGAAGAGTTTAATCCAATCAAGGTAGGAAGCCCAGGACCACATGAAGTTCTAAGGGGAGATTGAGGGGGTCATGAGTGGGTGGTGGGTATACTACAAAGCAGGGGTGGGGAAGAAGCTCTAGGAAGGCCACCACATTGCAAAGACCCCCTCCACTTGCCCAATCCCTGAGTAACCACTCAGGTGGCACCGGACCCTCACAGGCTTCATAGTAGCAGCCCCGCATGGACACGCTGAAGCCTGCAGTGGGTCTTCCCATGGCACTTCCCCCATCCAAGGCAAAAAGGTCATCTGCAGGGACATTCAGCAATGTTCATCCCAGCACCACATGACTGGAACCATTTGTTGGAACATCTGATTCCCTCCACAGCCAGTGCTCATGTCAGCTTGAGCCCTTCTTCATGTTCTTTGAGCTCAGAAACCAGACGGTGGAAAAACACAAGGCACTGTATTCTAGCTGAAGAAAACTGAACCCTGGTGTTTTCCAGACAGCTCACCTAGGGCCTTCAGGCTTCTCAGTACCCGCTGGGTCATATAAGCGTCGTTCACCTACCCCACAGGCTGGCCATATGTTCAACCTCCTCCTCACAGCCTCCATGAAGGATGGCAGTGAGCAGAAAGATGAAGTCTTGGTTCAGGCTTTTGCAGGGGCCAGATTGCTATGTAGAGGAAATGCATATCTTTCTGCTGCTGAAAGTCATCTCTCAATGGGCTTCTACTGGATGCCAGGCTCTGAATCCATGGCCCCTTGGACCCCTGCCAGGGCCTGTACCTTGGCCCACATAGAAGCTGCAGGCCAGCATGGCTGCTCATCACAAAGAAAGGCCAGGGGGGTTTCTCAAGAGAGTTCACTGTTCATTGTACAATGTAATCCAATTTCCTAGTGTTTATTATATTTACATGTATAAAATATGTCTGTTTAATATTAACACTCTGTGAAGGACATTTGCTTGTTGCTAGGGGATACAAAGCTGAATAAGCATAGTCCTTGCTCATATTTCAGGTAAGCAGGGTTTAGAGAGGCTAATAAATATAATTTATTGACTGCATGGTAGAAATCCTATTATGTCATAATTTTAAATGTTTCATACATATGTGTATGAAAACTGAAAGTCACTCAGTTGTGTCCGACTCTTTGTGACCCCATGGACTGTAGCCTGCCGGGCTCCTCTGTCCATGGAATTCTCTAGGCAAGAATACTGGAGTGGGTAGTAAGCATATATGTAATACATATATTTGTGTTTTGGAGATAGCAATGACATTTTTTTCTAATAATAAGAATAACAGAGGAGTGGTTAAAAGTGTAGGATTTAAAGTCAAACTGGCTTTGACCTTGGGCAAATTATTTATTTATTTTTAAAAAGTCAAGCAATTTCCAAAAGGCACAGAGCAGGAAATCAGAAGGTCCTATTAGCCCATCAGTCAGAAGCAAGACAGTTAATATTTTGCTGAATACAATTCAAGAGTGTTTCATATGCTCCTCAGCCACTTACATATGCTCATGTACTCTGCTTTTACAAAAATGACATCATATTCTACTTACTGTTCATATCCTATATTTTCTCCCAGATATGGAGTAGACATCTTTATGAGTCAGTATCTGGAGAACCTACTGTCCTTTTAATGGCTTCAAAGTATTTCACACTCTGCAAATCATGATATTGTCTCCTCTATTCATTTTATTTCTGTTTCTAGTAGAATTAGCTTGTCTGGAAAAAAATACTACCAGGTAATAGCTATGACAATGAACATTTTTTTCTGACTTTAATGAGAGTTTTACCACTGAGCATGCGGCTAGCCATAGATTATAAATACATGGTAAAAGTTATGAGCATATCTATTTATTTATATTTTATTGAGAGGTTTTGTATTGGGCATGAGTGTTAATTTTTATCAAATGCTTTTCAGCATCTATCAAGATGATCAACCACATTGTTTTTTTTCCCCTTGCTATTAATAAATGAAATCATATAGATTTCATAATATTTAAAAATTAATGTGGTCCTAAAATGAACCTTACTTTGTCATGATTTTTCTCTTAACATACTGCTGGATTCTGTTTGCTATGATGTTTACAGATAGCCAAATCCCAAGTAAAATGCCTTAATAAAATACTTATATATACATATATAAAAATTTTTTGTGTGCTCTTTGCATGTGTATTAGAGTTAATACTTTTTCTTATAAAAATAATGGGAAATATTTTATTCTATCTTTATGCTTAAAATGCTAGGTAGATGTGTTCCCTGAAAGTTGAAAGTATTTACAAGGAAAATTATTCTCAATTTTCAACTCCAGATACTACTGCAAATGTGTTATTTAAGTGTTCTATCTCTCCTAGGGTATTCTTTGTCCATTTATATCTTTTCCCTTTTGAGGATAATATAATCACAATTATTTGGTGGAGTCAGGAACCTTTCCTCCACATGGCCACCTTGGTCTAGTAATGTTACTCATTGTCTTTGAAAATGGCTTTTCCCACCCCTCCTCCTACTAGCAGGAACCTCCGGGTTAAGGAATCTTTCCCCCTACAACAGGAGAGGAAAACCATGTGGATCAAAAACCAAAACAGAGCAAAGTGCGTGATGAGGTGTGACTTTGACTTGTGTCCTCCATCCCCAATATTACTGGATTGTTTATTTATTTATTTTTTTTTTTTTTAGTTTATTTATTTGGCTGTGCCAGGTGTTAGCTTTTCATACTGTTCATGGGGCTTCAAAATCACTGCAGATGGTGACTGCAGCCATGAAGTTAAAAGACGCTTGCTCCTTGGAATAAAAGTCATGACCAACCTAGACGGCGCATTAAAAAGCAGAGATATTACTTTGCCAACAAAAGTCTGTCTAGTCAAAGCTATGTTTTTTCCAGTAGTCGTGTATGGATGTGAGTAGTGGACTAGAAAGAAAGCTGAGTGCTGAAGAATTGATGCTTTTGAACTGTGGTGTTGGAGAAGACTCTTGAGAGTCCCTTGGACTGCAAGGAGATCCAGCCAGTCCATCCTAAAGGAAATCCGTCCTCAGTGTTCATTGGAAGGACTGATGTTGAAACAGAAATTCTAATACTTTGGCCACCTGATATGAAGAACTGACTCATTGGAAAAGATCCCAATGCTAGGAAAGATTGAAAGCGAGAGGAGAAGGGGACGACAGAGGATGAGATGGTTGGATGGCATCACCAACTCAATAGACATGAGTTTGAGTAAACTCCAGTTGGTGATGGACCAGGAGGCCTGGTGTGCTGCAGTCCATGGGGTCCCAAAGAGTCGGACATGACTGAGTGACTGAACTGAACTGAGGTGTTAGCTTTAGCATGTGAGATCTTTAGTTGCCTCATGGGAACTCTCAGTTGCAGCATGAGGGATCTAGTTCTCTGACCAGGGATCGAACCCAGACCCCTTACATTGGGAATGCAGATTCTTAGCCACTGGACCACCAGAGAAGTCCCTCCAGTACTGCTGTTTTTACAGAAGAAAGAGGACTGGACACTGCCAGCCTCCACTGACCTCCCCAGGCCTCCAACCCTCCATCCTCTAACCCTAGAGATCTCTTTTTATCTCATTGAATGCCCACCTCATGAGGATATACCTACGACCTCTATTCTGCAGAGGGAACGGAACATGGGCGATTTCTTAACCAAGCTGAGCTCACATGGGTGGCAAGCAGGGCAGATGCAGGATTTGAACCCAATGTTGTCTGCCTCTGAAGCCTGTGGGCCTTCCCCTGTTCTCACCAGCACATTTTGGGTCTGAGCTCTAGTGGTCCTTGAAGCTGTATTGCATTCTGTGCCTTCCACGGAGTTGGTAGTAAGTTACTCCCACTTATGGCAGTAAGTGACACAGTTAAGTTTCTATTACTTGCAACCAAAAAGGATCCAACTAATAAACTAATAAAGCCACTAACATATATTCATCCAGCCCTGCTGCTGCTGCTGCTAAGTCATTTCAGTCGTGTCCGACTCTGTGCGACCCCATAGATGGCAGCCCATTGCAAATTGACTTAATGGTACACTCTGCTCCCTCCTTAGAGCCTGCTGAGCACAGAGACTCCCATAAAAAAACAAAAAAGAATATTGAGTTTCAGGTAGATCTGTAATCATTAGATTGATTCTGGGTTCTAACTATAAATCATAGGAAAACTAATTTTAAATGTGCAACATAATTAACATCAATAAATATGATACGTAAATGGAAAAAAAAATGAAAAACTAGAAGGATTGAATCTTAGCATTGTACACAGACTATTTTGCCAATTCTGGTTAATTTGATTACCTCTTTGGATTTTAGTTTCCACAACTGTAATATAAATCACTGAACTTACTTGGTATGCAAGGTATTTGAATCCTTAAAGATTAAGAGGTGCTGCGTTGTCGTTGTTATTGTCCCTGTTTAGTCACTAAGTCATGTCCAAGTCTTTCTCGACCCCTTAGACTATAGCTCACCAAGTAGCCGGTTGCCATTTCCTTCTCCAGGAGATCTCCCGGACCCAGGAATCAAACCCACATCTCCTGTGTCTCCTGCATTGGCAGGCGGATTCTTTACTGCTGAGCCACCAGGATAGCGCAAGAAGGGCTGAATGCAACCAAAAATGAAGAAAAGGAAACTTTCCTAGAGACAAAGAGACCCCAAATATCAGATTCCTCTAATGACAGTAAGAACATGAAAAGAAATCTATTACCATCATTCTTGGATGAGAAATCTAGCCTTTAGCAAGTTTCTTGGCCAAGTTAGTCTCTGGAAGGGCACACATCATAACTTGAACAGTCTGTGAGTTCCACGGTGTAAAAGAACCTAAAAGCTCCCTTTCTTTTTTTAATTCACCTAGATTTGTCTAGATATCATCTTCTAAGTGTGAAACATCTTGTAAGTGTGAGATTTTTCTAGGGTTTCTCTTGGGCTATACAGGTATTTTCATGTTTTGAGTTTTCCAACTTTGTTTAGGAAGGAAAATTCATCATCCAGAGGCATGCTGCATATTTTAATTTTTTTTGCAGTTCTCATTTTGCTTATGTTGCTAACCACTACCATTTCTTTAATGATATCATTTGTGAGAACAGTAATCGCCTTTCAAAGGACAAAATGCCCTATCTTCCCTGATACCATAACAGCAGCTCTAATGAAAGGTATCCACCCTTAAACAGTGGAAGGAGACCCTTCTATACGAGAATCAGTTGGAAGTTATTCAATACCACGGGCTCACTGTTAGCTAGAAATGTCCAAACAAATTATACACCAGTGCTGCTTATTAGCTCTACTCATTAGAAACACATAAGATCCACTTCAACACTGAACAGCTATTTCTGCTTCTTCTCATTTTCAGGTTTGAAAAAATTACTTCCTTGCAAAACTAGAGCTGAGCTTCAGTCATCACCTAATGTGCTGAAAATTAATTATGCAGCAAAGATTTTTGCTACATCAGGGCTTTCTACAATCCTAAGAAAAAAATGTTGTCTATAACTGTATAAAAGGAAAAGATTGGATGATGAGCTCAGCTTTATTTCACCAATAACTGCAATAAAAAGAAAAAAACAAAAGCGCCTTTTCTTGTAAAACAGTCTCTAGGGACTGATGCTATTCTCTCTATGCCCAGAATAACAAAGGGAAATGTTGCTGGGGAAAATGTGAGGATGTCTTTGCCTTTTTCTGGAAAGAAAGAAAAAATAAGACCCTGACTGAACATAGCTCCGAAGTGCCAAAAAGAAGTTGGAATGTGAGCCTAACCAATTCGTGTGAATTTCAAGGGAAACTAAATGGTGTCGGCGTCCCCACCTGCCCTCCTGCCATGGCCCCACCCAATGCCCTTCCCCCACCTTCTGAATGACGGAAAATCCATCCATTCTGTCGCCACCTCTGGGCTTCCTCCTCCAGAAATAACCCAATGATGGAGATCCTTCTGTGGGCCAAGCTCCATCTCCTTTGCCCATGTGACATTTTACTCTTAAGACAATTCTACAATGAAAGTGAAGTTAACTGGCTCCATCCCTTGCCTGAACAACTCACACATGTTAGAAAGGAAAAGCAGGTCCTGACATCAGGCAACTCATAGCTGAGCCTCAATGATATTAGGAATACTGATGCTTATGGCAAAATCGCATTTCTCTCCTCCTGGTCACAGTCTCACAGAGTATCCACGCAGACAGGTCACCACACACAAAAAAGAGCAAGCATCCTCCTCCCCTCAGCTGAATGAGTGGCCACTACTTCTGTACCAACTATAACTTTATCCTCTCTAGTCTTCTAAGATTATCGATCGATTGTAGAATTGTTCAATCAAGAGAGAATTTACTTCCTTAGTCACTCCCCAGTTCTGCCCATATACACTCCAAATCCTGTCCTAGTTCTAATACTCCCTCATTGAGACACCCGATGCTTCCCTATGGTGTGTGTTTTCCCATCATTGCAATGAGTAACAGTAACTTTCTCAATTACAGGTGTGTTCCTGGGGGCTAAGCCTGTGATTTCTTATCACTCTACCATAGTATCATTTGTTCCCTGAATTGATCCAAGCCTCTGCTTTTCTCATCTCTAAATTGGGAATGATAAGAATATCTAATTCCCATGTGCATGCATAATAAGTTGCTTTAGTTGTGTCTGACTCTTTGTAACCCCAAGGACTGTAGCCTACCAGACTCCTCTGTCCACGGGATTTTCCAGGCAACAATACTGGAGTCGGTTGCCATGCTCTCCTCATCCAATTCCTGAGGTGCTTCTAAATGGAATAACGTGCTCAATAAACACAAGTCCCTCTTATTATCATTCCCACCATGATAATAATAACTGCTATTTTTATTTCTGTGACACCTTCCTGCCTCCATGACACCGTTCTGACAGCCCAGTTTCAACATGTATGAAGCTCCTGCTATATGAGAACCACTTTTCTCTACTTCTCAGAATTCCTCTCAGCTGAAAACCTCAAACATTTTTAAGACATATTAAGATTTCAGTATTAAAAATTCTTTACATGCTGCCTTGTATATTATTTCTATTTTTATGTTCTTTGTCTTCAATGAGATGGTTTCTGCCTTTAAGGAGCACGTCACATCTGGAAGTTGTAATCCTTTAGCTCTGGGCACGTAGTAAATGATCAGTAAAACATGTCTTGATTGATTGGGACAAAAGGCCAGTATGGACAGAAGTGTACCACTGAAAGTGTAAAGGGGCTGGCTTTTTACAGCCGCAGGTCTGAGGCCTGGGGACATGTGGAAAAGGCAGTTCAGGTGCCCTTTGCCTTAAGGTTCTCCTCTCTGACCTTCTCTCCTCTCAGGGCTTTTGATTTCCACATCCTCCAGGTTAACAAGATCATGATGTTTTAAGGGTTTGTCTCCTCCTAGTTAGGAAATAGTCTTACAAAAAGAGTAACTCTCACAGTATTCCCTTTTCAGTTCCGTTCAGTTCAGTTGCTCAGTCATGTCTGATTCTTTGCGACCCCTTGGACTGCAGCTCGCCAGGCCTCCTTCGCCATCACCAGCCCCCAAAGTTTACTTAAACTCGTGTCCATTGAGTCAGTGATGCCATCTATTCCCTTTTAGACACTTCTATTTTTTACCCTCCTTTTCTTTCCCACTCAATCACCAAACATTTTTTTCTTGCCTCCAGACAAATAAATTTGTATTAGTAATAATCATCAATTTTTACAAACAATTTTCAGTTTTTTTAATGTTAGGGTTGCCTATATAATAAATAGGAATTTAACTTATAATCTCAGATATGCAGATGACACCACCCTTATGACAGAAAGCGAAAAAAAAACTAAAGAGCCTCTTGATGAAAGTGCAAGAGAGTGAAAAAGTTGGCTTAAAACTCAATATTCAGAAAACTAAGATCATGGCATCCAGTCCCATCACTTCAGGGCAAATAGATGGGGAAACAATGGAAACTGTGAGATACTTTACTTTCTTGGGGTCCAAAATCACTGCAGATGGTGACTGCAGCCATGAAATTAAAAGACGCTAATTAAAAGAAATAAAACAGAAGAAAAGCTATGACCAACCTAGACAGCACTAAAAAGCAGCAACATTACTTTGCCAACAAAGGTCCGTCTAGTCAAAGCTATGATTTTTCCAATAGTCATGTACAGATGTAAGAGTTGGACCATAAAGAAAACTGAGTGCCGAAGAATTGATGCATTTGAACTGGGTTGTTGGAGAAGACTCTTGAGAGTCCCTTGGACTGCAAGGAGATCCAACCAGTCCATCCTAAAGAAAATCAGTCCTGAATATTCACTGGAAGGACTGATGCTGAAGCTGAAATTCCAATACTTTGGCCACCTGATGTGAAGAACAGACTCATTTGAAAAGACCTCAATTCTGGGGAAGATTGAAGGCAGGAGGAGAAAGGGACGACAGAGGGTGAGATGGTTGGATGGTATCACTGTCTTGATGGACATGAGTTTGAGTAAGGTCCAGAAGTTGGTGATGGACAGGGAATCCTGGTGTGCTACAGTCCATGGGGTCGCAAAGAGTCAGACACCGCTGATCGACTGAACTGAACTGAACTGATGGGGCTTCCCTGGCAGCTCAGCAGTAAAGAATCTGCCTGCAATGCAGGAACCACAAGGAGATGCAAGTTCAATCCCTGGGTCAGGAAGATCCCCTGGAGGAAGGCATGGCAACCCACTCTAGTATTCTTGCCTGGAGAATCCCAGGGACAGAGGAGTCTGGCATGCTACAGTCTATGGAGTCGAAAAGAGCTGGACACAACTGAAGTGACTTGGCATGCATGCATATATATGTATACATATATATATTCTCTTCTTTTTGGTTGCCCTAGGTCTTCAGTGCTTTGTGTGGACTTTGTCTAGTTGCCGTGAGCAGGGGCTAGTCTTCCTTGCGCTTCATGGCCTTCTTCTCATCGTGGTGGCTTCTTTTATTGCAGACATGGGCTCTAGAACGCAGTGAGCTCAATAGCTGTGGTGCACGGGCTCAGTTGCTCCAAGGTATATGGAATCTTTCCAGAACAAGGATCGAACTTGTGTCCCTTGATTGGCAGGAAGATTCTTAACCACTGGACTACCTATATACATTCTTTTTTTCATATTCTTTTCCATTTTGGTTTATCCCAGGATATTGAATATAGTTCCCTGTGTTATACAGTAGGACCTTGTTGTTTTTCTATCCTATCTATAATAGTTTGCACCTGCTAATCCCAAACTCCCAATCCATCCATCCTCCATCTTGTCATCCCATCAGCAACTGCAAGTCTGGTCTCTATGAGTCTGTTTCTGCTTTGTACATAAGCTCATTTGCGTCATAGTTTAGATGCCACATAGAAGCGATATTATGTGGTATTTGTCTTTCTCCATCTGACTTACTTCACTTAGTAGGATAATGTCTAGGTCATCCGTGTTGCTGCAAATGGCATTATTTCATAGTATAGGAATGTTTTTCTCAAAAAAATTATTTTTTATTGGGATATAGCCAATTAACAAACAATGCTGTGATAATTTTAAGTGATTCAGCCATACATGTACCCATCCTCCCCCAAATTCCCCTCCTATCTAGGCTGCCACATAACATTGAGCAGAGTTGCATGTACTAGTACAGTAGGTGAATAGGAATGTTTACTTTGTTATATGCAGCAAGGACTCATTTGATATCCTGAGATCGCTGCATTAGATTTTCAGTGTTTCTTAGAAGGTGGGGTAGAGAAATTCCTTTTCTCAATAATAATTACATCATTTTCTTTGAAAATTATTTGACTTCTGTTACTAAGGAAATAATTATTTTCTTTAAAATGTAATGTTGCTCCCCAGTCACATCTCAACTGACGGTTGATAAACCATCTTGATTAGAGGGTGCTGATGTGCGTTCTAGCCGGGCAAAGATATTCAACTGTGCTTCTATCCTGACTCAAGTCAAACGGCCAAGCCATGCTCCACGTGGCTTGGCTACACAGATCCGCACCGTGCCTACTGCAAGGACAACTTCTCCCCTATTCTAAACTGTCTACATTTCTTCCTCTCTCAGTTCCAGGAATCCGAGCCTGGGCAGATCACGGCATGTCCTGTAGCTATTTACATGCATGCCTTCCACCAATATCTATGTATCTGAGATAGTTTCAATGTATTAGTTTAGATGAGAAAAGCAAGATCCATTTTATATATATATAGTATGTTCCCACTTGTGTAACCTCTCACAACCAAAATTCCTACATATGTGCTAAATGTTTATGCATGATTGTGAAACATGATGAATATATAATAAATTGTATTGGTTACTTCCAAGGACAATGGATGTGAAAGGGGGAGGGGAAATGGGCAGAGAGTACTATACTTTATTTATATATTTTGGGATGTTTTTTATGTATTACAATAGAGCACATGATTTTTTTGAAAAAGAATAAAACATGTAAATGCACAAAGACATCTCTTAGTTTTTTCTGACTCTTGAAGTTGTACTTGCAGTGCTCAAAAACTCCTTCTGGCAAGAGTAAGAACTAGAAACCTCAGAAAGCATCTGGGTCTTGAAGTTACAACATATGGGTATAAGGAAGTTTAGAATAAACAGAATAGATTGCTGGGTGTCTCCAAAGGAAAATTATGCATTGTTTGGCTCATTCCCCTCAGAATTATCTGGTTCTAGTCTTTCGTTGCCTCTGAACAATTTTACAACTCTGTAAGTTATGGATAACTAATTGCATGTCTATAGAAAAAGATTATTTTGCCCTGCTCTCAGATTTTGTCCTAGTAGAAGGGAAAGTCCCACTCCTCCCTCTACCTGCTTTCCTGATCTAGCAAGCTGTCTGTCTTTGTAATTTTCTTTTCTTTGTATATTTCTTACATCTTACCAGTTTCCTTATTAGCGATGAGCTAAATATTATCTTTAACACATGTTTATTTTATATATGAAAGAGAGTCATCATGATTTTACATCTTTTTAAAATTAGTCTTTAACATGGCATTGAATCCCATGGTAACCAGGATCAGAGCCAGCTGTGTCACCTACAGTGAGTTCCCTTGCTTCCCTGTCCCCATCCATCCATCTCATCACCCTTTCTTCTATTACATTCTGTCTCTCTCTTGCTCACATCCTTCTGCCCACATACAGATGGCGACATCTGTAATGATGCTCCCTGGTTATTTCTGGGTGCTGGTATTTGAGGAGTTTTGTAGCCTTTTTCCACTTGTCTGCTTTGCTTGAATCTTTTATAACGGACATTTGCCATTTTTATAAATCAATGAAGTATATGTGAGCAAAGTCTGACACTTGTCCAAATTTGTCAAGTGCTTCTTTCTCCATTTTTTATATCTTTGATCTTCAGAGAACCAGAGCAGTGAGAGATGTGAGATATTAGTAGAGGCCAGTTAACTTTACTGGAGTACAGATTAAAAGATGAGCAAAGTTTCTGAAAGTCTGCGGTACATGCACAATGCCTCTGGCATAGGGTGATCCCAACCTCGAGACACTCCTAAAGCCAGCCCAGCCCCTCTGCCCCTGAGTTCCTGCTGTACTACAGCCCCTGTGAGGCCTTTCCTAGGTGGCCAGTACTTTGCTGGGGCAGGTTTGACTCCCTGTTTCATTCCTAACTGCACCATGAAAACTGGCACATCCATTTTGTAAGCGAATCCATTAAAGGCACTGGAGGGAAAGGCACCCATCTGACAGGTGTGTGCAGCACCTCCAGGTTTTCGAGGGCCATTGTAGATGCTTCTCCCTGCTAGATGCCAGTAGCACACTCTCCTTCTCCACTCCTCGGATGTGACAACCAGAAATCTCTCCAGACTTTGCCAAAGTCCTCTGGGGAGCAGAATTGTCCCCAGTTGAGAATCATTGGTCTTGTGCATTGAGCAGCTATCTAATCAAGCTTTGTGCTAAATTCTAGAATCAGAATGTTGTACATAACATAGCCAGGGGGCCATTCACCTGCGGGTTATCCTCTCACAGATCCCAATCTTTGTAGCTAGAAAAAGTAGGTAGGACTTGGGTTCCACAGGACTCTCTTTGAAGAATACTGTTTTGATGTAGTTCCAAGTAGAGCCACATACTCGATGCTGCTGTCTGGAGAACAATGCCAATGCCACAAAGAAAGAAAAATCCTTTTTGACAACCCTGCAGATCTGCCCTTCAAAGCAGTGTTCATGCATCCTTCTGGGCTCCGCTCAGAGGATTATTATTTGCCAGAGTTCACATGGGTCAAATGCCAATGATACTAAAACTCTTTACTTAATTAGCACATCAGATTAGCCATTCCTCTGCAGCCTAGAGGGCTTCCCAGGTAGATCAGCTGGTAAAGAATCCACCTGCAATACAGGAGCTGCTGCTGCTAAGTCACTTCAGTCGTGTCCGACTCTGTGTGACCCCATAGACGGCAGCCCACCAGGCTCCGCCGTCCCTGGGATTCTCCAGGTAAGAACACTGGAGTGGGTTGCCATTTCCTTCTCCAGTGCAGGAAAGTGAAAAGTGAAAGTGAAGTCGCTCAGTCATGTCTGACTCTTCGAGACCCCATGGACTGCAGCCCACTAGGCTCTGCCATCCATGGGATTTTCCAGGCAAGAGTGCTGGAGTGGGGTGCCATTGCCTTCTCCAGCAATACAGGAGACCGCGGTTCAATTCATGGGTTGGGAAGTTTACCTGGAGAAGGAATAGGCTACTCATTCCAATATTCTTGGGCTTCCCTGGTGACTCAGATGGTAAAAAATCTGCGTGCAATTTGGGAGACCTGGGTTCCATCCCTGAGTTGGGAAGATCCCATGGAGGAGGGCATGGCAACCCACTCCAGTATTCTCGCCTGAGAATCCCCATAGACAGGGGAGCCTGGTGGGCTACAGTCCATAGGCCTGCAAAGAGTCGGACAGGACTGAGCAACTAAGCACAGCACAGCACAGCTGCGGCCTGTAACAATGGCTTTAGTTTACTGAGAAGGCTGGTGGAATTGAAACAAGGTGGGAAGAATCATTTTGGCACAGTTTATCCAATGAGAACGCTTAGTTCTTCTTCAGCTCCGGTACTAGTGCTTAGGGCTAAAGTAAGATGAGAGCCACCAATTCTTCTTAAGATTGATGCCTGAATTCACACAAATTGACAAAGAGCCTGCTGCTGCTGCTGCTGCTGCTGCTAAGTTGCCTCAGTTGTGTCTGACTCTGTGCGACCCCATAGATGGCAGCCCACCAGGCTCCCCCGTCCCTGGGATTCTCCAGGCAAGAACACTGGAGTGGGTTGCCATTTCCTTCTCCAATGCATAAAAGTGAAAAGTGAAAGTGAAGTCGCTCAGTCGTGTCCAACTCTTAGCGACCCCATGGACTGTAGCCCACCAGGCTCCTCCGTCCATGGGATTTTCCAGGCAAGAGTACTGAAGTGGGGTGCCATTGCCTTCTCCAGACAGAGCCTAGGTATTGCTATTTTTCTCCAAAACTCCAGATGTGTTTGTAATGAGAAGCCATGTTTAAAAACAACTGGACTATATGACGGTCTTTTATTTTTATCTAGTGTCATTTTTTCTAGTTCATATTCAGTGCTCCCATTTCATTTAGTTTATGTTTTCAAATTTCTCCATCTCTTCTTTGTTGTTCTTTCTCAAGCCTTTATCAAGCATACTAGAAAAGCTTTTGTATACATATATATAGTATATAGATTTTTTTTAATTTTATGAATTCTTGACTAGCTAGAAAAACTTTATGACATTTTAATTCCACTTGTTTGACTTAGTATGACTAGAATGCTAGATTTCTAGTTTATATTCACTCAAAACTTTGATATAGTTCCATTTATTTGGGCATCTAGTATTACTGCTCAAAATCTAAAAAATTTATTATCTTAGTGACTTTTAAAAAATTTGAATGAGGCTTGAGACTTCTAATCCAACTGAGAATATAAAAAACTACTATGTTGTTTAAAAAAAACAGGAAGTTAACAAGTAATAGAGTATTAATAGCTAAAGTTCAGATTTTGTTCAAATTTCACAAAATTTTATGCTAGTGTCCATTATTTGTTTCCATACCTTATTCAAGACTCCACAGTGTATTTAATTGCACTGAGAAGCTTTATTTGCATGCAACAAATTCTGGTAAGTTCTCTTTTCATTTTATCTATTAGAAATATTTTCTAATTTTCCTTGTTATTAGTTCTTAGATATACCCATCACTTAAAAATGGACATTTAACTTCCAAATACATAGGATAAAGTATCTTTAATATTAGTTGCTTATTTTGATACTAATTTCTCATTTAAAAGCTTTCTTCTCTGCAAAAAAAAAAAAAACCAAAAAACCTACTTTTTAAAATAAACTGTCCTAGATAGCACATGTAAATGATTGCTTACTCTTCTTATATGCATTCATGAAAAAATCATTCTAAAAATTTTTTGCTTGGTTTCCTTTTTTATTATAAATTTTTATTAAAATTTTTCTTCCTTTATTCTTACATCAAGAGCCACAAAGCCTTGGAACATGTAATGGAGCCCAGCAATGATCTCCTATAGAGTCGACCATCTAGGTAAAATTTGTAACATCAGCAAATTCTACATCCTTGGCTGTGCAGTCACCACCAGGGGGGATTGGGTCATGTCCACACAGCTGCTCTCCTTAAAAGCAGCACGATGTCTAGCTGATGCAATAGCCCAGCTCACCACGGCTGAGCTGTTACCATAGGGCCAACCTGCAGTTGGAGATTCCCAAGCTTGGCTGAGCAACAGAACTATCTGGGCATTTTTTAAGATTCAGTTTCCAGGTTCCTCTCAAATGTTTTGAACAGAATCTCTGATCTTGAATTTTTAACTCCTCACAAAGTTATGGAGGTGATTTTGATGATCAGCCAGATTTTTAAATTATTGTATTAAATTTTCAGATTAGAGACTTGGTAATGTCTTGGTGATGCTATACTCTAATATCTTCAATAAGGAAGTTCACTTGTAGTTGAATTAGCAGCTACAATGTCTCTTAACCTGGGCTTCCCTGGTGACTCAGCCGTAAAGAATCCACCAGCAATGCAGGAGACATGGACTTGATCCTGGGTCTGGAAGATCCCCTGGAAAAGGAAATGGCAACTCACTCCAGTACTCTTGCTTGAGAAATCCCACAGACAGGGGAGCCTGGTGGGCTACAATTCATAGCATCCCAAAGAATCAGACCCAACTGAGCACACCACACACACACACGTCCCTTAACTTAGAGATCCAATATAGTAAAAACGGAAAATTAAAGTACATATAAAATATATCATTATCAAGTGTTTTGTCCTAGGGCAAATACTAGAGAGGTATATGGAAAGATGTTATGCCCTGATTTTTTCTAGAGTATTTCTGAGTTAAACTTTTGTCCTTGTGGTTCGGTAAACAATCAAAACTTACAAAAAATTTCACCTGCTATATATTGATACATATATATAAACCAAATATTGCAGTTTCCCATACATAGCAATAGCACAAAATTCTTCCCAAACCCAACATCCCAAATTTTGACTCCTTCAGTCATTCAGCAGAAATTATGGATACTTTAACTTCTAGTAGATTTCAACAACTAATTAGTTTTCATCATATTTGTGGGAGCAAGTGCTCAAAACTACAGTGTAAGAGGTCATGCATAACTGATGCTGAGTTATGGAATGTCCAATAATATCAGAAAACATTTGAGATTGTAAAGACAATAGTAGTCAGAAGAGGCATCTCAGAGAACAGAGGTGGGTTCTGAAGAATGCTGAGTATTAGCAGAGAAACTGAAGGGGTGTTCCAACCAACTTGATACAAGTTTTCCCATTGCCTGAGTCAGTAGTAAATAGTAAAATAATGACTGTCCTCAATAAGTTGATGCTTAGAAAATAGCAGTAGTCAGGTTCCATCAGTTCAGTTTAGTTCAGTTGCTCAGTCGTGTCCAACTCTTTGCGACCCTATGGACTGCTGTCGGGAGCCGCGTTAGGCATAACTGACAAAATGGAGGCATGGCCCTAAACCCCCTCCCTTTGTTCCACAGGCACAGACCCGGAATGAAGGAGTTAGGCTTTGTGATTCTGACTTGTTTTTTCCTTTCCTTGGCTGAGTTGACTGAAGAGAATATTAAGGTGTTTATTGTTTTTGAGAGGAGCATGAGAAGGCATAAAGCCTTCTGCAGCTGTGCTCAAAGAATAATTCATAAAGTTAATCACTGACATTTGTTCAAGGACTTTTACAAAAAAGTGTTCCAGGGTGAGCACACAGGCCGCAGCTTGAGGCCATGGGAGGGATTGTTATCTGAAGCCCATTTGTGGGAAAAGTGTTTATGGCAAAGGAATTTGCTGAATTTAGGGCTTAGGAATAATTAAAATAGAAGCTAAAGATTTAAGGATTGCTGTAATGTTAGCATATTCTACTATAGCTTATAGAAATTAGGAACTTTAGAGATATTACTAACTAGAAGCTCTTTCTAAGAAATAGTGAGCTTAGGATACTAGGGGCAAACAGGACTTAGAAAGACAAAAATTAAACTGAGGAATGTGGTATGCAGCCCAGACATTAGCATGAGTTACAGTGTATTCACAAGGACACATGAGAAGAAGTAGATAAGAGAATCGCTGAGGAAGGAACTCCTTTTGAGGGGCAACAATGATTTTTGGAGAAAAATATCTGGGTCAGTGGGAACTAAAAATATCAAACCTCTGACCTAATGCTTTTGTAAAAGTATAAAAGAGAATCATAAGCTTGAAATAAACAGGCAGTCCAAGAAAAATGAGAGGCTGCCTCAGTTTCTTGCCAACACTGCTCACCCCTTCAGGTTGAATCCCTGGCTGCTGGAGCTGGACTCCGGCAGACTGCAGCATGCCAGGCCTCCCTGTCCATCACCAACTCCCAGAGTTTACTCAAACTCATGTCCATTGAGTCAGTGATGTCATCCAACCATCTCACCCTCTGTTGTCCCCTTCACCTCCCACCTTCAATCTTTCCCAGCAGCAGGTCTTTTCAAATGAGTCAGTTCTTTGCATCAGGTGGCCAAAGTACTGGAGGTTCAGCTTCAGCATCAGTCCTTCCAATGAATATTCAGGACTGATTTCCTTTAGGATAGACTGGTTGGATCTCTTCACTGTCCAAGTGACTCTCAGGAGTCTTCTCCAACACCACAGTTCAAAAGCATCAATTCTTCAGTGCTCAGCTTTCTTTACAGTCCAACTCTCACATCCACATATGACTATTGGAAAAACCATAGCTTTGACTATACAGACCTTTGTTGGCAAAGTAATGTCTCTGCTTTTTAATATGCTGTCTAGGTTTGTCATAGCTCTTTTTTTATTTTTTTTGTCATAGCTCTTCTTCTAAGGAGCAAGCGTCTTTTAATTTCATGGCTGCAGTCACCATTTGCAGTGATTTTGGAGCCCCCCAAAAATAAAGTCTGACACTGTTTCCAATGTTTCCCCATCTATTTCCCATGAAGTGAGGGGACCAGATGCCATGATCTTAGTTTTCTAAATGTTGAGCTTTAAGCCAACTTTTTCACTTTCCTCTTTCACTTTCATCAAGAGACTCATTAGTTCTTCTTCACTTTCTGTCATAAAAGTGGTATCATCTGCATATCTGACGTTATCGCTATTTCTCCCAGCAATCTTAATTCCAGCTTGTGCTTCATCCAATTCAGCGTTTCTCATGATGTACTCTGCATATAAGTTAAATAAGCAGGGTGACAGTATATAGCCTTGACGTACTCCTTTCCTGATTTGGAACCAGTGTGTTGTTCCATGTCCAGTTCTAACTATTGCTTCCTGACCTGCATACAGATTCCTCAGGAGGCAGGTCAGGTGGTCTGGTATTCCCATCTCTTTCAGAATCTTCCACAATTTATTGTGATCCACACAGTCAAAGGCTTTGGCATAGTCAATAAAGCAGAAATAGATGTTTTTCTGGAACTCTCTTGCTTTTTTGATGATCCAACAGATGTTGGCAATTTGATCTCTGGTTCCTCTGCCTTTTCTAAAACCAGCTTGAACATCTGGAAGTTCACAGTTCACATACTGTTGAAGCCTGGCTTGGAGAATTTTGAGCATTACTTTACTAGCATGTGAGATGAGTGCAATTGTGTGGTAGTTTGAGCATTCTTTGGCATTGCCTTTCTTTGGGATTGGAATGAAAACTGACCTCCAATCCTGTGGCCACTGCTGAATTTTCCAAATTTGCTGGCGTGTTGAATGCAGCACTTTCACAGCATCATCTTTCAGGATTTGAAATAGCTCAACTGGAATTCCACCACCTCCACTAGCTTTGTTCGTAGTGATGCTTCCTAAGGCCCACTTGACTTCACATTCTAAGATGTCTGGCTCTAGGTGAGTGATCACACCATCGTGATTATCTGGGTCATGAAGCTCTTTTTTGTATAGTTCTTCTGTGTATTCTTGCCACCTCTTCTTAATATCTTCTGCTTCTGTTAAGTCCATACCATTTCTGTCCTTTATTGTGCCCATCTTTGCATGAAAATTTCCCCTGGTATCTCTGATTTTCTTGAAGACATCTCTAGTCTTTCCTATTCTATTGTTTTCCTCTATTTCTTTGCACTGATCACTGAGGAAGGCTCTCTTATCTCTCCTTGCTATTCTTTGGAACTCTGCATTCAGATGCTTATATCTTTCCTTTTCTCCTTTGCCTTTCACTTCTCTTCTTTTCACAGCTATTTTTAAGGCCTCCTCATACAACCATTTTGCCTTTTTGCATTTCTTTTTCTTGGGGATGGTCTTGATCACTGCCTCCTGTACATTGTCACAAACCTCCATCCATAGTTCTTCAGGCACTCTGTCAGATCTAAGCCCTTGAATCTATTTGTCACTTCCACCGTATAATCTGCAGGATTTAAGTTAGGTCATAGCTGAAAGGTCTAGTGATTTTCCCTACTCTGTAGAATCATTCATTATAGCCAATAACCCCTTCACATTGATGAGTACAACCATTTAACCCAATAACTGATCCTGTTCATCCCACCTCCACTCCAGCAAGCTCCAGCTTCACCAGCCATATCCTTCTGTCGAACTTTATAACTAGTCATACAGTAAATGGAGTCACAAAGAGTTGGACATGACTGAGTGACTCACACACACACAGAAATAGAGCAACTGTCACACATCTTAGCTTATTGCTGTCCAGTGGAATACACCAAGTTTTTGTGGGATATGAGTTTTAATAGACCAAAGATCACAGAGAATGTTTCTATTAATATTTAGGATCTTGACAAATTTACTGGCAAAATATAACATCTCAAATCACTGGAGTGTGGTATATAATAAAAGCCATGGAGGGAATGCTGACCACCAACACAAAAAGTGATGCTCATTACATACAAAATTAAAATTTAATGTGAAACATATCAGCACACAGATCTCTGTTTATATTATTAGAGAAATAGAAAAGCTTTTACTGTATTACTACCAAAAGTTTGTCTATTTCTCATATGTATTCACAGAATTACTATAATTTATGTTTGTGCCTAAAATTATTAACCAGAAGTATTCTCCCCTCTTTCCAAGTTTTCCTTTTGAATTTGCTTTGATTTGTTTGAGAATCAAAACAGAAATGATAATTTACACATGAAGTTATTTTTTTAAATAAAATTTATAGGTATCTGAGATTTTCTGGGGTTAGACTTAGTGGGAAAGCACTCACAGCAGCTTTGTTAATAACAGAAAAGTAATCCTCACAGCTTCCCCAGTGGTTCAGATGGCTAAGAAACTGCGAATGCAGGAGGTAAAAGAGATGTGGGTTCAACCCCTGCGTTGGGAAAATTCCTCTGGAGAAGGAACTGGCTACCCACTCCGGTATTCTTGCCTACAGAACACCACAGAGAGAAGAGCTTGATGGGTTACAGTCCATGGGGTTGCAAAGAGTAGGACATGACTGAGCAACTAATACAATCTTCACAAAAAATAATATTACCAGGGATAAATGCCATTTCATGATGATACAGGGTTCAATTTATCAAGAAGCTGTAACAATCATAAAAGTGTATCAAATAATAGAACTTCAAAATATAAGAAGTAAAACTTATAAAAATAAATTCACAATTATTCTTAGAGATTTTAACACTCCTCCCTCAGGAATTGATAGGTCAAGAAAACAAAAAATCAGTAAGCATGTAGAAAACTTGAACATATAGAACAAACACTACCAACCAGTTCAACTTAATTTATGATTATAGACTATTCCATCCAGCTGCAGCAGGATACATATTATTTTCAAGTGCACAAGAGACATTCACCTAGGTAGGTAATAATGTAGGTTGTGAAGAGCATATCAGGAAAACTGAATCATATAAAATGCTCTCTATTTTGAAAAATTAAACTAGAAATGAGTAACAAAAAAATACCTGGAAAATCCCCAAATCATTGACAATTAAATAATATACTTCTTCTTAACTTACTGGTCAAAGCAGAAATCACAAGGAAAATTAGGAATTATTTTTAATTGAGTAAAAGTCAAAACATAATATATAAAAACTTACAGACTAGAGCTCACTCAGTGCTCAAAGGTAAACTTACTAGCATAACTGCTTATGTTTGAAAAAGAAGAAGGTTCTAAAATTAATAATGTAAAATTCCACCTTAGGAAACTAGAAAAAGAACAAATTAAAGTCTAATAAACCAAAAGTAGAAAAATAATAAAGACAAAGGTAGAGACTAAGTAAAATTGAAAGTAGAAAAACAACAGAGAAAATTAATGATACCAAAAAAGTCAATAAAATTGATAAACATCTGGCCAAATTTATCAGGGGAAAAAAGAAGATAGAAACTAGAAAACTCACTCAAGAAGAAATAGAAAGAATAAACAGCCCCATATCTTTTAAAGAAATGGAATATGTAGTTTATAAAACTTTCTAAGAAAGAAAACACCAGCCTCAGTTGACGTTATGGAAAATTCCACCAAACATCTAAAGAAGAAATCAACTCAATTAAAATTCTTCCATAAGACAGGAAAGAATACTTGTACCTCATTTTATGAGGCCAGCATAACACTGACACATTGATAAACACATTACAAGAAAATAAAACTAGAGACTAGATGCAAAAATCCTTAACAGAATTTTAGCAACATGAATCTAGCAATGTATTATTAGGATAATATATCATAACTATGTGTAATTTTATCTCATGAATGCAACATTGACTTAACATTCAAAAATCAACTGATGGAAGTCAAAATTTTAACAGATCAAAAAATAGATAATCTCAGCCAATGAAGCAAAGGTATTTGACAAAATTCAAGTCATTCCTGATAAAACTCAGTCAACTAGAAATTGAAAGGAATTTTCCAAATGAATAATCAATATCTACCAAAAATAAGAATAAGAAAAAGCAAACAGATAAAAATTCTAGTAGGCAATGAAAAAAATACCAACTTATTTTGCCTAAGATCAAGAAAATTGCAGGGTTTTTTCAATCAAGAGGCCAGAAAGAGAGTTTAAAGGCATAAATTGAAAAGGAAGAAGTAAAATTGTCTTTATTTGCATATTGCATGATTATATTTAGAAATTCTAAGGAATTTTCCAAAAAGTTACTAGGACTAATAAGTGACTTTAGCAATATCAGTGTCAACATGCAAAATATCTACCAACCAGCCAGAGAAACCTCTTCTCTTTTAAAGGGTCATGTGATTAAATTAGGCTCACCTGGATAACCATTTTTTAAAGTAAATTGTTCCACACAGTGTAACATATTCCCAGGAGTGAGATCTCATCGAATTCAGATGAAACTACATACTTTCATAACTTCATAGCTGCAGCTGTCATTCACAAATATTTCTTCTCTGGCTTCTACTGAGATGACAGAGGAACAGTGTTTTAAAGTGCCCTAGATGTTTTTTGGTTTGATTTAGAATATGTACAATCTCTTGGAAGGGTCTTTTGTGTAGCTAAATACTCTGATCTCTTGATCTTTCTGAGGTTACAGGAAAAGTTTATATAACTACTGGGCATGCATGCTCAGGCATGTCTGACTCTTTGCAACCCTCTGGACTGTAGCCTGCCCAGGCTCCTCTGTCAATGGGATTTCTCAGGCAAAAATACTGGAGTGGGTTGCCATTTCTTGTTCCTGGTTGTATAGTTACGTCCTCAGCCTTTTCTCAATGTCAGCTTTCAGCAGCCATTTTTACACTGCACCATCTTTTGCCACCTTTCGCCACCATTATCAAGTCTTTGTTCCTTTTTGTTTAACAGTTTTTCACTCAATTTATCTCTCTCTCCTCACATTTTTCTAGAAGCAGCACAAAGAAACTAGGCTGTACCTTCAATATTTTGCTGAAAAATCTTCTCAGCTACATGTCCAAGTTCATCATTTATAAGTTTTGTTTCCCACATAACTCTGGCAGACAATTTTGCAAAATTTTCTGCCACTATATAGCAGGTTGTCCCCTCTGCTAGTTTCCAATGACATGTTTCATTTTCAGTATCTGTCACTATGTCATATTTCTATAAGAAGTCTTTCCAAGATAATCTAGGTTTTTTATATTATGCTCTTTAAAAGTCTTCCAACTGTCTGATTTCACATTTTAAGTATTTGTTATGGCAGCACCAACCTCCAGGTTTCAAAATATGTTTTGCTTTTTTATTGCTACCTAAAATGTTACCATGTGGGCTTCCCAGGTAATGCTACTTGTAAAGAACCAGCCTGCCAATACAGAAGACATGAGAGACAAGGATTCAATCCCTGGATTGGGAAGATCCCCTGGAGGAGGACAGGGCAACCCACTCCAGTATTCTTGCCTGGAGAAACTCATGGACAGAGGAGCCTGGCAGGCTATAGTCCATGGGGGTCACAAAGAGAATGACACAACTGAAGTGGCTTAGCACGCAAAGAATTGTCACACAAGGAGCTCAGCTCAGAGCTCTGTGATGACCTAGAGGGGTGGGATCAGAGGGGAGGGAGGCTCAAGAGGGAGGGGATATATGTATACGTATAGCTGATTCATGTTTTTGTACAGCAGAAATCAACACAACCTTGTAAATCAATTATCCTCTAATTAAAATAAAAAATATATATTTATGCAGTCAAAAAAAATAAAAAGTTACCACAAACACAGCAACATAACACCATGCTCCTTTTATGTCTCATTGTTGTTCTTTCAGTTAGAAGCTCAAACAGGCTTAACTGGGTTCTCTGCTGAGGGTTTCATAAAGCCCAAATCAACATGAAGCTGGGCTTCTTTCTAGAAGTCCTGTGGAAGAATCTGCTTCTGAGCTGATTCAGGTCGTTGGAATATACTTGTGTTTGTAGGGCTGAAGGTCCTGATTCCTTGCTGGCTATTAGCCGGAGGTCACTCTAAGCTTCATAAGGCTAACTTCTCATGCAACTCCTCCATCTTCTAACTAGCAAAGGCAAGTCAAGTCCTTCTCATGCTTTAAATCTCTCTAATTTAACCTCCCTGCTGCTCCCAAGACAAAGAAAATGCTCTCTTTTAACAGGCTCATGTGATTAAGTTAGGCCAAGCTGAATGGTCTCCATTTTGCCATATAACATATACAATATAATCATGGGAATGACATTTCAGGTTCACAGGTTCCATGCACACTCAAAGGGGAGGGAATTCACAAGGCTGAGCTCCACTGGGGATCATTCTTAGAATTCAGCCAACCACAAATTTTTGGAGATGAAGTCAATGATCATTTTCTTAATTATACAGGTGGTTTCACAATGGTTAAACCCATTAAACTGTATACTTCAAATAGATGCAGTTTATTGTTTGTAAATTTTATCTCAATTAAAGTTAAGATGGTTCACCTAATATCATATTTAAGGATGAAATATTTTTAAAATTCCCCCAATGTCAGAAGCAAGAGTCAGATATACTGTATCACTCTGCATATTTAAGATTGTACTAGAAGTTTTAGCTAGGGCAACAAAGCAACAAAAAGACACAAAAAGTACAAAATTGGGGGAAAAAAGAAGTATAAATATAATTTTATGCCAATGGTATGATTGGGTATGAAAAGTCCCCACAGAATTGACAAACATCTTTAGAATTTATAAGCAAATTTAGCAATGTTGCATGACTGGGATAATGGTACCAAAATCTATAGATGTACATTAACAATAAAAATTTGGAAAATAAAATCTTAAAAATAAATTTCATTTACAGTAGCATTTTAAAATACCAGATATCTAAGAATAAAGAAATGTACACAATTCTCTACACTGAAAGCAATAAGACATTAAAAAGAGAATTTAAAGACTTAGAGAAGACATAATATTTTCATGAAATATATTTAATTCCAATCAAAATCTCAAGTTTTCTTTTTTGGAAATTGGCAAGTTTATTATAAAGTTTATATTAAAATGCATGAAGTCCAAGATAACCTAGATAATTTTGAAGAGAAAATTTGGAGAACTTACCATATCTAATTGCAAGACTTATTAAAATTGCCCTTATATTAATGTACTATTATTGCAGGGCTAGAGAAATGAACCAATGGAGTAAAATAGAAAATACAGAAACATATCACACATACACAGTCACTTGATTTACACTAAAGACATAATTTCAATTTAATGGGAGAATGATTAGTTTTTCTGTAATGAATAGCACTTGAGCAGTTAGATATTCAAATTAAAAAAAAAAAAACTTTAACCTTAATCCCTATGTATGTGATATCCAAGAATAGTCCTAAGGGGAAAAGTAAAATGCATAGAACTTCTAGAAAAGAAATGGAAGAAATCTTTATCACCTTGGAATAGGGAAGGATTTCTTAAACACAAGAAAATTGAACTTCAACAAATTAGAAACTTTTATTCATCAAGAGTAAGAGGATTAAAAGCAAACCATAGCTTGGAAGAAGAAATTTTCAATACATGGACCTGACAATCCAAAGAGGAAAAGACAAGCAACCCAGAATTAAATAGGTAGAAGTTATGAAAAAACAGTTCACAAAGTTCAGTTCAGTTCAGTTGCTCAGTCATGTCTGACTCTTTGCGACCCTATGGACTGCAGCACATCAGGCTTCCCTGTCCATCACCAACTCCTGGAGTTTACTCAGACTCATGTCCATTGAGTCAGTGATGCCATCCAACCATCTCATCCTCTGTCATCCCCTTCTCCTCCCACCTTCAATCTTTCCCAGCATCAGGGTCTTTTCTAATGGGTCTGTTCTTCGCATCAGGTGGCCAAAGTATTGGAGTTTCAGCTTTAGCATCAGTCCTTCCAATGAATATTCAGGACTGATTTCCTTTAGGATGGACTGGTTGGATCTCCTTGCAGTCCAAGGGACTCTCAAGAGTCTTCCCCAACATCACAAAAGCATCAGTTTTTTCACACTCATCATTCTTTATAGTCCAGCTCTCATATCCATATATGACTACTGGAAAAACAACAGCTTTGACTAGATGGACCTTTGTTGGCAACGTAATGTCTCTGCTTTTTAATATGCTGTCTAGGTTGGTCATAGCTTTTCTTCCAAGGAGCAAGCATCTTTTAATTTCATGGCTGCAGTCACCATCTGCAATGATTTTAGGGCCCCAAAAAACATTAACTGTTTCTATTGTTTCCCCATCTATTTGCCATGAAGTGATGGGACTGGATGCCATGGTCTTCATTTTCTGAATGTTGAGTTTTAAGCCAACTTTTTCACTCATCAAGAGGCTTTTTAGTTTCACTTTCTGCCATAAGAGTGGTGTCATCTGCCTATCTGAGATTATTGATATTTCTCCCAGCAATTTTGACTCCAGCTTGTGCCTCATCCAGCCTGGCATTTTGCATGATGTACTCTGCATATAGGTTAAATAAGCAGGGTGACAGTATACACCCTTAACATACTCCTTTCCCAATTTGGAACCAGTCTGTTGTTCCATGTCCAGTTCTCACTGTTGCTTCTTGACCTGCATACAGATTCCTCAGGAGGCAGGTCAGGTGGTCTCATATTCCCAACTCTTTCAGAATTTTCCACAGTTTGTTGTGAGCCACACAGTCAAAGGCTTTGGCATAGTCAATAAAGCAGAAGTAGATGTTTTTCTGGAACTCTCTTGCTGTTTTGATGATCCAGCAGATGCTGGCAATTTGATCTCTGTTTCCTGTGCCTTTTCTAAATCCAGCTTGAACATCTGGGAGTTCACAGTTCACAAACTGTTCAAGCCTGGCTTGGAGAATTTTGAGCATTACTTTGCTAGCATGTGAGATGAGTGCAATTGTGCGGTAGTTTGAGCATTCTCTGGCATTGCCTTTCTTTCAGTTCACAAAAGGTATCTCTAAATGGCCAATAGACCTAGGAAATGCTGCTCAGCATCAAGGTAAGGCAAATTTAAATCACAATGAGATTGCCGATATAAGCTCTCCAGAATGATTCAAACTGAAAAGACTGAAAATACCAAGTGTTGGGAGAATATGGAACTGGAACTGTCTCATACACTGCTGCAGGACACTGGTACTACCACTTTGGAAAACTGGCAGTACGTAAAGTTTAACATATGCTTACTCAGATCCAGCACGATCTTCCTCCAGGGAATCTTCCTGACCCAGGGATGGAAACTGCATCTCCTGCACTGGCAGGCGGATGCTTTACCACTAACGCCACGTGGGAATTTTTCTAGGCATTTATCCAAAAGAAAAGAAAATATATGTCCATAAAATACATATATGAAATGTTTATAGCAACTGCATCTGCAACAGGTGAAACTTGACAACAACCCAAATATCTTATCATGAAATGAACAGATAAGCAAACTGCAGCGTATCTATATGGGCCTCCCAGATGGCACAGTGGAAAGAATCTGCCTGCCAGTTCAGAAGACACAAGAGACTTGGGTTTGATCCCTGGGTCAGGAAGATCCCCTGGAGAAAGAAATAACGATCCATTCCAGTATTCTTGCCTGGGAAATCCGATGGAAGAGGAGCCTGGCAGGCTACAGTCCATGAGGTCACAAAGAATCAGACATGACTGAGTGACTAGCACACAGAATATCTATGCAATGGAATAATTCAACCATAATCAAAAAGGAGCAAACAACTGATACATGCAACAACACATATGAAGTTCAGGATAATATGCTGAACAGAAGAAGCCAGCCACATGCCATGTCATTGCATTTTATATCGTTTAAGCACTGGCAAAATAAATTAGCAGTTGTAGATTCAGATCAATGCAGTTTTTCTTAGCCTTTTTTTGCTTTATCGCCCCCTCAATCCCTGTGACTGGACCCTTTTAAGACAGTTTCTCCCCAGAACACTTCCCCCATTACATGTTAATATCATAGGCATACTGCATATCTGTTTATATAACGATGGTCCTTTGGCAGGACACAAACCACTGAAATAGCTATGAGTTTTTTGCTTCCCCCCATCCACAAGAACACTTGGTTGGTATCACCCAACTGAGAACATGTGGACTACTAGTCCTCTCCAGCAAGTTGTTATCTGGGGAGGGGCATGACAGAACCATCTGAGCCCTTGAAATTGTCTATCTGAGTGGTGGTAACACAAACATATACATATTTCCAAATATGTCCAGATATACTTATTTGGCCTCTGAAGATTAGTGCAATGTATAATACTTATACTTCAATTAAAAAGCAAAATAATAATAATGGTAACAAGGAGAAGGAACAAGGATCCAGTTTCTCACTGTCTCTCAACTTTGTTTTTTGCTACTCAATTTTCAGGGGCTTCCCTGGTGGCTCAATGGTAAAAGAATCTGCCTGCAAGGCAGGAGACACAGGAGACGTGGTTTGATCCCTGGGTCGAGAAGATCCTGTGGAGGAGGGCATTGTAACTCATTCCAGTATTCTTGCCAGGAAAGTTCCACAGACAGAGGAGCCTGACAGGCTATGGTCCATGGGGTTGAAAACAGTCGGATATAACTGAAGCGACTGAGCACGCATGCACTCCATTTTCACACAGACTTCTCCATTGCAGTGGCAGGATGGAGCTGTGAGAATACAAATCTCGAAAACGCTGGCAGTCAGTCCAACAGAAAATATGAATAGGAACTACTCTTTCTTCACAGTTAAAGCAAAAGTTCTGCTCTGATTCTCTTTGGTCCAACCTGGGAAAGATGTCCATTTCCTAAACTTGGATCCAAGAGGAGAGTGATAATCTTTGGTCACACCCTGAGTCTTAGGCTCACTTATAAGTAGGGAGCCGCATTAACAACATTCAGACCAGATGGAACTAGACTCAGTGGAGGAAAACAAGTGGACCAGAAGGATGATGGATGCTAGACAAAAGAGCTAATATGAAAATTTAAAAAACTTCACCTGCCCTCACCTTGCACTGTCAAAATAGCAGGCTTTCTTAGGGGACCGCATGCAGGTAGGCAAATGAGTCTCTTCCCCGGACCCCACAGCCAGGTGGGAAAGCTCTAATACCAGGCTGAAATGGATTCAAATACTTTATTTGTCCAGCTCCTTGTTCCCTGAGCTCTTAGATACAAAAGTAAAAATATCATTTGGATTAAAAGGATAAACAATCTTCAGAGAAGAGCAAAGAATGTTGAACTAGAGTTAAGTCACATGGATTCTAGCCACTTTCACATAACTAAATCTCAGTTTCGTCTCCTGTAGAATCTGGAAAGTGTTCTTTGTGCTGTCTCACAGGGTTATGGTGGAAAGGAACACAGTATGGTTAGAATGGCTTTAGTGGAATTAGGGGAGGATTCTGGGCTTCAAGATCACAGCTGCTCCAAGATCAGGAACTGTCCCTGCTCCCTGGCACTATGGATTAAGCAATCCCATAACACCGTAGCTTGCATTTCCGTATTTAGTAAACAGAACCATTGAACTCATACAGCCTTCTCCTCTCTCTGATTAGATACACAGATGTCAGATAACATTGGATATTCGCCTACTGAAATGTTAGATCTAGAAAAGGAGAAGTCCACAAGTCAAGAAGTCTGGTAAACCCAGTTCTTTGGTGTTTATGCTCAGATACTGAAATACCAGGAGTTCACATGGAGAAGGTAGATGGGGAACTCCAAGGTCAAAAGATCAAGGTCATTGCAACCAGCACTAGAATCCATCTCTCCCAATAATGTCCTTCTGATCTTCCCCTCTCATCCTGCATTACTGTGACATGTGGGAAGGGGGTAGAAATTTAGACAGGTAATGGGGAAGTTTAACTAAAAGAGTAACTTTCAGTGTTAAATGATGAACCAGTTTGCCAGTGGGCTCTCAGTTAACACAAATATAATTTCTTAGATCATTTGCCAACTGTCCATTTTAAATTAACCCAGAACCCAAAGAGGAATTCAATTACTTGAAAGATAGGTCATACATAGCAAATACTTCTGTAGTTGAAACCCAAAATCTGCCAGACATAGGTGAGATTTTTACAATCATCTCTCCTTTACCTGTAAATACATTTTTATAAGTATCATAAATCACCCTTAAATGTGGGAGGTGGCATAAAAGTAAGATCAATGAATGAAGGGCAGCAGGTCAAAGAGGAAAAAGGAACAGCCCTGATCTTGCCTCTTGCTTCCCAAAAGTACAACTGTGCTCCTGTAGGAGACACCCCCGCCCTTACAGCCAGACAGAATGATGCTCTGGAAGCTTGAGTCACTGTCTCACACACTCTGAGAGCCTGCCCCTAGGGCCCTAGGGCAGTAATCCACAACCTTCTACAGGAGATGACTGTGGGAGGGTTTATGAAATGAATAAAACCCTGTACCCTAGGATGGATGTGGGCAGGTGGGTTGGAAGATGAAGAGCAGGCAATTTAACTGCAAAGCTTGAGTTTAACATAGAGATGAGTTTTCTCCTTGTACTCTGATTTGTCTTCATTTCCAGCATGGAATCTGCTACAGACGTTTAAGTTGCCATTAGGGACGGGAACTAAAGTGGAGCATGAACCAGAAACTAGAATGAATATGCTGCTGCTGCTGCTAAGTCGCTTCAGTCGTGTCCGACTCTGTGCGACCCATAGGCGGCAGCCCACCAGGCTCCCCCGTCCCTGATGTGCTAATTCCCACAGCGAATCCAAATATTAACTTTCTAATTGAATTGCAAGTTTTTTAAAACCAGTGAACCAGCTCAAATTGGAACTGAACCTATATATTCTCTAAAACTACTAAATGGAAAAGAGCTACTAAAAGGAAAAAAATAAAAAGAAATTTAAGAAGTCACAGAGGCTTTATATCTTCCCAAAATAAATGAAAGCAACTATTCACACAGACTTTCAGGAAAATGTTCACAGTAGCACTATTTGGAAAAGCCAAAACCTGGAAACAATTCAAATGTCCATCAAATGATGGAACAAAATGTAGTGTATAAATGTGGTGGCTTATTTATTTTAGCAATGAAGAGAAACAAAACACTGACACATGCTACAATATGTATGAGCCTCAAAAACATTATACTAAATGCAAGAAGTCAGATACAAAAGCCCACATATTACATGGTTCCACTAATATGGTTGTCCAAAATCAGCCAAAGCCATAAAGAGAAATTAGCATTGTGGTTACCTAGGGCTGGGTATGGGAACAAATGGGTGACAGGGATCTTTTGGGGTGATGGAAATGTTCTAGAATTGCATTGTGGTGGGATTTGCATAACCCTGTACATTTACTAGAAATCTATTAATTATTCCCTTTTCAAGTCTCATAACCAATGGATATCGTTTCAGATTGCTGATTCCTTCATTTGTTTGCAAATATATATCTAGAAATGCCTTGGTCCATTGGCCTCTGCCCATCAATTCCATGAATACCCATGAATATTCCATTAACAGAAAAGACATATTGGAGAAGCAATTTACAACAGTTTTCCAATGGTCATGGCTTTAGTAAAATGCCCATTCCTCATATTACCAAGGTGGACATATAAGTATCTCTCAGGCTCGGTCTCTGTGATTGGTCCAAGGGGTGGCCATAATATCCAAACCCACCAATTAGAGTCTTGCCCTATGATTTTTGTAATTGGAAACTGGAAGCCTTTTTCTCCAGCCTAAAACTGGAATATGCGAGTTCAGGGCTCCCCAGTGGCGTTTTCACTGCCTCCTAGTCCATTTGCAACGGAAAGTGGAACAATGCATAGAGAAACTTGGGCTTCCCAGGTGGCTCAGTGGTAAAGAAACTGCCTGCAATGCAGGAGATGCAGAATCTTCTGCACTGTAGGTTCAGTCCCTAAGTAGGAAAGATCCCCTGGAGGAGGAAATGGCAATCAGCTGTAGTCATCTTTCCTGGAAAATCCCATGGACCAAGGAGACTGGTGGGCTGAAGTCCATAAATAATCAGACATGACTGAGCAACTGAGCACACACAGAGAAGTTCAGACATGAAAACCGATGAGCAAGAGACTGCTGCTGCTGCTGCTGCTAAGTCGCTTCAGTCATGTCCGACTCTGTGCGACCCCATAGACGGCAGCCCACCAGGCTCCCCCATCCCTGGGATTCTCCAGGCAAGAACACTGGAGTGGGTTGCCATGTCCTTCTCCTAAGTGCATCCAATTTCAGAAAGCAAAGCAAACTTCATGTCAGCTCCAC
Organism: Bos javanicus; assembly: GCF_032452875.1. NCBI lineage: Eukaryota > Metazoa > Chordata > Mammalia > Artiodactyla > Bovidae > Bos > Bos javanicus. The sequence continues at coordinate 31,257,621 of NC_083893.1, read as the reverse complement.
CCCTGCCTCCTCTGAATTTAGGTTATATTTGCCAATTATTCTGCCTCCACTCCAACCCACCCCCTATTTTGCTTAAGTCAGTTTGACTTAGGATTCTGTTACTAGTAAATAAACCACCAGAGACAGAAAGAGAACTCAAGGTGACCTCTCTTAGGGAAGCTCCTCTGTAATCCTTTCTTACTATTAACATCTCAACCCCAATACATTCAGCTGACGTTTTCTTGTGTTGACCCCATGGCTGAGATCCAGTGCTCACCTACCATACACAACAGCACAGATCAGCAAACATTTTCTACAGAAGTCCAAAAAGTAGATATTTCAGGCTGTGTGGACTATTGGGTCTCCATCACAGATGCTTAACCCTCCCATTACAGTGTGAAAACTCCATGAACAATATAAATGAGTATAGCTGTGTTCCAATAAAACTTTATTTACAAGAAAAAGGTGATGGGTCAAAATTGACCCCCAGGCCATAGTTTGCCAACCCCTGCTCAATAGGATTTTATCTATTTATTCGACCTGAGGTTCCCAGAATTGGATTAATCACAATCCTTAGTTCATAACACACTATCACCATTGACTGATGATAGTCCTTTTTCATTAGAGTTATTGATTGATTTTAATAATGTAATGAAGACTAGTGAACTCAATACACACTCAAGATCTGGAACATTGTTAACAAAACTGACCTAGGTCTGGTGATCAACCCGAGAGGTTGGATTTCTAGGCAGAGGGAACACGTGGGCAGTAGTATGAAGACATGGAACCACATTATTCCTTTCTGAGTGTGGCTTGGCTGAAGTGTACAGTGAAGTATGGAAAACAATAGAAAGTTAACCAGGACAGGAAGTCTAGCCCCAGGTACTAAAATGTTGCCCAAACATTTCTTGATATGTGATAAACATATATAAAATATATTTTTCTCAGACTATTTCTTGAAGAACTACTAAAAAGACCAGCCAAGCCAAAATTATTCTTCCTGGGGAGCCTGAAACTTGAGAACTTGAGTGGGGAGGTATCTTTAAGAAACTTTATCTTAAAGGTATCTTTAAGAAACTTTTAAGTAAGTATCTTTACTTTAAAAAGTAAAGATTTTCAACAGTCCAGTCAGTTCAGCTGCAGAGTAACTCGTCCTCTAATTCTATCAGGCTCTGGCTGTCGGGAGTGCCAGACAAGCTCAGGCACAGGTGAGATCTGAGTAGGGTCACCACCTTGGGCAGCCAGAAGGTGGTGGGAATGGTGTGGAAATGCTGACTCAGGTCGGGTCACCCGCAGACCTGCGGATGTTAGATGAGGGGCAGGAAGCCACAGCTGCCCCCTCTGTGGAGTAAGAAGAGAATGGGGGCATCCTTGTGAACTCTGGCCTCCCTGTGTGTGGTTCTCATTAGTGCAAATCATGCAGCCCAGAATTCTGGGTCTCCCTCTGTGCCAGTAAGATTGCACGTCCCTATCCCTTTATATAGATGTGACCATGTGGCTCACATTGCCCAGTGGAAGTGAGACTGTGGACGTTACACATGTCTCTTCCCAAGTGAAAACTTCAAGAGCCAGAGTCCAGTTCACCCACCTGTCTTCTCGTTGCTGAGGTGACTGTAGAAGCTCTGTTGAGACAGAGACTGTCAGCCCTAGTCCTTGAGTGACCGAGAGAGCACTCTTCTGACTTACACTAGACTTTAATATAAGCCAGAAATAATTCCTTGTTGCAGTAATCCATGAGCTAGGAGCTTTGCTTTTGTCTATTCAGTTAAGAATAACCTAGACCAGGGTCAATAAACTACACTGGCAGGTGAAAATCAGCTCACGGAGCCTGTTTCTGTAAACAGCCCTACACGGCTCCCCTGGCCCCCCACCCCCACTTCATTTATGTAGTGTCTACAGCTGATTTCACACACTAAGGGCAGGTCCAGTAGCTGTGACAGACACCAAACAGCCCAAAATATTCACTGTTGTGCCCCTTACAGAAAACGTTCACTGACCTCTGACCTAAACAATCCTGACCAAAACACCCTTTCAACTGAACCCCAAGCACAATGATCAATCCGGCGAGCCTGTCCACACTCCCTCACCTCCCCTTTCTTCCTTCCATTCTGTCCTTCTCCCCCGCACCCCCGCACCATGGGTCCTCGATCTTTCAAGAAAAGATTTCCTATCAGTTGCTCGAATCTTGGTAGGAAACTCATTTGAGGAAGAATGTGAACCTCTTCCAGGAACATTAGGTCATGACTTTAAAACTATAGACTCTGCTAAAGAAAGCGTCCATGAACAGGTAGTGTAATTGCAGCCTGGCGTGCAGCCATTAGAGCGGGATTAGCGAGAGATCCGGAGAAGGCAATGGCACCCCACTCCAGTAGTCTTGTCTGGAAAATCCCATGGACAGAGGAGCCTGGTGGGCTACAGTCCATGGGGTCTCGAAGAGTCAGACATGACTGAGCTACTTCACTTTCACTTTCATGCATTGGAGAAGGCAATGGCAACCCACTCCAGTGTTCTTGCCTGGAGAATCCCAGGGACGAGGGAGCCTGGTGGGCTGCCATCTACGGGGTCACACAGTGTCGGACACAACTGACTCGACTTAGCAGCAGCAGCAGCAAGAGATCTTTAGTGCATGGACTTTGTGGGTTCCATTCCACCCACAGTCAACGTCTCAGTGATTCCCACAGTAGCAGTCACCGTGGTCACAGTCCACAGACCTGGCCCCCAGTTTGTGCTGCCTGAGGAACCTATGGACAGGCTGGGTCCTGGGTGTCTGGTTCCCTCAGTAATGACAGCTGGGCAGGGTCTGGGGACCTAGCCTGGAGGGCACTGCCAGCTGAGATCTACCTCTTCGACTGGACACAGGCACTGGCAGGAGGACCCAGACTGGGTACTGGACCAGTGCTCCCAGGCAGGGTAACCAGCCCACACAGGTACCCCCATCCTCTTAGCCAAGGCCTGGGCCTTGGAGGATGAAAGTCAAGCCTTGGGACCTTGAACAAGTAAAATGAGGGGTAATTTGTTAAGTGTTGAAAGACACAAGAAGGCATGGAGTCAGAATTTAATTTCTCCCCTTTTCTTTCTTATATAATTCTCAAGGCTATGACTTTTAAGAGTATTACACCTTTAGATAAAAAGTTGCAGAACAGAGAGTAACATTTGTTTTGATGGAGTTTGCAGAAAAATCATAACCTGCCCATGACCTTACCTACACGGACAGCAGCAAGAAGGACGATCTTATACCAAGCAGTTTGCAACAACTAGCCATACCCCTTTTCATCTTTTCTATAGAAAGGCTTTGCTGAAAGCCTTGGAGGCGTTGGGGTTTTTTAAGGCATAAGCCACCTGTCTCCTTGCATGTCTCTGCAATAAACTTTTCTCTGCTGCAAGCGCCAAGGTTTTTGTGTTGTTTGGCCTCACTGTGCGTTGAGTACATGGAATGCATTCAGTAACAGTGGAAGGATTGTTTTGAGGAGAAGGTAGGAGTTCCTCCGGAGTTCCCTCAAGTGACATCATGCAGGTGACTGCTTTCTATCTCTGCAAGCCTGAGAAGTCCTAGGAGGAACCTGTAACAGGGATCTTTCAAAATCTCCCTTATCTACCTCCAAAATAGCAACATTCTGTTCCCTAACCATTTCATCCACCAAGAACACAGCTAGGACTTCAGAGTAAACCAAAATGGCTTGAGGGCAGCCACAAAATGGACATTTTAAATCCAATATATTAAAATACAAGGAATTTACACTTCCCAGGTGATGCAGTGATAAAAAAATCTGCCTGCCAATGCAGGAGACATGAGAGATGTGGGTTTGATCCCTGGATCAGGAAGATCCCCTGGAATAGGAAATGACAAAATGGCAACCCACTCCACTATTCTTGCCTGGAGAATCCCCACGGACAGAGGAGCCTGGCGGGCTGCAGTCCATGGGGTTGCAAAAAACTGGACACAACTGAGTGACTACTCACACGGACAGAATGGAGTGGTTACACGTGCACACACAAGGAATTTACATCAAGGCAATTGACTCTGAAGTTTACATACAATTCTAACTTGAAGCTTATAAGATTGCATCAAGAATCAACTCACAAAAATTCCCTCACTATCTCCACCCATGCATTTACTATCCATCCATTCATTTATTTATTCCACAACACTCTTGTATTTTCAAATACCACTTAACATTTATAGAACAATGTGTAATCTGACACACCCACATACGTGAGCTGGCTTCTACAGGAAACACCGAGATGAGTGAGACTCTGTCCAGTCCTCAAGGAAATGATAACCCTGGGACTGCAGGACTGTCGACTACTGACCCTGACTCAAGGCAGAATGAGCCAAAGTATTTAAAAGGTAGGAGACAGTTCCTATAGGAAAATGCTGGAGGAACAAGTCTGGCTTAAAGATCTGAGCAGAACCTGGCAAGGCAGAACAGAGGCAGCAATTAGGAGGGAGAAAGCAAGCAGAACAATCTGGAAAGGCAAGCCAGGCAGATACAAGATCACAAGGATGCTGGCACATTCCCCACACCTGAACCACAGTACTCAGGAGCTTCCTCCACACCCCTCCACTTCACTCTTCACCTGCAGTCTAACAGACCCTTGAAGATATAAATCTGTTTACTCGTGCCTCTGCTTAAGACCTTTCAGTGATTTTCCGCCACTGTGAGAGTTTTAGACCAGGCCAGAGGGCCTAGGGAGGAGGGGACCCGCTTGTCTGTGGCCTGGCTCATGTCAAGCACTGGTATCTCACTAGACCAGCCATGAGCCTTCTTTTGCAGCCAGTCCTTCACATCCTTGGGCCTTGGGTCCATTTAGAACAAAAATAAATCTCTGTGACCTTCATAAACCTCAAAAGCATGCCTAACAGTATAATGCAGTGCGTGTGCTATTAATAACATTTAGGTATCAGCCTCCATGTTTTCCATCTAGAGGACAAAAAATAAAACCGAGCAGGCAATAAGGGCTCAATGAATTCCACATGCTCCAATCTTGGAGGTAAGGAAGAGCACCACAATTGAGAAAGATTTCTAACCTAAAGGGTGAAATCGTTTAAGCCTGGATGTTTAAAAGAGTACATGCCCATTTGAAAAATCGGGCTAAATACTAGTTCCTGAAGGCTTCCTCACTCATCACATCTTCCTCTGAGGCTGAATGCCCCAGCAAAGTTGTTTGTGTTCATAAACATCCCCACCAACCATCACCTCCCTGTGCTGCCCACATCCTGAATCTTGCTGAGCAGAGTGCCTCTTCTTCCAGCCCAGGCAGAACATTGACTCAGGTGGGAAAGAACAGATATTCTTGAAATCAAATATCTGGTTTCATGCAAATATTGTCAGAAATAGACAATGAGAGAACCACGGAGGAAGTGCAATCGACACATAAACCTTGTTTCTAAAACAAATTTCTAAGCCACCCACAGGCCTGAAGTGAGCCTCCAGGAGTGTGACTCAGATGCAGCCTGAGATGTAAGCAAAATACTCAACTGCCTGAATAACACTTGTTTCAGGAACACCAAGAAGTTCTCCCTACTCTCAAACAGCAAGACGATCCTAAGGCCATAGCGCTAGAAATTTTACTAATAAAAATTCATTTCTTTGGACTTATGTTCTCTAGTCTACTTTTAAAAGACGAAGGAGGGAGCTGTCGTTCTTAAGATAAAACACTAAGCTGAGATCATACAAAATGTTAGATAATGGTAATAATAAAATTTTATGTTGATCTAGCATGTGATAGCTTCCAAATTTCCTGACAAGTAGTTAGAATAAGCACTCTTTGTCCAAAATTTTACTGATAAGGAAACTGAAATTCAAGGAGGCAGTATGACTTGCTCAAAGACATGAAACATGAATTGCAGAGACAGAGCTGAAGCAGGTCTCCTGACTCCTAGCACACTGCCTTGTAGAGGTGACAGCAATGGCAGAGTCAAAGGGGTGTGGAGTAGGGAGTGTGTCTTCAAATCGCTAAATAATTTCCATCAACACTTTTTTGATCTATATAAAGTTTCTCCTAAATGTTGACAAACGAAGTTCATTACAGGATGCTTGGGAGTTTAGAAAAACTCAAAATAAATATAAGGTAAAAACATTATACCTACAATAGATTAAGCAGGCACATTGACAACCCTGAGAGGTCACACTTTCCATTTGAAACAGAGCTTACTTTGAACACATAAAAAGCAGTGTTCCCAAAACACTAACAACTCAGGCACCTTGTCATAGCCTTCCTCACTCATGTATTAGCCAACCACTCACATCAAACACCAGTCCATCATATTGCCATATCTGCACAGACAAATATCAGGCTCTCCAAATGGTCCTGCTGAAGTCTCACTCTTTGACTTCAGTTAATGGGAGAAGCACTCAACACAGAACTCTCAAAGAAATAATCCTCACACATGTTCCTCAAGAACCCCACTCTCAAATGAAAAATGACAAAAATCAAAATATTTATGGCATATATTTAACAACAAAACCTGGAAACAATCCAAAGATCTTCAATAAGTAGGTGGAAAAGCAAGCTGTATTATTTCCTTCCTGTGGAATACTACTCAGCAGTATAAAGGAAAGCACTGATGCAGATCACACAGATGATCTTAGATGCATTATGCCAAGCGAAGGAAGCCACACACAAAACAACAACAACAAAAACCTGTAGGTCTGTCTTCCCATATGGGCTCCATGTGCAAAAACAGAGATTCAGAAACATTAAACACTCTTTGGAGAGGTTGGGCTCAACCTTCAAGGGACCCAGCTGCAGAGCTAACAGCTCACAAGAGAAGACAATATGCAAAAATCAGGGGAAGATTCAGGTAAAACAGTCTTTAAGTCTTCCACCCTGAGCAATCCCAGAGCACAATTAGGTATGTAAATCAGGCAGTGGTTCACAATAGCCATGCAAGACAGTCTTTCCTACGGTCAACTCATATTAATCCAGCTGAAAAGCTCAGAACTACAATTATGCCTTGACCATAAACTGTAACTTATCATGGTCAGTAACTAATACTAAGAAAAACTTCTGAACAAACATCTTATTTTCCATCTCAGGGTGACTGTAGCTATTTTTATTTGGGGTAATTTGAATTCAAAGGCAGTCACAGAAAACAAAGAAAGAAAAAGAAACCCTATTACAATTAATTTTTTTAAATGTATCAGGAATTACAAAAAGTAATTCAACCATTTTGGCTAAAATAAGGCTAAGCCAGACCTTGGATGCAGCCCAGGGTCAGTATACCTGCTGTCCTTAATCTGTTTTTTAAATTTCCTTTAAGAAAGAAACTTTGTTCTTGGCATCATTAGAGTATACTAGTCCCTTGACCTGGCCTCAGCCCAGCACTTTCCAAGCACTGGGCTGTCAAATGGAAATTGGCACTAAATGGATTCTTTTTTGAGCTGCAAATACAGTCAATCCAGGACAGTTTATACCAAGCATCTGCTCAACTGGATACAGTAAGGGATGCAAGCCCTCAAGAACCTTATATACTTATCGCCTCATACATGGAACAGTGTGTGTTAGTTGCTTAGTCGTGTCTGACTCTTTATGATCCCATGGACATTAGCCTGCTAGCGTCCTCTGTCCATCGAATTCTCCAGGCAAGAATACTGCAGTTGCCATTCCCAGTACTGGGCTGCCATTACCTTCTCCAGGG